>NC_138824.1:118023171-118623171 GCF_965183815.1 Platalea leucorodia
GTATTATTTTATTCAAGATGTGCCAGGAAAATAATCAACAGCGTGTTTTTCCTCCCTTTTTATATAGAATGGGGGAAAAAAATCCCCTCTTTTCAGCTGTAAAGAGACAATCAAGATTAAAATTCTGTAAAATGTTGTTTTATTCATATCAGTGATAAATCTTAAAGTTAGATTTATCTTCCATGTTCATAGTATGCCCTTGATATATTTAGTTTGGAGAGAAAGTTCAGGAAGTTCTGTTTAGAAGCAATTTTACTTCTTATTTTTCATATATCAGCACAAAGTTACGAGTGGCAAATTTTGGTAATGTATTTGAATCTAAACAAAACCAGTCTCATTAAACTTTTCCAAGCATAACATATAAAGAGAAATCTTTACAAGTTTTGTAATATGTGCTTTTGGTAAAGGAAAAATACCCCAGAATCCAGAGCCCAAGCTCTCTGTGAATATGTTTACAAGTTCTATCAATATTGGTTAAGCAACTTCAGAACTGAAATGTTTTTGTAAGTAGCTCAGTTTTTGAAAATAGCTCTTGTTATACGGTACCAGCTTTAATTCTTCTATCTTAGGAACGCAGCTTTAGACTTAACAGAGTTCTGGATTGAGTCAGGTGATTTACTTTCACAGTGGGTTAAAGTACACCGCAGACAATTTTGGCAAACAGAGGAGATGGCTTGAAAGAAGGAGCTCTGGTCTTCATCCCAGGACATCAAACTGGAATTTGCTGAGTAAAGCTGAGAAATTGTGGCAAACATTTCTTCCATTCATGACAAATCTAGCACTCTTCAATATGAGCACCCTCTAATGGCCCATCGTATTACCTTTATTTAGGACAACCTTGCATTCGCAGAGCCCCAGAAGAGGTTTATTTGTGAGCCTGTTGCAGTTGTGTTTCCAACATACTTGAAAGCCTAAATTTTGCTAGTAACATCCGAATGTAAAGCCATATTCTGCTCAGCCAACTTCAATGGAACAGGTAATTAGGAAAGTATTGTTTTCCTCAGGTGTGCTCATTTCAAGCATTTCTAATATTTCTTTAACATCCTTTGAGTGTTCTTTCCACTTTCAACCTCATTTTCCCACAACCAGAAGCCTCCCTGCACAGCTCACCTAGTGGTTTTGTTAACCCCAAACCAAATAAATAGCAAAAGAATTGCTGTAAGCAATGAATATACACTCTCATCCATCAATCAGAGAGACATTTATCTGCCAGGATTCTTGACCTGAGGTTTGCTTTCTTCGCTTGAGACATTGAAGTGGAAATGTATGTACAGAAGGATGGATTGTGACAATATTCATTTTGAGGATTGCCTTTCTCCAGAGATATTCCCAGTGACATTAGTGAGGTTTCTTTCATTGTTGAGTACTAATATTAGTACATCAGTATTGCAGAATCTGAACCCATCTTTCAACATTATTGCTTTGTCTGAGGTTATTGTTAACTTTACTTCCCACTTGTGTAATGTAATACAGGATTTGCTCTGACTTTCACACCAGCCACCCTCAGTACAGTCTCTGAATCTGTCCAGCACTGGTTCATACATAGCAGCTTATCAGCAGGAATACCATACAGCTGACACCCAGCAGCTAATTAGAAAAGCGAACTACTAGTTTACTTTTCTACAATTGCATGTAAAAAAAGCTTTGATTTCTCCAGACTCCACAGAAGGGAAATAACTGCGGGAAAGCATCCCTCCCTGCTCTCCTCCCATCCCAACACACACATTCTTCATTTGGGCCTAAGTTGAAGAGTAACTTGACTGAAGTAAGCAGGTTTTGTTTGCAAGGCAGAGCTGAATTGGGACTTTTGACATCAAATACACGATTACTTCATTTATAGCATCTCAGCAGCACTCACTGAATTCTGGAAAGCCCTTGGGTCAGCCTCTTTGCCTTGTACAACAAACACAGAAATGGTGATGTGAGGAAAACAAAGTGTCAGCAATGCTCTAAATGCTTATGTCGGCCTGCGCAAACAGGAGAAGAAAAGGTTTGTTTTGTTCTGTTTTTTAGGTTTTGTTTGTTTAAGTGTAATAAGTGGTGTAGAGGCAAAATTAAAGAAGACAAAAATCACTCAGTTTTCCCACACAGACACCATTTCTTTTTGTTTTCATGGAAGAATATTTTTGAGTATTATAATGAAACCTCTGAACTTTTTTTTAATGTAAAAGTGCCTCCCTATTGTAAGGATTAAATAAAGCAGTATTTGCAAGTTTCTTTTCATTTTAAGTTGTATTTGCATATCTTCATTGTCGCTGTGCAAGACTTGTTCTAGCGGTCAGATGGCTTACTCAGGAGATTGTAATAATCCTCATCATCAAAGAAAAGGATTGGCTCAAATACTATGCTATGCAAATAGGCATCCATATTCTCTAGATAAACTTTTAAGTTTATTAATTGTTTAATATTGCCTGAGGAAATTAAGCTTTGCTTAAAACTACATGTGGAAGAAAGGAGATCAGTGAAAGTTATTGATTCCTATCTATTCCCCTTCATCAGATGTATTTAATTATATTTTTAGGCACAAGCATTTCAGCAAGGGCCATTCAGTGTTTATACAGAACAGCTGGACCTGCTCTGGGCTTTTTCAGCTCCTGTGCACCAAGCGTTACAAATCAGTAAGTCCTAATTTCCTTCAAAATGAAATCTAGTCATGGAATAGGTTCTCATTTATACTAGAGCAGCTTCCTGCTTACATGCCTGATCTAAGCTGACTTTACTTGCTTTAATGCCTGCATGTCTCCTGAGAGAGGTAACTGGCTAGGTTGTGTGCAAACACCTCCACTATTGATATTCAAGATTAGCTCTAGAGCTGTCAGAGAGGACAAAGTTTCAAAGACTCAGTTTGAGTCTTTCTAGTCCTGCTTATCACTGAACAGTGCACTGATGTTGCTCGTTCAATGTCTTTAGTCATGTGTACGTGCTTAATATTTTGCTGCCTCAGCAACCTTGTTATATCAAAATAATCACCCTGATTTAGGAGTAATTTCATGTTTCATCTGCCAAAAAGAACAGTTATGTACCAAAAAAATTAGATACAAGGAAAACCATAGGAGCTAATACCAAAGGGGTAAGGCAGGCATCACTTTGTGAATAAAAAAAAAGAACTGAGATACTCAGACTCTGGTTTTGTCTGACATTCTTTTCCTGACCACGGTCCTGCAGCAGCAGTTCAGAGCTCAATGACCTTGGTTACTGTCATTTTAGATAGCTTATTACCTGACATGTTGGTGCAAATGCCAACAAGATGGAAATACTACAGTGCTATCATTGGAAATCTAAAGGAGCATCTACAGAAACATCCATCCAAACTACCTACGAAAACTTCATAGTAACAGGGTTTACCATTCATGTTTTTAAAAAATGCTTCCTGTCCACAAAATGACTATGCCCACATTGTTACACTGGTCATATCCTTTTGCTCTAAGGGTAGGTTCATTTCAATAGGAATATGTGAATAAGCAGCTAAATCATAAGCTGGTTCCAAGTAAGGGAGCTAGTATGTTGCTTACAGACACTTGTATCGAATCCATCAAGTGGCTGCAAATCAACACAGCTGTATGTAAGTCAGGACTTACGGGGTTTTTTGGTTTGGTTTTTGTTGGTTTTTTTTTTTTTTTTGTTTGGGTTTTCTTTAGGAATTTGTAGCATCTCAGCAAACTAGGAAAGCAGAAAAGACACAAGTAACAAGAAAGCAGTATCACACAACGTAGGTTTGCAGAGCCACAGATTTGCCCCCCCGCCTTGTCATTCAGGATGAGGACCATGGGAAATGCAACAACATATAAAGCAAAAGATACACCACAGCACAACAGCCCCCCCTCCCCATAAGCAGGTGCATTTGGGGAAAGTCAGACATGTGCAAAAATACTTTTGAAAGTACTGTTGGCATAATTAACATTTTCATACACAAACATTAACATAAAAGCATCCTATGCAGCAATCTGTGCCAGAAGATTTTCGAAGTAGCATAGTGCTTTGTTTCTGTACCTTGATTTTGGAAGCACCAAGAAGGCAGAAGCGCAGTCCACCTTGGTGCGCTGGCTTCTATCCAGCCTAGCTGAGCACTTGGGGGAGGAACACGCACTCAAAAAAAAGAAACATCAGAAACAACACTAACAAAAAACCAAAAAACCAACCAAACAAAAAAACCCCACAAACCACAAAACAACACACACCAAAAACCACAAGCCAATTTGATCCAATAGATGTTTTCACCTCCTTTCCTCTCTCCCGCTCTATGCCTCTCCAAACACATAAACACCTCTCTCAAAAAAAATGCAGCTCACTTTTTAACCTTACTCAGCAATTTTACATCATCCAGGATGGCAACAGTTTGCTCAAAAGTCAGGGCTGTGCCCCTGCCTCCCCAAGGCCGGCTTTACAAATGCATGTATTTAAACAGGCACGCTTGCAGTAAACCAGAGCTTAAACAAGGACTTCAGGTTGCCCTTGTCATTAGAAGAGTAGCCAAAGACACTGAAAGTACAAGACTCTAGTTTGTGATGCCAGACCTGCTACAGATGGAGTCGCTTGCTCACCTTTCCTCGTAAGCAAAATAGGTCCTTGAAGCACTTCTGAAAATCTTGCTTTACTTTTGCAAGCCTTAATAGTTCCAAAGTAGTGCCTTCTATCTTAATGCTCATTAAGGTGCTGTGTTTCCCTTCCCTCCGGTTAAGAGGTAAGTAAAACCCAACACAACAATACCTACACTATTCTGCAGTTACAAAAAAACATATAATTAGGTTTTCTAGAGACAGAGCCAGAATCAGCCTCATTCTCCCCTGATCGGGTCAAACTCCCTCTGCTGAAGACCCGCTGCAGCACCAGTGGGGAAGCACGTGCTAACGGCAATGCTGACACCTGGCCTAGGTAAACTGAAGAGCTGGTGAGGGCCGCGGGACTGGGGAACAATACTTCTAGAACTTACGAGTAGTTTTATTTATGATATCGTAAATAAAATACTAATTAAAGGTAAGGTCTTAATTAGTAGGACATAAGAAGACCACTATAAGACACATGCTAAATTATATGTGAATTGTTGCAAGTTTTGGGTAGCACAGAAGATACAGGATAAAAACGGCTTTGTTTAAGATAAACCCCAAGAAGACACAGGTCACGTATAAACCAGCCAATATTTCTGATTGCCATTCAGCAGTAACTTACCTTTCCAGGAAAGGTTTTTCCCTTCTTCAAGTTCTAGTATGAGTCCCATCAACCAAAAGTCTGTTTAAAAAAAAGAAAAAAAAAAAAAAAAAAAAAAAGCTGCCATTAGAGCAAGGCTTACTCTTTTCTAGCCTATCACAGAGTGCTTGATCATTCCCACCAGCTGGTCACGGACTCCTGCTAACGCAGCCCATTGAAAAGCAATCTTCTCTTTTAAACCTGGGCGGAAGCCAACCTTTTGCTTAAAGGGTTTCTTCTGGAACAGAAGGTCGTGTAGATTTAACAAACCTGTTTGCCTGTTCCAGGCAAACCCCATCACCTTGTAATTCATGACTTTATATTACCGCATTGGGCAATAGAGGCATTAAGCAAGCTGCACAGATGAACTGAAGTTTGTGTCTCGGTGAAGGTTTATACACGCTCTCACAGTCTTTCAGAGTGTTCGTAAGTAGTTCATTGGCAGCTTCACAAAATCTTCATAGTGAAGTCATTACTCTGCATTTGCTCTTTTCCACAGATGTGAACCAGGATGACATCAGGGCCTGCCCCAAACTGTCCTTCCATCCGCTGGGGTGGGCCAAAGGCCCCAGTCCTTGGGGTGCTCCACCCCGTACGGGAAATGAGATTAGTCCGGATCCAGCAGTCCAGAGAGGGACTGGTGTCCTGTCTTCGCAAGTGAAAGCTGCTTTTGTAGGCACTTAGCTTTTTAGACAAAGATAAAGGAACGATATTTCCAAACATGCTCCATGTAAAAAAGATTGTCTCTTTAAATACATGATGGATAAGAACAAACATTTCAAGTAAGATGAGCACAGTTACTGTAGGTCTTTTTAAAGCAAGATGAGCCTTGCATTATTATTTTCTGAACTTTAATTACATGGGGAAGACTTTAAAGAAATAACCTTACAAAAATTAGCAATACAGGCTGAATTTTTTTCAAACAAGCGGACATAATGTAATCACAATAATTTGGGGCAAGAGGGATTAGTAAGTTCTTTACATGTCACTGAAAAGCCCAATCATTGATTTAAATTATGTGAATCCTGTTTTCATATATTGTTCCTGCAGAAAATAAAATGTTTTTTACTGCTGTTGTAAAGCAGGTAACTTAAATGGTTACTCTCTCACCTGTTTGTGCTCTGTAGCAACCTTCTGCACTGGCTTTGGACTTTTATCAAAGGGTGGAGATACCAGGAGTCCCAGGTTCCCCACCACTGGTGATGTTAGCGGTTGATGCATTCAGCAGTTCCTTGCTCTGTTTTGGGTGTCAGTGTTGCCATTAGCTGAAGCTGGTGGAGCAGAGCTATGACCTATGATCTCAAGGGCTGAAAATGTAGTTTAGCTTATCTATGAAAAAGTAAGAACAGACTTTGCCAATATTTCAAACGTCTGGCTACTGCCAGAAGCCTGAAGAAACTGCTGCTAGCAAAGGACAAAATTGATTTAATCAGTCTTACCTTATACCCTGTTGTAGGTCTTGATATAAAAACCACCCTCCACCCCCCAAAAAATCCAACCAGTGAAACTTTAAAAGTGGACATCAGTTCCTCAGGAATATGCACAATTAATATTAAACAGACCCCCAAAGCACTTTGTGCCATTGCCCAGAACCAATTGGTTTTTCTTCATTATGTGCACTGATTTTTCTGCTGCTAGTGTTGGTTTAACTCCTAAATTGCCGAGAGTGTTTCTGTAGGCAGGTGGCAAAACCATACATGAAGGAATTTTCTCCAAGGGTGCAAAGGGACATGAGGCGTCCACCTGCTGTTGAAAGTCAACCACCCTGCTACCCTTCGTGCCTCTGAAAATCTGTCTTGTTACACAGCCAGAAGAACCTGATCTACACACAGTATCTCAAAGCCAAAACTTAAATCATGTGCTATTCTTTACCAGAACAAGGATCTACCTGGGTACAAATACAGAGGTTTATGTTTGCAGTCGGATGAGAAATGCAATAGATCCAAAGATTCTCTGACTTCAAACAAAAATAAAGCATGCTTGTGACAGTACTGCATTGGGAGACTGATTTTAACCTGTCCCTGCTAAGTATGATGTATACAGAGAGTGAGAAAGCAAATTTCTAGACAATCCAGAAATCTGATGACTTCCCATGTCTGTTGTACATTGTACTATATATAAAAGCATAGTGTAATACATTTTTAAGTATTAAGTGCTGAACATAAGCCATGTTGGCTTTACGCAGCAATGCCAAGTTTAAACTCCTGCTAGAAACTTTCTATCCAGACTTTCAGTTCCTACTGACAAAGAAGGTTGCAATGACACTAATGCCTTTTGCAAACTGCAGCTAGGTTTATACACCACTGCCCCAGTGAGTGCTGGGGACTCTAGTATGCTAGTGAAATTCATCTCCATGCCTGTTCCACCAGAGTTCGAAAGTCCAGTCTCTTGGCGTGGCTGTTTCTGAGCACTGGAGGAGAGCTAGCTGGCTGTCACTCAGTCCTCCTGGCAGGAAGGAGATGCTGGCTGGCCCTGTGAGGCAAGCGGAGGAGAGCGAGCTGATGGTACGCGTCTGGTTGTTTGGGGCTTACGTTCAATTGCGGTTATGAAGGCCTGCTGCCTAGAGGTACCATTGGATGCTCAACTGTTGCGTAGCACGGAGCGCAGAGGATGTGTACCCTATAGATGATACATCTACACTGCAGGAAGCAATGACGTGTTACAATAACCCGTCTTGCTTTAAACGAGCTGTATTTGACACCAGCATGCAGCACGGCGCAAGCCCATTTGTGCTGCTTTGTAAAGGGGAGAAAAGGCCCAGGTAGCACTGCGGCGGTTCTGGCTACCTGTCCGTTGTCTCCACAGACACTGCAATGTTTTTGTGTTGATTTACAAATATACTTACAGCAATTCTGCGTCTTCATATTAGCTACAAGGATTCTTCTGCTTTGTTGTGTTGGTCACAAGGTTGACTTTTCACTAGAGTACAATGACAATTTTGTTACCTTGCCTTATAGGGCAAAAGCCAATCCTACATCCTACGCCCTGACCCTTTTATTTTGCCTTTATAGCAAGAAAAAGTTTGTCCAAACACTGTCCTGAAGGCAAATTCTCTATTCTGTGCTAGCCTCCTCCTTCCATGTATTAGGTTTCGCATCCATCATCCGCACCAGTGAAAGCAGATCCATGGATGTGCTGCTGCTCATTGGATGTTCACACAGAAGTTCATCTGAGTACAAACAAAGCATTTTGAGATCCCAGTGAATGTACATATCTGACCTGCTTAGCTTAGCGATAAAATAATCGCTATGGTAGCTACCAGCGCAGCAGCCCCACTTGCAGCGTAATAGGCACGCTGCGTTCCTCCAGGGTCAGGCACCATCCGCACTGTGGAGCCCACCGCTGGTATTTAGTTATCAATTCCCTTCCTGTTTCATAAACCAGAAAACAATGTCTCACTTTCTTATGACTGGATTGGTCATATAGGACCAACAGGACTCTACCTCTTTCTCTGCATTTGTAAAACCTCCTCATTTCTAGCCCTTCCTTTCAATTTTTCTGAACTCCAGGCTCTTCAAGTCTCCTCATGCTTCTGGATGAGGAAATGCCTACCTGAGCCTCCTTTTCTGACTTGCATCACACTTATTTCCCTGCTTCTGTTGTTGATCACAAAGTGGAATTCAAAGCATCTGGTGCCACCCAACAACATTTTAGTTTTAATACTTATGTTATATATCTCTGCAAGCTGTACTTGCACTTATGGGAGAACATGATCCCCTGCTGTTCCCCTGGACCCATCTGTGGTTTATCAGAAGGGGATGTCCTGCTTCTAGGGTTTCTCTGAGATGTCATATCCCTCTGTGACACAGTTTTGAAGGGAGAGATGTTAGCTATCATGGAGAACCTGAATTTTGAGCACTCTCAGGGTAGTGACAGTGCAGCGAGGCTCCTGTCTAGCCCTCTCAGGTGACACAACCAGCTGTTGTTGAATTCAGGTCTGATGCTGTACCTGGACTCACCTTAATAGCTGCACTTCCATCTAGCCGGTGTGCAGGGAGTTGATGGTGCTATGACTTCATGGACACCAGGGTCTGCTTTCAGGTTCTCTGACACTGGTTTTGGGAAATTTTGGTTTTTTTGCTGAGGGGTTGAGCCCTTGTTTCAGAAAATACAGGTCTCATTGTGACCCTTCCAGTACTCTGCTACCCTGGCAAAAGGGATCCTAATGTCAACATTGACGTTGGATGAGTTCTTGCATAGCATTGCAGGGGAGAAGTGTTTTCCTGCTGCTGACCCGTTGGAGCCTGACTCTCTCTCTACTCTCAGTTTAAGTGCTGGTCTTCAACAAATACCTGGAGAAAGCTAGCGGTTTGGATCCGTTACTGGAAAAAATCTGTAGATGGTTAGCTGGTCATGCAAATTGCATTGTTGCTACACTTATTAAATAATTATCTGCTTTGGAACATTATCGCTAGACCTTCCCTCTGCTTCTCCTACCTGCTGAAAGCAGAGGAAGAGAATTAAACAAAATACTCTGATCCTTCCAGGAAACACACATCTGAAGTTGCTGGTCTTATGAGGATGCTGACCAGCTGTTTGTTTATTATTTCTCTGGAAATCTTTGTCTTGTTTCCAATAGAACACTTTCTGTCATAGGTTCACTATGCTTCCCCAAGACTGGGGCACTGGTTTTCATTTGTATTCTCTGTTTCCCGGCCAAGCATTGCATTACAACCAGAGAAAGCTTGCAAGAATGTAGCAGCGTATTGGGGTGGAAAATAAACATTCTAGGGATATTGCAAGTATTTCCAAACCAAGCAATACACCCTCAGCAGGGTCAGAATTGAAGTTCATCTGAAAAGAAACACAAACACATGATAGTTTGAGGCAGCACAAATAAGATGTCTTATACAAAGCATCTGCATTGTGGGGCAGGGGAGCTTCTGCTTACGGCATGACAAGAGGTGATGGCCCATATTAAGATACATCTGCTTTCTGCATCTATCAGCTGCAGCGACATGTCCACTCAGCCACTCTGCCTCGTTGGTCAAATATGTTTAATTAAGATACTAAAACCAGTGAGAAATGGGTGTTTCTCACATGGCTAACTACTGATGTGCTGTCAGTGGAGCATGTATGTGTGAAGAATCAGATATTTTAAGGACAAAACATAGCCCCCCCCCCGAGAGTTTCTACCTTAGCTGACAAAACTCCTTTCATGTCTAACAGCATTATTTTGGATGACCTATTCCCAGTTTCTCACTCAATGCTTTGATATAATGTGATACACCAGATCTTAAAGAAAAGCTTGTATCCGTTATGTTTATGTAAGCTGTTAAAACCAACATAGTTACCAGGGAACACCCAAGATAGGCTTATATAAAATATTTGCTAATACAGTTATCAGCCTGGCAACATCAACTTGGAATTTGGTGGTCTTTCCACATGCTTGTCAGTGACGACTTAAATTTTTTCCCTGGGGATCAGCTATCCGTCCATTTGCTGTTCCATAAATCAGGTTTCCAGAAATAAAGTCACTTTCTAAAGGTTACGCAAGGTAGAGAAAATGCCTGTGCGTGCATTGCCACCTATGAAAAACTTCTTTGATTTTCCTCCAAAATTCTTTTTTGTATTGCAAGTGAAATCGAGAAATGTGAAGGAATTACAGAAAAGGGGAAAGTTTGTGAAATTCAGCTTTGGAGGGAATATTATGCGGTGTTTAAAGATGATTCTTGTAGGTGGGGAGCTGGGCACTGGGTGTCCTGGGCGGGCAGGGTGGGAGCTGCCCCCCGAGCCCTCTCCCCGCGGCGGGATGGCTCCCGGGCGCCCGCCTGGCTGTGGGGCTCTGGGGGCTCAGAGGCTTTACCAACAGTTTGTTTCCCATTAAATCACAAGAGGAGATGTTCAGTTCCTCAGCCAGGAAACTCCCAGCCAACTCCAGCTAGAAGAGACAGGAGACAAGCGTGTCAGTGGGGTAAACAGAAGGGAGAGACGGCAGAGCTTCTGAATAACGCGAGGCCGTATTAAACCCGGCTCAAACGCCCCGCAAAGGCTCAGTAAGCATTTTAAACACTTTTGTTTCCCCGCTTCCCGCAGGCTGGGAGCGCTAGGGCATGCAGTAATCCTGCTTCCCGGGAAGCCGGGCCGGGGAGCGGGGCCGGGAGCGGGGCCGGGCGCCGGGAGCCGCGGGGCGGCGCTGCGGGACCGGCAGAGCCGGGGCGGGGGCGCGGCGGGGGCGGGGCGGGGCGGGGCCGGGGCGGGGCCAAGGGCGCCGCCGCCGCCACCGCCTCCTGTGCAGGCTCGGTCCCCGCGGCGTTTCAAGCAAGAAAAAGACGAGGGCAAAACGGTGATTCCTTCTTTTTACAGAAACACTCTCAGGAGAAACCGACGGCATTTCATCTTCTAGGAGAGTTACAGTACAAATTCAGAAAGTCCTGACATTTTCAGACTTGCCAAGTCCTGTAAACACACAGCGAACATTCTTTCTTTTTTATTTATGGGTAAACAGGGCTTCTCCCCCCCGTTGTAAAAAGTAGGCATTTAGTTTGGGTGAACATTGGAAATGGCATTTGAAGATTTCGTGGAGTAACTCTAGCACATCGGAAGTGATCTGGGGAGATTCGTCCTCCCTTCCGCTGCTCGTATTGTCTTTGAATTAAAGGGGGCTAAGAAGGTTCTATCTCAGAGTTTTAACAATTACAAATTACACATAAAATCAGGAAAAAAAAAAGAACTATAAATGGCAAATAAGGATAAAAGCAAAGAATTCATTAGTCTGGACAGCTACGATCTTCATAAATGAAAAAGAAATATTTGAAGTATATTGGGCAGAAACTACTTACTTTTGTTTTTTAGCTAACCCAAAATGTTTCATAAAAAAGTATTAGCAATATACTCTGACGGTAATCTCAGATAAGCAGCGGGTACTCTCCAGTTATATTTTCAAGTGTGTCTAGATGGTCTGGTCATTCCTGAAGGCTTTTCAGGCAATTCTAGCACCCGCAGCACCCAAACTAAGGTCTTGTATCTGACTGTAAAGGAGGCTGAAAGCAGTTGCTCAAGGTATAACAAAGGCTTCAGCCACCTGGAGATGCTCATTTACAGTTACATGGCTCCATACGTTATTCATGACAAAAGCAGAAAGAAAAAAAAAAAAAGGAAAAAAGAAAGGAAAGAGGAAAGAAGGGAGAGGGGAGAAGAGAAAAAAAGAAGGGAAGGGAAGGGAAGGGAAGGGAAGGGAAGGGAAGGGAAGGGAAGGGAAGGGAAGGGAAGGGAAGGGAAGGGAAGGGAAGGGAAGGGAAGGGAAGGGAAGGGGAAAGGGAAAGGGAAGGGGAAAGGGAAAGGGAAAGGGAAAAGCTGTATTCCCATCAACCATTTCTGGTAAGGGTCTCCTGTATGTTCAGATATGTCTGTCAAAACTTTCTAGCTAGAAACACCTACCCTATTTCTGAAAGCTACATCAAGACCCTGGCGTAAAAAGTAAAACTAAACCCTAACTCAAAATGAAAGTAGCAAGTCCACATATTATCATCAACAACGTTATCTGTAGTCAAAATGCGCTGGGATGAAATGAGCACATCTGCTTTATATCAACAGGCATTTTGGGAAGCATCTTCACATGCAAAATGTCTCTAAAGCCATGGCCCTGTACCGCACAGACAGCAAGAGTTTTATTGCACAGTAGTTGGAGCTTTGACTGTGCTATTATTGAACACAGCCCTACCAACATAGGTCTTACCTATTCACAGGTCATATGAACGTTTATGTATAGTCTGTATATGCCACTGACTAAAAAAAGAGGGCAAAAAAGGCCAGGTGAAGTCATTGTTTATGCAGAAGCTTCTTAGGAGGAACAAGATGGGCAGAATGGGTTTTTATCCTCAAATGTGCTTCAGTCCCCCATGCAGATGGCAGGTTTTGCACCAAGGAACAGAAGAGGGAGTGCTGGAGAAAAGAGAAGATAAAGTGCACAGCTTTAGGTTTTTTCATTGCTTTCCAGAGCTCCACAGGGACCAGGGGAAATGGGATATAAACTGGCTGTTCTGACTTATGCTGGTGATCAGGCAGGGACCAGGTGGCCCTTGTATGTCTTAACCAAAAATATCACTTACAATAACCTTAATCCTTATTTTTCCCCTGAGTACTAGGGATGGGGAACAGAGCTGAGGCCAGTCTTTCCAATCAGCCACACTAATACTACAGGGAAGTGAGAACACCAGCTTTTCTCCCAGACATACGAACCACCAAATGTCTCACAGTCCCTGTTCAGTTTTTTGGTAGTATTACTTCTTCCTCTCCGCTCCTTATCCCAACTGTGCGGTGCATGAACCTGATTTGGACTGAAGAACCTGGTAAGACTTCAGGCTAGAATAAAAGGTAGTCTCCTGTCCAAAGTCAAGCAATGATAAAAAACCAGTATTACCTTTCAACTGAATTTGGAACAATTATCCATACAAAAGAAACGAGGCTGGAAATGTGATCTGGTTTGCTCTGTAATAAGCATGGGCTTGGGTTTTTTTGTTGTTGTTGTTGTTCTGGTTTTGTTTTGACTATAACAAGGGAAGATTATACCAGTTTGGAAATATGGAAGTCGTACACGCATTTGTAGTTTCCTGGTTATCCTGAAGCCTTTTCAAAAAGCAGCATCAGATACATAATATGATAGATCTCTAAAACAAGGCTGACTTAAGTGCTAAGATGTAAGAAGAGTTGACTGCTCTTTGAGTTTCTTCAGAGCTTTCACACCAGTTGCACACTTACAGCATGGCCCTTGTCGCTGCTGTTGTGTTGATTTATTCCCATCCCCTTTACTATCAAACCACTTCACTCTCAGCAGTTCCTCAGGACAGTCCCCAACAATTGGCTCCAACAGGGCCTTCAGCTTCTCCGTAATGAGCATTCACAAATGTAACACCTTCAAGCTTTTCTGCTACAGACTTGTCCTTCTACAGTAGTCTTTTTACATTTCAGTAATATATTGGCCCCATCAACTTGCTGGCAAACTTGCTGCTTCTGATGTATTGGAAAAAAAAAAGGTTTTATTGTTAGATTTTGCACTTTTGCTCCTCAGAATCTTTTTTGGCCTGTTTTATTATGGCTTCACGTTTAACTTGCCAGAAGTTTTATCTTTTCTATGTTCTTCATTTGGACTTCCACTTATTGAAGGATGTCTTTTTTACTTCTAATAACCTCCTTAGTTTGCTTTTAGCCATACTGGCTTCCCTTCTCATCCTCAGTTCTCTTAGCCTTCAGGAGTACTGGACCAAACTCCAAATTCTCTCTCTGAAAATGCCAAAAGAAAAAGAAAAAAATACCCAACTTCTTGAAAGCTGCCAGATTTTTTTTTTTTTTAAATTAAGTTTGAAACTGCAAAGCACGCCCACCCTGCAGCAGAAAACCAAGGTTCAAAGTGACTTGCTCCCTCTTAGATCCCCCCTAAAGTCATCATAGTTTTCCAGGATGAAAATAGAAGCATCTGAAAAGCTGATGGAGAATACCTTTCATGTGGGGAACCCCAGGAGGCAGAAAGATTTAGGTATGAGATTAAGTCCTTCAATATGCAAAACATCTACTTGCCGGTCTAAAAGGTTTAATCAGATCTTGTGAAGTGATGCAAGTTCAAAGAATTTAACATGAGCATGATACTGCAGTGCTTGGGAAAAAATACTGTGATGTTGATAATGCAAGAAGCTCTGAAGTGAATAATTCTCAAAGCGCGTGCGTGGAGCTGGCAAAGATTGTGCCCTTAAAACAGTGGTCGAGAGGGAACGTGTGATTTAGTAAATCAGTCAAGCAGTGAGCTTTCATCTTTGGAGCCCTGGTTTATAACTTACTTAAGGCGTTAATTATAAGTGTCTTGGGTATCCGTCCCTCACTTAATTAATCTCCACACTTACGTGAAGTGTGAATCCAGATCATAACCAGAAGCTCTTCTAGCACAGATGGCCTCATCTGACTGCAAGAGGAAGGAAAGCCCCTTCGGGATCCAGATGCAGTGGAAAGACAGTTCACACCTAAAGACTTACAAATACTTGTGCACCAGAGATGCTAAAAGATTTCACTTTTTCACCCAGCAGTGATCTTCCGAGCCTGAGAATCCTGATCTAAACAGGGATCCTCAAAATCACCGCACAGTGTAACTTCCCATCGAAGAAGGTTTTGCAGGATTTAGTGCACATCTATTCTGTAGACTTTTCTTAGGAGGTTCCGTTAGCTCATGCTGATTCATATGGTGGCTAGACCTGTATTGTTAACCAAGCGAGACAGTTTAAAGCTAGCGTGGCTATCTACATTATTGTCCTATGACTGTAGAGTAGACATGCCTGTAACCTTATGGTGTCTGGTCCTTCATTGTGCAGTGGTGTTAAATTTCTGATTCAAAGAATGTTGTCCATTGAAACTTCATTGATGAAAAGAAAAGGAAGCCGAAAGCAATAGGAAAGGTAATATGAAGATGAAAGAGAACCGAGATAGAGGAAGAACCAGGTACCAAAAAGAGAAATAGATCTTGGAGAGAAAACTATGAAAAGCGGCAGACATGGCAAAGGCAATTAGATTGATTTAAATGCTTCAAAACGTGGACTTTTCTCCCAAAGCACATTAAATGGAGAAACACTAGCAAACACAGTTTGTTTCACTGCGCTACACAAAGCACTCGCTAATTAAAAATAAATACATCAAAACTTAGATTTCTGTGCACATCCTGGTCTTGTTACCTGTGTAACTTGATTTTTAAAGATTTTTGATGTCTTCTAGTGATGAGTTCATATAGAATAAAGAACCAGCAGATTAAAAAAAAAGACAAAAAGCTTTTTAACTTACCATTGTTCTTTTCAACCAACTGCAGCATGAACATTCTTCATATGATTAGTTTTATACGTGGGTTAAAGGTGTAATTCCATAATGGACTCATCAGGTTACAGGAGCTTCTACGTGTAGCATTTATGCAATCTGTTTATTACTGAAAAGGTAGAGATGCACACACATTATTGCAAAGCATTATTAACCACTATAACAACATTTAAACATTAGATGGTAGTACTTTTTTTAGTTTTTTAAGATTTTTCTGGTTTAATTATTCTGCCCATAGTCAATTTTAAATTAGGATTACAGTTAACCGAGGCATAGCAGGCTGCGTCTGGGTCACTGCTTCAATTTGGAAGCTCATTTGTGTCTATCTTCTAGAGTACTACAACACAACATTGTTCAGAAGATAAAATTTTGTAGATCAGGGATTATTACATGGAATATCTGAATTCCTGCCCCCCCGCCCCAAAGGACAAGCAATATTTCTCACATAGTACAATCTTTGTCTGCAGACCCACTGAATTTGGCCCTGCAGCTCCAGGCGATGGTCAGTCTTGATGAATAATCACAGGTTTAACATCCTCAGTCCAGCTCCACTTCTGCTCAATATTTGCACTGGACAAAGTGTAGTTAAATAACTGAGTTAAACAGAAAATACTGCAATCGAATGAAACTATGAATAGTTTTATCATGAAGATTTTTTTCCTGACTGTAACTACGTAAGTTTTACTACTCACAGTGAAGATATAGTTCTACTATTATTATTCTCGTAGAGGATAAAACAACTTTTCCACTTTTTGAGCAGAACTAAATGTGTTACAGAGGCGTCTGTTTATAATTGTCAAAGGTCTGGCTTCACAGCAAGTGCGAAATCACCAATAACTAACATAGCTGCAAATTCCAGTCACCTTTTTTATATAGAAACAAGCTGCTCGATGATGCAGAAGTCCAATGTAGAAAAAAGGCAAGGGGTTTGCCACCAGGGACCTGGTTAGAGTGCATCAGATAACCTAGAAGAAGGTTTCTTTTGCAGAAATACAATTATTGTTAAAACACAGTAAAATATATATTTGCCATGTCGCCCTCAAGGTTGTTGAAAAAAACTTGGAAATGTACTGCTTAATAGCTTAACACTGGAATCCAAATAGATAGAATCTCTTTTTATTTAAAACTTCTGATTTGGGGTTCATTTCCTAGCTTTTAGGGACTCATTTTTGAGTTGCGAGCACCTGAGAATGCTGTTATTTTTATCTCCTTTTTTCCAGTTAAGGGCAACCAAAACCTAGCTTTCTGTATCTAATTTCTTCTCATCGCTGTAAGCTCCGTGCGTGCACACACATATAGGGGATCATAGCTTCACCTGGCTCTTATGGACCCAAAATGCTTCAGAGGAACAATTTGAAATGTCATTACCTTTAGGACTCTTTGACACAAAAATATAAAGTTCCAGCTGCATTGTAAAATTACAAAGCTAAAGTGAATCTCAATTTTATTTTGCTTGGAACTCAATGGACAATCTTTGGTACAGAAATCAGCCAGATAAAGGATCATGAATTCAGGGCCCTTGTGCCTCTTGTGGTTCCTGAACAGGTCAAGCATGGCTCAAGCGTGCAGGCAAAGTCACACTACAGCAGCTGTGTCCCAGTGGTGCCAGCCCTACGGTAATCCACATACCCAGAGACACGATGGAGCGATCTAACGGGGAGCATCAGAGCGCTGCTGGTACCTCCCACATGACAAAGCTTTCCTGGAGCGCTCTGCCCCCGTTTGGCTTTCTGTCTCTCAGTTCCTTCAAAATTTCCTAATGGTACTCCTAACGTCAAGAAAGTTGTTTGCCCTACCACTGGATGTGCCTTCCATTTTGTTTTTGATCCCTGAGTCAAGTAAAAATCACCTATGAGCAGGGATCTTGCTTGACATGAAAAGGTGTTATGTCTGCAAAAAGCATTAGTTCCTTAAGGAAAAAAAAAAAAAAAAAAGATGCAGAATATACTAAGACTGTGTTTTCTATGTGCCCTGACTCGAAGTGTGAAGACTGCCAATCAGATTGCTACGGGGACTTAGAAGACACTACAGAATGAGTGGGACACAAGGAGATAAAACACTTTTATCACTTAATCGGGAAAGATAACGCGACTTCCCATTCTATATGGGGAAAACAAAAAGGAGCCACTCCTAAAAAAATAAAAGCTTCATGCAAATGAGTATGTGCTCAAAAAAAAAAAAAGTGAGAATAATTTTTTTTCCACTTAAATGGATTATATTGAAATGTCACTCACCAAAACACAACATTTCAAATAGTTCATACAGTCCATCCAAAACATGGACAGAAATCCGACAGTCTTTGTGAACATTTTTTTTTCTTCTAGAAGTGTCTACACTTCTGCCTGTTTTGTGGGACACCATGAGGCAGTGGAGGGGTGTAATACTGCAGGGAGTTTGGTAGGGGTGGGAGCTTAAATGAGAGCCATCACTGTGCAAATAGTCTGACAGTCATTTCAATTGCATTGCTTCCTGATGGGGATAGACATCTGATGGCCTTATTTCCATACGAGAGCAGCAGATATTTTAATAACCACGTCATTTTTCACCAGCAGGCTATGAATATTCAATAAAATATATTTCCTAGACCATTTCTTATCCTGGCCTTTTTTCGCCTCCAAATGAAATTAAAAAGAAAATGAGGAAAAAGTCACAGCTGCTTGCTCTAGATTCTCATTTCCTGACTTTGTTGCTGTTGGTTTGCATAATGCTACAACTACCCAATGATCACAAGAAATCCTGGGTTGCAACTACCAGATTTCACATCTTTTGTTCCGCTCTAAATGCTTACCCTTAAGGACTTAAAAGAGGCCCAGAAAGTAGTAACCACCACTGCTGTATCTGTCATGTTAACCTCTTCTTTGGGGCTGTTTGACAGAGTATAAAAGATGGTGTAAATTGTACTATCCTAACAGCCTAAGAAGTTTCAGTACAAAATTAATCAGAAAAAATTACTTTGGTTCCTTTATCAGATTTGTAATCAGAGAAACCACTGCTTGCAGGAGCACAGGAACTGAGGTCCGTGTTGATGCCCAGCTGCTGTCCCTTAAGATTTATACTTAGCCAAGGATGACAGTCTTGTTTTACCTCTACTATGCCACCTGAATGTATAAATAAATTAGGGCCTTCAATATAACATCCGCCAGGAACTACAAATATTTAGGATCTGAAATTATTCATATAGAAGTTAATGGAAGCCTTACTGGTGATTTTAATGAATGTTGGACCAGGTTCAAGGACAGGGAAAGAAAAGGTTTTGTTACTGTAAGTAGCTTAGGCCTATTCTGACCTCCACTATAATGTTGTATTTTTTTTCCAAGTCTTCAACAGGAACAAATATTTGTATAGGTGTTACACAATTGTGCTATGGGGAAATGTTGAATTACAAAATAAACTGCATTCCTGACAAATTGTAATTACTGCCCAGGAGAGTGAACACCAAGAAACTGCTTCCTCTCCATTGTGGGAACCAGGCGTGTGCTGTGCACCTGATCAGAAAAAAAGAAATAAAACCCCCAAATAATAATAAAAAAAAAAATCCCACAACCAGAGGAATCGCACAGATCCACACCAACATGTTTGGGATTTCAGAGTTCTGAGCAGATGTCAGATAGGGGACTGGGATAAGAGGGACCAGTGTCTGGTAATTATGGTTACATGAGCTAATATAAAGGAAATGTGAGATTAGAAACTCTCCCCCAAATCCAGAGGCCAGAAGTATACCTCCCATTTACCAGAAGTAATCCCTTTCACTTCCATGATATGGCTCCAGATACACATAACACATGCAAAGAGCAGGATCTGGCCTCTTCATGTCTTGCTTTTTCCACAGCGCTATATCAAGAGTTTCAAAGATGTGTCACCATCACCTCAAAGTGTTAAAAGAAACCCCAACTATATGTCAAGTCTCAAAATTCCTGAGATGTGCTAAAAAGTAGACTTAAAAATAATAAATGCTTAGCTCTTTTAATTTGCCCACCCCCTTTCACAGTACGTAAAGTTCACATATTTCAGATTCTTCTCTAAAGCCACAAGGGCCAAAAATGTATTTCTTTTCCAACAAAAACTGAGATTCTCAAGTGAAAACCAGATTACAATCCATATTGTGAAATTCATGAAGCCGGAGGACTCAGCAGTGGGAAGGTGACAGACTCCAGTTGGATGAGAGCAAGAGGTGGGTGGCCAGCCAGAGTTAGCAGGCGCTGATTCTTCTTAAAAGCCAGACAAAACTAAATTGGAGCCAAGAGGTTTGTCATGTGGTAAGCGTGACCCGAGATCACGTTCATACCAGGTGTTCCTGCACCCTGCCATACAGGCAGGACCGCTGCTACCATCGATCCCTCAGCGCATGCCCCTACCTACCCCAACACATAGAATTCCCCTCATCCAGGCTCTCGCCAGGCTGATGGGGATCGATGTACTCTTCCCTTCGTGTCCAAAGTCCTCTCAGGGCCTGCCCACCTCCCTGGAGGGTACAGCGTCTCTTTTCACAGGAATGGGAGTACAGAGTCACCACGTGGGGCCCCAAAGACCCTGTGATGACTCACCCTCCTTCCCCACCAGGCCCAGGGCTTACACACCCTCTCTGCCAGAGGGGGTGTGCCCCTCAAGCCTCCACGTACCCTGGGGCTTACAAACAACCCTCCGGGGCAAAATGAGAGTCGAGGGGCACAAACTGCCTCTGTGAATGGGTCTTCAACAAAGGACAGATGCATGTGAGGTATAAGGCTGTGGATCAATAAAATGGGCACTTTTTTTTATGTTTCCTCACCAAAGTGGAGCACCCTTAGGCTTAGTCCTCAGAGATGTCCTCAATCTTTCTCTTACAGTTTACGATTTTTCTCTGAATCATTGGAGATGGTTAAACAGCCCATCTGTCTCTCCTCTGTCCCAGCCAATTTCCTTTGGTCTTGTCTGGGCATGCAGTTAAATAAAAACAAGTTCCTCAGCTCCTCCTTCCTGAGGTACTTTTTTCCTTCAAAACTAGGAGGCTTTGCTTCTCTAGCCACTCCTGATTTTTCATTTCTAATATTTGCGGGGGAAGAGGGGTGCATTCTCCACCTGTCCACCTCTTGGGGAAGCTACAGGAATCAGTTCTCATAGCTTCAGCCAATCTCTTGTCCTTTACCCATGTTTCCAGCTAAACATGGGATGAGTAAGGCTCACCGATATACTATTATCCCCAGCTTCTCACCTGGGAAAAGATCAGAACCAAGACTAGTATGCTTTGCAATAGCAGGAGCCATGCTGAAAAACCATGCTGTATGGCATGGATGTCAAAATCTTCCCAACCGGACAAAGGCTAAGGCAATGGCTTTTCTTTTGTGCCACTACAGCCTCTTCCAACCAGCCAGCTCTCACCTCTCTCTGTAACAGCCCCATTCAGAAAGGCTCAGACACTACAGAAATTTTTCACGTACTTGTCCTCACAGATCTCCCAGAAGCAGGGAAGCGCACCTTTAAAATAAATGGGAAACTGAGGTGCAGAGAGAATGAGTAGCACACCAAAGGTCACACAGGACCCCTGTGGGGTAGCAGATCAGGCTCTCAAAGGCCACTCTTGAGTGCCTCAGCCACTCAACCACTCTTTCTTCAGTCAGGTTTGGAGGCAGGAGATGATATCTGAACACCCTTTTAATAAAAAGAACAGGTAAAGCTTTCAGATCCAAGACTCAAGCCTTAATTCTCCACAGAAGCTCAGTTTGCTCTAATTTCAGTCCGGGACAGCTAGAGAGAATGTTCTGGGCCACATCCTCCACTCATTCAACTGCAGAAAATCACTCAAACCAAGACAGCTTCACCAAAGAGTTGCCCACATATCATATTTACTTCTTATTCCTTGTATGTAGCCCTCACCCAGATGAGACTGAGTCATGTAAAGCAGAAAAAAGGTGACACTGATCATGAAAAAGGGAGAGAGAGAGTAGAGAAGCAACGCTATTTCCCCGTCCCCATTTTCCATAAAATCCTGCCTTTGCTAGCATATTACTTTAACAAATGAAGGGAGCATGGATCACATTTAGGATGAAGTTGAGCCTCCACTCAGCCTCCGCCTGTAGTTGACAGCTGGACCAATTCTCCAGTGCAGCTAGTTTGTTAACACTCATAACTCGTCCTTCTGAGCAAAAGTACACAAAGACAATGGGGAAAATTCAGACTTTGGGCTGAATAACAGGTATTTAAATAACTTTCCAACTCAATGAGGCATTTTAAGCTTTTCATTAGCAGTAATTATGCAAGAAGTAGAGGTCACCACCAGAAATTTTACAGAGCTTAAACAGGCAGGATTCAAAATGAATTTAAAGTTAGAAAATAAGATTGTACATTAACACAAGCGGCAGATATTAACACAAGATGGAAGCTATTGCTAATGTGAATCATTATCTTGAAAAATTAATTGCCCTTTTTTTTTTCTTATGTTGCTTTCTTGCAACTTTTGACTATTAAGGCACAAAAGTTTTAGGTCTGAGGTGCTATTAACAGGACTCAGTGAGGTAAATGAAGAGAAACGTCATGTTGAATTAGCCCCCTAAATTATCATGCAACTAGTCATTTGTGATTTCAGACAGAACAACAAAAAACGTGTCTTTGGGCAAACAAGATCTTTCCCTCATTCTTCCTATCTACTATATCAGGCTAAGCAAACCCAGAGAGAGCTAGAGATTTTGGTTACTCATGTAGAAACCAAAATTCTCTACCCCAAAAATGCTTCCATGTAGGTGGATTCTGAGCAGCAACATTTATAGGATCACAGCCCTTGTGTAAGATGCTGCCTTTTTCTCCGGTAATATTCCAGGAGTAGCAACAGAAGAGCTGTAACACAGCTGGAAGCCCTTGGAAACCATTTTGATTTACTGAAGTAGCTGCATACAGCGCTGTGAAGCTGACCCTCGTGCTCCTTTGAGAGCAAGCCTGTACTTAGAAAATTCATCTTTCATTTTCGCACCACATGGATCAGAATCCCTGAGGGACTGTGGACTTCCAAAATGCAATGCGCCTACTCTTCGAAGGGTCGCGGTGTACAAAGCCAGCCTCGGCGCTCAGTGTGAGTGCTGATGCTGGGCTTTCCACCCAGCATGCTTCCTCGCTCCAGGGCAGCTATAGCCTCATTAGGAACAAATGCTGTTGTGCCCATGCACAAACATTGAGTAGGAAGATGAATGCAAGCAAAGACTTCTTGAGCCTTTGCCCCATGGCTTACATCTCTGTAGAGACAAGCTACATATCGGCTGCCCAGATCAAATTCTTAAGAGGTATTTGAACCTTTAACTAAGCAAATTTCACAGAGAGATGTAATCAAGGGCCTCTATCAAGATGGAATTAGATTACTGATGGGAAACACATTTCCTGAACGGGGGAGCCACAAGAAGAATGACAACCTGTTTGATTTCACAAGCATACAGATTCTTTAGAGAGCAATGAAGTCACCTGTAACAGGCCTGTTCTCTAAATGTCACTACTGCCCATCCAGAGGAACTTCAAATATTGCCAATGTGATTATTCTAGGTTGGCAGTGCTGAACAAGTAAGTGCAACCTGACATATTAGTTTTCTTTCTCCATTTTTGTTTCAGGAGTTAAGAGTTTCAAATGGACTGAGGAACTCAGGAACACACATTTGAAACCATCAGCAGGACATGCTCCAAAATCACGGAGCACATCGAATGTCTTGCTCTGCAGGAATCAGAAGAGGCCAAGACCCCAGCAAACTCTGCTAAGGAGCGAAACTCATTTGGCTTTGAGGGCAATACACTGACTTGTAGCAGCTGCCAAACTGTCCATAATGGCTTTAAAATACACTGTAATGTAACAGGATGAAAGTCATCCGAGTCACAATATATCCTTATAGAGCAGCAGAAGCTGTAATTTTGTGTTCAAGCTGCTGCAAGAGTCTGGATTCCTTCAGAAATGGATGTGAGTTCACTTCCTGGTCATGCTAGTAAAAGGCCTCTGTGATTATAGGGCACAGGAGAACCAAGGCTCTATAAATGTAAAGTAATAAACTTCCCTTACCTAAATAATATAGGGGCCGCCTGTTCCTGTTTGAACCACAAGCTCTGATGGTACAAGTTAAAGCAGAGTACGAGTTAATTCATTCAGGGGCTGCTACTGGATAAATAATACAAAATAATGGCAAACGACACTTCACAAAAGGCATACAGTGAGTTAAATAACGTGGACTCTCCTCAAATACGGAGAACTGCCTGCTCATAAGAAGTCTATAGTTTTGATTAATCATTTGTAATCTGATCAAATGGAAGAAAGCAAGCTGCCTGGTGCAAATGACTATTTTCCCTTTTTTAACAGCTGACCCAACAATTGGACACCCTTCTGGGTTGAGGAACAAATTAATATTCCTCAACTGACTTGAAAGCATTTAAAGACTGAAACAGGCTGCATATGGGGATGTAGCTAGAAGTGGGTTAAGTAGTAGGCAATTAGCTGCATATAAACCATGAATCAGTCTGTTTTGATGATAAGACTGTAATTTCAGCTTTTGCCTTTTCAGTATGTTTTACAAACACAATAGGCAGGCTTATACAGAAATGTGAGCAAAATATAACTCTTCTGTTGAGCGAACAGGTTTCTTTTTCCTTCCTTACTGCTCTCTAGGAACCAGGAGGAAGGTTCACAGTGCAGCACTACAGACACTTTCTGAAGTTGTGTTTGCATGATCAAGCCCTTCAAAAAAAACAAGGCAAAAGATTCACATCAACGTTCGAGTGTCCCATTAGGAAATGAAAGACATCACCAATATGATCAGCAGATCAGACTTTCTGTGTGATACCATGCTTTTAAGCAGTTCAGCATGACTGTCCGTAAAAAGTTGGTGAGTACTAAACAGGCGATTTCTTCTAGCTAAAATTTTCCCCCTTCCTAAATTGAAAGTAAGGCTTGTATTTTATGTTTCTTTATCATTTGTTGTTTTATTATTATAATACAATAAATACTTACATCTCTACCTGAATTCACAGAGTAAAATTATTACTGTTTGAACAGGAGACTAGAGGTAACACAGAAGTTCAAGAAACACCAAATGAGGAGTGCATTTATCTGGGGAATGCAAGAAAAAAAAAGCAACACTAAAAAACTCTTCAGATTCATCTTAGAGTTTCTGTCCCAAACTGTTTTAATTGGAGCCATTTTATGGTTCAACTCACTTGCACTCCTTGATTTGAAAGACAAGCCTGGTCTACACCTTGATTAGTAACATAAAATCCAATCAAATACACTGGGTTACAGAAGGACCAGTGTTAAAAGAATGTTAAATGAAAAGAGAGTATAGCCATGGCTGTTTTAACCACTAACCACAACATCAGGCTAATTGGAACAATTTTCTAAGAAATAATTTTTTTTTTTTTTGTATGTGATGCTTTTTATTCTTTGGGCTTCCTCCCAGATTTCCTTCTACTCAGAGAATTTTACGTAAAAAAGTGTCCTCTGTCTGGCTGGAGAGAAAGGGTAGACAGAGGCACAAGAGAAGTGCTAGGGGAACCTGTTCACTGAGGCCAGTTGCAGCACCATAAATTGTAATAGAACCCTACGTTAATTTTGTCAGCACTTCATGCGTGAAATATATCGTCAAATTGTACATGTTTCTTTCCTATTACGCACATACAGGAAAACGCCCTTTCTGCAAAGATGGAATCAAGGATACAAAGGGAAACAATTTTTCAGAGATGCAACCTTCACCTCTGCTTTTCTTTAGCCTATCAAAATTTCATGGCTTACTTTTGACCCCCAGCTTTCTTATTGCTCCTACTCCATTTCATAGGCATGCACCTCCAAACCAGTAATGACAGTTACTTATATTTATAGTGCAGTTGTGAGCCTGGCCTTGGCAGTATCTCACAAGCAGACCATGGCATTAGCCCATGAGCCTAAACTGTGCAAAATGAGAGCTCAAGCTCTTATGCAGTGTAGCAACAGGGGTTCTGGCCCCTGATACAGACCTGTGTTGTGTTTTAAGAGTACGGTACAAAATCTACTTCCTTTTTATATGCAAAATTAACGTAACTACAATAAGAATAAAACATGAAAGAGATTATGCTTCTCAGCAATCACAGCAGTAGGGTCTAGAGGATAGGAATGCCTTTTCTTTTTCTTATTCATGCATGTCCTTTTGTTCATAGTGTGTTGGGACAGCAACGCCAACGATGAAGCACTGCAGAGATTTATTGACAGTTTGGTAGGTAAGGGGTGAACAGCTGGTTAAGGGAGCAAACGTGTCTGGACCAAAGAATAAAATAAAGACTTCCTGGCTGCAGTTCACATCAAACTGCTGTAAATTAGTACCACAACTAGGGCCACACAGTCGTCTTCTGTTCCGAGAACAGTTTTCACTACTTAAGTAAACTAAACGATCAGATCATTCAGTGAATAGATACCCCAATTCCTGACCTGTTCTCAGAGTTTTTGTCTGCATGCTGATGCATGGGTATGGCTGTAGGGCTTGGAGCAGGCTCAAGATGGACCATCTATCCTATCTTCTCTCTACTCATGACCATACATGAACATGTATTGCCCAATATTTGTTTTTAAAATCAATTTTATCATGCTTAATACAACACATTAAGCCTGAGTGAGCTCTGGAACATGCTCTGGTAGTCAGACAGAGCCAAGAGTGGTTTGGAGCTGGTCCTTCTTATCACATTTAACCACAGAGAAGATAGTTAGCAGGAAAGTTAACTATATGTTTAGTACCTTAGTTCTGGTTTACCAATGGAGAAATGATCTTACCTTGATAGCATTTTAAGAAAATATTTACAGGAGAAATAGAATAGATACAACTGCTCTTTGGGTGTTTCTCTTGTAGAAAAACCTTATGAGGTTTGATAGGATTTTAATACTTAAATTCATAGATGTTTACTATGGTTGAATAGAAGTGATTTATAAAGGCCTGCAGCTATTAAAGCGCTCCTGCCTCCAGTGGAGAAAGGCCAGCTAAGAGACTGTCGGCATAACACAGAATGAAACAATTTCTCTTTTTAACCACCCTATAGCATCCTATGCATGTGATGTAATTCTCTGTTCAATTCCACAGAGAAGGTATCATTTCCTATTAGAGTCCATTGGGTGTTTGTATGTAGTCTTCCTTTCACAGACTCCTTAGCATAGCCAGAAAATTCATTTTCTCTGTGTAAACTAAGTGGTGTAGTTCTTTTTCCTCTGAAGTCATATGATCTCTGTCACCACAAAAACAGCCTACGTGCAGCTGTATCTTGTTTTGGAGCCTATACTCTTGCATATGGTTTCTAGATGGAGACAAATATCATTGCAACAGAGCTATTTAAATAATATATTGCCACATAATGATTAATTTCTCTTTTATTTTCAACATGAAAGTCTGTGGCATAGACCCCCATATGGTAAAATAATAGGCTGAAAGATTAGCCACCACCACCATCTGTTACTCGTCCCTGATTTTACTCCCTCTTTCAAGGGCTGATTGCAATTTTAAAATCTTTCATTGAATGAGTCTATTTTCTTTCAAGTTATTACCTAGATGACTTCAGTAATTCTATATAGATGAGGCCTGAAAAAGAAATGCTGAGAGCAGTGAACGCGCGTAATACATTTGCATAATGCAGTGGAAGAGAGGGTGCTGTGATAGGAAATTCGCAGGGCTGGCATCTCGCTTCACCCATCAGTGTTTACAAGAGCATAACTCCGTTGCCTGCTTTGCAGTCACTTCAGAGAGCCATGCTGCTGTAAGAGAGAAATGAGGTCTTCAGTGTCCCATTTCTTACCAAAGTCATCCATTATGTACAACAGGTGAGAGATAATAAACCATTTCTTCTTTTAGTATGCCTGTCTATTACATGCTGTTTTCTTTAGATGAGTATTTGTGTCTATATGGGTGAACTTATTATGTCCAAAGCATAGGAAAGTAAAAGGGAGAGGGGAGGAAGGAAGGATAAGGAAAGCCAAACAAAGAAGAGCAAGCATATCTTAGGTAAGTATGAAGGGGAAATTAATAAACAAAGTATTCTGTGACCAAGATGCCCGCTAATTTGTATGACTGACAGGCTCCAAGTCAATTTAATATGCTCTATACCTTTGGCATGCAGCCCTTCAGAGGCATGCCAGTCTTTGCAGAAGAACCTTTGCCATTTGAAGGCTCGGCACTGCTGGCACAGCGGACACTGGTTGCACTGTGCTGCGCAGTGCTTTGCGGTAAGTGTGAATCATTCTCGACGATCAAGGTAAGGCAACCAGGCCTGGTAAGCAAACACACATTCAGTCTGTGGCAAATCCTACCAAAAGCAGAAAGAATCCACGCTAGCACTTTTTTTTTGCTATGGGAGACACCACAAAGGCATAAGCTGCATCTCCACATTTTACCAGCAACAACATTGGAAACACTACTGATGTTTCTGAAACAGAAGAAACAAATAGTATTTCTGATAGTAGCCTTATTTATGCTCCTATTCGAGCAGGACACCCCCCTCCTTCGTGCCTTTGGACAATGTTGTATTTAGAGGTGCCCTCTTCCTTCTCTGTCTCTGTATGCGAGTTCTCTGTCTCTGTATGCAAGTTCTAGCTGGGGACCCCCCTTCAGGCTGCAAAGTTTTCCCTGTTTAAACTTTGAAACTGTATGTACAACATAGCATCAATGAAGAGTAACAATTTCTATGATACGGGTAAAAATGCTCAGCTTCTTTAGCAATGAAATGAAATTTCACTATCAAATTTTCAGTTTTGAGCGAGCAATTGCTTTATTCCAGGCTATCATTAAAAACACCTAAACTACAGGATCTGCCTGTGTTAATGCCCTTCTTTTTACACAAGCATAGAAAAATATTTAACTTGCAGCTTTTTACACCATTCTGTCAGCTGAATGAATGCTAAAATGTCACAACTGACCTGCATTTACTCCACAAGCTGATTCAAATCACACGTGCTCTGAGCCACTGATGTGTGAGTACATCGCAACTACCAAATCCCACTCTTCTCCTTAGCCTGGTCTTGGGTCCCATGGCCTGTAATGTTCCCCGTCAGCTTTACTTTCTAAATTAGACTTCAGGCATATGAAAATGACTTCCCTGCTTGCAGAGTGCCTAGCATATCATCAGGAAACGATAAACAAAAACCTCGAAGACGTACTTCATGGCGCATGGAGTGGACTTTGTTTTCTAGATCCATCACTTCAGTTGTTCGCTATGGGATATCGGGCCAGATTCTCAGTGGAAGTAAATCAGCACGGCTTTGTTATGCGTGACAGAGCTGTCCCAAAACTGAGCTGCTGATGTTTATGTGCAGGAACAGCCTAAATGTCACTCTTATGTCTGGCTCACGGTTCAGAAGACCATAACTGTTTGACATAGCCCATGTATTTGTTATTTTAGGGGGCTGGTTGGAAGGAGATGGCAAAGGTTTAGGAGTCAATGATCTCCATCAGCTCTACAAACAAGGCAAGACTGCTGGGCTTTGTTTTCTTTTGGGAACTTTCCAAGCATCAGTACTTTGCAAGTTACCCCCATAGGCAATTCTGTGTCTGTTTCAAGTTAATGTGCTTTGTTTTTCAGGCCACAGATAAAGTCAGAACAAAGTAAAAGTTCAGATTTGTTTGAAAACAACCCAAATTGTGTACCATGTGAAAAGAAAGGTAAAAAGAGGGTCAGGGAAGCTGGGAGTAGAGAGGGCATGGGATAGGCAAAATCTCTCCAGAGGAGGGAAAGTGATTTTTAACACACAGAAAAAGAATAAACTGAAGAGAGGAGAAAAAGATAACAGTTAAAAAGTCTAAATGAAAATCACTTGGAAATACTGTAGCTCCCCTTCTCCTGATGAGGTTCTGGTCTCACTCACAAGAGGGTCAAAGGGTCTGAAACTGCTAGCTCTCATATTACCGTTGTATCACAGGCACATGCAGCGGATGACAGCAACGCAATCAAGATACCAAGCCAAATTCGGCCCTTGATTACAGTCATTCAACTAATTTGAGAACCTTGTTCAATGTGATCTTTTAATTCTCTGATTACTGAAAAAGCTATAGCAACAATGGAGAACTTGCATTAATCAGATATCAAACACACACATATCTTTGTTAAACCAAACATAACCGTAGAAGGATTTAGAGGTTTTTTTTTTCTTTTCTTTTTTTTTTTTTTTTTCTTAATGGCAAAGAGCTGTTAAGGGAGGTAACTTTGTTTCCCAATCTGTGAATACGATGCTGTGTTAGCTGATTTTCCCCCTACCTTATATTTGCTTTCATCCCACAGCTCTTTTCTCAAGGATGGCACCAGAGTTAGGCTGCAAACTTGGTGCTTGGAAGACCCAGTTTTACAATTCTCCATCCCTTTACAAACATTGGATGAATCCGGGGGACAGTGGTCCCCATCTGTCAGGTGGGGATTGCATTTTCCCTACAACATAAATAGGGCAAAGTGAAGACAATGTACACTTCACTGATGAGCTCTGTTAGTACCTTTTCTGGATTAACATGTTCTCTCTCCTGTGTTGGATGTATTGCTTTGTGAAGTCAGCCTCAAAAATTTCCGTTGACTACCATGGAAACTGCATTGGGCCAGTAGTAGCCATAGTGATGCCAGATGGTAAGAAGCTATGCACATGACTGCGACAGAAAATTGCTCACTGAATACTAAATTCAGATGAGTGCATTGGATCCAAAGTAATCAGAGTTAAGCACAAATGCAGACAGGGAACCACCCCCCAACACAAAAACCTAGTTAAAACTGATGCAAATATTTTGTGAGAAATTAAAACAGGGTAAAACTATATTCAGTGATACAACCACTCATCCACTATCAGTGGGGTAGTTTCATCCTGTGATTCACTGAAGGGGATCATCTTTCCATTAAGATATGCAAAGGAAAATAAAAGAGAAAAAAGGGCAAAAAGAGATGATTTGACTAAGATGAATGCTGAGCAACAGAACTGGCAGGCTCAAAGAACTGTAAATATGAGATGAAACCTTTGAAATCCATGTCACCACTTCAAGACTGGCTTCAAATCAGCGGTGACCCATAGCCATTATAATATCTGAGTGAGATTTTGGTAGCGTCCATGAATCGGCTTTGGGTTCTTAATCCAGTTAACAGCAGATGTTCACATCAAGCAATTCAAAACCCAAACCTGCACTCTCAGGCAGTTGGAAGAAATGAAAAAACTAAATCTCATTTGTGACATTGAAAGGAATTGTGTCCTTGTCAAAAGCCAGAAATTAACAGGGCCAAGCCTTCCTTCCTACACTGCTCTGTTTAATAGCAAACCTCAGTGCCTGGATATTACAATGAGGATAGCCAAAGAGCAAATCAAGACAGATGAATGTGTTAACTGTCACCTGGGATAAGAAAGTTGGTAGAACAGAGAGAAATTTTTATTGCTCCTGTAAATTGTGTGACTATGCTTTGCACTATTTTTTGTTGTTGTTGTTTATTTGTTTTTCTCTGAAAACAACTCACAAAACTCTACTTGTGCAGAAAACCAGCACAAGCAACGTAGGCTTCACCAGGCAGGGGAAAATTTGCAGTGTCCAGTTATCACCTTGCCCAAGCATTTTATTTCCTTTGCAAGAGATAGAGAAACAGGCTACCTTTCAAAAGACCTCTTGCTAGCACCAACGAAGAGATGCAATTGAAAAGCAAAGTAACATTTTAGATACTTTCCTTTCATGGTAAAGTTTCAAGGTTTTCTCATATAAGTAAGAAGCAGAGGTAGACAAGGAGAGAAGCATATGACACTATCCTCTTGGATTATTAAAAAAATAAGACAAAAAGAACCATTTCACTAAAGCTGCAGTAAGAAAAAGAAAAAAAGGAAGCTTTACATGCCATGGATACAGCTAGAGGAGCAGTCAACAAGGCGTGATTAACAACAACTTGAAATGTTTCTCCACACACAAATTGAATGCATGAGGGAATATATTTTCACTATTGCTCTTAAAATTAGTCTGTGGATTATCTTCCCAGATGAGCTAGGCATCTACCCGACATCTAAATGTATTTATTTCCACAAGAAGAGAGACTGATATAATGACAAATTTGTGCAATGCAAATCACACTAAACCATTGATTTTTTTTAAGTTCAGCAGCTGATCTTGCATGGTTGCTTACAAATGCAGGCAAAGAGACCACACTGACTACAGCAGTAAACTGCACTCATATCTCACATTGGCTTGAAGATGCAGTTTGACAAGTGCTGCTTAAACAAACCTGGGCACGTCAGTTATTTTCAAATGATTTACTTGTTACAGTCGCTCACAGCACAAAAGCCAACCATCAGTCATTAGCACGCAGCAGAGGAAATTTTCCCAGGGTATTATGTATCGTGTTTGGACAGTTAGAACTCACCACTATTATTTATTCACGCCACTATAAATTATTCTTCTCAAAATGAACCTGAGTCACGTAAATGCTGACTTGGAAAGTACCAGAGGCCTCTCTCTTCCTGCAGCACGTGTATTTCCCTTCTAATAAACTTCCTGCCTAAAAATGGAAAACCAAAGGCTATGGAGCTTAGGTGTTTAAAATCAGTGCCCTAGAGGCACTGGAGAAAGCAGTTTGGTTAAAATGTGCTGTGTCGCTTTTAAGGCTCTAAATTCGTTGAGGGCTTAAATTGTTCCAGCGCTGAAACATGTGAATAACTTTCATACTGGTGTAAGCACCAGATTATGTCACAGGCTTTTTCCTTCCTCTTTTTTTTTTTTTTTCCTCTTTTTAAATACATGTTTTGTCCTGTCAAACGATACCCAACTAAGCACTCTAGATACGCAGCAGTTTTGAGAAACTATGCACGGTGTCACTTACAGCAAGGAAACCAGAAGCAGTCAACCAGACTGAGTCAGCCCTCCGCACAGTGAAAAGGCTTTTGGGGCACAGATGCTGTTCATATTCCCAGCGTGATGCAGTCTACTAGAAACTGTACTGTAACACTGGTTCATTTTACACAAGCCTCCTGATAGGTAACGATGTCGTCTCGTGGACATTGTTAACAGGGCTTGGATTTAAACCAGGGAAAATGAGGTCTGAAAAGCTCCCTGGGAATTGTTATAACCAGCCAGAATCTGGTACTGAATTATCATTAAATTGAAGCCATTTCAAGGTGTCTCTGTGGTGGTTCATTCTCACAGACACTTCCACAAATAGTGGATGAAAAACAGTTTTCCCCTGTTAAAAGTGGAACAAAAATCCCAAACCAACCCCTTCCCCCCACCAAAAAAAAACAACCAACCAACCAACCAACCCTGCCTTCAGCCCCATTTTCAAAGCACATGCTTTTGAAAGACAGCTAAACAGAGGTACCAAGGATGAACTCATAGGAGAAAAACTGAACTGCACTCATAGGTCTAAGGGCTCTTCTTGGGCTCATCCTGCTCCAACTGAAATAAATAAATAATGCAATGCCCTCTGAAGTTATCAACATTGTTTCAGAGTTAAAGCCCAACTTTTTCAACAGATGGCCCTTAAGCATAGACCATGTTATGTCCCTCAGCTTCCACAGCAGCTCTAGTGGTACCCCAGCCTGTTGTGGGGACTGAGTGTCCCACAGAGGCTGGTCCAAACCATGAACAAGTTGGAAATTTTCAGTAGAAAGTTATATTTCTCACTGTGTTCAGTACTTTTCCTAAATTACAAGAAATGCAAACATAAGCAAAATTTTGGTCAGTCTTTGACGAACACAGCAGACCATCTCAGCTCTAACATGCTCCAAGATATTTGTGCTACAACTTCTGTGTCTGACTTATACAAACACGCAGGTCAGCAGCACTGCATTCTGGGGCTAACTGCCTGCTCAAATCTGTGACAGCTTTATTGTCGTATCATGGGAGAATTAGACACCTCCTTTGAAAATAACTTGAAAATGACTGTCGTTATTTTAAGCATCACTGACACTGGGATTTTCTGTCTGCAGCTCCACCAGACGCTGCTGAGAGAGAAGCAGTTCTATTGACAAGTTACCCCTGGAGCATGTTGTAAATAGGATGTTGTACCTCACTTAGACATTCTGGAGATACCTTCTTATTTCATTTATTTAGCAAAATTTGCCTGACAGATGCAGGAAACATACTTACTACTGTTACTTAACTCACATAAACACTGCTGAAGGTATCGGCAAATAAAAGAGTTGGCCTCCACTGATTGCTGCTGCCATAAAATATCTTTGCAGAATTGTTTCTCCAAGGCCTTCAGTGATATGAGACAAGCAGTTTTGACTTAATCTTAAATTTGTGTATATTTAAATGTCTTGATAATTTCTCCTGTGCTTAGACACATCACTCTCCTTTTTGTTTCAAGACAGGACCAAAACCAGCCGGCCATTGTCCGAGTCAGGTCATTCTAGCGTTATCTTTATCTGTCGTTAAAGCTTGAAGAGACAGAAGCTCCTACAGACTAAAATCAAACAAGATCAATTTTTGCCAGCTCAAGAAGATCAAATAACGTGAACAAGCATTGAGAGACAGATCTTTGATGGATATAAGTTGTAACCAATGGTGTACACAAATTAAGGGCATGGCCCTTGAGCTTTGGTATTTCTTCTGCAGGACCTTAGCTTTGAACTCCCGAGGTCCCTATTTACCCATTTCCTTGCTGAGAATGTTTCCCACTTAAATAAACATTCTCAGGGCTCTTTGCATAGGGTCAGGAAGTCCAGGATTCAGATTTACTCATGATCTTGCTGAAATGAGTAATTTATTCTTTCAATTAATTTTTCAGCTATACTTATATGTTTGCTATCATTCTACCAGTTTTTGATCTCTTCTTTTTCATTCTCAGGACATGATCCTTGCAGGAAAGGGCTGTGCAACCAAGACAGCTGCTAAAGAATGATATCACTCATTAGTTTCACACCGGAAAAGTAAATACGTTAGCAAACGTCTTACACCTCTGTGTTTATTTGTGAGCAATAACTAGTTTGGAGAATGTCTATGGCTGTGATTTAAGTCAAAACAAAAGTCAACACCTTGGTTGACAAATGCAAAGCAAAGCAAATGGCTTTATCCTAAATTGAAAGTCCCTTTTTGCACGGAGGAGAACTCTTGCAGTTCCACTTGCTGCAGAGAAAAGCCAGGAGCACAGTGACTGAGGAGATCTCCAGCCACATCGCACAGAGCTAACAGTTTGTCCTCCCATCACCAACCTGGGTGGGATGCAGCTGCCTAGATGTTTGTTTATGAAACTCCCAAGCTTTGCTCATCAGGCTATGCTGCTTGAGCTAACAGCCAAATCCTCCCCCATGACCCATCCGAGTGACTTGTGGAGCCTGTGGGGAGCCAGGAGAGGGAAGACTTTTTCCCCCTGTGCTAAATAGCAGCTCCATTTTCAGCACTTCATTAACTACTGCAGCTGCAGCAGAATCACTTTAAGTGGAGAAAAGAAAAAAAAAAAAAAAAAAACAAACAAAACCCAAAACCCACAAAGCCCAGCAGACCCCCAAACTGAACTACAGGCTCTGCAGGTGGTTTAGCCAGTGGCTCTTCTCCCTCCTCTGCTTCCCCTGCTGAAGAGCTCTGGGGAAGCAGTGGAGCAGGGCATGCCTGCAGCCACGCAGAGCTCAGGCCCCAGTGCTTGCTCCTGCCGTGCAGGAGACCTTTCCTAGCTGTGCTACCAGCAGGGAGGGCCGCGCTGGCAGAGAAGTAGAGGCCACTTGGTAATATGCCTTACAGAGATGTAAGCAGCACTCCTAGCTTTCTTCTGAAGTACAAGGAGACACAGATACTGCCATATAAGCCCAAAGCCATCTGAAATGTGTTTGTTTACAGAGCAGGTATTATCGATGCTGCATCAGTTGCTGCATCCATCACTAAGGAGAGCACAGTTCTTCACATCATTTTCAAACCTCTTAAAAACACCCTTTTCATCCCAGTGTTTACAGCTAACAGACATACAAGATCCAGCAAGACATCACCTTCCCTCATCTCTCCAAGTTTCAGTATTAAATCATTGCTGTGGTCTGGGTTTCTTGAAAACTTGAATTTCAGAATGGACCACAGCCTTCTGCGCCCTGCCTGCCCCACTGGCACATGGTCCATAATCAAAACCAGCTCGACAGACCTGTTAGCATATCTAGTTTGCATCTCATCCGTTTTTGAATTTTCCCTAATCCCCTTGACCTTAGGCCATAAAATAACACTGATCGTTATGGGCAAAGGCAGTGCAACAGCGCATGCTTCTCCCATACCCTCCCTCAAAGGCAGGCCACCTTCAACCTGCAAGCGTCATCTTCACAGGATGCATAAAATCAGGCCATGGCTTGGTCTGTGCGGCCATTCTGGCCGTGGCTCTCTATTATTACTGTCAGTAGAATATTAATTCCGGAGTTTTAATACGAGGGTTTTATGATTTCCTGGCTACTGTGCAGCTGAGGTAAATTGGAGCTGTGAGTACATAATCGTTCATTAAAAAAAAAAAAAAAAAAACCCACAACTTAGATCAAGTGATATCAATGAGGTCAGATGATCAGAACATGAACTATAAGCAAGTAGCCACTTCTCAGGATAATGAAACTAAGCAGTTTGCCTCAGAGGAGACAATAAGTTGACGTGCATGTAAGAAAAACAAGTACAGAACTGTGAACTTTCAAATGTTTAACTATTCATCAAAGAACTTGAGTTTTTCTGGGTGGTTGTTTTTTGTTTTTTTTTTTTTTTTTAATAAGAGCTGTTGCCTGGACTGTTCAATTTGCATTAGTAAATGAGTTATGCACACCAGCTGAGAATCACACTGTGAAGACATGCTCTGAATAGAATACAGGATGTGTTGGATTAGGGAAAATTTAGACTACACAAAATCTCAGTTGTTTCTTTCAGTAAATTTGCTGCAACAGGACTTTTTTCCTAATCCCACCAGCTGAGACTTTCTGAGTCTGCATCCTTAAAACTGTTCTTATTATTGTATAATAAGAATAAAAATCTCATAAACCTTGATTGAATACAGAACTAGGCAATTCAGGGATTTTCCTGTCACTTATGAGCACACCTTTTTAAACAGTTGTTAAACCATCCAGCCACATATGGTGCCAATATAGGAATCTGCAAAGCCAGTATCTTACACACAGCCAGCTACCAGCAGTGGTGGTGATAAGAAGAAAAGGAAATCACCAAAGTGGTTCTCACGGGAAGTTTTAATTCACTGCTTACCTCTAAGTGGTGCACGTATGTAATCGCAGTTGTACATACACACCTGCCAAATTATGGTTGGATAAATGAACTTCTCCTGTAGGGAGCTGCACCATTCAGTGAATCTACCAGGACGAAAGATGACGATGGTGGTGATGATTATGGAAATAAACAAAGACAAATAAAATATGTACTTAAATTTGAAAGGGATCCAAATGGAAAGACCTCTGTTAGCTGTTCTAAGCTGGGGAAGTGCCCCTTTAATGGAAACTAAATGAGTTCAAAAAGCAGTTATTTTTACTCTCTCTCTCTCTCTCTCACACACACACACACAAAACCCCAACAAATCAAGCTGTGTTTATCTCTACTAACTTCTTTTGGATTTTGACACTCCAATTTTTCTTTATTTGATTTTGATATTTGCTAAAAGCTCCCAACTGGCAACTGCAGAAAGGCAAGTATCCGGATTCCCAAGCAAAGGGACTGTGTCCTGTTGGCAATGGCTGTCTTTTCCATGCTGACCTAGAAGGGAGACCTCTTGGGGGAAGAAGGTTGAATGTAAAGTCATACGAATGCCGTATTTTTGCAGCTGAACTGCACATAATTCTCTGCATACTGTGTTTTTACAGCTGGAATACTTAATTTGTCCAGTATTTAAAGGGTGGCTGCAAAGAAGATGGAGACTTGCTTTTTACAAGGAGTCACATAGAAAAGACAAGGGGTAATGGGTACAAGTTACTCCTGGAGAGATTCCGATTAGACACAAAAGGAAAATTTTTCACAATGAGAACAATCAGCCATTGGAATAATCTCTCCATGGAAGTGGCAGATTCCCCAATTTGGACACTTTTAAGGTTCGGCTGGACAGGGTGCTGGGCCATGTTGTCTAGACTGTGCTTGTGCCAAGAAAGGTTGGATCAGATGATCCCTGAGGTCCCTTCCAACCTGGTATTCTATGATTCTATGATTATTATCCACACCACATAGAATCTCATGCAGAATACTGTTATGGATGTATCAGAGCAATACAAATGTATAGAAGCTATTATAGTACATTTTGCCTTCCTTTTTTTGTCGTCGCAGGGAAAAATTACCTCATTCAACCTGATGCAGGGCAGAGAAACATCTATTACAGATATGTGGCTGCTGTAGTGACACAAACACCCTAACCATATTACTGAGCTTGTTGCCCCGCTGGCTAACTTAGGTACCTGTAGCTGTACTAGTTACGCAAGGATTTGGCACACTCAGTGACTTGGCTTAACTGGGGCCAAAATCTCAATGAGGGGCTCTAAACTCATGGTACAACTCTAAGATAAACACAGCAATAGGGAACAGGATGGTTGGCAGAGGAGAAGAATTAGCCTCAGTGCTCAGACCCTAAAGCTTCAGCTTTAACCACGTGGTAGCGTGGAAGAACGCGCTGCAGGAAATGCATATCAGTGACTGCAAATTTTGCAGACTGGAAAGCTGAGAGTTTGGAATGTGTTCCTTCCCCTCACACTCATTTTAAAATAAAATGCTTTAGAAAGGATGAGAAATACTCTTCGTAAAGGCCAGGAAATTCCTGTGGACAGTTCAGAGTTTTCCTGTCGCTTAGAAGTGTCCCATTCATCATAAGCTTGTATTCAGCCTCCAGGGCGCTAGCCTAAGAAAGGGGAGCACAGTACCAGTATCTTTGGGGAAATTTCTCTAAGCTCAGGTTTATACTTGTGGTTGATCTTCACAAAAACAATACAGAACATGTGCTTTTTGCATCTCTGATGCTCCATCTGCACAAACACCCAAATGTTAATCATGATTTTCCTATTTCTAAAGGGATATCCATTGATCTGAGTGCTGCACAAACATGTTATAGACTGCGATTTAAATGTCACATTGCATAAAACCCTCTGCTTGCCTACCAAAACTCAGCACTCCTTGCCCACCCCAAATCTCTGGGCACACTCTCCCATCCCCTAATTAAAAAAAAAAACAATAACAAACAAAACATGAAGACGGCTATATCTACTTATCATTGCCTAAACAAAATTCAGTTTAAAAGCAGAGCTCAAGGAACTTTGTGAAAGAACACAGTTTTGTGCTGGATGTCTGTTCTGTAGTAAAAGCAGTGGCTCTTGCTACTGTGGGCTCATCCCACTGATGGGACAGTGGCACCACTGCGGGATGGAGGGTGTGTAACTGAGCCCCTTCGGTGTTGCAGGGAGCCTCATCTCTCACTCAAATTTCAGAGAAAGATACAGATCCATAGACGTTCATCTGTTTAAGCTGTGATGGCAGAAGGAAAAAGAACTGGTGAAGCTGCATGGAGAGCTGAAAATGAAGAATATCCTTTCCTGGCCATTTACTACTCTGAAACATTAACACAGAACATTGAAGAGCACCCAAAACAGCTTCACACCAGGATATAGCTGCCCAGTCATTGCCAGAGATCTTTCAAGTCAGGATTACAGTCTGTTCCTCAAAATACACCTAGGGAGAAAAAACCTAACCAACAAAACAAACAAAAAAACCCCAAACTAATTTAAAATATCTACATTGCTATCTATTTATCTTCACTTACATCAGCTACTCTTCACTCCGATTCTCATCTTGTTTAGGTCACTATGGAAACCACATAGTTTTTAATTTGCAAAGAGAAGACTGTAGTACTAAACGCTAATTGAATATTGATAGCCTGGGAGCCTCCCAAATGTCTTTTTACAGACTCATAGAAACACTCACTAGGCATGGGAAGAGACTGAAACTTGTAGAAAATGGGGGGAAAAGAAATCACTTTCCCTACTCCCCTGGTTTCTATCGGAGAACATGAAATACATTTTACTTTACAAATAACTAGTTTGAGAAACATAATCAGATTTGAGTTTGTTTTTTTTCCTTACCCATTTCCAGTGTTTCCCATTTAGAAGAATCTCATGGACATATATAAAAAAACTCCTCAAACCCAGAAATGATGGCGCTTTTTTTTTTTTTTTTCCCTTTGCTCCAATCTGACAGTGAATTTCTCTAAGGGCTTCTGGATTTAGCCTCACACACTCTTTTCCCCTAGATGCTCTGCTATGCCTCTGATGATGCGAATTCAGAAGCTGCAGCTAATATTAGATGCAAGAAGAGACTGTCTGAAAAAAAAGATTATATAAAAAAAGGGCAAACCAGACTCCTTTAGCCTCTGAAAAAGGGATGACAGCTCTTACACTATCACATGGAAGACTGAGGGGTGCAATGCGCAGCCAAATCAAGAGATGTAACAGCAGGTTTTCACTTTCTATACTACAACTATTAATCTCTTTAATAGAGGCAAAGCTCTTTCAGGGCTGACATCGATATGAATTTTGCAGGACTCTCTGCTGTTCCTGGCTTAGCACCGCTAATAAATAGGTCTTCGACTAAGTGGCAGGCTGAGCCCCTGTGGTTATTAGCATGGCAGCTCTAGCTTGAGGAGGTGATGCCAAGTCATTAGGTACTGTGATATTACAGGCTCAGCGTCTCCAGTGCGCTGGCCTGATGTCCAGGAGCCAAAATCCAAGAGCGCTAGCATCAGCAAGTCTGGTTCGTTAGTCTGACGCCAAAGCCATCGTGTCGTTATTGGCTCAGCGCTTCTGCTTGCTGAGATAAGGTCCACACGTGCATCTCACCAAGGTCCCTTGCTCAGCACACTCGTCCTGCTGAGTTAAGGCAAAGTGCTTGCAGTTTCTTGCTGAACAAGTGTAGTTTATTGTTTTGATGCCAAGAGGTTAACAAACCTCGACAGCTCAGCTGATCCTTCCTGAAACCTGACAAGTCCACAGACATTACTGGCACATGCCCTCTTCAGTGTCTGAGGGCAAGACTTACTGACAACCGATATGCTTTCAAGCAAGTAAACCTCATTGCTTCTAAGGGATTTAGCTCTTAGAGTGGTCTAGGTAGAAAACCAAACCGTAAGTATGAACTGCAACCTGTACCGCACTCTCCGCGAGGTGGTTACATCACCTGACAGCAGGTTCACCTGAAAGCTAGAAGCCTCTCCTAAAACTGCTTCTCAAAGTGCAATTTTATTCCATTGGAGACTGAGCAGACAGACCTCTATATACCTGAGGCAAGTCCGATACCATATCTGAATGGCCCAGTCCCCATCGAGTTTACACACGTAGAACCCTCTGTACTCCTTGACCAGGGTTACTTGCAAGCATCCTTCCAACCCATTCTCCAGAGCAGCTAGCCATGCTGGTGGATTTTTTTTCTGTGTATGTATGTATACATTTACACGTACTGTAAGGTATAATATTTAAGATGTAACTGGTATGTTCAAAGCAAAACATAACATTTGCTATGTTTACATGCTAGTTTTCAGAAGAAGAAACAAGTGTCATTTCTCTCTTGAACATTTTCACAAATCAACAGTTCCAAGCACTTTTCCTGTGACAGCAGGGAAAACAAAAACCTGGAGCACCTTTCTCCTTGCTTGCTTCCTTCTGATGTTTGATGCAATGACTAATTATCTGCATTCATTTATTCAGTCTAAACTGGGAGAAAGGCTTCCTCCTTGCAGGTGGTGGATGGAGCACGTTAGGACATGTCCTACAGGTCTGGACCACCACCAGCGCGACCTCTCTGTTCGCCTCAGTAAAGAACTATTACCACCCCCAGCTAGAGGCAGTTTTTCACTTATTGAGAATGGCTGGATGGAAAAATGCCCAGCACATTTTAAGGCCAGGATGGACTGTTATGGTTGTCTAACTCTGTGAATACCACCTCAGGCCCTGATGACCACACGAGAAAATCTTATTTCAAGATGATGATTTCTTATTAGACTATAGAAAAATCTGTTAGGAAGTTATCAAGTCTTGCTTTAAGTATGTCAAGTGAAAGTGAATAAATTAAGCATCCAGGGAGGTTGTTCTGGTAGTTACTTACATTTAGCATTAAAAATTCACACCAAATTTCATGTTTGAACTTGCATTTCCTAAGCTTCCAGAAGCTGCATTTTGAAATACGTCTGCTAAATTAGACAGCTTGTTAGGATCAGAGAGATCCTCTACCAGGATGGCGTTATCTGCCATCTGCTGTGGAAGAGGCAGGTCAGGCATTTTGCGAGTGCTCTTCAGACTTGGGGAATCATGTCTGAATCTGCTTGCTCATGCACAGCCAGCTATCACCAGGCTAGGGGGTTACTCACATGCAGGAAAGAGAGAAGACATTGCAATGAACTGTAACATTTCATGGGGGATTTCAAGACATAAGGAGAGAAAAGGGACAAAAGGCATTCTAGCAGTCTGTTTTTTGTTTTTTCTTTTTTTTTTCAGGGCAGTTTCTTTTCACCTACAAACCTTCCCTGGGCAGGGATGTGAGACTTTCCGTCCTCACTGCTGGTCCACTCTCCATGGCACCTTTCTAAATATTCTAGATCAAGTATTCCCCACTGAATACCTGCATAGACCAAGCACGAACCTGGAACAACCCTGAAGCTGTGAAAGGGAGACAGGTCCCCACCCCCTTTCCTGTTCAGCTGGAAGCGCAGCCCATTTGGGGGAAGAGGGAGAGAAGGGAAAAAGGTTTGAAAGTGGAAAGCAAAATATAGTAATGGAAAATATCTAATGAATTCCAGATGATTCACCAACCTCTTGGCTAGAAATGCAGAGGAGAACTGACAGACAGAGAAGGAAATGCAAACGAGATAAGCAATAAAGCAGCAGAGCTGCACGGCCACAAATTCTCTTCAGATTTCTCAGAAGTCAGTGTTTAGACTTGACTTTGAGTTGACATAATGGGCACATTTTACTTGATGTCTTACTAGCAACCGAGCCAAATCACAGTGCACTTTAGCGCTCCAGCGTTCTAATAAGCATTGGCTTCAAAGCAGCAGTTCAGACCTCCCTGTGAATTTTGTCAAGTACACATCATATCAAAGGATAAGCATTTGCCAAAGCCTTTCTTCAGCCACAAAGCAGGGGGAAGGTTTGTTTAAAGAATGTCAAGTTGCACCTGCTGGCTCACACTGGGAGGATGAAAGGAACGACTGGAATTTCTGTCACTGTTGAATTTTATTTTTCATTTCTTAAAGTATTTTTATCAATGTGAAAAGACTTGTATTACAAAAGCAGAATATTGCTGTAAGCCTATTCAGAGCCCTTCAAATGGGAAGATAATAGATTTGTGGCTAATAAAGTGGTACTTGTCTGTGAAGCAAAAGAGTGGAATTAGGTTGGCATGTTAACAAGACGTGGATGCCATGCATGCTAAAGCAGCCTAAAGTATTGCTCGGCCTTTGCTATGTCTAAGCTCAGACTTTCAATACAACAGCCCATAAGCTTACAGTAAACCTGACATTGTTCTTTTGCCCGCATGGGCAGAGAAATCAGGGCCCACAGCCCTCGTGAGGTAGTTAACTTCCCGCTAGATATGATGGGGGAGAGGAAGTTTTGTTTCTAGCCTTTAGCTTCCCCCTGAGCGATTTTACCAGCACAGAAGAGGCGGCAGCAGGGAGCGGCGGCGGGCGGCATCCCCCTCTCAGGGCAGGCAGGGAAGCACGGCTGTGTGATAGAGCGTGGCTGAGACCTGCCCTTTGTACAAAGGAAATGCAAAGGCATGTAATGTAAGCCAATATACGACTTCGGATGTCCGTGTTCCCTGAGCTCAGTGTCTGTTTGTGGTATAAATTATGAGCACGTGCACAGAATAAAACAGCTTTTTCTATAAACCAGTAGTTTCGGGGAGAAGGGAGGGACCTACATAAGGGTAGATTTGAGTGAGCACGAGTGTGCTGCATGGGCTTAGTCCTTCTGTGCCTGTTTCCATTTTGCTAGCCAGGGAGAACATCACCTCCGTTCCTAGTGGGGGGGTTTGGCAGTGCGAACTCTAAAAAGAATAAGGTGCTGAGATCCTTTTGCAGCTGAGCCCAGCTCCACAGCAAAGTCACATTAAGTAGGATAGTCTACAGTGAGATGCAGACCCTAGACCTATTTAATAAACCTCAGCTATTATCACAAGAGCACATGGAAGGTCAGGGAGTAGAAAACAGGGCTGCCTTTCCTGCAGTGCCACAACGCTTTCCCCTTCACTGTACAGCAAGGGATTACAGAGAACGGAAAGTAACGTTAGGCAGCACCACTCCAATCAGCTAGTCTGAGAACAAGGGACTGGGAAAACCGATTAGAGAGGTTTCTCTGGTTTTTGTCATCTACGTTAACAATTATCTTCAAAATTGTTTCCCACGTTTTGTCCTTTTGCTGTTATGAAGTCCATTTTCAAGTTATTGCCCTTTTTCATCTATGCGCTACATTGGGAAAAAACAAGTTGCTCCTGATTTGCAAACAACTACTTAAAAGGTGCTGATTACTTCAGAGGTTACCTTGCTTTCACTTACGGGGAGATTGTTCATAGTAAGTGTCTCCTAAGTCCAGCCGGTTATAAAGAAATGAAAAAGAGCTACCAAGTCAAACCGCATTTTTTCCTTTTCGTGTGTTAAAACGGAGTGCTATAAGCAGCCCTCAGAGAACAGCTGTGCCCCGGAGACAGTTTATCTTTTCTAAAATATCAGCAGAGGAGCTAGGTAACACAGAGCTCCTGATGGCAGCACACAGAACATTTCTCTGTTAAGTTACTAGCCCTAATTAGAACTTGGCTCAAGCCAAGCCCTTGGATCAGGTACAGCAAAACTCTGCTGCATTTTGAATCCAGACACAATGTTTAGACATGATCCAAATCCCAGTTCAGCCGAGCATTGTGCTCATTTGGAAGGGGATGGGACTTATCTCTAATTCAAGCCAGTCTGATCAGAGGCTATCCAAAATTGCCATCTGCTGCCTGATCTGTGGCCTGATGAAAAGGGTTTGCTGTTCTGTCTTGCTCTTCCAGGAGGAGAGTGAAGTACCAGCAATTTCTGCAGCTTGTAAAAAAAAAATAAAAAATTAACTCCCCAAGCTGAACAGTTATACTTACATCTAGTTTATCCAGCATTGCTTTTTACTGTTTCAGATTTATAAACAGGCTAAAACATATCCCTCACACCTCCACATCTTGGTCTCTTGAACCCATTCCCAACATGTTTACATTTCTAACCATGCATGGAAAATATTACAGAATTCACTCAGGAATTACTTGTTTCATTCACCCACACCCCTTCAGCTTTTAAAAAATAAACATTATTGCAAATGCCTAACTTGAGGACCACTGTCGTGAATTTGCCTAGCTAACAGCGTTATAGGCTGTTACATGGCGGACAGCTTTTGCCATCTCTCATAGCCCATTGCCTTAAACTCAGCACAGCCTCCTGCACCACAGGAACCTTCTGCAAGGCATCATCTTCCCTAAGCTTCCTATGGGACAAAAAAAGCCCCTCTTTTCACTCTGTCTCCCAAGCCATATCATCTTACTGTTTGCTATGCACCACACTGTACAGCCTAATTTGCACTTTACATGTTCGCTACACTTTACCCTATGGATCTGCCGAGAGGCACAGCCCTGTCCCAAGCAGCAAGCTTCTGCCAGTTTTCCAGTCTTAGGTTATGGAAACCCAGAAAACCCCATGTCCATCCTCATAACTAGCAATCCGTGCCCAGATGTACCAGGCTAATGGGAACAGGGTGAGGGGCTTCTAAAAAGTGCTTGCAGCAGAAAGTAAGGATAATAGAGGTGGAGGTGTGAAAGAAGGACTTTGAAAACAGCAAAATATACCAGAAACCAGGTGACTCTTCTTGCCGTGCTGTCCCTGGATGTACTGAAAAGCAAGAGGTAGAAAAATAAACTGCCCTGAAGCTGATGTTTTTCTGGGTTTGTGTTTTGTTTGTTTGGTTTTTTGTGGTTTTTTAAGTGTAACCATGTATTTTTTTCTGTTTCTGATGAACTCAGATGCTTTTAGTAAGTCCCTTTGACAGCAAATAACATTCATTAAACTTTTCTGTTTGTAACCTAAATTCCTCTGGTTATAAGGCTTATGTGACTCAGTGTCCCCAGATTGCTTTTAGCATCCATCAGGCAGTTTCATCAAGCTGTGCCAAGGATGTAGGGAAACTAGAGGCATTGCCAAAGGTGCATATTAATGAGCTTCATTAAATAGATAGCGAGATAGAAGGGAAGCTTTATTAGCATCCTCATTAAGAGAAAGGATGCAACGTCAGCCCACAGCTTGAAACACACCATAGAGCAGAAGAACCTGAACATGGCTCAGTCATGGGATAAGCTTTGGCTGAAGCTCACAACATGTTTGGTAACCAGTTCAATGAGCCAGAGGGTCCCAGACGAATTTGAAAGTATTTTAATTAACCTTAATTTGCATTGAGGGGGAGGGGTGGGAAGAGACCAAAAAATTAATGGGAAAATACAAGCCAGTTCTGGGTTGCTCACAGATCTGTGTTATCTTCAAGCTTATCATCATGATAACTCAATGCATGATGCGATGCCTTTTTTTTTTCCCCACTTCTCCCCCCCCCCCCCATTTTATCTCTCCAGTGGCAACACTTTAAGCAATTGTGTCTCCCACCCCAGCTCCATCTTTTAAATTATGTGTATATTTTCAGAGGGTTTTTCTGAACAGATATATTTCCAGCATTCTAGCTTGTAGCATCACAGAACAGCACATCTTGAGTCCTAACACAGATTGAAAGTCGGCAGACTGCACCATGGGATCTGAAATCCACGAGCCAGCTTCTTTATTAAAGAAAATTCCCATGGAAGCACATCCTGTGACAAGTCCCCTTTCCTAAGGCATTCCCAGCTTGTACGAATTAAGCTACTTTTAATTCCTTTTAAAACTACTATATCTTCTTTCTTATACATTTCTGGGCTTGGGACCTTCAAGGCACAACTAGTGTTGTTGTTAAGTTAGGGAAGCAGATAAAATATTGTGATGCCCTAGCGTTTTCTTTTAACAGTCTCCAAGCGTTTATGGAAAAATTTCTTCTCATGACACCCTTTTAATCCTGTTTGTTTTTCCTTACAAGTCTCTAACTAAACAAAAAAAAAATATTTAGTTCAGTCATGCACTCATCCAACAAGCTTTTTCTAAATTATGATAGAGTAATTCTATTTCAGTTGCAACTCTTTCAAGGACCTTATTTTCAGCTGCTTTACACAGCACTCCTAGATAGCCATTTGCACAGTTTTGACTCTTGCTTGTGTCAAAGTCAACCTATATATTCAGAGAGACCACTCATCCACTAATTCTGGGTGTCTAGCAAATGGGCCATGGCAAACAACAACAAAATATCTCAGCCTAGACAAAATTTATATCTGGGGACTTAAGTAAGGGAGCCCTCAAAAAAGGATTGCCATATTTATGCATTTTTGGTGGCCTACACTGGAATGTGCCTACATGTACAGGAATGCCTGATTGTGCCCATAAATCAGATATCTATACACCCACACAACAAGCAAGACTCCTGTATGTCCAATTGGTAGACAGAGAGTACTTGCTTTTCTAAGTTAAGACCATGCAAGGTGAAAATGAAAATTAAAGGGCCTGTCCCAGAAAACATGGCTTGTACTGATTATTCTATACAATTTCATTAGATAGAGCAAGGCATTTTCCATTTTCTCTTTAAGAACATCATTTCTGATAAGAACCATTTGTTTTCTTTGAGTCTGGGGTAATGGACCCATTTTGGGACTAAAACTGAAGAATCAAGGGATGCACTTTTTTTTTTTTTTTAAAAAACATTTTAATTAGAAGAGTTACCAAGCTCACAATGCAATAAAAAAGTAATTTGTGGCAAAACAGAGGAGGCATTGCTAAATTAATTTTTATGATGTAAAAACCCTCGGGACAGCAGGGGGACAAATCAAGGGACACTAAACTGTTTGTCACTGTTGTACAGATTTTAACACAAAATTGTGTCCCTCAGAGTTACTGAGAAGCTGATGATTTTGTGAAGTTGTCATTGCATCAAATAAAGAACATTTCTCTGTTTCAGTAGTACCCATAGTCTGATTTCAGTTCTTTCCAACATGTGTGAAGAACTCCCTTCAGAGATTTGTTTGTTTTACTGGCTTTCCAACAAGAAAATAACATAAATTCAAAGTTTTTAACTGAAAGGTGCAATTTTCTTTTGTTTTCAATGACAAGAGATCTTCTGGGGAGTTACTATCAGAAGAGATTATGAGCAACTTTTAAAGTCCAAGTGAAAGTAGGGCGGTTAAGTGACAACTTGGAAATCCTATAGGACAACTGGTGGCTATAATCTTTAAATATTTTCAGTGTTTGTAGGAATTTTTATGAAAGCAAAATTGAAAAAAACCCAAGCCCATAATAAGTATTACCATATGTATGAGAAAACATGATAGATGCATTGTGTTTATGGTTTCTGAAGCTCATGTTTCCTCTAATTTATATTTGGTGACTTAATGGGGGACAAGTACTTACTGATTATTTACCCTGTTTGAGATTTACTGAAAATGGCTGTGCTGCAGCATAGCTTCTGCCAGAAACTGGCTCCATAATCATCAAAATCTATGCTAGGCTAAGTTACAGAAATTAATGTTAATCCTTTCTTTGCAGAGCATTTCTTGTCTAGTTGTTCTTCAACATCTATACCACAAAAGCATACATTTTTTACTTTATATAGAATTGGATTTTTTCTACAACCTTCTTAAGGATTGAAAAATGTTTACTGCCTATTTGGCCTTTCAAGGAAGCTATAACTTTTACACTGATGGGATATTTGCTGTGCACAGCTTATTGACCAAGATCCTTCTGTGCTACTCAAAGAGATTTCAACATTTTCAAAGTGCTACTAGCAGCTGTATCAGCCTTTCTTTTTCTTGGAACTCGATGAGTGTGGACAGATTGGGAGATGCTTGGAAACTTGCTTGGTGAGTTTTGATTCAGAAAGCTAATATTTGCCAGGTTGGGAAAAGAAGAAGAAGAAAAAAAAAAAAAAAAAAAGGAATGGTGAGAGTTATATCACTTTTACTGCTTTGGCTGGATAATTCTAGAATTAATACTTTCAACCTGTAGTAATTATTTAGTGTTTGATCAAAACACATACTTGGTGTTCAGTCTTAATGTAAATAGAAATTATACAATCACACACGTAAAAAACCCAAAACATCCCAAACCTACTACTACAGAATTAAAACTAAAAGTGAAGTATCTGAATTACAGTTGCCCTTTGCAATGTTGCCTCAGCCCCACTGGTAATATTTGCGTGATGATACAGTCTGTAATTACATACTCAATTTTCTCCCCTAATAGGATACCGCCCACATTCTTTACACAGGACAGAGGCGTCACTGAGGATTGACTATTTGACATTTTCCTGTATCCTTGCTATTTGGAACGTGGCCCTGTGTTGCTTTCATTGCATAAAGTTTAAATTCTCCTTTCAGTCTATTTATATTTAAAAAAAAAAATCTCTGTCCTTCATTAAAACACATTACTAGATAGAGATTAAAAGATCATCAAGGCTAGTCCACTATTGATGCAGGCATGCATTCATTTTAGCAGTAACATGTCTCTGTTTTGGTCTCATTGCTTCTACTGGAGGGTATTGCATAATTTCACCGCTCTTCTAGTTTTCAGTCAAAATATAATTATGGACAGTTTATGTCCATTCCTTTTTGTATGTTGATCTTTCACCCTAAAGAGGTTTTTTCCCTCCTGGATTTAAAGCAAATAAAGTTATAGACAGCAAGAATAGCTCCTGTCAAAACAGCAAACAAGATTAATCCCAAAATTAATCCAGAGAGCTTCACCTCTAATCCACGTTGTAATCCACCTGTCAACAATGCCTGTCATTATATAATCTGTTTACGATTCATTTTCATTACAATTTATCTTACAATTCTCCTATTAAACATGCCTTTTCCAATTTTTTACTTATTTTCATGACTGAAATTTATGAATGTCAGGCCAATGCACTATGCTAGACAAAGGATATATAGTATCTGTATGAATTTATCAGAGTGATGAATCTGGCTTGATCTACACCTTAAAGCCTGTGCTATAATTAAAGATGTTTTCTATGTATTTCAATGTGTTTAATTGTTCCTTCAATATTTTTTTTTTCAATCCCTCAATACTACAGATGCATGTAGATACACAGATCATTTTTCTCTCCTCATTTTAAATATAGGTATTATATTTGCTATTTTCCAGATGTATCTGGCTACCTGTCTTAACCTAGTCCTTGCTATTGGGCTTACATCTTCCTTTTCTAATCGTTTTGCACTCCTGGGACAGAGGTTGTTCAGTTTACCTAAGCTGATTACCTCCTTTAGTTTTGGGGAGTGGGGGAAATCAAAGCAAAATTTTTACTTTTTCTTTTTAATATCACATTCAAAGCAACCCCTGTGTTATCACTGCAGCATGAAAGTAGCTCTATTTATTTCTTTATTTATATAGCTGAAAAGCCTTTTCTTACCTGTTTTAATATACAAATTCTAGCTGGAGTTAGACTTTGGCAACTCTTTCTTTATTTTTACATATACCACCAACAAAGATTTTGGAGATGAGTCTCCTCATATCCCCACAACCTCATGTGGATCACAACACTGGGGTAATTACAGACATTCTGGATCCACCCAATATTAGAATGCCAAATATTGATTTAAACTTCGGATCATTTAGCTTACTAAAATTTGCCTTTCTCAAAAGAGCGCTCTGCTATTTATTATTTTTTTCAATTTAAATTAAACAAAAGTCGACCATCAATCATTTAATCCAAAGTTATTTTCTACATCCAACTCTTTTAAAGCCCTCATTACTGTATGGCAAAGGACTATGAAGTTTACAGACAGAAGAGCTTTCTCTAGGCACCAATGACATAGAGATTATTCCCATTTTTAAACTCGAGATACTATTCATTCCTAAGAGTACTTCATATGCTGTGCTTAATACAAGAGAGAAAAAGCTCTTACAGTTTAATTCCACCTACAGTCAAGGAACTGAGTGTGAGTAGCTGAGCAGATTTTCTTTGAGAGGAAGAGTTTTGAAAGTTATGGATAGGTTCCTCAAAGGAGCATCACACATCTTTACACATAGGTGATAGCAGAGACTTAGTCTATGACAAGCATCTAAAGAATAGAAGAGAATTGCAAAAGACCAATATAAATTGCATACAACACATACTCTTCCTTCAAAGTACAAAGAAAAAAAAAAGATTACTTATATAATCTTTATGTACAACCCAGTGGTCGCAATTTTAAAATAAGCATTTTGTTGTGATGAACTTCGTGTAAACACATAGTGAGACATAATTTCCCCCTCAGTGAGATTTCACTGCAAAGGAAGGGAAAGACAAAGAGCTGGAGGTCAGGCAAGTTGTAAAGGCCACAGGCAGCTGGGCAACATCAAGGTGGAAAAACCCAGCTCAATCCACCGCTTTGGTGCCCTATTCTAAAGCATCCACAAAACGTGCGAGGCACTGTTGGTATTACAGCAAGCAGAATGCACACGAAGTACACGTGCTTTCTCGCTGCAAAATTTCTAGATTCTGCTGCCAGGTAATTTAAGTTTTTTACATGTTGTCAATAACATTGCTCAAAAACATTTGTAAAAGCAGTTGACATACAGTACCTACTCTATGTGTTTCTTCTCTCCTCAGTGAAGTTTATTTACTTGAGGGAAAGTTAAGTCAATTAAAGGAAGCCATTTTCTTTTCCAGAGGAACCGATGGTATCCCTATTACATTCCAGGAGTAACCACCACTGCTCAAACAATCTGTGAGAAAGCTCTGTTCCTGTTGCCCGTTAGTTTCCATTTTACAGCTGGTATTTCTGTTATTCCATAGCTGTCATGGTCAGGCATGGTCCTGTAGAGGGAAGCAGCTCCTCAGGTATCTAGAAACAGTCTCCAGAAGGGTTTGGGACAGGACTCCATGCTTAAATTTAATTTTTCACTCAGATTTTATCTGGTGCTGAATAAGATGTCTGTTGTGATTTTTGCATTCTAAATCTCATATTATTTGATATACTGCTGTGACTTGACTGTCTCCCTTTTCAGGATATAGACACAGGCAGAACAACCTTTTATAAAAAGGCTGTAGTTTGACTCTCTGGCAGAATTTTTTTCCTACCTTAAAAATCTGTGTATCATTCAGATTCAGTGATTAATGTCATAAAGTAAATGTGTGGAGTATTAAATAGCTCAACAGATGATAACTTGACAGGACAAGTAGAATACTGTTTTCCTTCTCCAGGAGGGAATATTACTTCCTCTGAGAGCTGGTATAAGAAAACAAGTATACCTCTATGTGTATGCGTGGGGAGGCGGGGTAGATTTGCTGTCAGAGGACTGCATAATGCCAGAGTACATGGAAAATAATACTATTCACACGCTAGAGCATAACTTGGGCCAATAGTCATTGGCAGTGTAAAGATAAACAAGAAGTCATACATGAAAAAGTATGAGAAACTCCAGTGGACTGATTATCTTCTGGCCCAGTACCTAGCAAATGAGTTTGGCACCATCTGTATGATCCTTGCTCTGTTCAGTAGTCCCTGTACAGGACAATAGGAGGGATCTAGAATCGCCTTCAGGACTAACATACACAATTTCCACGTATGCTTCAGTTCACAATGAACATTTTATGCAAGGGAGTAAATAGATCACTAAGCATATGATAAGCATTTGCAGAATTGACTACTGTGTGCGCTACCCTGTCACATATTATTATTATAAACCATATTCAATGGACGGTTAAAAAGAGTTAATGATTACTCCCATTTCAGGCTCCTAACTCAAATTTAGTTATAGCTGACAAAATCGAGTGTTTGCACCTGTGAACTTCAGACACTGTATATCTTGAGACAGAACAAGAACTCAAGTCACAGCTATTGCATCTTGTTCATATACCAATGTTTCTGACAGCTGGGTTAAGAATAACTGAAGCTAATAATAATAAATAAATAAAAAATATTGGGGAAAAAAAACAACAAACCAAACAAGCCCTAAGACATCCCAATAAACCTTGTACTACAAAGAGAAGGAGAACAACTGATCAGAGTTCACTTTCAGAATGAAAACTGAAGAGTTGGTTACTAAAGACCGAGTACAAAAAGATTCTCTTCAGTTCATTTCATTTACCCTTCCATTAAACCCCCAAGGTAATTTTTCTCAGTGAGGCCTAGGAAGCAAAAAAGCTCAGCGATGAGCTCAGTGCTGACTCTGAGAGCAAAAGAAACTACTTAGCTTCACACGCACACACATACATATTTTCATATGTACATATTTTATGTCATTCTTTTTCTCCACCACCTTTGCTTTTCCTGACATTTAATTAACAGCATGTCTCTGATGTCAAAACAAACATAAAATATAGCTGCGTGTAGGGAATGCAAACCCTAATTAAGATGAAATTTTGGACATAATATAAGACAAGCTTTACATTTTCATTGGGAAAATACTCCAGTTTATAAAATATTCCCAGATGTGCTTTTGACTCTCTAAATCTCTCTCTGTCTTGAAAAACTACAGCTTAAATTAAAAACTGCAATAGTCATCTTCTGTGAAGGAAGTTTCCTTCTTGGAATTTTAGACGGTATTTACCACTGGCCTAATTCCACTGACTTTGGTGAAGCTCAGGAGCACACCATCTTGAAAGCATTAAAGTTGTGGGAAATAAATTCAGATAGAATTAATTTTTCTTTCAATTTACACTAAGGAGCAATTATCTTAATTTTGGACATCTTGAATATACCCCAGGAAACTTCAGAGATAAGAAATTAGAAACAATAAAAGAAGTCAACATTTATTTATGGTGAGATTCCAAAACCCGATACTGAATCTGCTTCCTCCCCCCCCAGTTCAGTAGGACTATTTGTCAAATGAAATGTTAGTTAGCACAAGTCCATCAGAAGCTAGTCTGCATCATTTTACCACTAAAAAAAATTAAAAAGATCTGTGCAAATATTGCTAGTTACTTGTATATAACTGGTTACAAGCACCAGGTAAAAAGCAAACCTGACCCCTCTACCCCCAATGAAACCATGGAAATGGACTTCCAAACTTTCCTCAAGGCTCCAGAATAAATCCCTTCTTTTTCAGAAATGTGACAAAAGCTTTTATTTAGATTCCTTGTATTTGTTGTCATAATGCTGTAGCAAATCTGAAGGTCTGCAGGGTTCTGTGCAAAGATCCCATATACATTATTAAAAAGCACCTGCGTGGGTACTCCCGGTGAAATGCCTTCTAATGGAAAACACTTGTGGTAAGCACACTGTGCATCCCAAAGGAAGAATAATTAAAACCAGTTACTTACTAAAAGTAAATGGAAAATTTTAAGGCAGAGCATCCTGAAGACAGTGTGCAGCCTTTGTTTTCATTTATTCACATGGGTATGAAGCAGCCATCTTGTGCCTCCTTTAATATGCCAAGACCACCACCCTAACCCTAAGAAAGTCCTGAGCCCAGAGAAGGTACAAAAGGCCACCACACTAACTCTTTTTGCTTCCTCTATATGAACTAAGTTCAAAAATTTTGCTAAGACAAAGATAGTAATACCTCTGCATTTCTGTTTAAATTTTTGTGCTGAAATGTCAAGTAGCAAATATACTGAGATTTATTAACCTGTTCTCCCCTTCACTTGCCCTTCGGATGGAAAAGTCAAAAACTCCATGAGGACAAGATAGTGCCATCAGCAAACACAGTCTGAGCTCTCCACGTACGCTTCAGGACACTCAGTCAATCCAGCAATGCAATTGTCTGAGCATCCCCGGGGGAGACTAATAATTTGACTTGTGCCCTATACTCTTCTTGTGAAAATAACTCATGCAAAGCTCTGTTTTTCATCAAACCTAACAGGAAATTTTCCAAGTCTTCAAAGAGATCTTGGTTCTGATGGGAACCCTTGTTGAGAACAAGGGTTTAAGAATAAGGCATGTGATATTAAGCTGTGTGTCCTAGCCAGGCTTTGTGTGTGCTTGCTCTTTTACCTAGTGTTTTATAATTGGAAATGGAAATCTGTTTTTCCCCATTGCTGTACACCATGGTATGGCAACTGCATAACGTTAAGAACAGCTGAACTAAAGGGACCCTTTGGTCCCAGCTCATATGTATAGACTTCATCTAAGCTGGAAAACCAGAAACAAATACGCTTGTCATGTTATCCTGAGCTGTTGCTGCTCCTCTTGGTCAGAGTAAAGTATACGTTTGCTTCAGCCTTGTCTTCGCAAATTGTCCGCCTTGCCTTTCATGCAAATTGTGGAAAAGCAAGTCCCAATATGCTGATAATTTCATAATTTCATGGGATCTTTAAGCGTCTGTAAATCACATATACTCTCTCTGAACAATGATAAAGAGCTTAGAGAAATTAAAATACAAATCTACTGGGCATTTTCAATATTGAACATTTGGCTTTGTGTAATTGATAACTTGGGGAATTCTAGAAATTAATGAAGGAAATATCATTTGCAGTTAGAAAAGATTTAACGTTCATGATCCAAGATTGCCTAAGGTTATAGTTTAGTTTTGGGTTAGATTCATAGGCGCTCGATCTGAATGCTATTGTCACAGAGACAGTGACCTAAAATAGGGTAATTCTGATGAGATCAGGCCACACAGACAGAATTTGATGATCTTGATCCGAATAAACTAGTTGTAAACCCAGCTTCTTTCATAAGGCTTTGAGCACACACAGATGGGATTTAAGATTCTCAGACTTTTAAATTCAAAAAAATGTTATAAACAGATTCAACATTTAGTTTCACTCTATTAAAAAAAAGTTTTGATTTTGCATTCTGGTTTTCATCCATCAACCAACTGATGTTAATCAAACTTAGTAGAATAGTTCTTTTTCCAAGATCAGCTTTTCAGCCTGCTCTATCCCTTTTAAAAACATACTGGAAGACTGCAGGAGAAAAATATTTACCGATCCAAACTGACTCTTGACAGCAATATTTTATGCCAGCTGTACAGAAGAGAAATACTAACTCTGTGCTGAATAACCTACTGTTCAAAACTGTTCTGAATCGAACTGGGAAAATAAACCAGTAGGGAATTTTCTAACAATTGCTCTTCTACAAATTCAAAGATTAATGTCAGGCTTCAAATTATTTTTTCACTCATTCCTCTTTGAATGAATACCAAAGGCACTTGAGAACATCTCCTACAGCTACTTCTGTAATCTTCATGTAATTGAACTTCTCAAAGGAACAGTGAAAACTCTGCCCACAAACTAGAGATGATTATAAGAGTTGATTTAAAGAGACCTACCTTCTCCCTCTCTCTGGCCCTCAAAGCACTGTGGATAACTTTTGCAATAGAAAGACAGTCCTTAACAGGGGGCCAACAGTAGCCCAATCAAATTTAAGTTGTTTAAAGAGCTATTTTTTCAATCAGGTTCCTAAGTGCCTAAACTCCTAATGTAGCGTGCCTAACTCCTCAAATCACCGTTACTCTTCATGCTCATCACCTGCCTGATGGCTGGCTTTTGCTGAGAATGCTGAAGCAGCATAAAGATCAAAATGCACCTTGAGGTGTAGAGCTGGTTACTTTGCCTCATTCCAAGGTAAGATATCATTATTTACTGAAACATGATAGCCACCATTTCTATCAGAAACAACTCAGCAGCTGAACTACAAAATGCATACTCCAGAGAAAGAGAGACAGGTAATCCAGACCTTCTCAGAAGGATTTATTAGCAAAAATTCAGTGTGTCACTAGTGTGCGTGGCTGCCTATTGTTTGGAGTTATGGCTTATGGGCCAAATGAAGGCAATTATTATGAGTATTCCAGTCATGTATTTTTAGGATATTTTCAAATTTGAGTGTCTCAAGTTTTAAATAATTTCTGTAACAGCTACACCAGCTGTCTCTTTAGTCATGAAATTGCAAGAAGACATCTTGTAATACTGCAGGACAATTTCAGTTAGGTGTTGATCTGAGATTTAAATTCATTGTACAGCCAATCATTATACACGCGATCACTGGTTTCTTGAAATTTGCCTCTTAAAGGTGTGTTCTCTTTTTCTTAGAAGCGTCAGTATCTTGCTACTGAAGTCAGTTGTGTCCTGTCCTGCCACAATCCAAGCTCAGAAAAAGAATTAAATCTGTATGGATTATCAATGAACTTTAGGTATAGAGATCCACTTTGTGTGCATCAAAGGATGAGGGCAGTAACATGAAAATTTTTAGTCAAACTAATGGTTTAATTACCTTCTTGTTTGGACGAGAAAGATGAAATACTGATGACATCACCCATTCAGCTACTTCCTCCCTCTTCACTTCTGAGCAAAGAGAAAGATCTACATCTTCCAGAATGGAACAGATGCCTAGAACAACATATTTAATTACTCCTAGGACACACAGATTAAATTAAAAAAAAGTTATGTTCATTATTGAACCTTAGTGGATGAAGTTCATTCTCGTAAAAATTCTGATCTTTCAACTATGGATTAATTTTAACTTCAAAGAAAACCCTTCCATCTCTAATTACAGAGAAAGGATTTAAACTAAGTCTTTATTAAAATGCCAAAATGGTCAACGAGACAAAATTCGTGGGAAGACATAGTATCTTTTACTGTATCAGCTAATAGGTCAAAAAAAAGTTGAGGCTAGCAAATCATTCTTCAGATCTTCTAATTGTATCAGTAGGTGTGGTAAAAAGCTTAACCTTCACTTGAAATTTTGTGGATCTTCTATCTATCTCAGATATAACAACTCAGCTAACACAGCATGGGAAATAATTGCCAGAGAAATTACTGATTAGCGATTATAATTACTGCCTGTGTAAGGGTCAGTCAATGCATGCAACTTGAATAAATTTACAGACTCCCATGATCCATATTGCAAATGAAAATTTGTAAGTCTTCAGATATAATTTAGATGCTATGAAATAGATTTAGAGGGGAAAAAAAAGTAATTTTTTCAATGGCCAAAATAAGACATTAATGTATCATATGAATAGCTATTATTTGGCTTATGGTAGAGACAAAATTATCCCAGGTGGAATAAACAGTTGCATTGTCTGGCTATGTCTCTAGAAGAAAGAGCACATGTATTTTCCTTTTAGTTAGAAGGAAAATTAGAAGAAGTTATTTTCCAATGTGAAATTCATGGTCATCAATAATGGTTCTTAGGACTTGTCTGTGGCCTTATTTGCCCCAAGATCGTATACAGATTTGACCTTTGGCTACGGAGAAGAAACATCTAAACCAGACTTTCTTATTTATTCCCGAATCTTTATTTTGTTTAATTGTTTGAGAAATCATCAATTAAAACAAGGATTATATTTGCTTATAAGCAAGTACAGAGCCCTTTCCTTCAGAGGAAGAAATGTGTTGGTATACACATTACCTCTTTCAGGTATCCTCTGTGAAGGTATAACTCTATTAGAGCAGTGATCCAGTTTGGTTAACTGGCACTGCGGAGAAAGTAAAAAGTAGAAGATGCAAATGTTTCAGTAAAATGCTCTGGATAAGAACAACAGGAACAAAGCACCATGTCCTAAACGACGGCTCTTTACAGTATGTCTTCTCTGGCTTTTTCTAGAAGACTTCTCAATCACCTTACCCCTAGAAAATTATTTGTTAACAATCACATGTGGAATGACAATAAGATGCTTTTCCATTGGTGAGGTCTACCCGGTTTCACTGTGAAGACATCACAGTGTATCAGCTACAGAGTCAGGCCAAGAGATCCAACACAGAGCCCAATATCTTCTCTCTCAGGATGACCAACAGTGGATACTTAAGGGAAATATTGAAGAATCAAAGCACATGTACTGTGTTCCTTATCATTGAACAGCAGATTAAGGACTCTACTCAATGAACTGGTGAACCATTGTGTTTAATAGTTCATGACTCCTTCAAGTTTTTTGATCCCATTTATGCTTTTGGTCTCTAAAACATCTTGATGTGATGAAGTTAACTTGCAGTCAGCAAACTTACTTTTGCTTAGTGACAGTAAAATCCGGAGGTACCCAGTGCTATCAAAAGCACTCTATTCCAGTAATTTAGTGGATGTCCCTATATTCAACCCAATCTCCTCATCAGAAAAATGGACAATATACAAAAAACGTTCATACTTGAAAAAGTAAGTGTAGGAACTCAGGAAACTGGAAACTCTAAAAGAACAGTATGCTTCCCTTTTGTCCTGTGTCTTGATCCTCCTCCACACAGGTATATACGTGGCAGTATTAAGACAAAACCTACAAACAGCACAGCTGATCTCATGTCACTCTGAACATGGGGTTCTTTTACCCAGTTTAGCTGTTGCCCGAAGTACTATTCATTGCACCAGTTCAAATTTTACCCGAGACGAAAACTTCGCTTCTGCTGCTATTCCACATTCAATTGTGATTCTTTGTGATCATTTAACTTCATAGCTTAGGGCAAAGGTTGCAATTAATACAGAAGCAAATCCATCCCCTGATGCCAAGGAAAGAGTATATTTATGCATAAGAGTAGACTGGGACAAACGAGACTAAGCTTATTCGGTAAAAATCCATAACAGCTTTAGCAACAGGGTTCAGGTGACACCAGGAGTGTACCATATTACTTAGCACATTCTTGAGTGTTTTACTGGATCACGCAAGATTGCTCAACAGCTTGTTGAATTAATGTTTAAGCAGTATTATTAGGAGAACTCACGTAGATGCCTCAATGCTTTGCTAACCAGATTATAAGATTTAGCATGTGTCTAAGTGGTTTGTTGTATCAAAATTAAAACTTATCTCTTTGTTTTGTTTTCCATATTGTACCTTCTCTCTGTAAGATTAGTTATTAGAAGTTGCCTGCTTCCTAAATACATTAAGGACTTGAATAGTTTGTGGAAGTATTTCCAGAAATAAAAAGTTTGTCACTGATTGCTCCTTCTTATTTTGACCCAGCATCTACATATTTATATAACACAAAATCTGATCTTTTTTTTTTGCTCACTTTCTCTGGACAGCTTCATTGGCAGCTTTGGGTTATAACCTCATCATACTGGGAGCAAAATGATCTGGAAGACAGCAACAGAACTGGTTGCCATCTTTTGCTATTGCATTTGCATTTTCTGCTAACTTGCTAAGTTATGTGTTCAATGATATTTATATCATATAAAAATGTACAGTTTATTATTTATTACACAGATTTGATTTGGATCTGGTTCTTGAAATGTCATAAACTGATAGAAAAATCTTCTGTTTTGAGACTGCATATCAGTTCAGTTAGACCTTTTGGGGTTCTCAGATTGCAAAATTAAACTGGGATAAAGCATTTAAGTTTGCTATTTGCATTTAAATAAGCTTTGATGCATGGAGACTAGAAGCAGAGAATTCCACCACACCACACCCCCCCAGCTGTCAATTCCTGGAGGAAAGAATAGGATATGAGATAGACAGCACCAAAATTTCAGCAAATAACACTTACAAACAGTTAACATATATAACAGTTAACAGTTAAGTTAGCTTGCTTTGTTTTACTCATCACTCCTGGGAAATCCTGTATTTTGAAATCTAACTAGCAAGTTTGAGAGTAATCAAGTTGGAGCACGCTGCGACTGTATGGCTGGTGACTATCAGCACTGCCAATGCACAAGTGGGGAACTGAGCAGAAGACAGAAAGACCATTCCTATCTGGATATACTTTCCCTCTTCTTTTTCAGTATAACGAAGCTGTTTTGATCTTGGTGGTATTTTTCTTTGAAAATTTTAGAGTGTTTTCAAGAAATGGAGGGGTTGGCTTTCTTTATCTCTGATCTCAATTGCCTGATCCTGTTTTATTGGCTGTAAAACATTAACTGTCTAATAAAAAATATTCTCTTTTCCTTTTACATGTTTGAATAAAGGTTCCTCAGCACAGCATATCGTGACTTTTTTCGTCCCTTATCTAGGTTCTCCCTTCTCCATAAAATCCTTAGCACTTCAACTTTTTATTCAAGACTGTTTTCTTCATTATCTTCCCTTTCTTGCCTACTTTACCTATCAGGAGGCAAGAGTGGATCTGTCAGATAGTCTTTGTCAAGCAAAAGACACGGATAGTGTTCCTTTTGCTTTCCATTTTACGGTCTCTCATATTTACTGTTCATTGAGAAAATACATTAGTCAGCTCCCATCGTTAAACAACACAAACAGACCTATTCCCCAGAAAAAGGCTGTAGGTGCTGAAATCCAGCATCTTTGACTACTTTGGATCAAAGGCAATCAGTTTCTATTGTGTATGTTGGCTCCAAAATAAAGACTCTCAAAAACTGTAAAAATAACAAGCAAAAAGCCCCAAACAAATGAACAGAAAACCCCCGAGCAAACAAACGTAATAACATTCAACTTTTTAAGAGAAGCAGTTTCTGAATCCAGTACTCTGGTGTTTCAGGGAATTTGAATAACTGTGTTAATATGTATGCTCTTTGGCAGCACTGCTACCCATGAATATGACAACTGTCAGAGCCTGGAAAGTCAGTCACTCACTACTGTCACAAATCTGCCTAAAAACAAAGCCACCATATGTTTATGCAAAGAAATGAGTTACTCTCTTGGCTCAAGTGCAAAAAGATGAAATATAGAGCATTCATCAAAAAAACTATAACATAGTGCTTGGCTCTCTCCCTTCTTCCTCTATTAAATTAACCTTTTTTTTTTTTTTAAAGATTAATATTTTCATCCATTTTGCAGCATGTCACAAAATATGGAGTAGCATGTACTTCTAGGGAAACAAAGATCATGGGTCGTGTCACGCAACGGTTATTCAAAAGACAACAAGAAAATCCAGATAGCGCACGATGTGGAGTGCTCTGTAGCATCTGGAATTCACTCCTGCAAACACAATGCCTGAACTCCCTTTTACATGGAATTTAGGTGCCCTATTGACTTTTTCTTTAAACAAACATTTGAGCCGCTTCAACTCAGCAACTCCAAGCTTACCAAAAGGAAGCGCCAAAATAAAAATCAGATGAGTTTTTCCTCCAACTGCATTATTATTATTATTTATGAAAAAATATTTTCTATTACTTTCTTTGCTTTAATGATCATAAACAGGTACATATGTTCAGAACAGGCTTTCATTGCTTTGTTGCAGCTTCTTGCTTCCATCAATCCACAGGAACTAACACAATAATAATACGCTGTCCAAAATGATTTATGATCTCACTCCGCTTATGCAAATGCCTAACTTTCAAATGTGAATGAAACTACTGTGGTAATGTGTCAAACAACTTGCGAAGTATTTAAACAGCTGACTACACCTGTTTCCACTTTATGAATGCTTTCAAGTTTGGGTTGCTTTGATTCAATGCAATATGTTTATTTTAGAGCATTACTATTCAATACGAAAATTAAAATCGCCTTCTCCTGGGTATAACAATGTGATGAGGTCTAACAGCACACAGATCTATTAAAATGCTGAGGCTCAACTGTCTCAGACTAACTGGGTGGTTCTCGTCAGAGTAAGTGAAAGCTGTGCAGCTTGCACAGAGCGCACAGCTTCCAGAAATACCCTCCTGCATATATGGAAAATGAGCACCGGAGTAAGACATATCTATGGGCCCGATTTGGCAGGCAACTGGCAGCTGGCCTGAAATCTTACAGCATTACAATGGGAGTGAAGACTAAGTCCCAGTTCACACTCTATCACTAGCTGAATTGCATTACTTTGATAATTGAGGCTAATGCCTAAACATAGGTAGGAATAATTTATTATTACTATATATGAGAGAAGGAAGGAGGCAGAAGCAGACGGCAGGCTATACAAATCACTACCATGGCCCTGGCTACTGCCGCGTGCCTCCTCTCAGTAAATCGGTGCGGGCCTCCAAGAGCACACGGTAACGACTGTCTGGGTAACCACTCGCATGACAGCCCCTGGAGCGCCTCTCTCTTGTGCGGAGAAGGGGCATAACCCACATGGAAAGCGCCATTCAGTGCCAGCTGCCTTGGCTAACACTAGAAGTCACCCATGTAAAGGCTATAGCTTGAAAAATGAGCATGCAAATATCCACAACTGTATATACCTGGAGGAGGAAACTCAAGGCAAATTGCATTGCACACGTAAGCTTAGGCTCAGATTTAATGGTGAGAAATAAATAGGAGGGATTTAGCACTGACTGTGACATACTCCTTAGGCATGCTGCTGCTTCACTCAGCTCTGTGAGGTCCTGTGTACCTCCTCATTTTGCATACATGTAGGGACAGATTTTCAAAGCTGACTATTCAGTCATGGTAAATCCTGAAGATGTAAACAGAGCAGACTGGACACAAAATATACAAGGAGGTTAAATGGCTGCTAATTAGACAAGTCATGACAACTGCTATGTCACCCATCACCTCGGGTAGCAATGCTGCTATGTCCAATGTTGGTTATTTGAAAGCTACCCTTTCTGGAGTGCAAAGTTAAAAATAAGGATTTTTGAAAATAGCATGTGTTCAGCTTTCATGCTCAGGGACATTGCCCAAATGCAGTCCAAAAGACTCAGATACTAGAAGGTAAGAAAATAAGTATCAACATTTTCTGGGACATCAAATAATCTAGTGTTTAAAACTCATTCATGATTTTGAAATCTTTCAGTGGTCAACGCTGGAGTCAGTTGGGTCACTTATGGAAGCTACATCAGTTATTTTCCAGTTAGGCTGGGCTAAATGAATATATTCCTCTTGCAGAACAATCAGAAATCTGTAACTGAATTCTATACTCTGCATAAGCCTTTTCAAGTAGACAAGACCCTCCTCGAGGCAGGTTAGGCACAGCAAGATCCTTGAAGAGAGTGGAGAACACCATAAGAAAATCAGATGGGAGAGGAAAAAAAACCCGATATATGAAATGGATAAAGACTCCATTTTGATTAATATTTAATAATTTCAAGTTTTCCAAGATTATGATATTGTTGCTTCTTGTTTGGTAACAGCTGGGTTATTGTTGGGCTAAAACTGGTACCCCACCTTTGGTGGAAAACCTTACTGTATTGCACTACACAAGCTAGCAAAAAAAAAAAAAAAGTAAGATAAAACTCTGTTGAGCCACTCTACTTCCCACCAAAGTTTAAAATTATTAATTTCATTTTTTTTCCCTGTTGGGCTTGGTCTACAAAGTTATTGAGTATTTAGTCATTAAACTTCAATATCTTCTCCCTTGTGGGTATCTGGAGACATTATCCATTTTTCTTTCAGCTGCCACTTGGGTTCAAACTCATTCACTGAACAGCCACTAGACAGTTCAAGCCTCCTGTACTTACCCCAAGCAGTTTACAACATTGAACACAACAGCTACAACAGAGGCCAAAGCATCAGATCTCCCGCAGAACAGACAAGGCAGGAAACGTAGCTCAGAATAACCAGTCTCCTCGGTCTGGCTAGCAAACCCTCCTGAGCAGCTGAGCCCAGACTTTATATAAGAAGGGGGAGTGACAAATCCAAACATCTGACTCAACTAGCTTTAGCGGGCCAAATGTATATATTTCTTCCAAACTTATTTCTTGAAGACCATCTCTGGGGGTCAAGTGGTTCCAAGAGAAACATTCAAAGCAAGGCAAAGGATTTCCACATAAACACAGTTGTTGCAAACATGTACTTATTTTCCATAATAATTTGGAATTTCGTCTCATGGCCTATTTGTAAGCCCCATGACTCTGAATGACCTCATTGCGCTCTCACTCGCTCTTGGGTGAAATGGTCCCTCGTTACAGAGGGTCTCCAACTTCCATTGATTTTTAAGAGCTTCAAGGACTGAAAATGATCCCTCTGTAATCCCACCCCTTCTGAATACAAGGCATACCATTTCATACAGCAGTTTCTGCTCACAGTCCATAAACTTATGATTGAATTAAAACTTGTTCTCCTTCCCCTATTCTCCCATGGGACACCCAGACTTGGTCTAGATACTCCAAACAGTATACATTTCACCACTGCTTGTTCATGGCAAGGGTGAATTTTTTACTGCTGTAGGGGGACTCCTTTCAAAGCGTCTTTGTCTCCAGCCCTGCTTCAGACAACTGAGGTAAGCACTGGTGAGGACACAGCACCGACTGTAATCCAGAAGTGGGCTTTCTAGGTATTACAGTCATGTAAGTAGATAGGGCTTCTATCAGTCCCGTATGTGAAGAAAAACTTCATCTCTCTGCTACCGTAATGAAGTAAGTACAGCCTAACTGGTCCTTATTTAATTGATGTAACAGAGAAAATTATGATCTATAACCTACCTTTTTCCATCTCTGATTTAACAACTATTTATAACCATATGTATGATGTACATAAAACAGTGAAATAAATAGTAGGAATTCTTATTTTATCATAATTTAGTCACAAAGCTCAAAGAGTTGAAAAAGGGAAAAAAAGGTCATGGGTTTGATGTAGCATTAGGCTGACAAGCACTTCCAGAGCCAGTCCCCAAGTCGTCTATTAATATACATATTCTAAGGAGGAAAAATTAACATTCTCCTAAAGCTGGAATTTAAATGCCTTTAGCTTTTAACACAAGACCCTTTAAATTGTAAACTAGGTGGATTTTTTTCATTGCATTACAAATATCTGCCTATCATCCTTCTTTTCTTCTTTACAGGGAGACCTGAGCAGCTGTGATTAGTGGAAGGAATAGTGTACTTCAATATAAAATTAATTGCTTCTACCTACATTGTTCTCCCCAAGTTTATAGCTCATTTGCTGCTGGGTCCTGCACCACCTGCTCCCTCGTGTACCTAATTTTCCCTCCCACACGGCCTGGAAGGCAGAACACAAAAGGGAATCAGAGCCGGGACTTTGCTTGAGAGCCATTAAGCAGGTTCTAACAGATCTAGGAGGGTATAGAAACGTGTTATTGCAGAGGTTTTCTCAAAGATAACAGGAAATATCTGTCATAAAGTGAACATACTTCAGTGCCTAGCTTCGCTCTAAATCAAACTTTAACAATCCTTTCTCATAAATCACCATACTACAGACAGCTGGAAGAAGTACAGAGCACTAAATGAATTTCTTGTTAAAAAAAAAAAAAGACTTTGAAAATTCCCTCCATCTTACCAATGCCTATATGCGTGGGTTCATATTTTAGGTATAAATCATACATTCACACACATAGCAAACACACTCAGTTAATATTTCCTTTCAGAATTCAAAAGATGGGTTGTCTGTTCTTTAAAATTCCCCTCTCCGTACTTCTGTGGAAGAGAACGGGCTTATAAGCACTTGTCAAAACTGATTAGAACTAAGTGGGAGCACTTTAATACTTTGAGTAAGATAGGAACCTCCCTTTATATGTAGGAGTCAATGTTGTATTCAGAGACGTATACCCACCCACCTGCAGTCAATGCTTCATTTGCTCTGTTGCATCCTCATTTTAATATGGAGAACTGGCTGAACACAGAAGCAAGTTATTCACCAGTCGCACACTATTCATTGAATTAAGCTTGCTATTTGTGAAGTTATTAAACATCCCACATAACCAGGACTTTAATGCCACATTACAAACTATTCAAGTTAAGCTTCAAAAGTAAACCATACCCATATTATTTTCAAATAATAATATCCTATTTATTTACCATTTTATGATGACTTCCCCATCTGCATTATGTAGCTCTTGTTAAACATGAAGAACATAAAACTCAGTGACACCTAATTTATTCTCAATATATGCAGTATAAGAATACTATATTTGACTCAAGTAGCTGTCAAACTATCCCACCTGGCGGCATGCAGCATCCCTCTTATTTGACATATCCAGACAAATAAACTATTTAAAGGACAAAGAAAAATTAACATTTAAAATAAAAAAAATAGAAAGTGTGAAGTAAAAATAATTTTAACTGAAATATGAGCTTGCATACAAGTTGACTGCATTTCCTCTTCAATTTGATTTTTTTTTGTGTGTGTTTTGTTTGGTTTTTCCTTTTTATTTTTTTTTGTTTAAGAGTACTTATTTGAAACATCAACACAAAAGATGCCTGGACCATAGGACTCCACACCCATCTAACACCTGATCAAATGTCAATTAAATCCTTGGCAGTAGTCAAATCCATTTCCACTTGTTTCTAACAAAGGCACAACTACAGTCTTTGCAATTCAATATTTTTAAATGTTACTGGGAAGTATTCCAACATCCTACTGTGTGAAACAACACCTGCAATGCCTTAAGAAAGAGAGGAAAGCCATCCTCTAAGTAGGGCTAAGCAGGTGTGTTGCTCTTGCAGAAGACTATTTCTTGTGGTAACGCCAAGATATTTGTCAGCTGTATGGCACTAACCCCCTTGGGAGCATGGGGTAATACTTAATAGGAACAACACCAGGGCTGATAATGGCAGTATTACTTTAAGTTTCAGACACAAAATTTCAGTTTCTGGGTAGGATGGCTAAGCATAGCGGAAAGTGGAAGTGAAATGGCTTATTGGAGTGAGTCCAGCAAAGGGCTGTAAAGATAAGGGACTGGAGCATCGGACATACAAGGAGAGGCTGAGACAGCTGGGACCATTAAGCTCTGAAAAGACTCAGGGGGGTTTTATCAGTGTGTGTAAGTGTCTGACAGAAGGGTGCAAATAAAATAGAGCTAGGCCCTTTTCAGTAGTGCCCAGTGAAACTTCAAGAGGCAATGGGCGCAAGTTGAAAAACAAGAAGTTATTTAAGTACAAGAAAGACCTGTTATTTTGTTGTTGGTTTTTTTTTGTTTGTTTTTTGTTGGGTTTTGGGAGGCTTTTTTGTTTTTGTTGTTTCTTTGGCTTGTTTTTTTTTTTTTTTTTTTTTTTTTTTTTTTTTTTTTTTTTTTTTGAGAGAGAGAGAGAGTGACTAGACACTGTCACAGGTTGCCCAGAAAGGCTATGAAATCTCCATGCCTGGAAATACTTAAAGCCTGACTAAGCATGGCCCTGAGCAACCTGCTCCAGCTGACCCTGCTTTGAGTAGAGGGTTGAGCTCAAGCATCTCCAGAGGTCCTTTCCTGCCTCCACAATTTTGTGATTCTGTGAACTACTCTCTAACGCAAATACGTTTGAAATTTTCTCCATTACTAATCCTGCTGTACCTGTTACGCATATAAATGAAAGCTTCACACACTGAATCAACCAACCCGGCATCTTTTCTCAGTGCCGCGCTCAAAACCAACCCTAACAAACACCCATTTATAGAGGCATATTCACACCACCCCAGTATTTAAGAGGGACGCATGGGAGGGTAAACCTGAGAAACTTCCTCTTACGGTGTGGTAAGAAAACCTAGCAAAAAGGGAAAGAGTACAAAGGTGTGATTGCTGTAGAAAAGGTCTGCCCAAAAGCTCAGAAGAACCTTTTTTGACAGATAGAAATGAAGGCACAATCATTACAATCATTACCTATTTTTTGACCTGCTTCAATAGGAAAATGCTCTTGCACCAGCTTCTACTGCAGAGGGCTTTGTCCTCTTTAAATCAGTCCCACTCCACTGCAGTTATCCCATCTATTTAAAGAGAGGCCTGGGTCAGCTCCCACTATACATTAATGACAATACCAAGTTAGATGCCCTGTCTTCTTACACGGTCCAGTGAAAGCAAACAAACCCCTTACTGAAAAAGGCACAACAGTACTTCCATGAATGTTTCACTTATGTTTTAAAAAGTAGTGGCTTTGCATATCTCCATGCTTTTTTTCCTCCTTTTCCTTCTTTCTCTAAACTCTTCCTCCTTTTCCCTGTCCTCTCTCCAAGCCAATTTTTATTTATACTCTTGTATTAAGAAAAATAAAAGAAAAGTAAAGATTAGCTGGGGATAAAAAAAAAAAAAAAAAAACACTTAGAGGAAAGCATAAACTGTATGAAAAGCAGGAAAATACTTTCTCAACAATCTAAACAATTTTGAAATTGAAATTTTATTAGATTTCAAAAATTACTGCTTCCACTCTGGAAGTAAACACTTTGCATTGTGCAATTCTGCCCACTCCAGGCACATCCATACCAAGTTAAGGGCTAGCAGATGTCTTCATTAGGAACCACAATCCTGCTTACATGTAACAAACTCTGTGAAAGCTGCACTTCAGCTGGAGACCAGGAGCAGGAGAAAAACAAAGTTAGCAAAATAAAAAAAAAAAATCCTTGTAGCTACACAAGCTGATGTGTTTTTTCCATTTATTTAATCTTAAACCCCATCCTGTAGAAACTTAGGGTCAGACGAGGAATTCTGAAGTAAAGCTTAATGACCATGAAAGCACTTGCAGCTCTTATCTCATATTATTTTGCCAAGACAGACTACGAATAAAAATTATACCTTCACATAGCTCAGCAGCCCTAAGATTTCTAGATTAGGTTTCTCTTTTTTTTTTCCATAATAGTCTGCCCAGCCTCCCAAACACACACGTCCTCTTGGCTGTCCCAGACCACTAGTTGCCTCTCTCACATCAGGTCTCCTCAGAGGTCCTTTTCCTGCAAGTGCTATTAGGACCATCTCCTCACTGTCATTGATCACTTCCCACCTGCACAAAGGGCATTTCCCAGCAGCCTGGCCCCATGCTCCAACACCCAGCGAAGAAGGAGAAAAGGCTCGACAGTCGAACTGATGCACTGATGACAAAATATCCTTTGGCTTGGAGCAGCTCATCGTTTATACAAGAGGGGAAGGAGGCCTTGCCCAGCTCGGCACCTATTGAGCATAGCACACTATGCCATGTCACATCCTCTGGTGGCCCTAAAAAACTCCTGAATCTTTATGTGGCTTCTGCAGAGAGCACTTCTGGTCAGGGGGATGCAATGGCTGGACTGAGTTTTCCTATGATTTCTTGGGAACTCTCCCCTCACAGAAGACAGTGTCAGACTCTCCCTTTTTAAAAATATCTTGCAGGGCCTCAAAACTTTGTTTACAGCAAGTATCATTAACAAAGCCTTCCCATTAAATAAGAACTGAGCTGAACCTCTTCATCAATAAAAGGTACCTCTTGCATGAGTGACTTGGGTAAGACAGGAGACATCTTTGCAGCAAAGCACTGCCGCTGAACGGCAGCAGCCAGCGGATAGCAGCAACGCTGAACTGACAAAGAGCGGCTGGGGCACTGCTTACCTGCTTTATGCAGCAAGCGGAGCAAGGGCAAGCGGCTGGGGGGTCAGAACTCGGCTCTTCAAAAGTGCAATGCTGCAGCTACGCCATGCCTTTGCCCAGGGGTGGTCTGCCTCCGCCCGCTCCATGAATTTTTCTCTTTTCTTTGGGAGAAGGTTTCATTACTTTGCTACCAGGCACACTCAGGTGTGCCATTTTGCATGGTGTTCCTGTTGTATCAGGAGTGATATTTGGGTTCCCTTGGAAGTCATATGTTCTTGCCTTTACAGTATTCGAGATCCAATAAGCCACATGAGTCTTCCTTACTGGGGTTATGCTCAAATACCAAAGCACATCTCCTGTTGTTTCTTTCCAATTCTGTACTTATTGAAATAAAAGAAAAAGGATATACAGAACTCTATTTATAAGACAACACAAGTTATGTACAGCCAGTTTTTCTTCATGGGAAAACAAACCAATATTTTCTTAGTATTGTCAAAATTAGGAAAAGTATTTTAAGAGATGTTATAAATAACTCATTCTGGCAGAGTGCAAAATTGCTTCCTCAGCATTTATTTGAGCAAAAATCTGTTTTCAATGGAGCCACAGCTTCACATGTCTAATTCATGTAGCCTGAGCAATATCATAGAAGATAGACATTTTTATCCTTTGTGGTGTGTGTTTTTTTTTTTTTAATAATAATAAAAAAAAGCTTTGTTTTAAGACTTGGTCATGAACCAAACTGTATCATGTTCAAAGTTTGTGGAAAAAATCATGAATACATGAAATCCAGACACAGAATATCTTTCATTGATTTAAGCTTTAAATTTTGTCTTGTACATTTAGGAAATGTGGAAAGGAGCTCAGATAATAAGTATAAGAAAGAACAGCAATTTATTCTAAGCTTTCAGCCAAAAGGTTGAGCCTTTCTTAATTAGGATCATCCCTTTGCACATCATTTAGGGACTCCATAAGGGATACAATTAAGTTGACTATGCTGCATGATTTTTCCATGAGTTCAGCCTTTCTCACGGCTCAGTAAAACACTCTCTTTAGCTAGAGCTGTATATGTAACATTAAAGCTCTTCCACATATTGTTCTTCATTTCTAGAGGTATCAATCGTCCCGAGTCCCTGACTTTTCCTCTCTGCGTCACATAGCTGAACTATGAACACATTTATTTTCTGCTCTTGCCAAAACTGTCAGGAGTAAAGTTTTAAACCCTGAACTAGCAGCTGTACATAAGCAAATCCTTAATTTTAAGCACTTGAGGAATCACAGTGAATCAATGGGACTTATCACATACTCAAGCACCAGTTGCACCTTTGTATCACCATAGGCCTTTTTGCTCGGGATTTTTTATCTGGTGTACCTATGCATTCAAAGGTGCTCAGATACTAAACAGCATTAGTCCCATGGACATCAGCAGGCTTTAGTTTATAGAGTTGTGAGCCTTAAGAGCCATGTACTAAGTTCGAACGTTTGAAATATTCCATCCCATTAAAAGATATGTATCCTTTCCTCCAAAGTTGTTCTTTGCTGGGATGGAGATGCAGCTGTAAACAAAAAAAAATAAAAATCTATTCCTGATATAGGATCTCGGGCAACAAATAACTGTGGCCAAACTATGTGTACTTATGCATTTTACTATGCTAGAAATAGAGACAATTTTCACTTAGAAATAACATATGTAAAAAAAAAATATCTTAACCATCACCAAAGAAATATATGTCCCAACTGATGGACATATGTACATCATCTAAGCCACTGACATGTGATAACCGAAAATAGCTGCAGTATCAGTAAGAGATTTTGACTCAAGGGCCAAATGCTCTCCTTTTCAGGGACTGTCAGAGGCATATTGCTGTCCTTCCTGCAAGGAAATATAGCACTTGGCTGGTGCATACCATGCATCCAATTTGGGCTAAAAACTTCAGCAGTGCTCCAAAGAGGCTTCGCTTACTGCTTACCTAAAGGGATACCCCTCCTCAAACCTGACATACTCAAAAAGAATGTCATTTGATGGAGATATCGTCACTCTCTGGCCTACTCATTTGTACTTGCTCACACCCATTGCTCTACTATGATTTCTTGCCATTAAGGCCCTGCACCCTTGTTCTTGACAAACACTGGGAAGGAATCTCCTACCCTGGCGCAAGGCAGGCCACCAGAAGAAGCAGGTGGCAGTTGCGAGCAGAGGATGAGAGAAACCCAGAAGAGAAAGCTGTTTGGGAAGTAACGAGTACAAGAGCTAATTTATATTTTAATGATTAAAGAGAGATTAAAGCCAACAGCATCATGATTTTAACTCTGCAGCTGGTGGATTGCTTTGTCTTCTGGTCAATGAAGCTGAATTATGAGACTGAGGGAACTTCAAAAGTGTTAAAAGATGTTATAATAATAATAATAATAAAGGGAGGTCTATAATTATAGAGAGATTATTGCATATAATACGTAAGTGGATTGCACTTAAACAGCCTCATCAAACCACTTTCCACTGCAACTCATTGATGCCACAGATGAGGACTTCAGGTGGGAGGATAAGCTAGAGGAATGGATGAACACTTAAGAAACAAAGTCCTCGTTTTCATGCTAATGTCGTTGTGCAGTTCAGAAGAAGGGGAGAGAAACAGTCTTTGTAGAACATTGTGATAGCAATGCAGCATTGCAGGGGAGGAGGAACCTCCTCTGGTGTAGCGATGAACTGCTTCAAATGAACACTTAAAGTTGTTCATGACACAGCAGCAGCTGTAAGGCTTCTGCAATCCCAGCACATTTCATTATGATTGCAAAATAAAAAAAGTCAGTATCTGTCTGGTATAACCAGAATGACAGAGATTCTTCAGGGATTGGGGTATTTTGATGTTACTGTCTTTTCATCCTTCTCTTGTTAGACAGCAAGAACAAGCTATACTCTCACGGGACTGTTCAAAGAGACTTCTCTTTCCTCGTAGGGAATGGCTAGTTGAACTCCCTATAATATTAAAAAGTGTTATTTAAGTTTACATTTTATGTCAGAATATGAAAGAAGTGCTGTCCCAAACAGCCTTCTAGTTCTGCTTTGGACATTCTGCACCACTGTGACTCCTTTCAGCTTATCACCTTCATCTGCATCCTGCCTCAGTGAAACTGCTCTGCCTGGCAAAGGCAGAAAGACAGGCCTGGTCCAAAGGGCTGGACAGACTTAATAGCCACTGTATAAGAGATTAAATCACTGCAAAAAAAGTGCTATGCCTTCTATCCTCTGTTCTATCACGTACAGAAGGGAAAGGAGAACAGAGGGCTTAAATATCTTGACCTCCCCCCCCTGCTTTTCAGGGCATGCTAGCCTTGTTTCCTGCTCCTTGGTCACAGCAGTACACCTGGGGCAAATGCTTCAGCTTTCCTGTGGATAGAAGACAGTGCTGTAGCTCATGACACTCCTTTTTTGCTGCAGTGTGGTGGATTGTTCTGATGACAGAGGTACACAGAGCCCTAGAGGTAACCACAAAGCAAGAGTGGTGCTCACCCACCCCACCACGACCCTCATTCATTTTGACGCTGCATCCAAAGAACAACACTTCTGTTTAAGGTCTGGATTCAATCTAAGTAAGCAAGCTTCTGCTGACTTTAGATAATTTCCAGTAAAAGAAGCTGGTATCTGACTTCCAAGCTCCTATGAAATGCACAGGGGGAAGCAGGTACCATAAACTACGATCTAAAGCAACCATACTAAAGAAAAGAGTTGTCTCTTACTGTACTGTACCAGTTCCTGATGCTACAGTTTACTCCCTCCTTGACTTCAGACATCAGGAGACCAGTAAATAAGCTCTTTTGTTCTTCAGAAAAAAAAACAGCTTTTATGATCATATTTAAACTAAATTCTTCTTGTTGTATACAGTATCTCATTATAGTAGGGATGAGTTGATTTTTAATTATGATTAAACTATGACTAATCAGGCTTCATCACATGTCTGGGGCTGCTCAAGCTTTTTATATGTTCAGAAAGTGCTTCTTCCTGAAGTCAAAGGTCTCAGCCCCATTCAGCAATTAAGCTAGACAATGTTCATCACCACCACTTAGAGTTCCCCCGACTCAAGCAGTATTTGACCTGCAGTTATGTGCATTCCTGTAAAAAATTTAAACCACTGGGGTAAATTCTACTATTAGCCTTTGTCAAAAGATTGCTTAAATATGTATTCTGTCATATGTAAAATAAACAGTGGGAATGTGACTCTTTTGTACATAAAGCAGCACATGTTCCTTCCCATCATGACACATTAGTTTGCCTTTATGATCCATACACAAGAGACTTAGTTCACCTCCCTGCCTAGATTTCAGATTTTTCTTCAGTCTCTTACACAGAGCAATGCTCATAGTTCTCTGGAGAAAGATTATATAACTTCAACAAGGGGCCAAATTCTCAGCTGCCATAAACTGGTGTTACACCAAGGTCAGTAGAACAGCACAGATTTACAGCATCATAATCATTCAGACATAGGACTCAATCCCATCCATCAGTGTTTCATATCTTGCATCATCATTTGACACTCAGTTCTAAAGACAAAATACAAAGATGAATTGAGCCCTCTGGGTTTTTTAGCTACTAGAAGTTGCACTACTTAACAATGTAATTAATCTTTTCTATGGGTTGTTTTTTCAAACTAAAAAGAGGAGTTGTCATAGCATCAGTGTCTGCTGATTTTTTTCTTCCAGTTCTGTCCTTTGTGCATATTTGCTAGTTTACACTTAATGTTAATTCCTCTCATTAATTTCTTTCGTGCTTTTGTTAGTTTGCTGCCTAAAGTCAAGCTTCAAATAGATAGCTGTATTGAGACAGTCAGTTTAGTGGGGCGAAAGATGCATTTCATAGTTTTTTAGTGAGGAACTGACAATCACACAGTAAAGTAACCATATGGTGTCTAGCACAATGGATCTGACTCTTGGCAAGTTGTTCTTAAAGACCACAAAGACAGTTTGAACACTGAAAAATCCAAATATAATCACATTAATTCAAATATCTGCAGACCTTGGTTTTCATCAAAGATCATAGAAATTGCTAGTTATAAAAAGTATTTCAGCCATTTCACTTTGGGGGGGAGTGAGGGGCAATACATATGACTGCTACAGTCCCAAACAATTTTTTCAACCACTCCATCCAATGATAACTCATCAGGCAACAGCACAGGTAAAATAAGAAATGAACATAATAAAGATAATTTTAGATTTTTTTTGGCAGCTTTTGATCTTTAGACTGCTTTTGCAGCCTCATTTTCCCCTCTCCTTTCCTGTTTCTCCTATTTAAAGACTGATTCCAGATTCCACTCAAAAGTAGAAAACAATCCAAACCCAACTCCATCATCTAAGAATTTTGAGGGTCACATTCTTCTGTATATTACCAGATTTATCTGATTTACATTGAGGTTCAACATAAACCTCTCTCTCAGCAAGATTTACTCATGCTTTCAATTCTATGTATGCTAACACATCTATTAAACTCACAGTAATGCTGATCACACATACAGAATTAAGTCCATGCTTAAGTATTTGCAGCAGCTGGGCCTTAGGGCCAAATTTTCCCCCCCAAGGTGTTTAGGCATCTCTGTTCCTTAATCATTTTTGGCAGCATACAAATAGATGAAGATTTGCATATATTTACCAAAAGCATACTGCAGCCTGCAGCTATTGTAACTTTACTTGTAGAAAAGGTATATGATTTTTTCAGAATTACAAAGCATCTCAGCTACCAGGTGCCTTTGTGTATTTAACAAAAGCTAAGCTTGACTGAAGTACAGAGAGAAAGATCTGCAGTGTCTCACTTGACACATGTACTGATGTATCTCCAATCAAAGCTATCTGTAACACCAGCTTAATCAGTTAGTCGCCAGCCTTGGAGAATAACTCATTAAAGAGAAGCACAAAAGAGAAGGCAGCTCAATAGCATTTTCAATGATACATAAATAAAGCTGCCTTGTCATGGTAAATTCTGTGTAACTGGGAAAATGGTATAAAACCTGACATTGATCTAGAAGCTTGGTACCTCAGGGCACAGAAAGGGGAAAAGCCATTTAATCACTGACACTGACTGTCTCCATGATCTGGTAAGAAGCTCATGCCAGTAGCTGCGACCCATTGGGTGACCCTAAGTCAAAGGGAATGAGCTCTGTACTCCAAGGGAACATGGCTGAGTGATAATGAATCTGGTTTGATGTGAAACAAGAAAGAAAACCCAACAAGATTTAACCTGCATTCAAATGCAAACCTATTCATTCTCTACCTACTCTATCCTACTCTGTGGTTACAAACATTCCTAAAAAAAAAAAAAAAAAAGAAAGAGTTTGGTTGGAATAACAGCCTTCCAAGGAAAGTTCTTTGCAGACAACCTATGTTGGAAGATGACTTTATGCTAACAGTAAATTCATTATCACATTTACTAACATTTGCATGCACAATATCTTCACTTTTCAAATACTATTGATTTCCCAGGCACCTTTAACACTTGGATGAAAGAGAGGCTTTGAAATATTACCCATCCTGATTGATTTCCCTCCTATCCTAGAAACTTCCTGACTAGTTGCTAAGAACTTATTTTCTACTGTTGAAAACAGTAGATAATTGAAAATTACTTTTTACTATGAAACTTTAAAATCAGTCCAGGTTAATAATGCTCGGTGGGTTTTATTTTATTCCATTTATTTAATTTTATATTTATGTATTTCTGACCATTACCATATTGCTTGGCTAGTATTTTGCTTCCTTTACCTCAAGTGCTTCGTAAAGCACAACGCAAATAGTGTCATTAAATTCTGGTGACTAGCCACAGAAAGGATAACAACTGGGAAACTTGGAGGTAACTAGAAGCAGGGGGACTTCTTGTTCAAAGACAAAGAATCAATGAAGCAATCCTCTATTCATTGTAAAGAGCTATCAATCCTAAAATGACTGTATTGTGAGTTTCGGTTTGTGGGTTTTTTTATTTTTTTATTTTTTTGTGGTTTTGTTTGTTTGTTTGTTTTTGTGTTGTTTGGGGTTTTTTTTGGGGAAAAAAAAAAAATCTCCAAAGTAACCCTGTTCAGCAAAAACCATGTTGATCAACCAGAACAGTTGTGAGCCTACTCTAAAAGACTGGTCAAACAAAGACTGGATAAGAAGGGCTAATGCAACATTTATATGTCTAGAAAAGCACAGAGAAGCAAGGACACCATCTTGCCTCTGCACACAGCACCACGTCTTTACAAAAGCACTGCATGCAGCGTTGATAGCTGCAGGTCAAGAACAATACAGGTATAGAAGAACATCAAAATGAGATCCTAGAAAATAAGCTTTATAATGTAAGGCTCAAGGAACACAATCCATGCAGTTTATTGAAGAGAAGGCTAAAAAGGTCACCCAGTCAGCATATGTTGCTACCAATACTCAGAAGAGGAACAACAGCAAGGCACAGGGGTTCAATCTCACAAAGAGGTGTATAGCAAGACCAATGACAGAAATTGAAGATAGACAAATGTAATCTCAACATGAAACACAAAGGTTACTTTTTGCAGGAAAGACAAGTAAACTGTGTTCCCTTTATCAGAAGATTTGTTCAACTTTCACCCTCACTTAGAAAGGAAAAAGATATACTTTAGTTTAACTTCCCAGGAAAGCCTAGATGATGGGATAAGCTATCTGCCTCAGAGCATAAGCTGTGCCAGTGGGCAGCTGTGGTATCTCAAACTCAGGCCTTAAGCCATCAAATAGCTAAGTTGTCCTCAAATTCCAAATCATAAATTCAAGTGCACAGATGTCACACAGAGGTTTCCACACAAGGAGGAAAGTCTTTTTCTCATTGCTGTGAACAAGGAAAGCCTTAATTACGGGAGAGCCACTGTACTCCTGTTTGAGTGAAGATCGGACTGGAAACCACACAAGAAATTAATGAAGTCAAGGTACTCAATCCAGCAACGGGAGCTTTTAGTTCTGGACATTCATTATTGCCTTAGAAGTTAATTGTATTGCAGAATATTCTTGCCCATAGGAAAAACTGAAGGCTATAGAAATACCGGTGGCTTCCTCAGCCAAAGAAGAGGAGGATCCATCATTCCTTCCCCCCACCCCCCCTCCAGTAAAAAAATCTCCTTATTCAAACATGGCACCAAAGGCAGGATTTACCCTCAGATTGCTAACATAGTACAAAACAAGCCATGGGGTGCAGTTCACCGAGGTAAGGCCTGGAGGACAGATATTACTTTAGTGTAGCCCATGTTTCCTTATATGTGATTGGACATCATGCCATATATAAGACTAGGCACCCTTTATGCAGAGTCCAGGTATTGTAGAAAAAATAATCATAGAAAATATTCTCATTTATTTTGCTCACAACAGAGCTTAATAATTAAATTTAGTCTTGTAAATAGCTAGCTTTACAGGCTGCATCTATCTGCCTTAGTATTTTAGTTGACTTAGGAGTACACTTTTAAATGAAATCGTTCAGTCTTCTGTACTTACTGAATTTTAAGTCACATTTTGCAGCTAACTCAGAGCATGCAAACAGGATCCATTTTGGATCAAGTTAACCAGAAGGTCCATTTCAGTACCACATCGAATACAACCCAACTGCAAATGGACAGTTAGGCCACAGGACCAGACTGCAGCTAGCCTGAAGTAGCCCTGTGAAATAGGTAAAGACTGTCATCGGGTCCCCAGAACCAAGTGTTTTCCTCTCCAGTACCGCTCTTACTGAGCTGCACTACTTACCGAAGTACTTACAGGCATGGAGACCTATGCATTTCTAGGGAGGAAACACAATGTAAGTCAAAGTTTAAGCAGTGTAAACTGCCTTGTACATGTGCTTTGCCGAGGCAAAAGCTTCATCTAAAGGCTCCAGTCTAGCAAACTCTTGTGATCTCTCCCTGTCTGTCTGTCTATACGCAGAATATCACATGCAGCCAGCCCATTGAATTGCTTCAGGGTGAGCGCACACCCTGAAGACTACAGGATTCTGTGCTTAAGGTTTATTTTAAATTGTGAGAGAGCATGGCTAAGGAGAAGGTTTATCATGACTTTTTAAAAAAAAAAAAAGTTTGTGACAAAGTTATCCGACAACAAAAGACAAATTATGGAACTTCAAAACACTGTAATTGATTGAGTGCTTTAACTGTGAGACTTAAAGTGTCCTGTTCCAAACCCCATCTTGACTTAAGCAGGGGGGAAGCTATTTTTTCCATATTAGTCTTTTGATTGTGCCATGAACATTGAACAGAAGTCCCAGATAGCTGCCCTGTCAGAGGATGCATAAAAACAAATAGATTACCTAATCACCATCATCTAAGTTTCTCATTACCTATTTTGAAATGTATGGCAGCTCAGCTTTCCTTTCAAATATATCTTCAAGTTGGCTCTTTCACTTCAAGAAGAGCACAATAGAATGCCAGATCATTTTGAAAAGTCATTTCAGCGGATTATTTTCATTATACATCATGCTGGATTGCTTAAATGTCTAGTCAGATACCAGTCTCACCTGAGCCCTGCATGATACTGATTTGCTCCCTGACATTACCTAGATCCCCAAGGTTTCTAGCGACAAAACACAGGATGCTGCGTATATGGGAAAAAGTGACAGCCTAAGGATTAACCTGCTTGTTGATATTCATGTTCCAGCACATCCCCTGACAAACCGAATACTCCAGGGGTCAGGCTTCATTCTAATCAGAAAAGAGAGAATACAGATTGTTTTGATCAGAACTACATGTGTCTGGAAGGCTAATCCAAAATTAATTAGATCTGGGCTGCATAATATTCATTTGGATTTGTAAACATGGTGACAGGGGTATGAGGATTATGCAGATAGAGAACAGATAAGGTAACTAATTTGTAGGCTGATGATGCTTTAATAATGTCACAAATGTACTCCTTTGTCTTAATAATTGCTAAAAATAAGGAATATTTTGCTGTAAATTAGTGTGTGTAGACAGCAGTTCATTCAAAAATGAAGGTGTCTTAACAGTGAGAACGAGGTACAGATAGAAATGGTTTTAGCAACTATTATTTAAACAACATTCAAATGAATGTTTCTATTCTGTATCACAGTAGTCAGTTCAGAGAAGTACAACCTTTTTAAAAAAGACAAGTACCTTTGTTAACTGGAAACAGATACTGAATTATTTTGAAATAATTATTACTCACCGCCTTTTTTTAAGCCATGAAGCCAACTTTCATGTGCTGCAAGCTGACATAGTGCTATTGATTTCAGTAGCGATACAACAGTCATTTAATTTTTAAGCAGCTTCCCCCCCAATCAACTGAGCATCAACCTTCATGAGTCAGTAAGAGAAAAAACAGTAGTGTTTAATACTGAAAAAAACCAAACCCAACAAAAAAAAACACAAACACTTTCAGTTACAAGAACACCAGGACAGCTCATAATACTGTCCAGAGAAACGGACAGATTATCTGCCTAATTTCATGTGGCCCGGGAGGGGGTTTTTGGGGGAAAAAAAGTCCTCTGCAGGATTCACCTGAGGAGATGAGACACATATTGCAGACAGATTCACAGCCTGCCTGACACAAAGCGTTGATCAATTTACAGGGATGGAATAGGAATGAGAAAGCATGAAAATGGAAACTGCGAGCACTTACAAATTTGTTAACAAAAGTGCCTTTTCGCAGACCAAGGTCATCCTTATTCAGCTGCTAGATTACACATCCCCCCCCTCCCCTTCCCCATCAACGCAAGCCAAGCAGGATAACAATCTTCACTTGTGTTATGAGAATGTCACAAACACACCATTTCTCATTTTCCTTTTACAAATGGATTAGTGCTGTGCCAATTCATGACCCCGTTTCAATCTGTGTTCTGAGTGGAGACTTATCTTATTAAAACTATACTGAGATGTTATCCTGTTACATATATATTAAAGTTCAATTGTTCTACATATAGAGTTTTCAGATGAAACTATAATACAAATATTTCAAAGAGGACTGACTAGAAATAACTTCAGAGAACTGCATGTTTGACAAAATGTCAGACAACGGCCCCAAAAGCTGAGAGAAGATAAGAAAGATAAAAATGCTTACTTAATGAACAAACCTTTTGGGACAGATTTGATGCTGTATCTGTACAATCCTAGTGCCTCTGCGACCTGACTTGTGACTGGTTTTCATCAGTGTTATTGCAATAAACGAGTACGTCACATTAGGGAAATCGTTTCAGAAGAATAAGCAAGAGAGAAAGTTAAGATGTGGAGGGGCTCCCTCCTTGCCCCCCCCCAAGAAAGTAAAACTGTAATTCTGTAAGCATTTTCAACACCTGAGCACAGCGCCCCTGCAGAATTCGCTTTTGGGAGAATGCATTCCTCAGTGTTGTTATACACATTGTCAAGAGGCCATTTCCTTCCTCACCTGTTTACTGGAGCTTACTTCAGACCTCACTGTCTTTGTAACCAACCAGTTGACAGCTGACCTCTGTAATACCTACTTCAGTTCTTGGCAGGCTCCAGGCAGAAACAGTATGAGGTACGCTAAAAGCAGAATACTCACAGAAATAAATAGGAAAAAAAGCTAGAACAAACATTTTCTTTTTTAATATCAGCAAAGTCAAGAGAGTATGCTGCTGTGATATTTAATACTGCTGAACACAATCCAAAGGGGATTGTGCAGCATCTGAACAGACTGCTAACAATAAAAAGGGTATTTGCAAAGAAGAAGAAACAGAGCAGTGATGTAGTAAGGCTTACTGTATTATACACAAGCTAAAAAGAACTAAAAAAATGCTAGTCATAAGTTCTTTCAGAAAGAACATTAGAACATTTTTACACTAACATATTTTACTCTCAAGAAGCCAGCAGATATCAACTCCTAATTTGCTTGCAGCTCGCCATCCATCTACATAAAGTGGTTTCCACCAAAGATGCTTACCTCGGTGTGAAACTGAAAACAGATACTGGTACAAAGCACTTCTGACACAGCGATACATGCTGTTAAGCCCAGAAACCTAGATTTGTGCAGTTATTCCATACAGCTATGCTAGAGTAAGGTTAATCCAGCAAATATCCCCAAACATCCATACAGTTAGGAATAAAACTTAAAGATCAGACAAGAACCTCAAAGCTCATCAGAAAAAACAAAACCTTGGGGAGCAAAATATGCTCAAAGTCATTAAAAATATTTTGTCTCCTTGGCCTAGAAAAATGCCAAGTCAGTGTCAAGCAAGGCAAAAGCAGGAAGTAATATGATGGGGATTGAATATCACGTATCCTCACTTAAAAGAGTAGCCCCAAATGGAGAGACAGGGTTCTGCTCTGAAAGTGTGAACTTGTTCTGGGAAATACAAAATTTCTCCTTGCAAAGACTTTTACACTAGTCTAATTTGAAAGCTATGACCTTTCTGTGAAAATGACAAGCAGTGTGGAATAAGTTCTTTAAAAGGGCAAGCCCTGATAGTAGGTAGCACAAGCAGCTTAGAAGGGGAGAGAATCAGGACTCACTTGATACCTGGTGTTAGGGGAGGTGCACCTTACCGGGCCTTTTACCCTGCCCTTGGAACAATAAGATTAAAAAACAAAACCAAAAATCCCACCACTACAGGCTTTGGACTCCGCTCTGGATCCTGGCAAATACTCACAAAAATGAGAAGCTAGGATAGTACAAAATTCTGGTCCTCTTTGAAGAAGTTGCTGTTGGTTGAGCAGCTGTCACACCTGCCTGCACCAAACCAGATACCAAAAGCCAACAAAAGTGTCACTGATGCAGGCCAACCACTGCTTAGGCTGAGCTGAAGTACTTGCTTTAAACATCTTCACTTCCAAAATATTGTGTGACTCAGGCTTGGCAACATCCACAGGTTTACAAAGGATCTACTTTAGGGTATAGACTGGGAACACAGAGCATTTGCCTGGACCACCCATGAAGTTAATGTGTTCTTGGCTGCCTGTGCTTCCCAAGCCAGGCTGTTCACCTCCATGTGCATTCTGTGAATCCGGCTCTTCTCACACTGAAATAGTATTTCTGGGACTGCACTGTGAAATATATAAACAAAAATAGTCTAAAAAAAAAAAATATTATGTCCTTTGTTCAAACCTGAATTCAGTTCAGAGCAGTCCCATGGAGAGCTGTGCCAGCACGCTCTAACACAAGGGGGAAACAAGAGGTGCTAGAGCTGAACACGTTTTATCCTGAAAGCATGGCATTATTAAATTAAAGGAACACCCACATTTTCCTTCAGACTCTCTGGACTGCATTGGTTATTTCTCTGTGTCTGCTCCTCTCCACGTGCACGCACAGAGAGCCAACTAGCTAGCTGTTACGATGCAAACATTTCTGAGCTAGCTTTAATCTAGCCAGTTGGGAAGAAAACACCATATAAGCTTAGTGCAGTTACACAGACTGCCTGACTGAGCAAAATAAATCCCTTCCTTTCCAGTTTCATCAAAAACTTGTATTTCCTGAGCATCGCTGTCCTAAACATACTACGCTTACACCAATCAATGGGAGCACAGACATATTTTGGAGAGACAAACCACTTGCCGTCAACAAAACATGATTTTCAGTAAGCACGATCAATAACATGCCAACATCAGTTGTTACTAGAACTTATACAAATGACACCAAACATCATTGGTTGCCACAGTATCATAGTGTTCATCCATTTAGGTAGAACATATAAATAACCTGACTGAGAAAAGTTCAAGATTTTATTTTGGAAATTCATGTAAACATAATGAGGGGCATATAAAGTGATCTATGACAGCATTTGGCCTTATGGCAAAACACAAAGATTAGACAGAAAAAAAAGCATGTGGATTAGAAAGTGATCAAGTAACAGAAACTATCCAGCTGAAAACATGCAAGTTTAAATAGGATACAGAATATCTAGTCCATAGGGAAGAGGTGTCAGCGGTTAGAGGTGAAGATTTAACACTGGAAATCACTTCACAAGCAACTGTTAATATAAAATTTGCATTAAATGTAGAGTAACAATCCTAAGGTGGATATAGAGACATTTAGCATAAGTGTTCTTCCATGCTCTTACACACCTTTTGTGGTGAACATATGGGAGCAGACTGTACAGTGTAAGTATCTTGATACCACATAACTAGATCTACTGAAAGAGAACGCAGTACTTTTGCTTTATCGTTTTCTAATCCAATGTAATTATAACAGCTAAAAATACTAATGAAGTATTTTGTATATGTAAATAAGCCCAGAGAGTTGTTTATCCAGTACCGCCCTTTCTCCTCAGCCACAGATTTTGATATAGTAATTTTAACTTACCTATTATAGCACTCGTTTTTTTCTGTCTGTATAGGGAAACCGAATGATATGAAAATAAATTCATTAATGTTTGGGAAGCACTGGGATCCTAGATTAACAAGCCCCACTGAACATACAATAGGTACAGAACATTCATCTTCTCAGATGAATAGCATGAACATCAGAGAAACAAGAGAGAGAGTAACTGCTCAAACACGAAAGATATTCAAATACTAAAAAGCTTCCGACTGAGCACTATCCACAGCAAGGAAGGCATTAATATGAAAACATGCAACAGGACACCCTCGTTCTGTATATGCACACTATGCACAACAGAGCATATTAGCAACCTTTACCTTTTTTTGTGCAAGCCCAAAGTTTTGCATGCAAGCAGCATAGTGGCAGTGCAACCGCTGCAAGCACACACACTGCTTTTGCTTTAGCATGCTTTAAAGAGAGCAATAAGGACATGCTGCAAAAGAATTTTGAAAAGTTGTGTGGTGTCACGTCTTGTAAACACATGATGCATTTTTTTTTCCTCTTACTGAAAACAGAAAAGCCAGTTCTCCATGAGAAGTAGGTTGAAGAGGGGATTATTTAAAACAGAACATCAAATCTTAGCAGGTTAAATAAAATTACATTTTACTCCTGAAATACATTACAGGGGCCTCTGTCATTTATTTATGGGGAAAACAAAACAAAAACCACCCACAACAAAACCCAACCAACAAGCAATGAAGCAAGCAAACAAACAAACCAACCAACCTCCACACCAAGGGACAAAACCCAAAAGACATACTCAACTATATCAAAGAAGCAAAACTGTTCTCTGGGCAGATCTACCTGGTATTACTTTTAAGACCATCTTAATCACCTTAGAAACCTGCTCTATTTTCCTATGATATTTGCATAATCTCAGTTGATGACTATTCCAAGAGAAAGACATAAAATATATTTTATAAGTAAGCTATAGTCCATCATCCTTCTTTTATAAAAGTTTGTATGTCTGTATATATATATATGTATATATAATTGGAAGGAAAAAATGCAAAAGAGCCTGAACAGATGAAGTTATTTCATAGAAATAATTTTTCTTGTCCTAAGAATATTTTTGACATTTCAGAATTTACTTATTTTACACTATTGCACTGAAACAAGTTAGGTACCTTTTGCAGATGATGAACTTGAGACATCCAGTTACTTTGTTGCTACCAAAAAATCCCAGAAGAGGAAAGGTAAGGAAATTTCCTAGCTTCAAATCATCTTTCCTCTACATAATTTGGTTTGCAGATTTTCAGCCATTTCCCCTACAGCTAGGCTAAATACAGCAAACAAGCATCAGTGAAGGGGAGAAACACATGAGAGACCACTTACAGTCCTTGCAGGATCAACAACCCCACCAATGCAGAAAAAGCCAGTATGTTGGAGAAGCTGCGACTTGCACAACATTGAGTTCAGCAGCTTTTGGTGAACTTGCCCCTGTTAAAAAACTTCTCTCAGAGTGCTTGCAGTGGTGCCTCTGAAACCAGCTTGCTGAGGAGCTTGGGTAACCCCTGCTGAGGGGCGCAGGTTAAGGAACTTAGATGAGATGCAGAAAACCTGAGTTCAATTGCCCTCCTGCAGCTAGGGCAGGGCAGGTGTAGCTCAGTCGCAGCTGTCCTACACTTAGGTGGGTATTCATAGCCACCTCGTGTGTCATCATTGAAAAACATACTGGCTTCTCTCATTTTGGTCAGAAACACCTCTGGAAAAATATTCTCGAGAAAGGATTTCACATTTCTGTGGACACTTCCAGTTTATAAAAGTCATAGAATCATAGAATCATTTAGGTTGGAAGAGACCTTTAAGATCATCAAGTCCAACTGTAAACTTACCACTGCCAAGTCCACCACTAAACCATGTCCCTAAGCACCACATCTACCCGTCTTTTAAATAGCTCCAGGGATGGGGACTCAACCACTTCCCTGGGCAGCCTGTTCCAGTGCCTGACTGCCCTTTCGGTGAAGAAGTTTTTCCTAATATCCAACGTAAACCTCCCCTGGCTCAACCTGAGGCCATTTCCTCTTGTCCTATCGCTTGTCACTTGGGAGAAGAGAGTGGACTGACCCCCACCTCACTACAGCCTCCTTTCAGGTAGTTGTAGAGAGCAATAAGGTCTCCCCTCAGCCTCCTCTTCTCCAGACTAAACAACCCCAGTTCCCTCAGCCTCTCCTCCTAAGACTTGTGCTCTAGACCCTTCACCAGCTTCGTTGCCCTTCTCTGGACACGCTCCAGCACCTTGATGTCCTTCTTGGAGTGAGGGGCCCAAAACTGAACACAGTATCTTACTCCTCTCAGCAAAAAAAATCCAAATGTTTTGCTGAAATAGCTTCAGCCACTGAGTTGTTTTCCTAGATTCCTCTCAATCTAAGCAACCCTGCAGCAATACCCTAGAAAAGGCACACGATAGTCGTAGCTCTGAAGGACTTTTGACAGGCAGCCTGGGACTGCAGGATGGGGGCACTTGAGGTCTGGGAAGGTGGTCCTGGGGCAGTGCACATTGCTCAGCTTGGAGGAGGCCACCATGAGAAATCCATCCAGAAGTCACTGTTAGTCACACTGCAGTGGTAAATAGAGCATCTTCAGCTATAATGGTTAATATGAAAAGGCTAGGTGATTCTCAGCAAAGGTTAGACCGCAGTTTTCTAATTTCGACACAGATAAAGAGTTTATTAGCAGAGCAGGCTGTTTGCTTCCCGTAGGCTAATTAACAGATGCTAAAGAGCTTGCTGCTCTTTGTTCGGTAATTAATAAATTATAAATGTATAGATGGCATATGTTACTATTAACCCAGACAAGTAATGCCTATGTGTTTGTTATTTTATAATGCACTAACATAGAACTTCCAATGCCGCAGAAAGCAACTTATTTTACTTCCACTGGTTATTTTTCACTTGTACTACAGATATAAAACAGAGACTGTGAAGAAAGCTCTCTTTGATGAATTTCTATCCTTACTATTATAAATAAACCTGATAACTACTCTCAATCCATACTGGTAAATTAAATGTAGTTCTACATCAGTGAAAACGAAGCTTTGTCTTCCAAGAGCTCATTTGTACTTTCTGTTCCTCTGCCCCTGCTCTGCCCTATCCACTGGCCTCAGCTGGTGTAAATCAGTGCTGCTGCTCCTTTGGCATCAGCTTAGCAGTAATGATTTCTACCAGCTGAAGATCTCTGGGCCCTCATGTGGTATTTTAGTAGTCTTATCTTCCAGAAGCAGAATAGTGATTCCTTGCATTGGCTTTCCCCATCTGAGGCTGTAAACCCTAAACTGCATAGGGAAATCCACCATTGCTCTCAAAAGAAAGCAGGTCCTCTGCTTCTCCCAGCCTCACTCCTCTCCCCCAGTGATGATTTTGGGAGCCACTTAATTTCCATGAGGGAGGTTCAGCGCAGTGGCACCGATGTGGGAGGACTGCCTGAAGTTTTGAGCTGGAAAGAAGGTGTTTTGCACTGAGGCTCACATCCAAACAAAGCACTGCAGCTGGGTTGCACCACAAGTCTCAAGGAGAGCAGGGTCTGTGGCTGTTTGCTTCTGCATGCTGAATGATGCCCCAAATCAGGCTTCTATGTAGTGTCTGGTCCAGCCCCCACACCCCCAGAGCACGTAATGGTCTCTTCAGGAGCTTCTGTCAGTGAGGATGCTCCGGGGTGCTGGTGGGTAAAGGAGCTGCACGTCAGGCTGGAAGGCAGCAGGGACCTGCTTCCATAAGAGGCAATTGTTGTTTCTGCCATACGCACTTTTCAAATCACACAGCAATTGATCATAAAAAGAACAGTACATAAAATTGGCTTTTAAATGAACTAGGTAGAACAGCTTCAGGCTCAATTCCTTTTATAAACTATGCCCACGATTAAATTAACTACTTCTCATGAATGAAAGGATAGTTAACAGGATAAAAATTAATCTTTTCTAATTAATATTTGTTTTGTTTATATATTTCACAGTATCTGTATGCTACAAGTAACTGTTCTAAAATGTTTTGTATTTTCATCACATGATTTAACTTACAATAGGGGAAGAGAAGAAGAAAAACAAAACAAAAGGTAGAAAACATAACTAGCTGTTTTCATTTTATAGAGACTGCAATTTGATCATCACAGAAGCCCAGGTTTCATAACTACTGCTTTGCTACATGATACCTGAGTCACTGGAGTGAAATCAAAGCCTTTTTCTGTCCATGTCCAACTATTCATCAAAACAGTTTTATTCTACTTAATAACAACTGAAACAGTCCAATATTGTCTAGCAAGATATATTTCTGAGAAAATGCTAATCTGGTTAAAATCACAATTTCCTGTGGCAGCTGTTAATTTCAAATAAAATATTTTTTGTTTACGATAAGCGGTTTGTTTTTCAACTCTATTGAAATGTTTGATATATATTATATCTCAAAAACAAAAAGACAAAATGTTTGCCTTATTTGAGTACAGTATTTAAAGTTACCCAAAAATATTTTTTCAAATATTTTATTTTATGAAAAATAGACATTTTAGTTTAAAATCAGAATAAAATCCCATACTGAAATTGTCAGTTTCCTGCAAAGTGAAAATTTCTAATTTTGATCTGTCTTCAATAACCAGACCATGGGCTCTAATAGCAAAACAAAAAAGCAATAAGGTCATATTAAGAAAAAAATAATCTTCCGTGTCAGGAGAACACTGATGCTCTAAACACACTCTAAGTATCTGGTCCTCACCCGTAGGACAATGATTGATTTGTATGCTAGACTGTTTACCTCATCTTTGTACTCAAGATAAGTACACCAGAAAATCCAGAATAACATGTCTTTTCTCAATCGTTTAACTATAACCATTGCCCTTCCTCCCATTGGCTACACAGTGTGATCTCCAGAGTGCTTCAGGCACTCAGTTTTTCTTCAAGATTTTTCTAATTGCAACACAATAATAAGGAATGAACAGTTTTAAAAATGGCAGAACAATCTCTCTTCCCTACTTTTCATGCAGGAATCACAAAGAACTTCATCTGATTGACCAGTTCATAGTCAAAGTCAGAGGAGTGGTTGGGGATTGTATGTCAAATCATTGAGAAAACCATCTTGACTTTGCTAATTAGATCCAGCATTCAGTGATGGACGATTCACTGCCAGGTTAAGGATCTTCCACAGCCAGTAGATACCTTCTACACATATCTCAGCAGAGTTAGCAAGAGCATTCAGTTTACAAAATAGAGCTATTTTTTTTGCCAGGTAGCTGAAAAAAATCCATTCATCTCCATTATGGCTCTGCCTTTTAGATATTAGCTATAGAGGCACAAAACTGGAAGTGGTCTCCTGGGTCACTGCAACTAGATCCTGAATATGCAAAGCTGTGTTATTAAATCACTTTCACAAACTACCACAATCTTAAAAACAGCAATGATTTTTGCTCTCACTAACACTACGAAGAATTTTAATTTAGCACTTAGTCTGCTATGAACAAAATCAAGACAGGTGATTTAAGCTGCTTCTCCTTTTCCTAGTACTTTGACTCTTTTATCTTCTTAATTCTCTGTCAGCAACTTAAAACATATGCTCTTCTCTCAGTTGTACATATTCATGCTGTTATATTCATCAATTTAAAATATTTCTAAAATCCTAAATTCATAATGCTAAAATAGGTTTCCTCTCTGTTTATTTTCAGGGAAAGGGAATGAAACAATACAGATCCACATTGTTGGCAGGCTTCTATGTCAAATACTCATTTACGGACAATAGTCAACTGTAACATTCAAAATGAATTTAACCCTTTCTCAGTCTACCTGTAATCCTCCTACCTGGCAGTGGCTTTACAACAAAGATTACTCCACATGGATTAACTGTAGATTTGATTTGGCTCCACAGTGAGAACTCAGGCAGGTGGGTTACACTTACAGACCCCGTAATCCTTCACCCTGAAGTCACTGCAGGGCTGGAAGGCTTATTCTGGCTGGCAGCTGATCTCTCCTCAACCTCCTCTTGCAACAAGGAGTCATCGAGCAGCTTCACAAGCACAGCAATGTCAGAGTCCATGCTTGGGTAATGTATGGCTTAGATAATCTTCTCATTTTCTCAAGGTGTGTGGAAATGTTCCTGCCAGGGAACGTTCAGTCAGCTTCCTGAACAACACCTAAGTAAGGTAAAGGAAAACTTGAAAAGCATGCCTGCAATGCAAAATTTTCTAAAAAACCCGCTAGCTGTCACATGATGGACACCCAAAATAGAGCTTCTCAACCCGGGCATGAAAAACCTGGGTTATTCAAAATGAGCAGCCACTTTAGGAAGTATAGCAGCAAACAAACACCATCTGCCAGTTTATTTTTTTTTCTTCTCTATTGGAGAATGTGAAAAAAACCAAAAAACAACCAAACAAAAAACCCCAAACTGGTCAGGGATCACATTCTTTCTAGTTAAAAGAATAAAAAGGCAAAACAAAGTTCTGGATGGCTTACTATCTTAAAAGGCAGAAAATGAGAAAGCTCACCACATTTTAGTGGGTTTGGACATGGTACGTTCTCATTCCTTGCAATTAAAGATGGATATCAAGAATTTGAAAGCCAGCTTCTAGGTATCACTCAGAAGAATAATGTGTCTGGTTACTCGGGTCAGAAGCCCCAAGAGAACCTTCCACATAATTTTTGGGAACTTTCCTTTCTGCTCCCAGACAATCCAATACGTGAACTTGAGAATGGAGTGTGAGGCAATATTCATGGCGTGAGACCACACACTCTTCAGGCAGTCCTGCACAGATGCGCCGCATTCCACAGGGGCAGAGCAGAGAAGGCAGGACACCTATGGAGGGTGTCTGTTTACATAAAACAGAAGAGCTAAGCAAATAATTCACACCATTTTAAGTGTTCGGTTAACTACATCCTTTTTTATATGTAACTTCCATTGCTATGATCTTGACAATTTTTTCCTCACTTCATAACTAAAGAGTTCCAGCAACTATTCCCGTACTTTTCCCTTCATCTTCCCCAAACCTCCAGGGATTTCTACTCCCACGCTGGACAAGAACACTCTCTATACATGCAGGCAGACCCTCCAGTACCTCTAATTGCAACTGGAGTTGCAAGTGTAGTTTTTATAGAAGCAATGATTCCTTGATTTCCCAAGTTCTCTGTGGCCTGGGTCACAGCTGACCTGGTAGCTCTTTTTAGAAGAAAGACCTTTGCTAAGCAACTCAGCAGTTTAACACCTGAAGCACCATGTCTGCAGCTAAACAAGACTTTTTCTAGATCTGATGATTTATACAAGTAATATACACAGGGACCACTGTGGTTAGTTGCATAAGTTAATTCATGAAAACAGAAATTTAAATAAAAAATACATGTTCCTGGTAGATACACTTAGATTATGAGGTTAGAAACTTGTTTTTGTTCTATACAAATCCATAACGTTCTAAAAATTTTTGTGAGGTGGAACTTTGTCAAAATAACTTTTATCAGATTAAAAACCTAGTGCTTTTTATCAGTTCTTTTTTGCCTATTTATTGTGCTTAAGTCTCTCCTGTAAAAATCAGATAGAATCCTTCACTTCAAAAATTACAAAGCTGACAACAGCTTCGATCAAACAACCTGAGAAAGATTTTGAATATGATTAAATAGCATAACATGAGTACAGTTTATCTATTTGATAGTGTTCCAAATCTGCCTAAAATTTCCCAACATTAGTAGCTTCAAAATGACTGAAGGTTCTTCTGCTTGAGAAATCTTCTCATGTTAATGGTGGCTGCACACTTTCCCAGTTATTTCAGCCCTCCACTCCAAGATATTTAGGTTGCCCTATTTCAGATTTAAAAACACTTTAGGGTATCACATATATAAAGCTAAATGAATCAATCTACAGTATTATTTTGAGTAAGAAATGGTGACAGCTTTTCTGTTTTAATGTGCAGTCACACCATTGTTTGGTAAACAAGGTGCAAGCAATACTCCAAAAACTGATTAAACATCAACTCTTCATCATGGGATATCCTCAGGAAAGGAGCATATACACTATATACATACACAAAGCAGAGCAGGTCTTTGATGCTTCAGGGCACCTAGCAGAAACTAGGTATAACACAGGAAACTGAAAGATTTTTCCTTACCTCTAAATTCCATTTCCTTTTTTAATTTTAAGCCTTATTATTTACATATTCAGTATTAAAGTAGTTTCACTGGTAAAGACAAAATTGGCCCCAAATTCATGAACTAATATTTAATGGAGTTTCTCCAGAATCCTCCAGTCACAACCTTAATTGAGGGTGGTTTCACTGCCTGCATCTGCTATATCTCTGGGTCTTCAATTTAATTCCTCTGCAGAGAGCTGAATGCTGAGACTTCTACCCCTCACCCTCACAGTTCCCCAGGACTTGGTTTGATAAAGGAGGCTGTTAGAAGTGTCACCATCTCATGCTCAATGTGTTTCCTGTCTCTTCTTTTAAGTGTCGTCTTTTTGAAAATAGTCACATTTTCTCCTTACACTTCTTGCTGTTTTATGTGGTTAAATATGTATCCTTTTAAAAATGAAACTAATGCTTCAGGCAAAGTAGAATGGACCAGTCCTATTCAGTGTTAATACAGAAAAGGTTTTTTTACTTCCTGTACCTGAAGTTAGGTAGAGATAAAAAGATTTATTCCCTTGGTATTCAAACGGTAAAAGAATTTGTCTTATCTTGTTCTTGTTTAGCCTTAAAGCTGGGTTTCTAACATCAGTAAAGAGCAGGAAAGAAAAAATGAAACCAGGATTACAGCCAGCTCATGGGACTATGGCAATGCTGTGTTAGGGTGAAAAAAGTTCATTTCCATTCTCCCTTTTGTCCTGGTGAATCAAAGGCCCTCTGATTGTTGGTGTCACGTAATACTGATCAGAAAGGAATTAAGTGGCCAGTGAGAATGTGCTTTCTATCAAAGAGCTGGCAAATTGCAAGACGTAAAAGCCCAGAGGTCAGTGTAAATCTCCATATCAGAGGCAGCAGAATGGAAAAGGGGGAAGCAAGGGTGGGGGGAATCTATTACAGTCAGCCCAATCCCTCACATCCAGATTTCTGTGAAAACAGACATTCATGATCCCCTCTCACTTTTCAATCATGCTGTGTTCTCCATTTACTTCTTTTTATAAAGATTTCACTTGGATTTTTTTTTTTCCTAATTCAGTGTTTTGTTTTTATCTCATAATGACACACAGTCCAGCTTGAAGATGAACTGAAACCAGTAGAATAGCTACCTCAGCTGCTGCCATCTCTCATAAAGAGATGATTCACAAAACTCTCCTAGAGCAAGATGTCTGCCATCCCCAGAGTTCACCAGCAATCCTCTGCTTCAGATAAAAGACTTGCTGGGTGGGGTAGGGAAAGAGGGGGTGAGGGTACGACCATGAGAGGGCTAGATCTAGGAGACTGCTAGCTGTGTGTTGCTCTTCCAGAGCTATGAAGACAGTCGGAGTCAGAACAGTTGCAGTGCAGGACACCTGTGACAACCAAAGGTACATACATATCTGACTACCTCCATCATTTTTTCCACGTGCAAGCATATAGAAAATTTTATTTTGGTTCACCTGGAATTTTGCCTTTTCCAACCAAGAAGTTCCACACACCATCTAGAAATCCCAAGTATTTCAAGTACTCACAACTCAGGGGAAGAACCAGCTAAGTGTAGCTCAGGTCCTAGAGTTTTCTCCAGTGGAACTAACTGCTGCTACCAGATGAAAAATAAGCACTCCCCTGCTAAATCCCGTCTTAGTTACAGACTGTTTAATGCTCTTTGAAGAAACAGCAAAACAATTCCTCTCATTGCAGAGCACAGAACCCCCTTACGAGTCAAACATTTGGATGTCGGTTTGTGTCCTGGGTAACCAGGGCTGTTTGGCTCGATGAACTTCCTTTTCCAAAGAAGGATTAATTTTCTTATTCTTCATTAAACTGAAGTCCACAGATCCCATATGCTGAAATTTGCATAGCAGTGTGCTGTCAATGGCAAAAGGATTGGGCTTTGAATATGGACATCTAAAATTACATGCTGTCTGCCCAGACTGCCTAGAGGAAGACGACATGAAGTTTTCTGCCAAAAAAAAAAAAAAAAAAAAAAAAAAGAGAAAGCATTGGCTAAGACTGTATGACCAATATGCTGAATTTGGCAAATGTATGTATCAATGCCCCTCTCAATAGGAGGCAATGATTCTGCCCTGGGATGATTGTTGCCCCTGGTTTTCTGTTTGGTCAGTGAAGGCAGAAGGGACACCGCAAACATTTCCTGCTCGTCCACAAAGCCTGCCAAAGCATCTTTAGATTCTGCATGCTGGTATCTATTTTGCACATGTTACTAACAAATACAGGCAGCCAAGCTAGATCATACCCATACATACGGAGCTTTGTTAAATGCAGATGGTGTAGTTTAAGTTGTTCATAATTAGGACCCATGTCACTGTAACTTGCATGCTTTTCATAGTGGGATATAAAGCTCTCCATCTGCTTTGACGCACACTAATGTAAATAACTTACTGGAGCATCGATTTTGTTTGTTCTGCTTTTGGTAATAGTAAGAAATTAGCATGGCTGTTTTGAAAGGGTCTCTTCGTACATTCACTACACTGCACTTCCCTAATGACATGGTCATCATTACTGAGCTACAGCTTTGCGCTTGTCTCTTGCCTAGTCCTGGCTCCAGCCTCTGTTCCACTTCAGTTGCTCAGTGAGGACACAGCTCGTCCTCAGGAGGGAAACCTCATTTGTAATAGGGAGCACACAGTAATAACAGCTCACTGGGAGCAGTGCTGAACCAATGTAAGATATAGGCATTTTTCAGAACTGCAGCAAGCACTAAAAGAACAAGATTCCCACTGTAAAGCATCTGATATCCTCTTTGGAGATGACATCATTCCCTCTACGAGGGTGACTGGTTGACTGGATTGTGTTCCTGCATTGTGTTTATACTCACATCGTTGCATTAACTTCAGCGGAGGCAATTATTATACTCATTTAATCGCATATAACATCCTGTTGTAGAACCAGCCACTTGTGAAATGACTGAAATGTTCAGATTTCTTTTACACTGTTTAGGTGTTTCACTTTGTTGCTCTGTGACTTCCCAAGAGTTTCAAACTTCTGCCAAACAGCTGGCACTACTGCCAGGGCCACAATGTGAAAATTGGGAGTTCAGGCACTTTACTGTGTTAAGTCTTGTGAACACTACAGTTGGGGGTGGGGGCTGGAGAAGAGCGGAGAGTTAGGGGGAAGCACCTTACCAATCCATATAATCTGTGTCATTACATTTCCAGGATCAGCTGTTGGTGAAGACAGTTACCTTCTTTCTAGTCTTCAGAGTTTCAACCACTGAATCAAGAAGGACAAGGAAAGCTTTGCACAGCTCTAGCCTTCCCCCCTGCTTTTTTTTTTTTTTTTTTTTTTTTTAAAATAAAGGTGCCTTTCCAATATTAAAAGGTCCTAGGAGAAATCCACATTCTTTTTTTTTTTTTTTTTTTTGTCAGTGAAAGTATCCTTGCGGACCAGTCCATACATTCTGCACAGCCCCGAAATTAGCTTCTATCTCAGCGAAACAATCACCTTGCCAATGTTCTTCACAAACCCTTATGCCTTCAGAGTCAAGGCACTATTGTAAACACTGCATGTCAAAAACACCCTGTATTTTTACTTACACAAGGCAAAGCTATTTGGATGGTTTCCTCATCTCCCAGTATCATTAGCTGAATGATCAACAGTCCCAGGCGTCTCACCAGAGACCCTGATCAGACCTTAACCTGCCAGGAGAATCTGATACGGGACCAAGGCTACAGAGCATGATCTGTAATTAAGGTGGACTTTGTGGATGCCTAAGCATCCTCTATCTCAAATCTGAAGAATGTCTTGATTTTGGACATCTGTAACCATATAAACTCTTTTCCAACTATCACATCACCGCAGAGGTGTTTAGGTGTGATGCTCTATTAGACAATCCTATAGTTTTGCTTTTCTGGTGGTTCTTAAAGTCATATTCTTCACATTAACCAGCTATCATTTCTCTCCTTCACTTTGAAATCTGTGTATGAGAATGTATTTCTGCATCTGAAAGAAAAATGGAGTGCACAGAGTCCTGTACAGGACTTCTGCATGGAGCAATAAGTGAAAGTGGGTAACTACATTCCTGTGGGAACACCTAAGAGAAAAAGTCTCTAAAATCTAGTTGTAATATTAATTCCACACTGTATGAATATGTAAATTTACAGTAGATGTCCATAAAGAAGAGTCTGTTACTGGAAAGACTGCTATTTCTGTGGCTGCAGATAGAAACAGAAAATAGACTATTGCATAACTTTTTCAAAACCAGGGATCTGAAAATTTAATATAATGCCAACCTCTTATCCCTGGTTTTGTAAATCATTTCACAAATGTTTGGTTTCACAAGATGAGAAAAACCATGTACGCCATCATAAGCGAAGATTTGGCCTTAAGGGTAAAGTTCTCACCTTATATGAGAACATATTCTGCAATTTTTCCTCAAAATTTACTCCTTCTCAATTGATCCAAAGCAAGAACATTGATTATGTAAATAGATATTCAGAGAGTTAAGATCTGCTTCTTAAACTGGTTTTCTGCTTCTCTTTAGAGATAAATAATGTTTTTTCAGTAAAAAAAAAAAGAATCATGTTCCCTATGCTAACTTAACCTCAGAAGAATGTGATAATTATTCATCTGTCAAAGTTACTTAAATTATCATATTTCAAAATGGCTAAAATTATTTGAAGTCAATACCAGAAAGCACATGCATATGTAACATTAGGTCATCTCAAGTATTGGTCCTTTTATATTTATGGCCACTTTCATTAGTTTTGATTGATGCAGTGTTTCCATGTCCTTCTGGACTGTAACTGTTTTTAAAACTTAATTACATTAATCTGCTATATGAACTTTTAATATCCAGTCATGTTAATAAGTGGTTGGATTGTTCTAACACTGGGGTTATTGTGTGTTGATCTACTTGTGAGAAACTGAGTAGGCAGTAGGGAGACACCATACAAGCAACTAAGGAGTTGTTAAAAAAAACTCCTCCAAACCTGAAAAAAGAACCTAGAAGGCAATGAAAGGATTTGCCCACGTACATAGAAAGTCTGTCAGACACCTCTATTTGCAGCAGGTACTCTCTAATGAAGAGCTCCTGCAGAATAGAAAGAACGAGTTACATTCATTAGGAAGATGGTTAGGTGCTTTTTCCACACTGAAAACAAATGAGCAAATAGCAGCTGAGAGCAAATGGCAGGCATGACATCATTTGTCTTCAAGCGTTTTCTTTTTAAATAAATGACTGTAGTGAAGATTAACAAGTTCCTATCCTTTATCGGCAACATCGAATTCAGGGCAGAAGCACTCCCAGGCCCAAACAAATTACGCCCCAGTTGTAAAAGTTTAAAATCAGCAACAGAGAACTGGAAGAATCTAAAACCTCTTCTAGGCTAACACCAAGTCTGGTGTCAGATGTGAGTTTTGTACCCTAAAGCAGCACTACAGAAAGCCATAAAATTCAGAGCCTGATCTGGAGTGACCCTTCTGGGGGACGATTTTCAGTCATGGCTTACATACCATCACAGGCTTCGTCAGAAAAAAGTCTGCCCTTGTTTGCCAGAAAGCCAAACTTTCAGCATCTCATCTACATTCAAATGCAGGCTGCAAATGGCAGCCATCTGAATATTCAACTGCTAACTCTTTTATTTCTAATTTTTTCAATACAACTGTGCCTTTGTGAGTATGGTGACAAAAGACCAGAAATAAGCCAAAACACACCACAGATTGAAAAAACCAACACCAAGATTTCACTGGGTTCGCCCTTTCTGAGGAAAAGAAAATCCTCCCTGAGCTGAGAACAGGCCGGCAGACACACAGCCTCCCGGGAGAGCACTCCTGCACTGCCATGCTGGTGGGGAAAGCGATGGGGGAGCAGGGGGCCCAGCTGCGTGGCCACTTGAAACACATTAGTGACAGAACTGAAGAAAATCCCGCTGCTCCTTCGCAGCCTGAAGTGTATTTCCCCAGCCTGGCCCCGGCTGCGAGGCCCTGCCTGACTCCCCTCTACCAGGGAGCGGGGCAGGCCGGGGGCACTGGCAGCAGCCGCAGCCCCGGGCACTGGGCACCTCCCTGGGGACAGGCCGAGGCCGGGCTGGGATGTGGGCCCACCTCAGCAGGGCCCATGGCCGGGCAGGGCTGTGGAGAGCTGGAGATGGGCCCTGCTCTGGCATCACTGGGGCAGGGGCTGTCGGCCCTGGGGAGCTGACGTGGGGTCCTGGGCCCTGGGCAGGGTGGGGGGAGCCTGGGGAAGGGGGCCAGGGCCTGCTAGTGCCCTCGGGGCCCTGGCGGTTTGCCTGGCATAGCGGTTTAAGAAGGGAAATAACTCAGCTGGCAGGAGGCAATTTTAAACCATCAGTTGTGCTGACTGGATGCCCCTAGCTGGTATACTATTTTTAAAGAGCAAACAAAACTCAGACTGCACTGGAGCACTTGGTAGCCCTGCTGCAGGCCAGCAAGACTCCTTTTGTAAGGGCAGGACAGAAAAATAGAAGAAAAAACCTTCATCACCTCCTCACAGAGCTTACTGCTAGAAACTCCTGCCACAGTCATACCTTTACAGGCATCCAGGCTTTCAAAGGGTACAGTGTGGGGTCTAGTAGTTAACATGTCATATGAGAACCATTTTGGAATATATGCTATCTGCATCATCAGATATGGGCAAATACATCAATGTAATGCTTACTGGGCTTTTTTTGTAGTGTATCAAACCGCTTTTAGATAAGGTTAAAAATTATGGCCTGCTTGTACGTTTTTAAAGCAATACCTGCCTTTAAAAGAATATAGTCTGGACACATAATACCTATTCTGAGCCTCAGGGAAATCTTTTACAACTTAGTTTCACACTGAGTAACGCTGCTATAGGAATTCATTTCTGGAGGGCCTGGTCTGTCGCTTTGAGAGAAACGGCTAATGGCACTAGAGCAATCAGGAGATTCCCCAGGTTTCTGAAGTGATAAGCATGCTCCAAAAGAGGTTGGGTTTTTAGGTTTGACCAATAACAAGACAAGCTGCAGGGAAGATGGCTCTTTAGGAATCATTAAAATAATCTGGTCAAGATACCACGTTGACCTTGTCGTGCCTCTTCTTTTCCAATTTGTCTGCTTACATGATGCAGTCTTACCACTGATTTACTGGTCTCTGTCTTACCAGCCTGCTAGCCCCACCTAGGGAGACACTTGTTTCTAAACGTAAACTATCTCTATAAGCTGAATTAACTAGCTACTGAAATGGGCTGCAATCTAATAATGAGTGCTAAATGTGCGTCCTGGTGTTTTCTTCTTTCTTACTGCAACTTCTGTTTACAAACTGATCACAACATTCAGACACACAGCACAGCTACTATGATGTGAAATAAAATATACTTCCATTGCCTGGAAACTGGTTTTCAAGAACTAAAATCCTATTTCTCTTTTTCAAAAAAAGACAGAGATTGAGGCAAATTAAACCTCTGTGGTAACCTTACCAAAATAAATCACCAAGAACTGCAATCCAGTATCATCAGTGATTAAGAAGTCACTTATACTGACCAAACCAGAGTATCTACCCTTCAAAAAAGTCCTAATTCACAGGGCAAGAAGATACTGTGTAATGTCTCCCAGAAACCAATAATACAATAATCCAAGCTGCCCTGATGCGTCTCTTTTACAAGATGATGAAACTGAATGCTGCGAGACATCCAGTACACACTTGAGTTAATAATTTCCGTAAAGGTGGTCAGGATCAGTACCAATGAACTCCATAAGAGTTGCAGATTTGGGAGTAAAAGAGAAGAAAAATACAATATATCTACACATTTATATTTAAAGTGTTATTTGAACTCAGTCATTAATGTTAGATCTATCCCTGTGAAATATCCATTGTGCTTTAACTCTTACTCAGGCCTACTGAACTGGTAAAAGTAATGCTACTGTAAAACTGGAGATGGTATTAGTTATACTACAGAAGCATAAAGATCATCGCATTCTTCTTACGATGATTAGTAAGAGACTTCAAACCTTTCTGCAAAATCTGACTTTGGCTAGACTTTTTTTTCTGTTTCAGATGGGAGCCTATATCACAGACTTTCCTTTGTTTCTGCTTTTCTTAAATTGAATTACTTGATCAAATGTTACCTGCAATGACTAACCTTTCTATCCTATACTTATTGTTTATGAGGCCAAGTATGAAGTTACCTCAAATTGATTCAGGGATTATTTGGTGAAATAGTTGGTCAGCTATCATGTCTAGGAATAACTAGATCTTATCAATTTTGGAATATTTGTACTACGCTTCTGAAACACAAATTTACACCTCCTGTGGTGACAATCCCTGCTAGTGCTCCTATCTCGATAAAGAGATTACAGTGACACTACTTATGATTTTAGCCAAAATCAAACATGCTTTCTCAAAAGGCCTGAGTTTTATTACAATAGAACATTTTTGTTATCTTCAAGAAAGCAACTTCAACCCAAAGTTTTCCATTTGACTCTTAGTTCTCCTTTCTTTTAGGATTTTCCTATCAGTAGTGTAGAGTGGTGCTCCCTGCCTGGCTCTTGTGATGCCAAATCTGCTTTTGTTCATATAATTGTAGCAGTACACAACCTAATAACAGTTGTCCATCAGTCATCGCTGAGATTCTGTTGCATTTCTGTTATCCCTGCTAAGCCATATCCTGCACTAGTAATTAAAGTTTCTCCGTTTTGTTGTCCGTGCTCTTTCCATTAGGCTATAAACACTTCTCTGGTGTGGCTTTCTTGCTCATTTGTATTTAAGCTCATTGCTTCAAAGACAGTTATCTTTTCTATACACAGTGCCTTTGTTTTACAAACATATATACAACTTTGAGACAGAAACTTCTCTCAGCCTGGAAGAAAATATTTACTTTGAATACAGCGGATTAAATGATGAAGGTATGATTTAATCACACTCTAGATAGGGAAAATAATAAACTGCTACCTGAGACAGACACAGACACTAAGTTACTTCTTTTGCTAGTGCTTTCAGTAAAACTTTTTAGGAATTCAAAATATAGTATTTCCCTCCTGTAAGAGCTAAATAACTTGTTTTACCTTTGCAACCTCAAAATGTACAGTAAAGAAAAATCCCATGGCTGAGTACTGTTGCTGGCTGTAACTCTCAGACCTGGATTTTGGTACAAAAAATTCCCACAGTACTTCTCATTCATTCCAATAGACACCCAAAGCAGTATTAAGTCCACATTGGCATAAGCACTGTAAAATGCCTGCAGCAGAAACTATTTCTCACTGAAGGGTTTTGCCTTGGCTACTGGTCATCAGGCCATATTCTTTCCCTTTTCCTTTATGGGTTGTCTTGACCTGTATTGTTACCTTACATAAAAGCTCTCTGTAAGTTTTTATACATTTCTCCTGGCCTTCTTCCTGCCATGCCTGTTTTAGCTGGAAGTTAGGTATATGAAGTCTGATTCAAAACTTGTTTTTCTCTTCCAGAAGGGAATGATTTCTCTAAGTATTTGGAAAGCACCATTGTTTCTGACAGTGTTATTTTGGCAGGACTGAAGCAAAAAACAAGCAGCACAGTAAACGTTTCTCAAACCAGTTTAAAAAAAAAAAAAAACAAAACCAAAACCAACAGCCCAAATCAATCATATATTCAAATGAAAGATTCACTATAAAAAAATTTACAACTTTCTGCATACCAAAAAGGCTGAACGTATGCCTGGAAGGTTCATCAACCCATTGAGTTTTAGAACATTGAAACAGAAGGACTTGACTTTATGACTCAGCTTTTCAACTTTTAATATAACCTTCTGGAGATGACAAAAACAGGAAGAGCTGAAAGCTTCTCAAACGGCAAAATTTTAACATATGAAAGAAATTCTTTGCAAAGTGTCAACATGCTCTATTACTTCATACTTCACTGCTCTTGATTTTACCTGTTTATGATTCTGTTTAGCATATACAGGCTATGTTGTTCTGATAAAAGTACTGAGCTGAAGAATTGCTCAGGAAGAAGTATTCTAACAGAGTAGGCTCCAGTCATTATGACAGGAAGAAAATTTAAGTCGCAATGTCCTGGAAAGAACCTATATAGAGATGGAAAAGAAATGCATGCAACAGTGCAGAGCTGTAAGCAGTTATTGTACACATGGGAGAAAACTTACAGTGAGTGCATCCACAAGCTTCTGGAAAATATTCCCCAGGATCAACACAACCATGGCTGCAAAGAAGGATGTGCACCTGCAGAAACAGGATATTGTGGTTAAACGTTGAACAGAAAAAATGTGTGAGGCATGGAAAACTTAAAGTAATCGTATCTGATATAGAGAGCGGGGAGGGGAGATAGGTGACAATAAGGAAGCTGCTTGTAGTACCGGAGCATTTAGTTGTGCTTAGGTGATGTGTCAGGCAGGAAACCTGTTATGCTACGGCAACAGTTTCACATAAGCTGTAGCATAAGACATATATATCTTTACCCTTTCACCACACTCTACCGTCATGCTGGCACAAGCATTTTTGCAACCGTAGAGTCAACCTAATCAGGGAACTGATGATCCAGGTTAAATTGAATCTTTTTAATTACCTGAGAGGATGGATAAAGAGAGAAGAAAGGAGGTAAGATGGCAAAAGGAAAAGTGTGATTCTCTCTTTTGACAATTTAACCACAATTTCAGTTTAGACCAGCTTACAGTCTGCAAAGAATTGATCCTTGAACACTGAAGGGGAGAATGATGCCCAGTAATCCTAATTGCTGATAGATGAAGAAAGATTATATTTTCTATCCCTGGAGAAAGTAAAGGAGCACTGGAAGTTGTGGTTGTTCAGGTGGTCTAGGCCCACTGGTGCAGGGATGAAATGGGAGGGCTGAGGACTATTTTTGTCACATTTACTTTTACTGGAGTACCAGCTGGTCTGTATTTCACTAGCTTTCCTATAATCTGTGATACGATTAAAAAAAATTCATTAAATGCCACCTCTTTCTCTCCTGTTCTAGAAGGAAATTGATTTGTTATTACTGGTTGAGAAAAATCCACCTTGGTTGTTATATATTTCTCCTTCTTGTCTTCCAGGTACCTAAAATCATAATTTTCTTATAAAAACTGGAAATAAAGCTGGTCAGCTTATGATTAGTGGATTCCTTCCCTTTTTCCTTTTTCCACAGGTGGTCCCAATGCTTGTCCTTTTTCAGTATTTCAGAGCTTCCTTTACCTTTCACAAAGATTACTACTACTGTTTCTGTGATTGCTTCAGTTCAAGGATTGTTTTATTCAGACCTAGGCACCATGAAAACATTCAGATTTCCTGATTTATTTTCCCTGGTGGCTTCATTTCCTATCTCCTTGTCACTGTGCTGCCCGCCTTAACTATCTGATCCTGTTTGGTCCTGTCACGAGGACTTGAGTACTTCACATACTTATATAACACTGTATATTATTCCTTTTCTTGGTAATAGAGCCTAATGTATGTGTGCTTGCACACACACTTATAAAAAATGAGACTGTCTACAGAGAAATACAATTTCTAAAGCCCTTGCCTTGACAGTGTTATTAAAAGACTTAGGTTAAAAGAAGCTTCAACTTCCCAAAACAAAAACATACCTCAGTGGTGCTCCACGAGCTTACAGCAAGCTACCTAACCTACAGTTAAAATGCCAGGGTGCAGTGAGGACCAGCTGCTCAGCCAGGGAAGGGAGCCGAGCAGTGCCCTCACCAGCCAGGGCCCCATCCCACAGCACCCCAGCGAGGCAAGCAGGGCAGCTTTGGCGACAGCACCCAGAGCTGGCCAGCGGTGATCACCATGTTTGGGTCAAGCCAGATACCAAGTCAGCAAGGCAAGGTCCACCTTAGCAAGATATATGGCTGCATGTAGGCATATACCAACTCTGTCAGAGCTGGCCTCAAGCACAGGTAGCCCAGCTCCTAGAGGAGAAAAAGAGGGGGTGGAAGAGCCTCTTGGTGCTTTTGGGGCCCTGGCTGGAACCAAGAAGGACCTGGCTCCAGCAGGAGTCAGTGAGATTTGGCACAGCGTTAGAGATTTCTAGCTCCCATACATGACAGCAGTAGCCGCTTCACAATCATAAAGTGATTAGAGGACTTTGCCACTGTCATATTTTCAGGTATCAGCTCCTGTGAAGTTGGTCAAGCCCCAGTTAATTTATAATACAGTTTGCTTCTATTTATTAACTCATTTAATTTCCTTTTATTAATTAAGGACAAAATTCTGTCCCGAGATTTATTTCAGGCACAATATGCATCTATAATGACCTTTCCCTATCTCTCTCTCCAGAAGACATCTGCGTGGACCTGACAAGAGAAGTATTTCTCCTCCTGCACTTAGGAAGAAAGATCAGTCTTGGCTGATGTAGTCCATTCCCTGGGACAAACAGCTGCAAATGGAGCAGACTGAGCCAACAGGGTTCGGGCTTGTATGTCCTGTATGAGTAATTCAAGCTGAAAGACCTTTGTATGGAAATTCAAGTACTGCCTGGACTATATCACCATTTTCACCCTGGCTGCCGGAGAAGAACATGTGTCAATACTTGAGAAAACAGTAAGGCCCTGCAGGAGAAGAGGGGGTCTCGCAGTAGAAAGCACACACTCTTTTTGGATAATATGCCAAAGACAACTCTCTCTGAGCACGCTGTATTGCAGCAAACTTTCTATTCTTGTGTCAGCATAACTTATTTTCTTGAGAGAGTCTCATTTCCTTCCCTTTTATGGGCACCTCAGGTGACATCCCTTATCTGTAACACATTCTTCTCTAATGTCAAGTAATATTAAGCCTAACTAGATCGTACAGAGGATAGTGGTCCTGGATATTATTTTAATAGCAGTTCCATATTCATTAACATTATCTTATATGCCAGAGACCAAGTTATTCCAGAGGGCAAATAAACTTGGCTTGATTTAATCAAAATGCATCTAATGGCTAGCAGAGACAGAGCATTTGAAATAATTTGCCGAGACACAGGCTCTGTTCTTAGATACACTTGAAGAAAGTTCAACTTTCACAGTTTGCAAAACATGAAAGCTATCTGGCTGTTCATCGGAGCGAGTTTGCAGTCTCCAGTGGAAGGCTTCCAAGGAGAGACTGCCAAGGAGGCTATTGAGGCAGCTGTCATCGAAGAATAGTCAGTCAGCTATCACCTTTGCTGAGTTTTTAGAGTCTAGAGACCCGGAGTTTTCTATCCTCCCACTGGGCTTCATCTACACTAAGGAAACTTTTAGAAAGAAATGTCATGAAACACTCAGATATCAAACACACTTCCCCTATTCCCCCTCATTTTAACCCCACTCCTTTTTCTCCTGAGTCATTCACTGTATTGGGTTTGCACAGCAAAGTTTTGGTAGCGGGGGGGCTACAGGGGTGGCTTCTGTGAGAAGCTGCTAGAAGCTTCCCCCATGTCCGACAGAGCCCATGCCAGCCAGCTCCAAGACGAACTCACCGCTGGCCAAGGCTGAGCCCATCAGCGATGGTGGTAGCGCCTCTGGGATAACATATTTAAGAAGGGGGAAAAGTTGCTGCACAACAGCAATTGCAGCCAGAGAGAGGAGTGAGAACATGTGAGAGGAACAACCCTGCAGACACCAAGGTCGGTGGAGAAGGAGGGGGAGGAGGTGCTCCAGGTGCCGGAGCAGAGATTCCCCTGCAGCCCCTGGTGAAGCCCATGGTGAGGCAGGCTGTCCCCCTGCAGCCCATGGAGGTCTACGGTGGAGCAGAGATCCACCTGCAGCCCATGGAGGACCCCACGCAAGAGCACGTGGATGCCCAAAGGAGGCTGTGACCCTGTGGGAAGCCCACGCTGGAGCAGGCTCCTGGCAGGACCTGTGGGCCCGTGGAGAGAGGAGCCCACGCTGGAGCAGGTTTGCTGGCAGGACTTGTGACCCTGTGGGGGACCCAGGCTGGAGCAGTCTGTTCCTGAAGGGCTGCACATCATGGAAGGAACCCACGCTGGAACAGTTTTAAGAACTGCAGCCCATGGGAAGGACTCACATTGGAGAAGTTCGTGGAGGACTGTCTCCTGTGGGAGAGACCCCATGCTGGAGCAGGGAAAGAGCGTGAGGTCAAAATAAGGACAGGAGGAGATCATTCACTAATTGCTGTCACAGGCAAAATAGACTCGACATAGGGAAATTAGTTTAATTTATTACCAATCAAATCAGAGTAAGATAATGAGAAATAAAACCAAATCTTAAAACACCTTCTCTCCACCCCTCAAAAGCCCACTACAACCTGACTGAAAAAGAGGTACTATCAGCATATCAGGGGTGTCAAGCCACTTCTGAAGTTGTTGGTACAGAAGCACAGCTCCTCTTGGTACCGCGATTGCCCATTCTACACTGGATGTTCAAAGGAAACATCCCCTCTACACATCACACAAACAGCACTACACGGAGTAAGTGGGTAGCATTGATCCCACAACGAGCTTGACTGGGGAAAACCAACTGCCCAGGAATCCTGGAAGAGATCATGGACTGGCCAGAAGGCAGAGATTTTGGAGCATTGCCTGAAGAGGTGGCTTGTGCCCACAAAGCACCACCATATAATGGGTTATCAGAAGATGAAAGGCGTTATGCTTTGTTTACTGATCGATCATGTAGCGTGGTAGGAAACCATCAGAAGTGGAAGGCTGCTGTGTGGAGTCACACATGACAAGTCATTGAAGCCACTGAAGGAGAAGGTGAGTCAAGTCAGTTTGCAGAAGTGAAAGCCATCCAACTAGCCCTAGAGACTGCTGAATGAGAAAAGTGGCCAGTAATCTATCTCCATACTAATGGTCGTTAATGCCCTATGGGGCTGACTACAGCAGTGGAAGAAGACCAATTAGCTTCTCACAGAAGCCACCCCTGTGGCCCCCCTGCTACCAAAACCTTGCCACGCAAACTCAACACATTCATCCTTATAATAAAGAAGCTCGCTCTCCCTTCTTATGTTTTTGTTCTACCACTTTGGATGTGAAAAATGGTAAGTTTGTAAGTATTTTTTCTTAGGCTGAAAACGAGTCCCCGTTCTTGCAGCTGCCACAGATATAAGCAGCATTTTATTATAAACAAAATCAATATAGCAGTATTACAACATTTCCATCAGTGAAACAAACAGAATTAGGTTAAATGACAATCTCATTACTGCTATAGAAACTTCAGTAAATGGGAACTATTCTTGCTAAAATATAAAACAGCCAAAACAAGACAAAACAAAAAAACAAATTGCCCAATTAAGAACACTGTGTCCTTAACACAACTGAAAGATCAATACCCCTTCAAATGTACAGAGGCAATTGTCCCCATCTGCCTACATAAAGACTTCATTCATCAAAACGCTATCTCATAGCAGGATTTTCAGGGACGATTAACCTATCATGGCACTTTAATGTTAAAACTGCGATCCTCAGTACTGGGTCTGTTTATGAAAAGTACTCTGTGGGCCTAAATTAAATAACATTTTCCTCTATGCATTAATATGGCCAAACTTATTCTCACTCTACAAGACAGAATCTTCAGAAGTAATGAAATAAAACCCACAGTAATACTATTTTTATGTTAAGTTACCATTTGAAATACAACGTGATACTGTGAAACAACCTGATATTAAGAACAGTCAGTATGATAGCAGTTAAGTAGTTTTCCTTGCACTTGCTTCTCCATTGCTTTGTGTTATGCTGAGGATTTTTATTATATTAAATGTTCATTCACATTTTTTCTTATTGCAAGATGTTCATGATTAACACTGCTGAGGGACAAATCCAAGAATTAAAAAGTGAAGGCGGATGCTAAACCTCTGCAGGTGTCACAGATTGTACCTAGCTTTGCACATCACTCTGGAAAATCTTACTTTAAAGACCTTTAAAGCCTACATGGCTCTAGTACAGGGAAAAAAGACTTTGAGACTCTCTACATACTATCTGTAGCCAGCACACATAGTGAAAAAAGAACAGTGCAATATTCGTAACAATATAAGCCTCTCTACCATATGTATCACAGAAGGTATTACTAACTGTGATATACTCTGTCAAGATCACATCTCCAGATAATTTCAGAAATCACAGGGACATAAAATTTGAGACTAAGCCTGAGCTCAACATTCCCCTTCCCTCCTGAGCATCCTAATTCTTTAAGAATTTCTTTTAACTATTTGCAGTAACACATCTCTCATTCTTTGCATTAGCTGTTGCCAAACGGACACACCTATTCCTTATGAGGGGACACATAATCAAAGTTGGGTACATTTTTGAACAGATTGGAGAAGTCAGTGGAAAACTGAACTGTGCCAAAGCCAAAATTGTTGAGAAACTGAAGGCAGATTCAGCAAATAGAATCGGTTGAAAGAAATAGGTGGGAAACACTTGAAAATGCTAATTTATTTCCTTTTTACGTTTAAAAGCATTTTGAAGTGTCATTTCTCATTTAGAAGCTGACCTTAATAGGAAAAACAGAATGAAAAAGCAAATTTCTTTTGAAAATAAATAGAAAACTTCATGGAAAAGTTTTAGGCTGAACCAAAATAAAATTATGGATTTTTTTTCATAAAACTTTCTCTTTCCCTCATTGCCCTGAAAAATTTCTGTTTAGGTTCTACAAGAACTAATAAAATTTCCCTTATTTTTTAATTTTGACCAATAACCAAAAAAAACCCTCCCCAAAACCTGTCCAGCTATACTTGTTATACCACAAACAGGCCTCAAGATTTTTTTTTTTTTTTGATCAAGGGAACTGCATCAACCAATTATTTTTAAAACCCAATCCAGTAACTTCTCTGGAACAGTCAAATATTCTTGTGACTCTCTACCAGCATCCAGAAGGGAAACAGAGCTGGAAAATGTGCACCCCTTCAGTTTTCCAAACCAGTACTCTCCATTAATTTAATGACTTTTTATTACTATTAAATTGATTAATATATTTTTGCTGGCAATATATCACATTCATTTTTTACCATTATTAAAATACTTTTAAAGATTCAGTATCCAAAGAAATACAAGAATCTTGCCTAAACTGACAGGCTGGAGCAGGGCGCGTAGAGAGGAAATAGATGGAAAGCCCACCCTCGCGCAAGGCAAGAGCGTGGCTGTAATTCACAGAAGCACAGCCCATCCAGCTCTTTCTCCCACGGGAAGAAAATCATCCAGCTGAGCTAGGGCGAATGCAAGGTTGGCTCTCCCTCCCTCGTCGCAGCAGGCATCGAGGCAGGCCTGGCAGACCAAACCACGGCCCTGTTCGTACTCACAGTGAGTCCCAAGCAGCTGCCTTTCCTGAAGGCTGTTTTCCTGGGTGCATGGCCCACCGCTCACTGAGAGAGCTGAGCAGTCTCTACACGGTATGTGTCAAACACGCAGCACCAGCAAACACCTTTTCCAGATTAACTGTGAATGCCATTTCCTTCTTTACTGCGTCTGGTAAAAGTTCAAGTGTTGTGTTTCTCTTGCAACAGTTAATAACAGTGTGAGCACCTGCAACTCGATGAGCAAAGCCTCTCCTAGCTCTGCTTTTAGTGTTAGTGCTGGTGTGGTCAAGTTTTTCAGGAGAAACACAAAACTCTCAGCTCAAGCTATGGCCCCTAAAATCCTTTTGGTTCACCTGCCAGTATAAACATTGCTGTATGTCAGTCTTGTGAGGTGAAACAAACACAGAAATATATATAAAGGTTCCTGAAAGGTGAGATACATAAATTATTGACTTTGCAGTCCTACTGTGATAGAAATATATTTTGCTTTCAATGTACATTTTTAACCACAAAAGGATGTGGGATAAATAAGGGACTTGTGATCTGCTCATCGTGAATCCTCAGCCAGGGCTGTGTAAGACTTGAGTCTTACCTGAGGGAGGACAAAAGGATGGATGGGTCTTCTTTTTATTTTCTGAGTAGGATCTTCTTCCACTGACAGTTTCCTGGTACTGGATGGCTATTTTAGTCATTGGCTGTAAAGATGAAAACAGTCATTATCTTGTTACACAGCAATTCAACAGATACCATATGAAAAAATAACACAAGAAACAGGCAGGGCAAAAACGTACAGTTGTTGGGCAGTTTGGTTTCCCTCTTCAATGTTTGGCATCGTATAAAAATGGATTAAGTTTTTACTAACCTTTTTGGAGTTTTTTTGTTTGTTTGTTTTTACTGGTATTGCATATGTTTAAACTGAGTTTCATGGGCATTGGTTATTATCAAGAATAATATAGAAATTCAACACACAGAAGCTAACTACCTCTTAGAAACTGGAAGGCAGTCTCTGTCCTAAACTCCAACATAATCTCTGCGTGTGACCTATATTCCCTCGAACTGAGTTTTTCTTGCTAAGTTCCAACGGCTAATTCTAGAAACCACAAGTATTTAGATTGTGTATATAGAGACAAGGTCTTGAATTCTAAAAAGGACAGATCCTTTAGCTGTACTTCCATCCCTCCTCTTCACTATTTTATTCTTACTTGATTTTGCTTTAAAAGGAAGAGACTACATTCAGAACCCTGCACCCCTTTTGAACAGAAGACATGGCCTATGTGTAAAAATATAACACAAAGGTTAAAAATAGAAACAAAGAGTCAGGCTTTCAGAAGTGTAAATTCTGAATAGTCAAAATTAGTATGTCCATTCCCCAAAACATGAAATATTCATTGAAGAAATTGATTTCTGAACCTATAAAGGGACCATTTTCTCCTCAGTCTTGAATATTAGAAAGTCAGGGAAAAGGAGAATAAAGAAACAAGAATAAAGAAGTCTAAGTTATTTCTTGTTTCCAGAAACAAAGGAATGAGGAAACATGTTTACTATCTTAAGGTTCACAGTCAGGTCAGAAGATGTAGCATACAAGACTTCTCATAGTAGGATAACCCTTTGACTCCACACATATTGGAATATTTGTCTCTACCAGCAAAGTCATATCTACACACGGCCTGGGCGTCCGGGGTAGGTGAATGTTGTTATTGGAATCACAGTATTCTCAGAATCTGTTTCAATGTGCACTTTTGTTATCAGAATTTTTCACTCTGCTTAATATTACTTAGTTTTGGTTTCACTGACTGATGGATTTGCAAATCCACACGTGATCTTAGAGGTACTTACAGTTCACAAACACAAATATGATCAAATAGAAATGATATTTGGTTTTATAGTTGTCTTGTTCCTTGCATTGAAGCCTGGCATGAACCCAAGGCTATGCTTCCTCACATAAACATATCTGTTTCATTATGTCCAACACAATCATAGATAGCAATGTCATCTCTGAATCCTGATATGACATGGGCATTTATGTTGGTTATTGTCTTGCAGCATTCACTTTAGTTAAACTGCAATGGTCTCACGCATATGTTAAGATTCTGATGAATGTATCTTGTCCTGCCTTCTTTGCACACATAAACTTCCAAAGAATGTGAAAAAGAAACCTCAAAACATTATGCACAGATTATCTGCATTAAGTCTGATTTGAACTGTTAGCTCTTATTTGCCTGTTGATCTCAGTATTTCCCTGTCTGCCTGGTACTTCACATTTCCTTTTCCTCCAGGCAATTGCAGGTCTATTTCTAGAGGTCTGTGGAAATTTGTTCCTGGAGAAAAAGCCCTTGAAATACAATTATATTGTATTGTATACAATGCTGTTCATAAAGAAACTCAATGCAAGGGTGTGTTAAATTTGCTTCAGAGCAAACAAGTCAAGAAAATCTCACCTACAGAAAAAAAAAAAAGTTATGCCATTAATACAGGATCTGATGGTCTGAGGCCACTAAGAAAGCACATAGCCCATACCAAATCATTCATTAACGGCTATAAAGCTAATGAGAAGCAATACTATTCTAGTAATATGGATTAGAGATGAAGTCTGAACTGTGAATCCTTGCCAATTTAAATTGTTACTGTAGAGGCATGAATAAAGGAATCCATGGACATCTTTCTGACACAGGGGTACTAAATCATCCTAAAATCAATACAAGTGCTTTGGTTTAGTCATCTCTACCAAGAGTTGAAGAAGGTTGGCATTTGTCTGCCAAGTCTGTGGCAGGCTAAGAGGCACAGCTTAAATAAAGTGGAACGGAAACTACTCCAGCTGCCCCCACATACATTTTTTAAATCCTGACAAGAGTCAGTCTGGGAATGTGAGGATTATGCCAGGCTGAACAAATGAAAAAGAGCACTGCTTCTGGAGCATATGTTTCCTCTCAGTCTAGAGGTGGTCTCCTAGTGGGCCTGAATTTCTTTGCACTTTATATTTGGCACCAGTGTGCAGAATCCAAAGGTATTTTTAACACACAAAAAGAAAGTGCCTGGGCAAAATGCCTCCCACACAAGATGACACTCATACTGGGTATTCTCCTAGTGAATTTCCAGACTTGCTTTACCTTTATAATACAGATGATTTCACAGTTTTTTTCATTTTAAATTTCTACAAGCAGCAAAATAATTTCAGACATTTGAGAAGAAACAAAGGCCAATGGAAACAATGATATTGTTAGTGGGAATAATAGGTTTTTCCTTAAGTCCTACTTCTTTAAGAAAACTTAGCTTCATTTCCGTATCTTATATTTTGCAGGAAAAATCCTGTACATACACATTCCCAGAAGCTTGAATACAAAGAGACAAAAAAAAAAAAAAAAAAAAAAAAAAAAAAAAAAAAAAAGCAGGGAGGGAGAATTTATAGGTTTTATGAATAGGAATACATAAGGAAAACACTATCAGTATGCACACATAGCTCTATTCAGCTGAAATACAAAAATTTCCATTTTCATAAATAACATAATAGATAGCTACAAAGACAAAAAAAAAATACTTCCTTCATAATACCAGTTCACAGTATCTGACACTATTTGGCATTGCCTTTTTATTCTACATTAACCTATGTATTTGGTATCAGTTAGCAAAACATTAGATTTCTACAGATTTACCTTGAACTGATCAACTACTGAAATTAAATAGAGAAATTATGGCTTAGGATATTATGAAAGTCAGCTCAACTTTCTCACTCTAGGGTAAGCTCACCAATACAGAGATATCCTGTGCCCCACATCCTTGGATTGGGGCCACCTGATGACACTCAAGCTGGTAGACCTAGAATCTAGAGGTGTTGGTGTCCAACATACTCTTAATTTTTAGAGCAAATAACTTGCCACAGCCAAAAACTCTGAAACAGGTATCTAGAAGCCCAGAGACTCTTTGCTTTGGGATATTCATCTCAGTGAAACCACACCAGAGAAAGTGCAGAGTAACATTCTCATCTAAGAGTTTAGTAGGTAAAACAAAAGAAAATCACATCGGAATATCCCCAGCTAACTCTGATTAGAAGTTCAACAGGTTTACTTCTCCCCCATCCCCTAAAGCTACAAGTTTTTCTCATGTGGTCTTGCTGTATATCTTTCCTAAAAGATTTCCCTAGGTTTCCAAGCTTAGGGATGCGGTACAGGGAGTTAGAAAAAGAGTACTCCATGAAAGAATTTTAGCATGTGTAATAAAGACTATAATCCTTTGTATACATAAAGGCACAAAAAAGCCATGCAAGCCTCTCTCCAGTCCCAATACTACCCTTAGGTCAAGCACACCAAAGGTTTTCTGAAGGATTTGTGAATGCTTGGAGTTCAGTCCCAGCCCCCTGAAGGAAAACTGGAGACTCTCAAAGCTCAACAACAGCCATGTAATTGAGAGCCATTTTCGAAGTTCATAGTAGAGACAGACAGAAATACTGAAGTCAATAGGTTTAAACGGATATAAAAATCAATATGATATATGGTGAGGTGTAGTATCCCCAAGCTTTTTTCCTGATGTACATAATTTTCAAACTTATTTTTAGCAGATGACACTCAAGGTGGAGTTGTTTGGGAAACACTTCTGGAGTTATCTCAGAGAACTGGCTGGAAAAAATACCAATATGAATGAAAACAATGGTTTTTAAGGGTTACAGTAGGACTTACTGATACAAATAAAACCACAAATCTAGAACCAAGAAAAGTTGTGGATTGATAACTTCAGGCTGCCAGGAAGGGCTGAGCCTACAGTGCTCATGAAGAGCCTTGAGAAAACTGTGGTGGGCTGGCTGCTGCGACAATCCTCACTTTGGCCCAAAACTTCTGAAGGAAAGATAAAACTGGAGATTTGTCAAGTTTTCCCACTGCAGACTAAATCCTTTAGTAACTACCCTTCTTCACACTAGTTTTGATTTTATATGTCCTTCAAAACCACCAAACTTGGATTAAAGATTTGGAGAGAGCGAGAATTTGCCACAGCTTTTGAAAAAATTACTGTGTGTTTAATTACTCTCTCTTGTTGCTTTTTCTTTTTTCCCCAAAGCCTCTAACTTCACATCTAAATTTGCCATGTACATACTATTTTGCCTTTCTATACAAGTCCTATTATGCTACATATGGTAAAAAGCATTACTGATTCAAAACCTTAGTCAAATAAAACAGCATTACATTTACATTCCATGCAGCACACTGGGTTTTGGAACAATCCCTCAGTTTTGAAAGCACAGTAAAATACATCTTTGACACTAGGTTGGTTACCAAATCTGTTTTTCTGATAGCGATCGGACTTGCTCTATATTCCAGCCACATAGCTACAGTGCACTCAAGAATACTGCATATGAACACAGCTATAACAAACACTTTGTCTTCAATGGGTCTCATAGTTCAGCTCTGGTGCTTTTTAATGTTGTCCATATTCAGGTTAATGGGCACAGCAAAAGGGTTGTTTGCCCTTATGAATAATGATATTTCAAACAGTAATTTGAGTTGAGAGTTTTCCATCATTTGCGCTCGTAGTCACAGAAAGGTCTTTGAGCAATATCCATGTTTTTTTAGTTTCTTTTGCTCATAGTTTATTGATTCCTAAAGATAACACGACTTGAAAGATCAGTAAAGGTTAGCTAGTAAAAGAAACATGCATCATTTAAAATGCCTCTGTGCGTCTGGGAGTTCAACAATACCTTTTAGTGTTACTTAGGAGTTACAAGAAGCAACTGCTTTTAGGATGATTTTTAATCCAGACTTTCTGCTTGTAAAGCCAATTTTTGAGTACCGGCTATCTTTTCATATGAAGGCTTGGAAGGAAACTTGGATATGAAGTAACAGCACACATATCTGTTCAAAGTTAAGTAAAACACCAAGACTGGTATTTTACCAAGATTGCCTGGGGTCTTCAACATGGACTATCTCCAGTGCTTGAATTGAGTGGAAAAGGAATACTAAATCCCTGCTACCTGCCCTGTTCCTGCCACTGTATAAGTTGAAGCAGTATGACTCTGGCTCCACTGGCAGCGATGATTCCTGCCCTGGATGCCATCAGCAGGTCACAGGCATCCCCTCCTGCCAGGGGCACTTCCTTCCCCGTACCCTGGCATGCTTCTTGCCCGTGCGGGCAGGAGGGTGAGGCCAATGCTGTGTTGCGTTAGCCAGCGGCCCTCCAGCTCCCTGGAGCAGCCAGTGGCTGTAGCAGCTCACGCTGGGAAGGGGGTTGTAGGATTTTAGCAGCGCAGAAAAGGAGGTCAAGTAGCACTGAAGAACCCCACGTGTGCATGGCCAGGCCACAGGACCTGCAGGACTGGACCCTCAGGTGCAAACAAAACACACTTGAGAGGAACTTAAAATAAAAACAAGGGGAGCTCTCTGTCTTTTAGTGGGGGCTCTCTGCAGAAGCTGCTAGTCAAGACTAATTTTTTTTTTTTTTTTTGCCATTGTGGAAGGACCCTGGCTTTTCTTTCCATAACCCAACAACGAGGTGCTATGAACTTCCCTCCCCCTGTACTGAGCTGTGCTTTTATTTACTCACTCCACTGGTGAGAGTGGAAAAAGTAATTCGTATTACTGAGTTGTTCATTGTAAAACACAGTGATTAGGTCTGAAGAAAACAGTCCCTCATGGGTCAACTATCTTACGTCAAAGAGCAGCACTTCTCTTTCTCGCAGTTCTTGACCGAGCTTTTAGGAAAATAATCTACAGATAGAGCACGAAGAAAAGAATTCAGTTTGTCAGAAACCATTTTTTTTATGTTTAAAAAAAGCAATTGATTGCATTCAGAAATCCATATTAATACTCTGGCCTTCTATGAGGTGGGGGTTTTAATATTTTCCCTCCTACTAGGAAGGTAAATCCATTAAACTAATTAAAGAGAACACAGAAGGAGAAATTGAAAAGATGTTTCGCTTGTACAATCTTTGGTCAAAGCTGAATCACATCCATGGCTAACAAGAAGTATTCTGTGTGTTTGGAAGAGCAGTAGTTTTAATTCACAGATATGCAAGGAAGATTTTGAATATTCTTCTTCTTGTGACTGAACTCACACTGTAATATTAGACTCATTTACTTCACGTGCACTCTTTCCTTCTCTCCACCACACTTTCTGCAAGCCCCTGCAATCATACAGTGTGAAAGTCAAACAGCTTACATCTGTCTAAAATTGGCTTCCCCAGCTATGATTTAGCCATTTTCTACCAGAAATGATGCTTATATAAATTCACCTGACAAACATATCTAAGATGGTAACTTAGAAAATTGTACAATGCACACAATACCTAGACTAAAGGTAAAAAATGCTCTCTTTACAAACATTAAAACATTCAGTGCTTTACTAATGAGCTCACTTCTATTATCTGTCAACCTATAGCCACCTTTACAGTGCTATAATACCAGAGATAATTAGTGCAGGCTTGTCAATTTGATTTTGCTTAACTTTATGGCCTCTTTATTTTATGATCTCTATGGGACCTCGTAGCTTGCTTGTTGGCCAAGCAAAAAATGCATTTATTCTGGGGTAAACAATAGCACTGTTTAATTAAGAGGTGTTATGCTATTTATTGTATATCACGTGCTGTACCTTTGATGAGGGGCTGTAAACGCAGAAGGTTCGTCAGATTCAATTTCTCTGCTGTAATTTCCTACCAGAGAAAATGTGACACAAGGCAGACATCCAATTTCCCATTTCTATTTAGCATTTATATTGACAGAATTAATGATTTTATCATCATCTTTGGCCTGCTGCTAAATGGAAGACATATATTGCCTGCTGAGATAGTAATTCTTCCTCTAAATTATGTGTATATATGTGTGTGTGTGTGTATGTGTGTATATGCACTTATATACACTTTTGTGGTTTAATCCCAGCTGGCAACTAAGCACCACGCAGCCACTTGTTCACTCCCCCCTGGTGGGATGGGGGAGAGAATCAGAAGAGTGAAAGTGAAGAAAACCTTGTGGGTTGAGATAAAGAGAGTTTAATAATTGAAATAGAATAAAATAGTAATAATAATGATGATGATGATAAAAGTATATACAAAGCAAGTGATGGATGATGCAATTGCTCACCACCCGCAAACAAATGCCTAGCCAGTCCCCGAGCAGTGATCTCTGCCCCCCGGGCAGCTCCCCCGGTTTATACACTGAGCATGACATCGTATGGTACGGAATAGCTCTTTGGCCAGTCTGGGTCAGCTGTCCTGGCTGTGCCCCCTCCCAGCTTCTTGTGCACCTCCTCACTGGCAGAGTATGGGAAGCTGAAAAGTCCTTGACTTAGTATGAACACTGCTTAGCAATAACTGAAACATCAGGGTGTGATCACATTATTCTCATGCTAAATCCAAAACACAGCACTATAGCAGCTACTAGGAAGAAAATTAACTCTATCCCAGCTGAAACCAGGACCTACGCTTACACACATATATACATTTCCTCACTTATTTCTCCAGGGGTAAATTATACCTTTTTATTAAACCCATATTCAGAGAGGAAGGGTAGGTGATGGGAAAGGTAATTAGGAAGAGTAATAAGAGTGATCTTAGACAATGTTTCTAAGCAGGGATAACAATGAAAGAGTCCTTTGCATATTTGCCATGACAAAGGGTTCAGGAAGGCCCAAGCAGATGAACTCATGGCATGTTGATGGAACTAATTTTATTTCTGAAGTTCTCCCATGAGAATGCTATACATATATATGCTGCACATTTGTCAAAGTTGCCATGTAAGAAGTTTCAATTTCCTTCTCTGAACATAATTGACCAAAGGATCATGAAGTTCAAAAGACTAGGGGGAAATGAATAAATATTATATAGAGATATAATGTATTGTAATCATACTGTATATGCTATTTTAATAGAAAACGAGAGACCCCTGTTACAATTCTTGAAACTCTTAATGGGGCCAGAGAGAACTATTTTGTAGCTTCAGCATGCTGAAATAGGGCTGAATTCCTTCCCTGTTAATCTAACCATCTTTATAATTTTGTTAGAGGTCACTAGCTTTAATTTACTGCTAAAATAATATGAAGTGGATGATATTTTAAATCCCTTTTCATGCATATTTTATACTCTGAATAATTCCTGTTGGAATCTTTTGTAAGTAAGAGTCAAGAGCAGCCTCACTTTGGTTTAGGAAATGTCTACTCACTTATCTGACACAGAGCAAGACTCACACAAGAGAAGAAAGACAGACAAGCTTCAGAGGGCATGTTACGCTTTACTCTCCTTTTGATGGCTTGACATAATGGTGCGAGGTAGTATACCCAATGAGTACAAATGTGTTTCTGTCACATTTTGTGTGTGTATATATATATATACACACACACACACAAATCACCAATACATCAGAAACTCTGTGCTTCAGCTAGGAACCCCTTTATGGCCGTGTCATGGTTTAGCCCCAGCCAGCAACTAAGCCTCACACAGCCACTTGCTCACTCCCCTTCAAGTGGGACGGGGGAGAGAATCAGAAGAGTAGAAGTGCGAAAACTCATGTGTTGAGATAAAGGCAGTTTAATAGGGAAAGCAAAAGCCGCACAGGCTAGCAAGGCAAAACAAGGAATTCATTCACTACTTCCCATCGGCAGGCAGGTGTTCAGCCATCTCCAGGAAAGCAGGGCTCCATCACGCGTAACAGTGACTTGGGAAGACAAATGCCAACACTCCGAACATCCCCCCCCCTTCCTTCTTCTTCCCCCAGCTGTATATGGTGAGCAAGATGTCATATGGTATGGAATATCCCTTTGGTCAGTTGGGATCAGCAATAACTAAACCATCCCTGTGTTATCAACACTGTTTCCAGCACAAATCCAAAACATAGCCCCATACTGGCTACTATGAAGAAAATGAACTCTACCCCAGCCAAAACCAGCACAGCCTGATACGTGATATCACACACAACTGCCATCTCCTTCTAGAAGGAGTAGAAGTAGCAGGTTTGGGTTTTCTTTGGGTTTTTTTGGTTGTTTCAAAGTAGGAAAGCCACTTGGAAGGAACCTTTGTCCATACACACAGGTTTTCCACACTAAAGATTTGGGAACTTCCTACCTAAGTCAGCACTTCCTAGGGCCCCAGGCAGGCTGCCCTCATACAGGTTTGGGATTTGTGGTCATCTGGCTACAATATCCAAAAAAGTAAAGTTTCAGCTTGTGTCTTTCCTGTTCATAGAATCATAGAATGTCCTGAGTTGGAAGGGACCCACAAGGATCATCAAGTCCAACTCCTGTCCCTGCATAGGACAACCCCCAAAATCACAACATATGTCTGTTATTAAGGATTGGTCTTTACTATAGGCTTGAGGTGACATTTTCCCTTAATTAGGGCACTTAGGTGCTCTTTCTCCTCTACCTAACCACACTAACGTGTGAAAGAGCTGTCTACCAGCACTACCCTGGTGCCTCAGGTCCCTTGTCTCTTTATCCCCGGCCAAGCCAGACATCTCAACACACAGAGGCAGCACAGGAATGAGAGAGAAATGGCCAATTGCAATTGCCAGTCATCTACTTGTGGCTAGGTGAATACAGCTGCTCATCTCCAGAGCCCTGTGAGCACACAAGTGAGATGATTTCACATTGATTTTTTTGCCCTTAAGGAGGTGGCACTACAGGAACATAAGACAACTGGAGTTAATAGCAATCTGACTTGAAATTAAATTATTTTCTTCAAAATGTTTGCCTCCAGTTGCTCCACAGGCCAAATGAATCAGGGTTCACCACAGATGTTACAGAGGTGAACTTCCAATTTTCTGAATACCAGCCAGTTTCTAGGTGAGCATCTGTGGAGGGAAATATTTTCCTCAGCACTAGAACACTATTTTGATGCTTTCACATCTTCCAATTAGCCTATTCTAGGAGATTCTTCCTTAATCTCCTGTATATAAATTCACTGGAAATAAACATTGAAGTAAAGCATTTCTGGCCTGTTGGTTTCTTTTTTTTGAAATCGTTTTTTCAAACTCCAAGTCTGCTTGGGAAAGCTACCAAGAGTAAATCCCTTTAAATACAGGCCAGCATCCTAGTCTGCAGAGTTATAGGATGCAGATGTGTTCTGAGTAAAAGCACTTAATTGGTGGTAACCATTTTAACTTAGACATTTGGCATGAACAAGTTGGCCTAGGTTAAACATGTTCTTATGGGAAGTAGTTACAGGGAAATACTTCTTTATAGAAGACTCCTTTTTGTATACATTTATAAAAAATTAATATTCCGTATCATTCATCTGGCAACCATAAACATCAACAACAGCTTAAAAGGCATCAGAGAGGTATCTCTGGTCATACCACACACATTGGTCTGCAGAAGACCTCATTCACTAGTGCCTAGAGTTTACAGGATTTGGTTTGGGTTGTTTCTTTTTTTTTTTTTTTTTTTTCTTTTTTTTCTTTTCTTAAATCAGAGGAAGTATAAGTAGCTTGAATTTCTCTGAAACATGAGACTACTTTTCTTTGGTTTTAAAAACTACCTGTGCTCAGCTCTCTGGTGTTACTCTTTGCACATTCTGGCACCACCCAGTCGGCACAAAAAACGTGGCATGAAATTAAGATGATTTTTCCACTTTCTTTTAAAATAAAAGGAGATTTTATCAATCTTAACATTTATAAAGAATCAAAACCAGAATACGATCTCCACGACACTTCTATATAACCTACTTTTACCCAGAAGTAGTAGAAAATGACCCTCCAAATATCGCATGCTCATCTTAACAATAAACCAACACTTTCTGCACACAATAAAATACACAAAGCCTGTGCAGCTGCTGCCAATATGCGAGTGGTTCAGCACTTTTAGCCACAATTTGCAAATTACTCCAACTGGCAAAGCAGATATGAAAGCTAGGATAAGTGTAAAGTATTGGCCTTACATGGTACACAAGTAGGGTTGTGGTACTACAGAAACTTTCCTGGTTATAAAATTGTTGTGTATATTTTCTACCCACGTGCTACAGTTAGGTGAAATGAAAGCAGAAGAATTACCTTGCCTTAAAGACAGGGATGTAGCATTCACTTCAAAATGCAGGTGAGAACGTTTTCTTTTCAGAAACAGTATGATTTCACTAAGTTCCGTAATGGTGGGCTGGCATCAGGCTTCTTCCAAGCTTCAGTTTCTGGCAGGTTTTGAAAAATTACTGCAAAATTAAAAAAAACCAAACAAACAGAAAATTAGTATCTGCAGCTGATTTTTTTTTTAATCATTTAGTAATTTTTATCAGTGAAACAAACAACATACTTAAAATATCATTGAAAGGAATTAACATCCTTAAAGTTAGCGTTATAATGGGAGTTTTATACAGAAATAATACTTTTTATATGATGAATGAAATAAAAATACACAAAACAGACAATAAAAGTTACATTATTTTATAATGTAAACTACTAAAATTTCATATTGTACAAATAATAGAGGAATCCTATTTCTGCATAAACTGTTTAATTTATTACTGTAAGAAGAACATTAACATCACTAGAGGACATGTAGAATTCACAAAAAAATAATAGCAGCAGCGCTACTGGATTCTGCTGTCTGCAAAGTCATCTACAAAAGTAAGACAAAGATACAGTGTTTTCTGCCTATCCAATAAGGCCTCTAACAGTAATGTGATCACTTTGGTCATTTGTTATTGAAATTAACCATATGAAATAATCTTCTAGAGATGTTGTAATGATGTAATTTATGGGGATCTGGATATATTTTTCATCTCTCAGCTGTATTATGAGAAGAAACATGTAGAAACATTCATGGCATCACCTACACTTTCTTTTTAGTACCACCTCTAAAAAGTTTTGAGAAAGAAAATAAAAGTCAATGGAAGCTGTGGTTGCAGGCTGAGAACAAAAAAATGCCTGCCTCTGTAGAGTTGTTCTGGTTAATCTATAGAGTTTCCAGTGCTCTAATTTGAAATGCAGAGCCCGGGATAGCTCACAGACCTCCCGCTCCTCTTGCCACGGGAGAGGCTCCCACAAGAGCAGAGCCCACGGGAGTGTCCCTGGCACCAGCTCTTACTGGGGGTTCTCCAGCTCTGCCATTGTTTGAGAAAAACTCAAAAAAGTTAATGTAAATTACTCCAATACAGATAAGAAGTAAAATCAAACTCCCATTTAAAAACTATTGACTAGCGAAGTTGATTTATGAGCTTTAAAGGCTTATAATTAGCAGTGTTATATATAATGCAACCTGCATGTACTTTCCCAGTCACCTCTCCTGGGACAGCTTCCACTTTAACAAGTGATAAGAAGTTCCTGGCTGGGAACCAGGGAAACTAGAGAGATTCCTTCAGGAATCCACATACCAGTGAAGGAAAACAGTTTATGACGATCCCTGCAAAGAGGAAACCCTTGTGCCACATGATTACATGGTGTCAATGGGAGTGCCTCTCAAAGGAGGTTGTTTTCTGAAGGTTTTGCCATGCAAAAAGTGGGATATGCATTTTTTCTGTGAACTGAGAAATGGATCGTGTCAATTTGCCTTTAACAAACAGCGTGCAGTGCAAACAAGCACCAACAGTCTTAGCAAACAGAACAAGCCCCAGGCAAAATCAAACCTATTACATGGAGCTATCCAGCTAACTTTTCCAAGATATCAAAGCGCATACGTATGTTGACACCTTCAACTATTTCTTTTAAAACATGGTAGGAATTGGTTAGAAATTTGGCAGATCATTACATAAGTAGGACTGAACAACAGCACAAACACGTAGCCGCACTCAGCACTTTACCTATACTTCCATCTTCTTTTGAGAACCAAAGAAAAAGAAAGAAGCGGCCCTATAAAAATGGAAAAAAGAGTAGAACTCCAATTTCTACAGAGAGGGAACCATTGCAGGGGTAAGAGGGGAGGCTGCAGCCTCCCATGCTGGCAGTCTTTCCCAAGAAATTATTTTGTATTTGTCCTTGGTGCCACAAGGTTCAGTTGTGCCTCCCCTGCTAGAAAGTCTTGAGAAAACTCTTCAAGGAGCTACGATGCTTTGCATGGACTTGTCTCTGCTTACAGCAGTTAACAGAGATTAGAAAAGTGAAGGCAGGAGGAGACAAAGGAAGGGAGAAAGACAACGGCACTATTCCTATATACAAATCAAATCCCCAGAAATCCAGAGCTTTTCAGAGTTCAGTTTGGAAAATGGTACATTTATAATGTTAAAAGGAAAGCATTTGACAAATTAATTAAGGAATTTTACCTATTGGCAACTGATTCATACCCTGTACATACCTCTCAACAGCAGAAGGATATTATATAGGTGTTGGGTGTGAGGGTTAATGACAGTTCTACGTTATACGCTACATGTATCTGACCCCTCGCAACAGAATTTCTTGCAACAGAGAAACTAATTCATGAAGGAAAAGGTAACCAGTGCATTTTCTTTCTTTTCCTGCTCATAATCAGACTGCAATTTCCTATAATGTTTTCATTATCAAAAATTGCTCAATTAATTCCTTCAGTGCAGACGAAGCGTGAATTACTTTCTTCAAATATTCACTCTTGAAGGTGTATTGATTAGCTCACATTAGCTAGATAAGTAAATAGCAGTGTTTCTGGTCTCTGTCAGGCTGATACTTAAGGACTTTTGGCTCAAATACTTGTTTATGAATCCAGAAATGTGGATCATGAATACTCCAGCATATAAATTTGACATTTGCTTTGCACAAACATACATCATGCTCCCAATCACTTTGATTTTCAAAATGGCATGATTTTGTTGGACCTCTGGCAAGAATCAAAGTCAGTGTAGTGAGCTTACAACATGTGACATTTTACCTCCTGGAATCAAAATGACGAAGGGAGATTTTTAAAGTTTTGTTTTACAATTTTTATTTTTTTTTTTCACGTTTCAAGATGGAACTTCAGAACCACCAAAAACCTCTGTGAGATTTAGAGCCTCAGGAGAAAATAGAAAGTAGTCCGGTGCTTGATTTTAATTTTCATCTTTTAGTAATTTTTATAGACCAAACATTGTAGTTGTCCCAGTGGTTGGATGTCTGCAAGCAACCCCAGCGCTTGGGGAGCGCAGTGCACTCTGAGCAGCACACCAGTGGGCCCTCACAACGTCATTCAGTAAAAAGAGAGCCTGAAAAATGAAATTCATTTCATAACCCCATATTTTTCTTTTATTACCCACAACTGTAATCTTTTACTTCACTGAAATGGTATGCAGGAAAAAGAGGAGGGGAAGATACAGATATTAATGAGGTAATGGAAGAAATGACTTAAAAATAATTCTAACAAAATTGAATTTCAAGTGTTATAGTTCTGGCTCGTACTTTTGCTTGGGCTTAAGTCCTTAGTAGCCATGTTTTCAAGCTCAGTTCAAGCACAACCTATGGACTACCTCTTTACCAACCTCAACTCAACCAAAAAAAAACAACCTCCTAAAATATATTATCAAGTAATAACACAGCTCTCGAGTCCACAGCACTGCCCATCTTCAAACCTGATGGCTGCAAACCAGGTCTATTTAAGGTCTGAAAAGGAGTCAAGTAAAATGAGATAACAATAATTTTACCAAAGAGCAGAGGAGGGAAATACAGGATGATAGAGCAAATGACATTTTCACGTACGCTTTAGTTAAATCCAGCATTGCCCCTGAAAAAAGTAGTCTTTCCCTCTCTGCTGCTTACTTTTGGCTAACTAGTGCAGCCTTCTCTTTGGTGACATATTTCTGCAGGCTCTGGCAGAATGGACTGACCGCCTGATGCAGATTAAAAATGTCTCATTTTTTACCAGGTCAATTTTAATCCTAGTCATGTTGCCCAGCCTGGTGTAGGCTGGCGTTTTTCTCTGAGCCTGGTGAGAGCTGAAACCTACAGCTGTAAAGATGAGACTAAACTTTCCTCTGGGATGTGAGAGCACTTCTGTCTTGAGCTCTAATGAAGCAGAGAGCACTGCCCAGGCAGCTGCATCCTCATGAGAGGAGATAAAGCATCAGCCCTGAAGGCCAAAATCCTCTGGCACCCACCAGGGTAACAGGAGGAGCCGCCCCTGCACTGATCATGCCAAAGGTACTCTGTTGTGATGGGGGGGTGAAACAGGCAATTCTCTCTTCAGGTTGCCAAAAATGTGTAAATGACTATCTTACATACACAATGCAGGAATTGCCTCCCTGCACTGAACGAGACCTCACAGAGCAGCCAAACCAGCCACGAAAACTGCACGTAATTGCTCCCAGTGAGTGCAAACAAACTTTTACACTGTGAGTTTAAGGACAGACATGAGCCCATTTCCCACTTACTTGCTTTGCCACTGGCTTCTGGGTGAGTGTGGGCGAGTCATTTCACCTCCCCTCTGCTTATCTTCCTCTTTTGTAGGAAGATGGTAGGACACAGGAGTCCCTACTAAAAATGCCTTGAGATTTTTAGATGGAAAACATGGTGCGAGTCAGACATTGCTGCTGCTGCGTGTGCTCAAATCTGAGAATTTGGTACCCTGCCTCTGCACCTTGAATAAACAAGCATTAACACCACCAAGGGAGGAGACTTGAATCCTGCTGTCTTTATTTGTAAATAGGAAATTTGTATCCTGAAACCCTTACAAGTGGGAATCGTCAACTCCTAACGACTTGCACAGTGGCAGAAGTGCAGCCTCATCTCAGAGCACAAGCCCCAGCTGGCCTCCATAGGACTTGAACACATGGGTAAGTACATTGATAAACTGAGACCTGTCTTATCAGTGGAACAACAAGTGTCAAAATGTCCTAAAAATAGTTTCAGCCCAGGATTATTTTTCAGCCAGAAACAAAGCATAGGATTTTCCTGTAAGAAAGCCTCAGGCAGAAATGTTGCCCTTCTTTTTACAGGGTGATGACCTTTTGCACAAACATCAAGGTGACTCTCAAACCAGGCTTGTAGTGTTGTACGATATTTACTAATGAAATCAGGTACATTCAAAACGTGAAGCAAATACAGAGACCTATAAACTAAGGAAATTCTTCTCTGTGCTGTATGATTCGTGACCATCTCCCCTTTGGAGAAATCTCTTTGACCAGATTAACAATGAGATAGAAAACCTTTGAGTTACCTGACAAAACCTGTCCAAGAGTTCCCAGGCTCTGTTATTGCTGCAATCTACCTTTCTAAACCTCTAAGCACCACACTACAGATGCTTTTTCATAGTACACAAAGAATTTGGAAGAGTTTTGTTTTTTTTTTTTTAATTTGGTATTTGTATGCAGGACACTGTAGCATACACCTAGCAGACCCCCATTCTTCTTAGAAGCACATATAAGATAATATGGTGTAGTGTATTGTCCCAGACTCCTACTCCTTTTTCACACACAAAACATGCTAGGCCAATCCAGGAGTTAAAAGTGCTGAAATTAAGGAAATTACATTTGTATAATTTATTTTAAAAATCTACTATCTTCCAGATTCATCATTTTGGCAAGGTAGTAATCTATTCCTTGCTATTTTGAGATATGGAGAACCCAAAAATAATGTTAGAGACATTGATATAGAAAACACTTTTTATCAAAGGACCTCAGGACCAAGGTAGTCTTTTTTTTCCCCCAGGCACAAGTCATTCTCTGAGTTACTGCCAGGTGCATACAAGGAAGTGGCATGCCAAAAGGGAATCAAAAAACTAACATCCTAATTTCTTATGCCAATACTTCAGGTGCTGTTTGACAAATAAAGTGTTGAGAACACAACCTTAAACAACAGACAGGCAAATGCTAGTTGTTTTCCAACAGTGACAGGTGCAAGAAGGCTTGAGGAAAGTATCCATTATGGGCAAGGCTCAAATTAGGTACTTAAAAATTGTGGCTTAATTTAGGTCATTTATCATTCTCCTCAAAGGCCCTTTTGTACAATTGAATTCTGAAGTGCTTCGTTTGCTATTAGATCATCACAGCTGCTGTAGTATCACTCAAAGCAGATGTTTCACAGACAGAGAGCACCCAGCTAATTTTCAGAAACACAGTAACTGCAAGTCCCTCCCTGGCACTTCTGCCCATGGATGTGGATTCGGCCGTGCAGGTGCCACCGTGCTCAGCCACTCGCAGGGGGTCTGCATGGACCAAGTGCCAGTGGTGGCAGACCCCAAACCGATTCCACTCCGGCAGCACTTATAATAAAAACAGAGCTACGCACCCTGAATTTTCAAATGTCATCTTCCTTTTGAAACAAGTAATAAATCAGCTTAGATAATTATTGAACAATCTCAGCAATCTGCTATAGACTAAAAATAAGAGGTAAATGGGTCTCCTTGACTTTGCGATGTTAGAATTATTCCGTGTGGTACTTGTGTAAACTGCAGACTCATCTCACAAGCTAAAAAAATCATTCCTCTGAGACAGAAACGCTGCTCATCTGCATATGGCTTCTCCACCTACATGGTAGTGTGCTATTGCACAGCCTGCAAGCAGGGACACAGTGCTAAGGGAATGCGGAGAAGCCAGTAAAGAAGTTATTTTACTCTTCCAGTGACCAGACAAAACTTCAAAGAATTTGCCTCTTCTGCATGATGCTTTAGCAGCATTGAAAATTCTTTGGCAAAAGAACCTCCCTGCAAAGAACATGTCTGTAATTTTGTGGCCGTGGAAATGGTTGGATTGCTTACAACATGTAGAAGGTAATGGGAGAAATACATGCTTAAAATGAGCAAATGCAACGCAGGTCAAATGGCCCTTGTAAAACCACTCGTTAATGGGAATCCTAGACTGTGAGGCACCTAAAATTAGTAAAGTGCAGAATTAGCTCAAAACTGGCAGATCAGCTCCATCTTGCATGACATCTATTTCGTTCCAATAAGTACTAGGGCAGAGACATTTAACAGATATTACAGTTCTCTATTTAGAAGGAACTAGGATGACATAATCATATCCTTTGAAGGCAATGAAGTACTTTCCAGTCCATTAGTAACTGAAAACGATGTCATTAGACAATATCCACTAGGGAATTAGGCATTAAAAGAAGTTTAACTCCAGGAGTGATGATAACTTTCACTCAAAATCCTAGAAGCTTTGTCTGAAGAGATCTCTGGCTTGCTATTATTTCTAAAAATTGCAAAACCAGGGATATTTCAAAGGAAAGGAGAGTCAGTGCTTATAAGCTGCTCATAAGCAAGGCTCACAAGATAATACAGATAATGGTAAGGCAGATAAATCAATCTGAGAAAAAACAATGAAAACATTAATAGGGATTTGAACTGAAGAACAAGTCATGCTTTTAAGGAGTATAATCCTATGAAAGACAAGTGGTGTCCAATAATCACAATGTCATCTTTAATAAGGTATCAAGTTTGGTCAATAAAAGTAACTGATCTGTTAAAATTAGACTTTTGTGAAATTTTTACCTTGCTCTGCAGACCTCCCAATTAACAGTGCATAATAACAAAGTAAATGTTAAATGGATTCAGACCTGTCTACTTCTCAAGTCCCAAAAAGAAGGTCAGCAATGAATCACTCCTGAACAGCTTGTTTTATTGGGAACTTTTCGGGATCGCTTCTAGGCGAATATCTATTCAACTCTTATTAATGGACTGGTTTAAATGTGACCACTGCTGATAACATTGTTGTAGTTGATACAACCAGTGGTGATCTGGATTCTTGATAAAGTCCTTTGAAGAAAAACAAAGGGCTTAAAATATGTTGAAATCTTAGAATAAAAATTGAGATCTACAAAATTACTTGAGAACTGTTGGCCATGCCATACAGCAAGACAATTAAAGATGTGAGCTTGGTTATCTCTGCAAAAACTTAAAAGGACATTATTAAAGAAACTTAACATTAAGGATTGTTTAATCCAATTAACAAAGGCACAATAAAGACAATAGTTGGCAATTGCACCAATTTCAGTTAAAACAAATAACGACGAGATCAACATATTCAAAAGTATATCAGGTGAACCACTAGAATTCACCACTGAGGGACACAGTGCAATAACCTCAAGTCACAAGTTTATACCTTTCTAGAAATTATGTGTCATGTTAACACAAGTAACTAGGCTCAACACACAGTTGACTGTGTTAAGTGTAATGGCCTGTGGAAAACAGGAGTTCAATCAAATTGATGTAATAGTCCCTTTTGGATTAAAACTCTGGGAATTTAAATCTGGGCCTGAAAAATGTTAGAAAGAAAAAAACACCCTCCACAACTACTTAAAATAAACCCACCTAATATCCTCACCACCATTGCACGCTATAATCTGCCACTTGAAATTATTAACATCTCTGGAGTCCAGTTTGTTAAATAAGGGGGAAGAAATGCTGGCTTTGTGCCTAGAAACCCTCAGCTCTTCACAACAGCATCTCAGGCAATAACGCTTTTAGTTGCCATAGACTTTAACCACAGCCTGTCCTTTAACCCCACTTTCCAGAGTTAAGTAGGGATGACGTTGATATCCAGCAGAAAATTTGAATTTCCGGTCGGCATGGTCCCTTGCACTAGCTGTCAGTTGTGGGTGAGGCAAAGAATTTATCCCCAACCTTATGAAGTCCTAAAACAATCATGAAAATAATTTCCTCTGCTTTCTAAACCCTCAAGGAACAGTTTCTTGAAAAACACTTCCATATGGTAGTAGGTACTGGAGAAGACTCATTTGGCCAGAGCCTCTCTTTCCTTCACAGACAGCATAAAGGTCCAAGATGATTATTATTATGTCTTGAAGATTAAGGTATACCAAGGTACTGCTTTTCTCCTTTTTGCCTGGAAACTCCCACTTCAGGAAGTTCCCCAATAATGACCAGAAAAACATATATGATTCATTAAGGTTGAAGCTTTTCAAGTCTTTGGCTGATCACTTATTAAAAAAAGAAAAACAGATATTAAATAGAGGAAATTTTCATTCTTCAGAAACGTACATACAAATTCCTCATTCATCTACAGCAGGAGAGGAGGAATGCAACAAAGTGCCTCAGTTAACTCGGTGCTATGAGGTAGAGGTACAGAGGTTTTGACCTGTCTGACATAGGCTGGAGTTACTGGTCACCCTATACAGTTATAATATTTCACCTGCTCTGCATGGATACTAAGTTCACTAATGTATGAAGACCCAAAGACATACTGTTCATCTCCCTGAAACACATTTTTAAACTGTATACACAATGTATGAATGAAATTTCTCTAAATCATACCACACAGTGAAATTAGAAGATTTTATAAAATAGAAATCACAGCAAAATTTGGATTTTTTTCTTTTAAGATAAAGGGACATGAAGTAGTTTGCAAAAGACTGCTTATCTCACCTCAAAAAATAATAGCCTTTAAGCACTTGTATCAGTCTGATTGTTTCAAACTGAAAATTGATGAAGAGCCATTTCATTCAAAGCCTTACATGTGGTGTGAATCCATTTATGAGTGATGGAGAAAACTACGAGATTTCCCTTTCTCATTTACCTAATCCCTAAATCCTATTCATTGCACAGCAGGGGTAAAACCTTGGCCCTGCACAAGTTATTTGGCATTCTGACATCAATCTAGTTGGGGTCACCATGCTGTTCAGCACTTCATCAGGTGCTCTGCAGTGCCGAAACTGAGGATACCAAGGCAGGTGGGAAAAAAGACAGATTTTCTAACAGGCAAATGGGGGACTTTGGCTCAGCTGGACTTCAGCACAGCAAGAGGAGGAGGCCTGGGGCCAGCTCTAGAAGGCTCAGCATGGGCTGGTGGGATTAACCACATCTTATGGGGCTCCAGGTAGAGCAAGGGGTCTCAAAAAGGGCATTGGGACTTTCTTCAGGCAAGAATCATTCCCTCCCACAACACACTCTAATAGCCTCTAACTCTGTGCTCTAGGGTGGCTAGAAACAGGGAGGGAGGGGAAAATAAAATGACAAAGAAAAAAAACAACAGCAAAATGCCAGGATCAGCTTGTGCATCCTCCAGGGGCATGAAAAGGAGAACAGGATGTGGATCTAGAAGCAGCACTGGAGGAGACCCCCAGAAGACACCTCCCTGTCTTTTACATTGAAGGAACGGGTTTGCACTCACTTTCTAACATTTGTAAATGCGGTTGGTCTCAGCATCATGGTGCTAAATTAGAAAAGGGACTAAAAGTCTCCATCTTTCCTCTGTAACTTGAATGATGAATAATCTCAAAGAATAAAATACAAGGCGATCATGTCATTAAGACTAAAAATGTAATGGATATGTAACACAAACCAAAGAAATAAGAAATATGTACATTATTTGAACAGTTTCCCATTTTTAAATGCTTTAGTTGTTCGGCAGCTGTTTTAAACTTCACCTTCAGTGACTGCAAAATAATTTTCTCTTTTTTTCTGACCCTGCTAACTGGGAATATAATATATTTTTTTAGAATTTACAAGGCAGAACTATTACATAGACCTTGTGTCAAGTTATACATAGATGCAAGAAAAGCACAGATGGCACCTACTATAACAAGATATCCTCAGAGTGGGGATTCTGAATGCTATGTGAAAAAACGCAAAATAAACGGGGATAGGCTTCATTTGAGGTTTTTAGCATTTACAAGTCTGGAGAATGAATTCTTTCTTCAGTATATCCAAGCTTATTGCAGAATTTGCGACTCTGCAATTAATCAGAGTTAGCAACTTTGATTTCCTTTGTAAAGCAGAATGCATTTAAATAGAATCACTGGGGAGAGGTAGGAAGATGATCATAATAGGATGATAATTTTTGCCTGAAAGGTTCTTCCAGCAAGTTGCGTGATCCTGATCAGCAAAGGATGACTCATACAATTTGGCTAGCAGAGTTGAAAATAAAATCACAACAACATCTGGCTGATATTTAAATGTCAGTGGTACATGCAATGTAACTGTGATCCCAGAGAACTAAAACCAAACAGTCTCAGGTACCTAATGTGATACCAAGGATTTGATGTTCATGCACTGGTTGAAAGGAGCAAGGGGAAGAATTAACTCTATGTTCTAAGAGTACTGATGCGCTAAATTCTGCCTCAAATTGGTGATTATATCAACAAACAATTATCTACTACTGCAAATTGGTTTTGGATGGAAGAGGAACAATATAATACAAAATTTTTGTATTCAAGGAAGCTCATACAGGCACTGCAGCTATCTCGAAACACTGTTTTTCCATTAATGCTCATGTTCCTTTCTAATCTATGGATTAGAGTAGACCATCCATTTAATCTATGGGACAGGCAATAAACTTGGATATTTAATGTGATAAAAGTATGTCAAGAGCTTAATTTTCTCAGTCCTGAGAAGTTAGGGGAGTTTCTTTCTGATGGTTACTATCTACCTTGCTGAGGCTAAACTAATAATCGATTACTTCTGTAACATTTAAGGCCTAACAATTTATTTTCAGACAAGACTAATCTGCTTCTTGAATTCACATAACTAAAGTTCAGCAATATCTATTTCCTGGTACCAGCTGCTGTCTTTCCACCTTTTGCTCTTTACCTCTGGAAGAGTAAACTGTGCTATGGTCATGAGAACAGGGAAGTGAAACATTTACGGAATTTGAGAAAGTAGGGACATAGTGGTTGTTCTCATCAAATCTGGGGATAACAAAGCAGTGTACAGCATTGTAAAATCCAGCTATTGAGCAAACTGGCATGAGGCAGCCTCAGAAATCCAGATGTTGAATGAAGTGAAAGGGGCAGTAGGGTAGGCAGAATGATATAAAAAGAGCACAGGTAGTGGTCTTGCTAAAGTATTTAAACAGAAGGAAAATTTATCTTGAAGAATCATTACAGAGCAAAAATTTAGGCTTGCATTTCAGAAAATGTTGCTGCACAATCAGCTCACTAAAGTAGGACAAATCTGTGCGACCAGTAAAATAATCTCAGGCTAATTCCCATGTTCCAGTCGATTGTTTCCTGTCATTCCAGGTACTGAAAATTTACTTAGGGGAAAAAAAAAATGGAGACCACCTGAGGGACGGTGAGATCATTGAAGCAATTGTGACTGGCAATCAAATAAATTTAATTTAAACATATCAAAAGGAGAAAAAAAAAAGATGGCTTACACATCAAATCTTCTTGAGTGACCCATGGCAAAGATCACCCCTCGCTATCAATTAAAGGAAGGATGATGAAAATATATAAGTACATCACTGAAAGAACCCAGTATAGGTTTTCTGTACCTTGCTATAAAGTTGAAAGTAATTGCTGATTTCGGCAAAATAATTCCACTTCATGCAACAAAGGTGGAATTGATAAAAAATGAACTAAAACTTCTCTTTTTCTTCCAACACCTATTATATTGAAAGAAAAAACAGACTTTAACATCTCAGATTAAGGTTGTCCAATATGTCGGACACAGCTAAAGCTACTGCAGGTTCTTTTTAAAGATTTGGGTGCAAGGGGCAGGTAAGGGTAGGAAAGTTAAATTTTCAAGCTTGTGCTTGAAAGGTAGCTCCATTATTTCAGTTTGTTTATTCCAATTATTTTACATTTTAAGCTATTTATTTACAGAACTAGTTGAGAGTCATAAACAATTTGGTTTGGGATACAACAGTCTTTTTCTAAGGCTGAAGTTTACAAGCATGTTATAGTACGGATATTTAAGTGACTTGCAGAAATATTTCAACCTTATATTGCTACTTCTTCTAGTACTAGTTACCCCTAATTTTCAGTAAAGAGCAATCTGGCCTACATTTTCCAGAACAGATTTTATACATTAAAACATTAATTTGCCTGTATTCCCCCAGTTCTTCCAGTTTATACATAATTATTTTATCTTGATGTCATACTTTTTCACTGAGACCCTCTTATCAATCTCTTTGTAGCCCAGGCAATACAATTTTTCCTGAGAACAAGAAGAGTCAAAAAAAAGGGTTAAAAACAAGCCTATTGAGATATGGTGTAAGATACTAACATGATGTTTCTGACTCTGGCATCTTTCAATTCCAGGAGGTAGCAACAGTCCACTGTTGAGTCTGAAGCTATGCTGAAATAAGAGTTATTTTAACATTTAGTGTTTGCATAGCTCCACAGAAGAGATCCTCCTAAACGTAATTCTAGTTTGTTCATTTTCTACTTTTATCTCCTTGGCTTAAGTACCTCTGGGGCTGAATGTGCAATTTTACTTTAAAGGTACATGATTGTTCTTATTCATCCAGGTCAATTTAAAGTTTAAAGACCTAAAAAATGTTTCAAATCATTATGTTTAATCTGCCCCAAGACTGAGTTTAAGAACCAATGCCAAACAACTATGGGGATGGGGGGAAAGGAAAGAAGACTTAAGTGTCAATAATAGCTGCATGCATTACAGGTTTTACCTTCATTACACCCACCTGAGCAAGATTTTGAAGTTACATTAAACATCAGGATGTAAAGGAGAAAAGAAAAGAGACGATGACATATCTGACCAAATTCATATTCTTAATGTGTAGCCTGCTCAATTTGTCAGGGTTTCACGATAAAAATACAGGTGTGTTTTTATACCTACTAAGCTTTCAGAGCATCTTAGTGAGACTAGACACTCCAGTTCTTTTGTTAGAGCACCTAATGGAATATCCTCCACCTTTCAGTTACTTCCATTAAATTTGGTTATTGAGGCTGAGGTGAAATCAGATGAGATTTTTCTGATGTCAAAAATATACCTCTTTTACAATAATAACAAATCCTCTCAGCATTCCTGGCGTCTACACACAAGCAGCACAGATATATTAGTATAGAGACAGTACAACATGTTTAGAAGTTAAAAAAAATACTTTTAAAATGCTATATGCTTCAACTATCATTCTTAGAATTCTGGACATTTGGAATGTTAAAATGTTTCAGACGGATCGTTTGGTAGATATTACAAAACCTAAAAATTGCTAAATGTTCATTCCAAAGACTAAAATTAGTAATCAACGTTTTGCGTTCCATTGCTTTTTTTTTTTCTTCAGAGTGCTAACAAATATCTCTGCTTTGACAGCAGTTTTACCTTATGTTCAGTTGCACATTTATTTATTTTGTAATTAAAAATAAGACATTTTAAAATTGATTTGTTTAGTAAGGTAAGCAAGAAACAAAGCCTGAGACCTCTAGTAACACTATGCAAATCTCTGTGAATAAACCTATAGAAATTAAACAAAAATCATATGATTAAGACTCAAATGCTCCTCTTGCTCTCAAGCCCCAAATAGCAATGCAACAAGACAGTCTTCTTATCTTGAACATTTTTGTGCTTTCAGAACTACTCATTGGGCAGATTTTCCAGGTTTTCACAATAAACCTGAGGCTCACACACACTGGAATAGGTAATATCATAGTGGTTTCCTGGTCTGTTATCCTCCTACATCTTAAGTCAGCATTTCCTCTGGAATGATGCAAGATATTTTGGGATTGGTCTCTGGGGTTTCTCTAATTTTGACCAAAAGGATACTTTTCTGATAGTAGTTTGTCCATACTGACATGTTCCATTAAAAACATGAGCTTTAAAATGACCCTGTCAAAAAACTCTCAACTGACGTTATTCCTGAATCATGTTTATTTTCCCCTTGGTACACCCTTGCATCATGTATTTGGTGTTTTCACATTTCTTCATCCTCTAGCAGTGAAGGTTCCCATATTTTTTGTTAGTCCCCCTGCTGTTTACATGACTTGAGGTGATTGAATCTTACTGCTCAGGCTTTTTTTGCTGTCTCTAGGTGATGAGTCTCAGCACAGCTTCTCCACTACTTTTTTCCTCTTTCCAGCATCTTCTCCCCTCTTCCTTTTAAAAGGGCCAAAAGTTATCCACTCTACTCCCTCTATTGCTGTAGGACTGGTCACTCTCTGTTACTAAACACACAGTATGAAGTCTTTTCTTCTCTTTCCTCTCAGACTCATCCAATTCCCAGTTATTATCACTTCACCCCTCTTAGTAAAGCTAAATATCCCCTTTCTGTGCAGACAATGAAATCTTCCATTCCTGTTTTTATTTTCTTACCTTAACAAATTGTCTTCCTTTTTCCAATGCTCATGTTGTCCCAATTCATACTAAACTGATACTCTCTGTGCTTTTTCTTTTTAATTAAAACGTCTTTCAACAACTTAAGGCACAAAGAAATATAGATCGCTTACTATGTTTGGGCAGGTTACATGTTTTTAACACTTGTTCTCCAGCATGGTTCTCCAAAAAGTTTCTCCAACACCAGAGGAAGGCACATACGATGCTCAGTTTCTTTGGATTTGGAGTTTATCTTGGAAATTTTTTTGAATTAATGGCCCTAAAACTTTTGCTTGAAAAGAAGTGACACAAACATTGATTTTTCCCAGTCTCTGTACTCTACTTCCTATTTTTTAGGAATTGGAACGCATTATTTTCAAGGCTATCAAGTACTGTAGAATTTGAAAAGCATTTCCTTTGCAAAAAAAGTTGTTGAAATATCACAGAGAAAGATTGCTTCATCTCTCAAGAAAAAGTTGCTGATGTCTCATGGGTAGTTTTGGCAAAATCATCTACTTAGATTAATATCAACTACTTACTTCCTCCTTTCCTTCTCCCTTCCCCAACTGACTACTTAGTATTAGGGAGAGAGGCATAAGAAAATTCTTGTTTTCTTGAGGGTTTGCCTGTTTCTGAAATTATATCTTGCCATTGGAGACCAATAAAGCTGTAAAATTTTGTGTAAATTGCTCTTGGATTTGAAAATGACTGATTTTGCAAGCAAAGGATGTGACTTTATATGGTAAACAAGCATCATTCATCCTGGTCGAATCTAAAATAATACAAGGCTTCAGAGAAGAAAGGGGGGGGGGGGGGGGGAGGGGGCGGGAAGCCAAGAAGAGAAATCCAGGTGTCCAGCAATAGTTACCAAAAAAAAAAAAGGGGGGAAAAAAAAACCCAAAAAACCAAAAACCAAAAGTCAACTAAATGACATATTATATAATTTGGTACCAATTACCTTTGCTGAGGCCACTTAGGGACCCATCGAGAGTCATTTGGTTGCAGAGTCATAGCTATGTGTAGTAGCACGCATGCTTTTGCTTGCTAAAGGCAATTGGTCAGGAGCCCTGTGTCAGAAGACGATCCAGCTCCAGGCACCCTGGCAGTGCCGCACCCACACCCAACTGGGACTGCAGGAAATCCCGTATCCCAGACTTCAAAAGCGTCACTAAAAACATATCTTTAAACATCACGCTCTCAAATGCATTGCAGCAGTAATTTTGTATTTAATCTTCCAGTGTAGTTTCTGACTTAGTTTTGAGCAAGGATGATAAATAATTTGTTCTGCATTCGTGTACATTGATGAATAAATTCCAGACAAAGTGTTCAAATTTTCTCCTGTCTATTGTGCTGATGATAGTTTAATTTAATAAATAATAAAGTTTTCTCTGTAATTTTTTTTTTATGTAGCAACAGCAATCACTGTAGTTTATGTGAATTAAGATCAACTCTAGCTTGGATTATGACTTGTACGGAGATCAGAGTAATGAAGTGAGTCATTCTTTGTCTCTCTCAGTGAGAATAAAATTTCTTGACCTCTTTCTAAAGTGTTAATTTTTGAAAATGAAACAGAGTCAGCAGTGAAAATGTCCTTTGCTTGCCAAAGAAATAAATTGTCATGTAGCATTTGGGGGTTTGTAGTTTTTAACTTAGTTGCAAAAAAGAAATCACATTTGTCAGACCACCCAAATTACTGTAGATTGGTAACTCAACTAGTTAATAAAGACTTTTGTTGCTAGAAACTCTTATTGCTCTAGTACATCTATTATCTTTCTGTGAGTGATGCCTCTTTAAGGGAGATTCAGATTTTCTGTTGTAAGACGCTGCTCTCTGGTCAATCTCGATATGGATTCCCAGGCATGTGCTAAGTGTTGTGAGAAAACAGAACATATACCTTCATGGGTATCAGCTGTATTGTCAAATTCATCACTGGACAAACTAACATCCAAATAGCCCTGCTGAGTGGAATAATCAATTTCTTCCCCAGAAATTCTTTGGTTTACAGTCTCAGCAGCTGTACTGGTTTCTGCATTTGCCTCCTTACCAGTTGGAACAAAATCTGTTACTCTTGTAGTTTAAAACTTGTAGCTTCTCTAGTTTTTCACTAACATTCTTTTGCTTCTCCACCTCTGTTCTGTTCCTCCACTTTCATTCATCCCTTTGGAGTTAACTAGTCTAAAGTCTACTAAGGCACCAGATTAAAAGGCAACAATATGCTAATGCACTAGACACACAAAAAGGTCTGTCATGAGTAAGCTATTGCAATAAAACAAATATACAAACACCACCAAGTTTTTATCATGTAAATAACTGATCAGATGGGATGCAGCAACAAAGACAAAAAGAGTAGTTTCATTACAGGCAGAAAAGATCTTAATATTTAATGCAACACAAGAAATTGAAAGATCTTCTCTTTAGAAACTTGCCATCCATTTTCTTTAATTCACTGAGTATTTATTTTGGTAAGCACAAGTGATTTCTCACATAGAGAGAGAGAAAGAAAATTCTTCAACTGGGGGAGAAAAGAAGAGATGGGAGAAAAAGCCTCAGGGCATATTGCAACCTGTCAGCACATGAAATGAACAGTGATACAAACTGGACACATGGTCCAAACCCCTCCTGGCGCAGACAGTGCGTTAGCAAGGCAAAGTTTGAATGGCTTTTCACGCCAGGAAGGTCGCAAAAGCGAAATGGGACTGAGTCCTCCTGACAAGAGCACCCATGCTAGTCAGATTTCAGTTTTGCACCTGCTGTTTCCAGCCTCTGCTCCTAAGCCACTGTCAGTGCTTTCCTGTGAATAGGAAAAATTTCAAATCTTTCTTGTTGCTGTTCAAGGTATTTTGTCTTTCTTGCCTTTTTTTTTTTTTTTTTTTTTTTTTGGAGAGTCTGTTTTGCTGCCTGTTCACTCCCCACACTCAAAATGCTCTACTTTGAACTTCTGCTGCCTTCACCCATTCCTGACTGTCTGTTGGATGCATCACCTAACCTTTACTGATTTCTCCCTCAGTGTAACCAGCATTCCCCTTCTGTATCAGGACAAAGCCTAATTCTCTTTTTTTTTTTTTTTTTAAATATATATATCTGTTTTACTTACCTAAATTATTGGATGTAAAATTTATAAACAAAAATTTTAAAGTGCTGCTTGAAACAATCAATTTGGGTTGCTGATCTTGGAGAATTTTTATTTTTTGAATGTATTAACTCCTCACCTGTGAGAAAAATGAGAGTTCCCTTTTATTTCTCCGAGATGAGGCACTCAAAACGTTCAGACAAACAAAAACAATCAAAAAAAACCTTCATGGTGTCTGTAGTTTCCAAAAGCAAAGTTGGATGAAATTAAAAAGAACTTTTAATCTTAAATCTAATAAAATTATTTTCCAAACCTCTGTTTCGCTTTTCGTAGTATTACATTTTCTTTAACTGGCAGGCTGTAACTCTATGAACTGACGAGTCTTTTGCATTTGTTGTTCATAAAAATTTTCTAACCAAGTCCTCAATGTACTTTACACATAGCCATAGGTGTTTGTTACTGCAAATCAGAAAATAATCCTCATTTTACAGATGAGCAAATAAGAAGAGATGAACAGTCACAATATTCTGAAGGTGGCCTCCAGCTTTGACTTCTGAGTCCTATCAGCTGGGCTAGCAACAAGAACAATAGTTAGTCTATCCCAAAACATATAGGGAGCTTCTAATATATGTTAGATATCAAAATGTTAATGTTAAAAAATGATTAGGTAAGCGAATAGTAAGGCCTCTTGAGAAGTCTTAGAAAGCAGATAAAGAAGGCCAACCAGAAAGCCCAGTTCCCAGTTTAGTCACTTTAAAAACATGACCACCCTTTGCCATCTCCATGATTTTTAGAAGTGACTATGAGCTGAAATGAATCAAATCATGATTTCTTTTGTTGCCTTGCTCAGGAAGAAAGTTATCCTACGATCATAAATTATCAAAGGGAACTTCTAGTTCAATTGTCTCCGCTGATTTGACAAAGTGAACATTGGGAAAAGCCGCCCCTATTCAGATCCCATTTGAAAGGGAAATAGTTAGCGGCACACGTAAAAATAATTTTAAAAATTAAATTAAAAAATACTGTAACACCCAAGACAAAGTTGTCATAAAAGTCAGTCAAGGAAATGGTAAATCATTAAAATGATCAAATAAAATGAGATGGAAGTATCTGGCTGAGATTCTTACTGCTTAATGGTTTCCCCCACTCCTGGTCAAAAGGGCTCCTGACAGTGCATTTTCCGGAATTTTATTCAACTTATTCTGAAGTGACATAATTACACAGAGCAGTCCAGTGTCCCTGGAAGTAATACTTACAAGTAACACCCTATGAGCATCACCATACTTAGCTTTTTCTGCAAACTTGAACTAAATCAGTGGCAGCTACCTACATGTGGCATGTTCCTTCTAAGCCACAATAGGAGGACCACTGGTCTAGCATGCCTTATTGCTCAGGACATTTTTCCTGCTAGTTAGTGAACCTTTTCTCTTCAAATGCAGACCTGCATACTTTTTGACAATTTATGATATGGATTGTGTTAGCCCAATCCGAGTCCTTAATGTTAGCATCCTGCTTTCCCTATTTCACAGCACTTATTTCAGCCTTTGTACAGAGCCACAACATGAGCAACCACAAAGGCACGATGTGAAAGCAACCACTACAACACTTTGCAATCCAGAGATGGAGGAAAATCCAGAATATTTTTCCTTTCTCAAGCAACAGATTCTTCCTTCTTCCATAAACACATTTCTACCATTAAGTAGAAATATCCCCAGGAATATTACATTTTAGACCTCCTAGATCTTGGAGAATTTTTACAGGTACTTGAGAAGAAACTCACAAAGAATAGCATTTGCATCAATGTCTTCTGCAACACTGTTACGTAAATTGAAGAAATAATTTGTGAGGTGTTGAGTTTCTACATTCCTCTGGGGTCAAAGAGCTGCCTGACCACACACACCTGTACTTCAGCTTATTGGGTGATAACAAGCTGACATGATCCACACAGAGATGTAGACTAAGAAAAAAGACTCTTTTTATAATATCACCAAAGGCCTGTCATATCAGTTCAAAATTCTTGTTGAGATCTAGAAGTTTAGTTTTTAATTAAAGATCTCTGTTTGGGGTTGTCTTTTTCCTTTTGTTTTACTGTAAACTTAACCATTTTAAAATTGCTAGTAGTCTAATTTTTGCCGCTAGACAAATCCAGTGACACAGCTCCCTTCCATACTCCCCGACAACCTTCATAAGTCTGTGGAAATTGAAGATCACGTAGACTGCTTCACTGTACTGTTCTGAAGAAAAAGTTTAGCATTCAAAAACTGAAGTAGTGATTTTTCTTGTTTGTGGAAGTGTCAAATGTGAATTAGTGAGACACAGGTCCACAGGGGGTTTCTCTGCTGAGCCCCACTGACATCCTTAAAACAAACTGGCCTGTACTGGCCAGTTAGCCTCTACAGAGCTGAGTCAGACACAGGATGCCTTCAGTGCTAGCAGGTTTCATAGTCCAAGTTAAAAATTCAGTTAAAGACATGTGGACAGCCATGGAAAGCAGACCCTGAGGTGGGCTCTCTCTTCACCTGATCTTTGCCTTTGCAAGGCTGGACACATGCCCCTGTTGTATTGCCGCTCTTCCTCTCCATCTTTCCCTTCCCCATCTTTCCCTGTGAAAGAGAAAGAGAGGTCTGCTGTTTGTGGCCAGCTGAGTGCCTACGGACTCCAGCAGAGAAGAGCAAAGGGCCTAGTGCTTCACTCCAGGCTAGCAGACGTAGCTGCTGCTTAAATTCCAGAGGACCTCTTCCCCAGATGCGTAAATCTCCCGTATCACAACCCTGTGGACCTAATTCAGGGGTGCAGAGTCGAAGCATGAGAGAAGACAGGTCGATTATTCGGAAGGACCTGGATATCTGGGCCTCAGCCCAGACATTTCTGCAAGCACTCAATGAGTTACATGGGGTTCATTAGGTATTAGATGAAGTTGGTTATAAACTGAAAGAGGAATTTTTGTTTTAAAACTTCCTTAGCAGTCAAAATTTGATGTTTTGAAACAAAGATCTAAGATGGGACTTGCTCCTGCTTTATGTCTTTGAAGGAGGGTATGTCAGATAATCACTTATGATATACGTTCCTCACACGCTCCTGACAAATCACAAATTATTTAGTCAAATAAAGCAGGTCATAAATGTTCGCTTAAAAATAAAATCACGTTTTGAATTAGTCTCCTACAGGAAATAGATGCACTATACATGTATACATACACTGAATCAGAGAGGCTTTGCACATCTCTGCTGAAGGTACTTAAAACTGCCATAGAAGGAACAGAAAGAAAAATAAGTTTGAAATAATAAGCTGCAATTAAACCACTTAACAGGTAGATAAGCCATTTCAAATAAAATAATGTAGCCAATCCACACAATAAACCACACAAAGAATCTGAACTGAATCTCTGCAGTTAAAATCTTTACTTACAATTTCAATGTTTTCACTCCTTCAGCACAGCTTGCTAATTGCTGGAAATACCCTAAGAAAGTTGTGGTGGTTTTGGTTTTTTTTTTACCTTATGTTTCCACTTACTTCTTAGAGCAGAGGAATTTGGATGAGGCTCACCATTTCCAGAAGGATTCACTAAGCAGAATCATTGAACATTACATGCTTGTTTTAGTACTACTGTTGGCATTGGTATTGATGGGACCCCAGATATATGAGGCCCTTAAGGGACTCCTAGCCTCTTCACTGTATTTGCCTTAAACTGAGGCACAAATACATCGTAAAACATAGCCTATACCTTCTTCTATAACAAAATGTCTTCACAGCCTCCTTCATTCCCACCAAAACTGTGGGACTGTATTTCTGTTTTGACAGGTTACCTGAGAAGTTTCATACATAGATGCCCACGGACACCGTAAACAGGAAGGCAGGCAGGCAATGCCAGCGTAGCCATAACTGTAGGGTAAGGTCTGGAATACAGCTGCTTAGCAGTAAATAGTAAACCATTCCCTTTAAAATGGGATATGATAGGACAACTCATAATTCTGTGCAGGATGTAGCCTGTAGCTATGATCAGCTCTTTCACTTGATGCGTTGTTAGTTTTGGCAATGGGATTTACACCACCAGGTGGCTGTCAGAATCAGTTGGGATTTTTATTTGATTGAATAGCTTTACTTGATAAACGGGTACCACTATGCTGTGGAGCTATGCCGTTCTGGATGCAGCCCTACATGAGTACATTCATTGCCTTCTGCTCTGTCAAATATGGATCCACGTCTGGAGCTGGGGAATTGCTTTACGTTCTTTTTGTCATTTAAATTCTTAAAGAAAACCAAAGAGGCGTCCTCAGACTTGCCTCGACAATAACACGGCGGGGAGCCCCCTCCTGAGGATGCTGGAGAACAGGGGATCCAAGGGCATTGTGTTCTCCTGCAGCCCCAGGAATTCATCACTGATGGTGTCATATATCTTATAGCTTCAGGGAATGAAGAGATGTCCTTCCTGAAGGACATTATCAACTGTCGTTCTTAATTTAACACATGCTGACTGAAGGACAGAGATGTCCTCATAATATTTGGCTGTAGTTTCCCCGACTGTAAGTCTATGCGTATTTTAGATTCTCTGCCTCCTGCCTTTTACCTACATTGCTCCAAAACCTAAGGAATTATAAATCCAGTGGTCCTTAAACTGTCTCTCTTGTTGACTATTATTTAATATGATTGAACAACTGTTATTATCTCCTCTTTTTTTTTTCTGAATATTAATCTCTGAAATGAGCAGCAAATTACAAAACTGTACACCTAACTGCACAAACCAGAATTTTAGCAGGTTGAAAAAGTGGCATACTGAGAAACATTTGCAACTGTCAACTTGGACAGCCTTGGAAAGAACTGTGAACATCACAAAGAACAGTGATGAAAGTGTATTTCTTTCACTCCAATCGTGTTTTACTGAGGAAGAGTAGTCTCATTCAGTGAACAAGTATGAAGCTTTCTAAAGGCAATATGTGCAATCACTGTGTTCAGAACAGGAATTACTAACAGTAGTTATACATAATAATATTCATGTAATGTAGGTATACATCTGAAGAGAAGAGGCTTTGTTCTTATTTCTCAGATTTGAAACATGACTGTGTCATAACCAGGTGAGGGGGAACAAAAAAATAATCAGAAAGATTGAAACTTCAGAAGATCTGACATTGTCCTAAGTTATGGATCTGTTTACAGCTTCATTATACGCCTGACATTTATAACTATCTTTCTTGAATTTTCTCTGCACCATAGCTATACATACAGGCAATTATTTCCCCCATGACTTCCCACAAAATCTATTATTTTTGATTTTATAGTTGCTTTACTAACCTTAGTAAACCTATCCTTCAGCTGAGTCCCTATTTTACCTTTTAAGGATGTCTGCTACCTGGTTTGCAGACACTCAGTTTTCTGGCCTAGAGATGATCCCTGGGGGCAGACAGGAGGAAGGCAAAAGAGGGGTGGGGATGAGGGGAATGTCCAAAGACTAGTACTGCTGTCTGTGTAATGGCTGTAATACAACATACTCCATAAATGCATACAGCTCTTTTCTACCATATATTGCGGGTGCACCACACATGAACAAAACAGCAGACTCGAGGGCCATTTTTCATGCTGTGCGTGCATATCACATGTACCTAACATTATCTTAAAGATCCCATCTTTGAGTTTGACTTTTGAATAACACACCTGGAGAACTGTTGTCGGTGCAAAAGAAGAAGAAACAGCAATACTGCCCTTTAGTAAGAGAGAAATTTGTAACATGGTCATTTGGAAATGGTGTGTATACTCTGTCTCTTTGCAAGAAACTGAGGATGAAGATGTTAAAAGGAAAAAGAAGCTGCCAATAAAACCTAGACCACAGTGAGGAGCATACTCTGTGAAACACCTGGTAGCACAGTGCTCACCTTGGTGTCCTCTGCTTTAATTTAGATAAGTTGCCAGTTGGACACAGACAGGTAAATGTTTTCCTCACAACACAGATACTTAGAAGGAAAGCCCTAGTCACTCTCACTGTGGTAACAGAAACATTTTCTTATTAGTTTCCTGAAGCTGTAGAAGAACAGTAAAGATATTTCTGAAACAACACCGTCACAACAGGAGGAGGACAGGAGAACAAGGAGGAGACTTGAGGCTCACCAAAACCACTCATCTTTCACTGAAGGTGTGCACATGTCTCAGCCCAAGCTGAAGGGCTCTGCGACATCAGAGCTTTGTCTTTTCGCTTGGAAAGAAAGCAAAATCTTTCCCCTAACCAAGGGCTCTACTGAAAACTCTGCAGCGGGAACTTCATCTTTTCCTTCCCCGCTTGTCTGCTCCCTTGGGAGGGTGGCTAGCCCCCAGGAAGCTCTGTGATGGAAAGCAAAACCCAAGGCACCCAGCAGGTCAAACTATATGCATATATTTATATCTGTTTTTAATGGAAAGTGGCTACCTTTAAGCTACAAATTAAGACCAGCTTAATGAGCTTGAGTGGCTTCATTCTCAATTAAAATTCTTGTCTTGCTGACATGAGCCTGATTGCTCCTCCTGCCAAGCTGCCAGATGACAGGACTTAGAAGCGGCCCTCTTACCTGTTCCACCCCACGCTAAGCGCCGCCTTCTGTCAGCTGCAGCCGGGTGGAGTACCACTCCTGAACAGCAGGCGTTCTCGCATCCGCTGTCATTAGCGGTGCTTCCAAATACCGGCGTGCAAAAAGCCAAATACATGGGAATTGCTAGGGAGGCGGACAGGGAAGAAAGCATCATGGACATTTATGAAGCAGATGTGGAACCAAGTGGGCAGCAGCAGCACCTCACGAGCAGCGCTTACTGGGTGAAGGGTTACTGATAAATGACAACTAATTTTTTTTTTTTTTTTTGGTTGCCAGACATCTTGGTTGCCAGTAACTGAGCCATAACGTACGTTGGCTGCCATCTTAACAAACTGCAGGTGGACCAGGGGTTGAGGTGATGCCATTACAAATTATCATCTGCTAGATCAAAGTGCGTGGGGAAGAACTGCAGGTGTGCTATGTTAATACCTACATCTATCTTTCAAGTCATTTAATAATCAAATCTAATGTGGCTTTCATATCAGTATGCTCTCTTGGACCTCAGACACTTTGAAGAAGCTTAATGCATCACATATTGGCAGAATTCACATGCTAGATATACGATGCTCATTTTTCCTTCTTAATACTTATGTCATCTGTGAGTGGGGAATACATAAGATGATATTGTATGTGGAGGTACAAGGAACAACATCCAGGCTCAGTGATCTTGTGAAATCTGAGGTTTTGTTTTGTCCTTTTCTTGCCCCCAAAATGCAAAGTAATTTATCTAAATGGGGTTTCACATTCGTTAGTGGAGACTTGACTAGGCCTACACAGTTTTTTAAGTTACCTGGCTTTGGAAGCTTATTCTTACTGTTTCTAGTCATCCATGCATTTACAGCCCTCAATACATTTATCCCACAAACACTCCAAGTGAAATACAAAAAACTGTCATTTATCTTCCTCACTTTTACATGACTTGAAACAGAGACAAAGACAACCAGTGATATGGTCTCTGCCACAAAAGAGTCTATAGCAAAGGAGGGAATTAAACCCATCACCCCTGAAACAGTCTTGTACTTTCAGACTGTCTTCCTCTGTTCGTGGATTTCATTTCATTAGCTCCAACATAGCAGGCAAATGGTACTCTGTGTGTGTGTGTGTGTGTGTGTGTGTGTGTGTGTGTGTGTGACTGAGGTTCTCAATTTTCATTCATTCGTAGCTTAACAAATTACAAGTCAACTGAACCTCCAGTGTCCGTGTGCATGCTCTCAGCAAACATAAGCTAATACTAGTTAGCTTAGTCATTTTTCTTTTGGGTTTAAAAGAGAATGCATTGCCTTGCATCAGCCATGAGCTGAAAGCATGCACATGGACCACTGAAACACAGTGATTTGGTGGAGCTGCCATAATTTGCTTGGGAGCCAGAGCCTTGAGAGAGAGCAAGCACAAACATTTGACTGTTTAGTTTTCAGCATAATCTGAATACAGTAATGTAATTATTTGCTTTTTGGAAAATTAGCTTTCTCATATGTTCCCATAAGCCTCAAAAATATTTTGTGGCCTTTTAGTTTTCTCAACAGGCTACTTAATGTTTACTTTTGCAGAAAAAAATAACACCATAATCGAATAAGACTGAAGTCAGAATAAATTCATGATATTTTCAAAGGCATGAGGGGGCTGTAGACTCAGACGTCATAATACTTCTGTGCTTTAAGCCTCTCTATCGCCTGGCAGCCTCACGCTGCACCCAACCATCCTCCCGCCAAGACCCACGGCTGCGGCAGGCACTGGAGCTCAGGGGCTGTGCTGCAGGGGAGAGCAAACGGCTCCCTGCGAGGCACTCCCCGAGGCCTGCCCCGCACCTGCGCAACCCTTGCAGAGACCAGCGGTCTCTAAGCGCAGCGGCCAGGACGGGTTGCCTCCTGCCAGCTCTGCTGAGAGGGGACGTGCTATTTGGCATGAGAACAGCGGGTTGGCAGCCACAGCTTTCTCCCCAGCATCACCTGAAACAACTGCAGCTCCTTCCTGGGCGGAGAAGAGGGGAGCACACAGCCCATCGCTCCCAGTCACCCTCCTTGCCAAGCAGCTGTATTTACTGAATGCGAGGATCAGATTTTTTTCTTTTAAAAACCTGAGAGCATTTCAGCTTCTCCACTGCTAGGGTGTGACATGCTCCTCTGGCCAGCACACCCCGGGTACCCCTGCTCATCCCCTCTCCCAGCCGCGGGTACCCCAGGGTGGCTTCTCCTCTTCCTGTGAAGCTGCAACTTCGCCCGGCCACACATGGCCAGCCCACCGCTCGTGGCTGCAACAGGTGTTTCTGCTTTTTTTGGGCCAAAGGAAGCTTTATAAGGTGTTTCCTCCCTTTCAGGGAGGAATGCCAAAACAGTCAAGAAATGGTATATAACTTTATTCAGGTTTCCAAACCAAGAGGAAAATACTGCAGTTGGATTGCTTGAAAGCATACACGGGGCCAAACCCTGCCATTGAAAAAAAGAATGGGAATTGCACCTGTGTAACTCAAACATCCCCATCTGCATAAAGGGGGAAAACCTTCTCTCCATTTCAAAAGATAACATATAATTATTCAAAAACTTCTTCAGACAAGGATAAAATATTTTTTTTTTTTAATTAATTCCAAGATGGAACAAGGAACATTTTCCTACACACATCTGGTACTTTATCTTATCACAGTGAGATAATGGTGTCTTAGTTGCCTTCAAAACACATGCAGCCTAAGCTTCTTAGTCAGCCAATTCTTTGTTTAAATTAGACTTGAAAATGAACTATTGCAAGCTTGTTATCAGACCAAAATTTCACTTGGTTTTTGAAAAATCTAATTACTTTAAAGTAAATAAATAAAACACCCCAAGAGAAAGGGAAAATATTTTATCTATTGAATTTTCTGTTTGTGCTTTTTCCTGCCTCAATAATGCAGAGAGATGTTTTCTTGTGGAAATAATCTCAATTTTTAAATATCAAACTTGTAAGGATTACAAACAGCTTGCACATTTACGTTTCTGCAGGCACCCAGCTTGTAGACCTCTGCACTGCTAACTTAGTAGAGAGAGATTCATCTGAGTAATTAATTATTTCAGTGAGCAACTGAGCTGTTCAATTTCAGATTAACTACTATAAGCATTCAGAGAACAATCCTTGAAGGCAAAAGACTGAGCACATCTGCTATACCCTTGATCTACAGGATGGATTTTTTTTTTTTGGTGCTATACATGGATAGATCAAGAAGCCACTAGGCTCCTGTTCACACTAACCTTAAATATGAACAAAGTGGGTATAAATTATTTCACTTTCTTTTGTTAAACTCACATGAAAGACTTTTTTCCTTTATGCACACTCACTCTTATTCACCCGTTTCTTCATCTGCCTGGAGTTGTCTAGTAACCAGCAAATATTTTGTACCTACTCGTATTATCTATTCTCACTTTTCTACTTCTGTCCCTTACACACTGTCAAGTTGTTAGGGTCCCCCTGCCTCGGAACCGTCCCACTCCTTGCCCCACTAATTCTATTTCTTTCCAGTGAATTTCCTTCCTGTTCAGCTCTTTTATTCTCCCTTGCCCCTCTTTGTTATCATAATATATACTGTACAAACTTATAGCTGTCCCAGGAGTGGCATCCTGTTGAACATCTAATGAACGCAGCAATGGCGCTCTGTGTGACAAAGTCCTGCCCCCTCAGGAAACAATGCAGAAGAGAGACTCTTAGCGCGAGTAGCCTTATGGTATCCTGCAAATACACATGGAAAGCACCGCTCCCGTTACCCAACGTGGTTTTACCTTCAGCAACAGCAGGTTAAGAGCACATCGTACACGTCAGCCATTTAGCTTTGAAGAACAACCAATGCTGCCAGGCACCATAAATTTGTGTACATGGTTAACTGCATAGAAGTGAGCTGCAATTGCACACACAGATTAAGCAAGCCAGTGAACCTGTGCAAACCAGTACAAACACATTCAACTCACATGTTTGCTGGAGATCCACAGCAAGTTTCAATCATGAGAACAGCAGTTTCCTGTGAGCATGAACCTTTTCAAACTCCTGGTCTTGTAAATCTCTGAGAACTGGAACACACTCAGTGCTCTGTAAAGCCCTGGTGATGTGAGCTTGGAGAGCTATGCATCACTATGGCAGCAAGGTGGTTATTAGAATATGTTACTACATATGGAAATTGTCACAAATTCATGGAAATAAGGTTCTGAAGGCAGACAGGCAAAGCTTTTGTTAAAATAAGAAGTAAAGACTTTAATATTATATCTTAGATTTAAAACTGAATCAAAAGGAAGAAAGTCCCAATTTGGTGAACTTACACAACCATTCACTTAAGGTACAAATTTCAAGAAAGTGATCAGGCTGAGCATCAAAAACTGTGTGATACCAAACTGGTGTTTCTTATCAACTGAAGAGGCTGAAATATGAACTGCATCCCGACATACTCCTCTAAATTTGCCCTCCATACACTGATAAGCAACTTGGACTCTTCCATTTGCACTTTTGTCTTTGAAGGAACTCGGAGCCGTACAGCAACCGTGCTGGGGGCTGGGAGAACAACACAGAGATGCAGCAGCAAGTGCAGGCTACAAGAGGATTGAGACTGGTTCTGAAAGGATGGAAGATAATCTGAAATACAGTCAGGGCAATTTGCTTTGCCTTGGAAGAGGTGATGCCCCACCAGTCTTTCTGTCTTCTTCTATGTTAAAAAAGCTCAGAGGACACGATTCAGAGGAAAAATTCAACTTTTTTTTTTCCCACATATGTGACCATCTGCAGTATTACCCCATGTCCAGTTCAGCACAATTATCTCTTACACACTTATCTCTGTGCCTTTTAATTTCAGCAAGGTGCTGTTAGGTTAAGATACGACTTTGCTATGCTTACACACTGCAGTTTAGCACTTGGCTCTCAAGAACCTGACATGTCTCTAATTCCAGTATGTGCCTAATCCTACCAAAGGAAAAGATGCACAGCTAACTAACCATCCAAAAAAAGCACATAAGCCACATAAAGATTCTTCAACACATGCTGTGTGGGATGAGAAGTGAAGCTGAGAGTGCCAAAGCACAATTGCAGTCAGTCATCTATTTCAAGAACCTGTTTTTTTCCTCACATTGTTCTTAGATGCGTGCAATCTCTACAAAAACAGGAAAGGTACCTAATCACATCGGCGGAGTCAGAAAGTAGCCCCAGGGAAGCCAAATTATTTTATTTTACAAATTGGTCTCTTTACCTTTAGTTAATTACGAATTAACTGAAGCTTTGTTTGTGTCAAGTTTGCTCCTCAAGTAAATTTGGGTACTCTGGATGCAAACGTATCCTGCCTGGTGTTCTTGAATTATTTGTTACATTCTTAACTTCATACTTTGAGGGCCTGCCAGTTAGGAATGAGTCTGTCCAAATTACATGCTTTGTTTCTTATCCGACACTGAATTGTCATTTATTAACAAGAGAAATTATTAACAAGAAATTGAAGGTTATGAAACTTAAGGAAACATTTCTTTCAGGAGTTTAGATGTACACATTTACATAGTCTGAAACACTCTCATTCTCACTAACAACAACAGCTATACCTCCCGTTAACAGAGTTAAAAATACTAATGTTCAAGCATTATGGATCCTCCAGCTAATTTACAATTTTTATTTGAATAAACACAAACAATAACTTACACAAATATTTGCTAAGACTCTATGAACACGCATGTTCAGGTCAGGAGTTCTGTAAGAATTGCGGCTCTGATCATTTGGGAGCAACCCTAAGAAGGCTGAATCCTTTCAGAGAGACTGTATCAGTAACTCACAAGGCTTGCTGCTCTTTAGGAAATCATTCTCTAGAGACTATTGCTACAGGCAGGTGAAGAAGCCATTTCTTTTCCATTATAACCGTGGTGCAAAGAAAAGTGGAGTGCAGTTTCAGAAACGTATGTATGTCTGAAAGGGAAGAACAAAAGTCCGAGATAATGAAAACTGGTGTATTTCAATGTACAAGAATAGTTTTTATGTTTATGGCAACAAAACAGAATTCTTGATAATGGATCATCCCAGCCTCACCAAAACATCTGGTCACCTTTTTCCATCTGGACTGTTTTTCTCTTTACTTTTTTTATTTGTCTTTGCTCATCTTGGGGCTGGTGAAGGTTGAGCAAGTGCTGGCAATGAAAACCAGTGAAAAGGTTTTGATGGTTTGGGGCACAGCCAAGAGGACACTGTGCAAGCTGCTCGACACTGACCCCCAAGTGCCTGAAGTCTCCATCAAAAGAGAAGAGCCTCCCATGAGATGAGAAGTAATTCAATCTTTTTCTGGCTGGTTCAAATCTTCTTACCGAAGGCTACAAGTTCATCATGACCTTAAATGAATGAACTGAAACTATCTAATTCATAACCCTTGGAACATCACCTGCAGCTTTAGCTCTCTCTTGGGAGACCTGAAGTAGCTGTTTCCAGTTATTTCCATTTTCAAAAATCCTCTGTACATAAAAAAGTAACGCCAAAGTATTACTTGGCCCTAAATAAATTGCTGTTATCAGTTTAGAAGGATTAGCACTTCATCTCTTCCTAAACAAACCTCACCCACTTTGTGTTCACACCATAAAGGCCCTCTTAAAACTTGATTCTACACAAAAATGAACCAAACAGCTCAGGTGACTGGTGCAGACTCAGCCATTTTTATGCGTTCACAGCTGCCTAACATTTAGTTTGACAACAATGGGTATGTTCCCCCTCCCCAAGAATAAACTTGCATTAAAAACACCAAAGTTGGAAGCAGTTACTCTGTCATAGGACTTCTCTCTAGCAATCTTTTTCAGAGCAGAACCGATACACATATTTTCAAAAAATTAGTGCTTTATCTACCGATTCTTCACCTGTTTTGACAAAATAAATCATTTTTAATTCTATGCCATTAAAGACTTTTCATAAATCTTATGTTCATAATTTTGTTGAGTTTTTACTTTCAGTCTTACTTTTTCTTCTTTCTTCAACTTCATCCAGCTCCTATCTGGAGCTGTACTGAAAATGCTCTGATGCTCCAGATACTCTATGATGCTGGAAATAATTAGTTAACGTTCACAAAAAAACTAAGAAGGTTTTTAATCTGTTGTGAATAGAAATGTGCCTAAGAAGAGGTGGCACTCATTCAAAAAAATGCAGAGGAGCCTATGCCACCTCCTAGGCACATGCAACTCAAAAGGTGTGAAATGTAAGAGGGCCAACAGCACCCTGAGCTGTCTGAAGAAAAGCACAGGCAGGAGGTCAAGGGATATCCTCTACTCAGCACTTGTGAGGTTGTATCTAGTATACTGCATCCAATCCCTCCACCCCAAGATAGGGAACACTTTGATAAACTAGACGAAGTCCAGAAGAGGGGCACGAGGATGAATAGGGGCTGGAGCACACCTCCTGGGAAGAAAGGCTGAGGGACTGGGCCTTGTTCAGGCTGGAAGGGATGTCTCCGAGGGGACCCAACAGGTGCTTCCATTGCCTATGGGGAGGTCATTGAGAGACAGAGTCAGGCTCTTCACAGTGGTGCACAGTGGGATGATGGCAAACAATAGACAGAAGTTGAAACAAGAGCAGTTCAGGCTAGATATAAGGAAAAACTTTTTCCCCATGAGGACAGTGACGCACTGGAGCAGTTGCCGCCCAGTGCAGTCTCCAGCCTTGAAGGGTTTCAAGACCTGACTGGATCAATCCCTGAGCAACCTGGTCTGATCCTACAGTTGACCCTACTCTGAGCAGGAGGGTGGACTAGAGGCTTCTCAAGCTCCCTTGCAAACTCAGTTGCCCTATGACACTATGAAAATTCATGTTTGCCTCACAGGTGTTTCTCCCATGATTTTTCCCAAGCTTCACAGAGCTTTTAAAAGAGTATTATAAATATTACAGTAGACTCTTGCTGGTTCTCCTATGATCCTGAAGTCCTGCTGTCACCACTTAGCAGTGCAAAAAAGATCATCGGCTGTCTTGTGAGAGTTTCACATACACCTTGCAGTGATAAAGTATCAAGGTACAAATTCTGTGTTAATATGACTGCAGGGATAAATAAAGAAAGGAACAAGTGAGCACTTAAAAAGAGATAAGGAAAAGGTAAGTCTTCATATAATAATGTTCAGTCATGCCTAATAAACACACGGAAAGTACAGCAGCCATAGTACTGTGAATAGCTGTGAAAAAGAATAAATATTGCAAAAGGGAGTGCACAAGACATGCTTTCTGTGTGATGTAGCATTTTGGGCCTTTGGGGCACCTGCAAGCCTTAATTTACCCAACGGGGCTCCACCAGGACCCGTGCCCAGGCATCCCCACCCTAAGCCCATTTCTGCTCAGGCTGGACCTCGTTTCCAGCTCCTGGAGGGAGCCTGGCCCTGGTTCATCTCCTCACTGTGCCAAGAGCTGTTGCTGGACCCCATCACCACCACCCTGCTCTGCCCAGCCAGCACTCATCCTGGTTGAGGAGGGCATAGGTTGTGCTGGGTCACTTCAGCTTCTGGCTTGCACCCTCTCATGCGGCAGCTCCATTCCTGCTGTACCCTGGCACAGAATTTGGGATGCAGATTTCCTAAATCTTCCATATTTTTCTGAAGTCAAATTGTCCAACCACCTATACTTTCCATTACACTTTTCCAGTCACTCAATACAAATAAAGGTGGCAAATACTACCTTCACTCCCCGTGCAAGGACTGACAGCCTGAAAACATCTAGCACAACGTGCGCAGAGCTGGCGCTTGAAGGTCTTTGGTTCTCCTGCAGCAATTGTTGAGGAGCAGAGGATAATGTTTGGAAAACTCTTAACACCATCACAGAGTAAGCAGAAGAGATTACATTTTCAGTAGAGATCTGTTAACGTTTACCTAACTTTCTGTAATAGGTAATTATCACCTCTCTCTGTTTAGAAATGGGGCGGTATAGAAGTGCATTCTAAGTGTAACCACACAACATATTTGTATAAATTGCCGACATATTTGTATAAATTAAGAAATGTATATTTTCCACCCCAAGCAACATTGTATATAAAGTTCCTTCACAAGAGTATCTAAAATAGCTGAAAGGGAGAACAGCAAGGAGAATAACATGCCATCTTTAGCAGAATTATCACACATGAACTCCTCCGAACCTGCACGTTCAGCTTTGTATCAGAACATGAAACGTCCACCACACTTACTGCCACTCAATTCAGTAAAAGCAGAATTTAAAAAACAGGTATCCATTGCAGTCCAAGCACTGTGCCAATCTCACCCGCAAGACAAAGTGCACTCTGTCAAACTTCAAAAAGGTAAGTCAAGCATTACTAGAGAAGGACATTTATCTGAGGTGCTACTATTCCCTTGGAAGACAATGTTTATACATTCCCATGTTGCAATTCTTTAGCAACTCCAGCAACTGGTATCAGTAGAAAAATAAATTAGGAAGGTAATGCATTTGCACAGTCTTTTAGAGCATTTTAACAGATGTCGTTGCAGAAGGTTGGCAAGGCTACCAGACCAGCTAGCTCACCATCTACTGATACTACTGAGAAGATAAATATTCCCCAGATCTCAGCTGGAGGAGCAAAGCAGTAAAGCTCAGCTCTCAGCAAGCAACCAATCAAGTACTGATATTGTGTTTTAAAGTTTATGGGGTTTTGGTCTTTCTTAGCTGAGTGCAAGCACTCCATTATCGATCTGTAATCTAGGCCATTTCACAGACCCCTGTAGACAGGCAGGAAAGATAAGGGTCCCTGACAAGCAGTAATTCTTTTCTACCTTTATTTTTGATTTCTATCTTCAGCCATCACCTTCCAAAGGCACCTGTAATAAAAGCTCCCAGGCAAATGAAACTCAGGTCCTCTGCAGAAGTCAGAGCTAATACATCACCATAAAAATACCTCTGAGGATTTATAGTTCAAAAAGAATACATATTGACTGCACTGGGAGCATCTTATGAGAATGCCCCTGGGAGAAAGAAGTGGGAAACTCCATCCTTGTATGGTAATTCTGTACTTTTCATTTTGTTAAAGAGGTTTTTCTGTTCAGAGTTACTTAAATCAAGAGAAGCTTGTTGGAAATTCAACAAAACAGTGACTTAAGAGGAGTAAAGATTACATTTTGCTGAATATGACATCAGAAGCTTTCTGTGCTACAGAATAGAGCTGTCAAATGTACAAAATGTACAAAATCCTTGGTTAAGCAATCTTAATTAGCACAACGCTTCAGAACAGTAAAAACACAGTACTGCCACAGTGTAAATGTCGAGGCAGAAAGCAGCAGAAATCATTCATGATACCTCTGTGACAGATTAACAATGCAGTGCTCCCAACAATAAAATAAAAACGCCTGCAGGCAATTGCTTTTTGGCAGTTAGAAGTCTACAAATTGCACCTTGATACTCAGCTACCTCTTATATTTGACTTCTTTCCTGGTGACCAGACCGGCAGTCATGAGCTAGCTCCAAAGTAAGAGGATTCTTGGGATAGCCATCAGCATAAGACTTAGCAACGTAACTTTCTAAATCCTGGGGCAAGAAGAAGAGGTTGAGGAGGAGGAGACACTCTCCCCAGCTACCCTTGCAGGACAGAAGCTGCCTTTGGAAGTCTGAGTCACGGGCTGCCTGGAGTCTCTGGGAGCTGAACTGCTTCTGCACCCTGTAAGCTCACGAAGAGGCTTCTCCTGTCATGTTTCCCGTTGCATCTTCCATTCAAGGTTTGGGGGATTTTTGAAAGGATTTGAAAGGATTTTTTTTCTTTGACAGGAAAAAAAAAAAAAAAAAAAAAATGAGGCTACAGACTTCACATGTTTTAGTTAAGCCTCTACTATGCTCAGCAATTTTATTACTTTGCTTAAGGACTGAATCAAAGAAGAATTAGCTAAAATACACTACAAATCCCCATTCCTAAAAATCTGTAAAGATACTCAAATCGAAGGGGGATTTGTAGTGTTCCTCTGCCCAGCCTTTTTGCATTTCCTTATTACCAATTAGGAAACTGGTGAAGGCACGAATATTTCATGGTGCAGAACACAGTAAATTTAGTAGGTATACAGGTTCACTGCTTTTGAATGCTGCACAGCTCTCAATACAATAGGTTGTTAGTTGGAGTAAAGCTTTTTTTGCCCAAGTGCACTGGTAAGGTCTCAAATAAAATTTACTCAAGTACATTTGCAGTACATTTCACTGAGAATCATTATAAAGTGGTCCTTAAACTGTATTTAAGAGGCTTTACTTGATCAATCAAGAAATTTATTAGCTGCTGTTTGTGATTAGTAGACACCTAAATGTTCTTATTTACACGAATTTAACTGCAGAAGCATTTGAGGAAAATCAGGCTTTAAGAAGGAATTTGGAAAATCAAACTGAACAGATTTCTTTTACACATCATCTGAACACATTACGTTAAACCTAGCAGTGGAAAATCAAGACCACATTGACAGCTTCCGGCTATAGACAAGCCCTCAACTGTTTAACACCTATTCAGTTGAACAGCAAAACCTTCTTTGGGATCCTGTTTGGAGGCTGCGATTGCAAAGAACCTGCACACCCTGGCAGAACACCAGCATGGACCCTGGAGCCAGGGACATAGCCTGGGAGGGTGCTGGTGGCACGCTCTGGTGTGTCCCAGCTCTTCATAGGACTGAGGCACACTCTTGCAGAGCTGGAGCCAGGAAACTCTGGGGTGCCGCATTGTCTCATGGCTTCCTGCACATCCATACTATCAACATAAACGCTTTTCTGAAATCAATGCAATAAATCGCTGCAACATGACCCAAGTCATCACTTCTGGCTACAAATGCGTTAACTAAATGGAGACATATCAATTCCTACATTGATCCACATCCTAAAAGTCATTTTTATTATTTATTTTCCCTCAGCCTTTCTCAGCAATCATTTACATGAGATTTCCTAGATCATCAGCTGAGATCTACCTCATCATGCTTTCTCTACAGTAAGCCAAAATGCTGCAGTTAGGGCGTTCTGTAAACTCCAAATACAAGTATTCAGTCTTCGCTGATATAGATGCAAATAAGGCAGCTTTTAATATAATAAATGAAAACAATTAGTTTATCAAACCCAAGGCAATCCTTTTAAACAAGACAATTCTTGAATATATGGGGAAGGTAGAACCAAAATTATTATTTTATACTGATGCAGCAATAACAGAATTTATCCCAGTCCTATTGATTTCAAGTGCTACAGAAGAAACACAATCCTTGCCCAAAGCAAATGTCACATCAGCTTCTGTTGTATGCCAAGTCCAATCTCTAAGACTTCCAGTGTGTTTCTAGAGCTTTAGTTTGAATAGCTTTAGCACTGAGCAAAATAGCACCGTCTTGCCCCAAAACTATGTCTTTAAATCTAAAGTCAAAAATAGTTATTCACAGGGGAACAAGATGATTTCAAATATGAAACACTGGGGATTAATTCAGGGAAAATGCTGGCTGTATAGTACACATATTCAATTGTATCTTCCAAAAAGAGGAAATCCTCACAGTATCTTGCTTCTAATTACCGTTGATAAAACATCGTCAGTGCTATGAGAATCATGCACACTATATTAAGAAGTAAAACTACATCCAAGAACCTGGATTTCTTTTTAGAAAAGTTGACATCTGCTGACAGTGCAGCAATTCCAAGAAATTTCTTTCCCCCCCAAGGGAAACAATCTGTACTGTCAAAACTTGCTAGAAAAATTGCTTTCAGGAAGGAAAAGTTGCAGAACTCAATAAGACACAGAACGCATTTTTGGTAAGAGAGCAGAACTGGTTGGTTGTACTCAGAAAGGACATTGTAGAGGCGCAACGTAGCTGATAACACGAAGAGCGAACAGCCCTGGAGCAGATGATGCGACATTCTCACAGAAGGAGATTTGGTTGCAGAACTGTCAGAATAATAAACCCATACGCTGCTTTACAGAAAACAAGGCAAACTTTCCTCATTTGATTGATCTACAGTTTGGCTGACAAACAAAGTTTGTCTCTTACACAAGAAGCAAGCTGCAGAATTAAGACCCCATCATATGTTCATCAGAAGAAGAACATTTTCAAATATACCTCTGTGATTTTAAAAAGTTACTCGAGAGTCTTTTGTCACTTAATGTCACACTTTGGCTTGTAGTGTCTTGGTTGCCTTGTAAAATGAGAATAAAGATGCTAAATCTGCTCTGATTCTGATGAAAATTGACCCATACAAGTCCTAAACAGATGCAGCTGATCTTGTAATACTTTTCTACATGATGTACTCTACTGGCCTAGTACTTAGGAGAAAATTCTTACAAGTTCTCAGATAAAACAGGAGAAAACCAAAAACTACAGTGCTGACTGATGTTGGGCTCTAAAGACTGCAAGGCTTTTCAAAGCAGGGCCTTGCAGTCTAGATAAACTGGTCAAATTTGTAACCCATGTAACTACAGTTTTACTTGTCCAAATCAGCAAGGTGTTACCCCTTTTTAAAGCACTGTTCCACTTTACTGCATGCAATTTAAAAACCTACAGAACTGACTGTGTTTTATTGGTGGAGAGCAGCTGGGGAGAGGATAATTCCCACACAGCACCTTGTCATGTAGGAACACAAGTCATTATTTTTATTAATTGTTAAGCAATTTGTCTGCTCCACCACCAAACAACTTTCCCTCATGAGTAATTCACAGCCCTGCCAAGAGAACCTTGCCAAATCACCACTCCCTCCACCTGAAAGTCATTTTCATAAGTTCTTGTTTAAAGTGGAAACCAAATGGTTATTGTATTTTTTGTTAACATAATGCAGCTATATTATAACAGCCTGTGGCAGATACACAGGACTTGGACATTCATGCTAACAGATGTTTGAGAAGGGAACAATTCTTTGTTTGGTTTGTTTATATGCCAGCAGATCTTGTTCTGAATCTATATAAAAACCATCTTCCTCCCTCCTGAAAATATATATTATGGAAAGGACTACATTAATCCCTAGTGTAAATCCACTGAAGTCAGCAGTGTTACATCAGCAATGAATTTGACCCTTTGTGGTTAGTTTACGTTTATTTAAAAGCATAGTCATGAATCCATCTTCTCTCTGTCTGCCTACCTTCCTTAAGAGAGGATGGGCTGCACCAGATAATGAAGTGGATTAGTTGTGGTGGCTTTCTGAGTATGTACTGAACTTCTCCAGTTATCTAAGGATATGGTTTCATATGTTTAACTTTTACATTTGGATAAAGGGATTACACCATGAGTAATGTCTAACAACCACTGCATATGGTTTATTTGCTTTGCAACATCTGCTGAATCTGCTGAAGATCAAATCCAATAAAAAAAAGACTAAAAAAAAACCCCTAAAGTCTCAACAATATACCAAATTAGGGAGCCTGCCCTTTTGCTCGAAGACAAATGTTCCCATGCCCATAAGCATCTGAAATGGTCCTGCTCCAAACACATCCACTAATTTGCATCACTGGTGCCAGTAGGAAATATAACAGTGAAAAGAAAAATAAACAGCGGAAGAACAACAAGGGGTAGAAAAATAAGCACAGGACTGAGCAGAAATGGAATTTCCATAAGGATGCCAAGTAATATTGGGAGAGGGTGAGAATGGAAACAGCAGAGGAAAAGTTTTGCTGGTGAAGTAATAACACAATAGGGAGAAATTGAAAAGTACTGTTGTGCATGGGACTGTTGTCTTGGACCTGCTCTAGGTTTCTTCAAACAAATCTTCTATTTGCAAAGGACCTGGGTGGCCTGGCAGTCTCCTTCCTTATTTTCCCTGTGAACATTGACATGTGGAACATGTCTTTGAGGGTCCATGAGGAAAGTGACTACATAACAGATGGATTTCCTTGTTTATTGGCAGGTACAAGTTAATGACAAACAGCACTGTGGCTATTACCTTTTGCTTAAATTATTTCCTTAATGAAAGGACCAGTACATTTAATGATTCCAAGGAAACAGAGCAAAAAACACCTTTCTAACTTTACTTCCCTTAAAGAAAAAGGCATCTACCATCTGTTTTTCAGCCTTGCTACTCTCATGTTTTACTTTCTCTCCCCCCCTGCTTTTTTTTTTTTTTAAGTGTTTAATATCATCCTTAATCCTTAAATCCCAAAATGGAAATTCTTGACCATCAAGCATTACATGACTGTTAGAAACTAGAGTAAAACAAAAAATCTTTGTCAAATCTCCTCTCACTTGGTTGTAACACAAAAAAGGAATTTGGAATTTAGTCATCTTGAAAAGTGATGCTTTCAATACTATCAGTGTTTTTGTACTTATCCCCCTTTAGGATAAGTAGGAAAAGAAGCAAAGGGGAAAGAAAGATGTTTTATTGATGCTCAGTGTTTGGTGTGACACTGTTCGAGGGTTATTAGAACATGGAATAGAAAGTCGGACACTGAGATTGAGTGGTCACTTTTGTATCTCAAAGTGATGATAAGTGAGGCTTTTCATCGAAAGGTTACAAACAGCACAATGATTTGGTATGGCTGGGATTCCACCATTGCATATTGCAAAAAACTGCTGGGAAAGATGGGAGAAGAGGAGAAAAGGTTTATGTGACAAAAAACAAACAAAAAAAACCCCAAAACAACCACACACAAAAAACAAACAAACAAAACCCGAAACCCCAAAAGAAGAGTGCGAAGCTCAAATAAGCAAAAAAAAAAAAAAAAAAAAAAAAAAAAGAGGCTGTTTCAAGTCTTTAGCTTTCTCACATCATTTAGGGAGAAATCATCTGAGCAATGCTTGCTAGTTCTCTTCCATTTTGCCCTGTATGAGGATCCTATACTCACGTAGACTCAAAAGAAGTGTGCTTAGACCATGGGCAATACCTGGATTTGTTACCCAAGCATAGCAGTTTTATCTATGTCATCATTTTGAAAGTTGTCAGTCCTGTCAGCATTTCTCTGAAGTGTGAAATGAAGACCCTACTTCACTGATCAACAATCCTTAGTTATAGTCCCTACTTTTCAGCTGAACTTGGGAACTGTAAATGAAATTTAGCTTACCTTCATCTTCTAAAATACTGAACACAAAGACATAATTAAAAAAAGAAACAAAAACAAAAACAAAAACCCAAACTCACAGCTACCTTGATTCTGTGGTAAATTCCAAGTTAACAGAAAAAAAATCCAGACTGTTTGAAAAGATTTAGTCAAAGTGATATTCACTGTAATAGCCACTGAACAGTTTGCTATTCCATCCCAGAGCAACCATCAACTCAATTAAGTAAATGAGAGAATCGAGTTATTTGGGGAATGTACACCTCTAATTAGCTGGAGTTATTTGTGCAGTTAATTCATTTATGGATAGATTTCTCAGCAAGCCCAGGGCTTCCACTGCTTTCGCACTGCTGTACCAGGCTTAATTGCCATTCTGTTTCTCTTAAAAACTTTAATGGATAATTGAGTGCTGTAGGGGAATGCAGGTGGTGAGAGTTAAATCTCTAAAGGACAGGCTGTCCTCTGTCACAGAGCTGGAAAAGACAGTCCACAAGCCCCCTTTTCTTCCTTGTCAGGGACTCTGACAACTCTTATTGCCTAACCAGTACTTCTGCTTGTTGGTGCAAGTATTCTTCTAGTTATATACCAATGCAGTAATTGCACCTTGCCAGAGCAGAAATAGACGGCTTGCACTTCATCTAGAAGGAGTCTGCTCCTGGCAAATCCTCCTTGCTGCTTTAAAGGAACCTGCCTTCCCCTAAAAGCTCTAAAGCAATGACTCCTATCAAATGATGGAAAGATGTCTAAACAGAGTTGTCATTAAAAACCCCACCACTGCAAGTATCTACATCACAGACACACGTTAGCACAGAAAACTGGTAGAACACATCTGTTTGCTTGTTAAATTAATTTCAAGTGATTGTCACCAGTTTGGGGGAGAGCACAACCACAGCTGATTTTAGCAAAATGTATACAAATAATAATTTAAAAAAAAAAAAAATCAAACGCTGGACCAGAGGATTCTGCTCTCTGACACCATGAAGGAAGGGAAGAATCTTACGTTTTTGAATTTGTTTTTACTGAAAAGCTTTCAAGACAGATTTTTTTTTTTTCCTTTTAGTGATTTATTGCATTTTGGATGCTGAATGAACATAGTTCTGTTTATTTAAATTAGCAGCTAGGCAGCTGACCAAGTCACTCATGAATAGAGCTATCCAAAAATACGTATGTCTGCTGAGAGGACTGTTATTTTCAACTAATTAGAACATGGAGATCTTTTATCAAACTGGAGCAGTTACTGTTTAAAAATTACAATAACAGAATTGTAACCACTGAGCAGAGATATGTTTTCAGCACGTATAAGTTATTGCCTTGTGACAGTTAAAAGAAAACAAAACAGCTGCTGGAAATACTGAGATAGAAACTCCCTTTTTTTTTTTCCTTGCAGACAACATTAGTTGACTGTTACATAGCTGAACCATTGCTGCGTTTCTACTAAGGTACCATTTTAGGCTTGGCATAAACAATAGATATGACCATGAAAAGAAAGCAAAATCCCCCAATGTGCTGCATTTCACTGATGGTCTGCTCTGCTTCCACCAGCCTCCTGCTAGCGGACTGCAGGTTTACCCCATGGTAATTGTTAGATGTTTTCACAAGGCCAAAGTAGAAATCTTTGTCCAGTGGCTGAAATTCAATAACTTACTGGTGAACGTACTCAGTCCCCTGAGGTCTGCTCTTATATATGTCACTTCAACACTTTTCCATCCTCTTTTGACTCCCGGCTGCGCCTGTTTGGGTTGCAAGACATACAAATCAGGGGACGGTCGCTGGCTGTCTGCTGCAACACCGTGGACCTGACCCCAGCAGAGGTTGCTAAGTGCTATTGCAACACAAATAAGGATACGGGTCTTGACAGCTGCCTGAAATTAATGGGCTAGATGGGAACCCAGGGACTCTGTTTCAGTTTCAAGTATTTTTGAGAAACCTTAGGCCAGCCACTTCCCCATTCTGGGTTGCAGCTTTTCCATCTGCAAAAACTGAGATCAAGATACTGACTTCATTTGAAAAAGTGCTTGGGAGCCTCCACGAAAGCCAAACACTAAAACCATGCGCCTTTGTCAGAGGTTATTACCCAGTCATTTTAGTACTATTGGACAACGTGAATTACATTTAAAGAAAAAAAAAAAACAACAAATTATTCCTTTAAATATATAAAATTCATATGCTGCTACCTTTGCTGATCATGCAAGTACAAAATATTTGGGAATGGCAGGGTGGAGCTCATATGTGCTGTTTGTATTCCTACATAGAAAAGATACATAATGCCCTGCCATTAATGTTATCAGAGGAAAGATTATTTATGCTCTGGAGATTAAACCTGGATATTTTTGAAGGAAATAAATGCAAGTATGAGCTGTTTGATTGATTTTTAATTAGACATTTTAGGATGTATTCATTTTAACTGGCTTCAGGGACAGATCATTATTTATTGCCACATCAGGTTACACTGGAAACTGGAGGCACAGAATTCATTTGCCAAATTCATTGCAGACAGGAGGAGGGATAGACAAGTCTCAGTCAGCAACTGGGGGAATTTTAGAGGGAAGCTTTTGATGGCAAAGCGATCCCAAAGAGCAAACCTAGGGGAATCACAGTTTCAACTGCAAAAGTAATTTAAGCAACATGACAACACGGAGCCCACACGGATGGAAGAAGATGACATGGCAGCCTTGGGGAAGCCAGGCACGGAGCAGCGCTTCCTGCCCAAAGCTTGCAGCCCACAAGCTCCTGCACTCATCACCTCACCTTCCCTGTCCAAAAGGCCTCCCAGACTACATGTCCCTGAACTCAGAGGTTCCCATTCCCTTCAGACCCTCTTACCCCACCCCTCACAGCCCAATACCTTCTGAAAACTGCTGTTTCCTTAGGCCCCTACCCTCCATGGAGGCAGCAGCACACGTACAGGGGCCATGAGCCAGTGTTCCCACTGCAGATGTGGAATTAAACCCCCTGGCCCTCTTCCTGGGAAAATCAGCCCAGGGATAAGCTATGAGTAGGAAGGCTTTGAACCACGGAACAGTCTCTTCCTCTCCCAACACCAAACTGATTTGCTTTGCCCAGAGGGGTGCAGAGTGGAAATAGAGAACTGAGGACTGTTTCCAGACAGCTATCACAGGAAAAATATTATTGCCTCTTTTGTCTGGCAGGCTTTTCAGAGTCTGAGCACAAGATACGAGAGCTAAAAATCCCCTTGGACCTGACTTTGTGGTCAAAAAGGGCATGCTTGGGAAAACAACCTCTTACTCACCTCCTTCCCTGCACTATTCCCCAGACAAGAAAGAGTATTCCTAGATAAGTAGCTCTCCAAGTACTATCCCTGGTGATTTGTCACTGATTATACCAGAGAACACCCTCTGAGCAATAAATCTGAGCTTCAAATGGTGCAGAAGCACCTTGGACACAAGTGACAGCCACTGTGCCTGGGCTGCAGCGGTCCATCTGTGAGCCGGGAGCCGCAGGACACGGCTGGCAGGGAGGCAGATGCGGCAGCAGACATCTGCTTCTGCTGCTCATCCTGCCTCCCCCTTTCCTTTTCCCAAAGAAAAAAAAGAAAAAATCTCTTTGGAGATTTTTGTGGTGGGAAAAACATACCTCGGGCCAGGTAGGAAATTAAGGGGCTCCAGAAAATTTGTCAGGGGCCACAGTGAATACTTAGAGAAAATCCCAGGTAGAGAAGTCCAGCCATTTATATTTCTCCCCAGATGACAGCAGCTGAAGATTGAAGGTGAAATGCCCTATAGCATAAAAGAAACTAGCTAATTATCTAATCAAGTCAATACATCTCAGAGGTGATGAATTCATTCAGCCATTACATCTCTTGTTGTTTACAAAGCACTTAGAAGATGTATATCCAATGAAAGCTGTTCAAGTGTTCTGCACTGACAAGTTACTGGCATGTTTTGCTAACCACGCACTTGCATTTCATTCTTGTCTGAAACAGGAAGGAAAAGGCTAAAATTTATAATTACCACTGGTGTTTCTAAGTAGTATAATCTTTCAGTAATAGACAAAAAAACCCCAAACATCCACAAAGAACAACCCCCCCCCCCCCAAAAAAAAAAAAAAAAGTAAGAGAAGAGCTTAGTACAGCTAGTCCAGAATTCCCTTTAGCTGAGGAGATGCTCTCATGCCTTCATAAAACGACACAGCTGGCTTTGGGGGAAGTGACTAGATGAAGAATCCACAACATACAAATAAGTGCAATTAGACAGTCCAGTGTTTACAGAAAAGCGATTGGCAGTCTGGCCCTCCTCTTCATCTGGCCAAGCGCCCTCAGAGCTTGGGCCTCCACCAAGAAGAATCAGGCACAGGGTGTGTGTGGGGGAGTTGCTAAGGATCTCTCCCCCTCATTGAAAAAAAAAGAAATTCTTATTCTACTGGTCACGGAGATGTACACAGGGCTTAGAAACATTTCAGTTTCTTTTCAGACTAATCTAGTGTTTCCAAAGTTATTGCAAAAGAGTCTATGATAGACATAAAATATAACATTTATACAAATGAATAAGTATTGAGGGTCAGCAAGTCAAAAGCTTACCACAATTACTGCCGTCACACTAACTACATTTTTGCTAACCTTTCCTTTCTCACTGTTTAAAGTCACACATTTGCATCGCAGTTTTAGCGTAAATCAAGCAGACATGCAGTGTTCAAAACAAAGTATCACCACTAGTATGTTTAAGAAACAATTTTCTATGCAGGACACTAAACTTTTAACTGGAAGTCTCTGAAGTCATCAAGAAGGGGGAAACAAAAAGGAGAACCAATCTCCAACTACAAGTGCAGCCTGCAGCCTTCTTCGTCTTTATTATACAGGTATTTTTTCAACCCAAAACCATCTAATTACCTACTGAGGATCTGACTCTGATCTAAGTCACTTAATGTTTTAACAACCAAAAACTGTTCCAGTGTAAGGAACACCATGCAACACCAAATCAGCAATACGTAATGACAAAATTATTGAAAATAGCTCCTGTAAATTCCCCTGTATGAATTCATACTATGATTAGGTTGGGGCGTTACTTTCCAGAGGTCTGCTTGCTTGTCCAGTCTTGTTAGAGCTCTCTCCACCATCTGCAGCGTCACCTATGTTAATGTGCCTCTCTTTTCTGTAGTGAATCTATTTTTTCCTGAAGGCATCTAGAAGACGATGTCAGACGATTGTCAGATATGTCATCTTGAGGATGACAGCTTTTTCAAGGGCCAGATAAGTTTGTCTTGCTGCCATTTAGGCTAGGGTTGGAAGACCTGGGAATTCTGAGCTTCCACAGACTCATGGCTTTGCAAGTCTCCATCAGCAAGTTTCATTTTCTGATGCTCTATGGTCTTCTTTCAGTTTTTTTTTTTTTTTCAAGTTAGTCATTAGAGGATTTGTTTTGTCATTTATTAAAACAAAGGAAATAAGTGTTTACTAAAATAATTCACAATATTTCCTTCAAGTCCTGATTTTGCCTTGAGGATTTCTAAATCTAACACTTCCAGCTCTCAAACACAGCAGTAGTTACAATCTGGCAAGATCGTTGTCCAAAGTGATGTAACCTGTGGGACTGAGCTGGAGCAACGCTGTTCCTCTTGCAGATGAAAATACAGTAATGCATTTGTGGGTCCATCTAATCCCTTCTTTGCTTTTTACAGGCCCAAAGTCCTCTGGGGATCATAAAAAAAAAAAAAAAAGTGTTCCCAAGTGCTGCACTTCACATTTAGGGGTTGGTTTTAATGACAGATGTGAAAACACCTAACCAGACACTCTCCAGCAAATGCACAAGACGGTGTTGAGAGCATAAGTAGTCACAGCTAAATTTAAGAATAATGTCTATTTAAGGTTTAGACTATTTTATTCTAAGCTGACTTTTTTTTGTAATGAATTTTTGTTTACTGATCTGATTAGAACACAAACTTGCTATTTTTTGCTGCAGAAAAACATCAGATAAGACGAAATTCAAAATGCAGCAAGTGTCCATTATATGTGTAAAATCCAAGTAATGTCAGAGTCAGAAAACAGGATAGCCTGGATCTCACTGCTATCATTTCATGTCCTAAATATTTTCATTTAAGATCAATTTATAATTACCTCTGACCATTTTGTCTTATCCTATGCCCCCCTCCTCTTGCTCCTTCCCAGCTTCATTTGTTGCATGAAGACACTGAAGCTCACAGTATTTCCTAAAGTTAGTCACCATTTTATTCTTTCTAGCTCTCATCCCTTTCCTATCACATATCTTCATGTCCTATAGTGATGCAACCCAGTGCTCGGTTTTAACATGTTCCTCCAAGATTGAAATGTAGCACAGAATGTCACTGTGCATAAACCTTAATCCAAATCAGCATGACTGTTCCTGAATAATTTAGAAAGCTAGTCACATACTGATGGCATTTCTTCATTGTGGTAAGAGGCTTATAGTATAGCTCAGAAAAGCATACACATTGTACACAGGAATATCACCGCATATGCTACACAAATTTTAGAAGTATGATTTAACAGCATAGCAAATAACTTCCAGTCAATGACATTTCTTTCTCCTCTAAAATACAATCATAATAATTTTCATTAAGAACTACGGCCTTCCATGCCCATTAGTCTTACGGCACTACTTCTCTTTTCTGGGTGCAAAGCCATCACTCACATTCAAGTTAAGAAAGGTAGTAAGTTAGCAAACATCCCAAAGATCCTGCCATTGAAAGTGCAAATGCATAATAAGGTATCAGAGCATCAAAACTCTGTTAATCCTTTTTAAAAAATGCTCAGCTCCAGTATAAAGTGGAGATTTTGCTTATTAATGAGGTTTTTAGTTAGCTTTTTCTTTTCTGCCGTCAGTTCCCACAAACAATAATACTGAGTTAGTTGAGCCTTCCCCTATGTTAACCTTGTTAATATTTGGTTTAGATCTGCATAATGCTTATGCAGCCCCTTATCCAGTGGAGACCCCTTCATCCTTATTCAATAGACTAAAAAGTGGCATATATTCACCATTTTACGCAAATAGCTCCAAACAAATAGTAGCCATGCACAATCAGGACTGCATGGGAAGGAAGCTGGAAGAGAGATGTAGAAGCCATTGCTGTGTTATTTTCTCGTGCTAAGAGACATTGTTTAATTAAAACTGCCCTTCAGACTTCAGAGCAACCATTTGTGGGAGCATACTAAAGAACAGCACAAAGGAGTGTTTAAGCTAAGAGACCTGGTAATTTTTTAGTGGGTCAAGTCTGAAAGCTTTTTTTTTTTTTTTTTTTTTTTTTAAAGATTAAAGTCATTACAGCAGAAAATGTTTATGAACCTTAAGTCTGACTTCTGGATGCTTTATTCTCTTAGCCTCCTCACCTGGCTTGACAATAAATAACCCAAAGCTCTTTAAAATCTTTTCAGATACCTGTTCATTTTCCCATGTTTCATTTTGATCTCATTTTGTGATGATGATTTATATCTTGAGTCCTTGGAAATAACGGGCTGGAGTACGGTTCACTACCCTACCTAGCTGCTTACTTGTGTTTTCAGTTGCTTTAGAAGCTGTGCTGGATGAAAAGCTGGTGATGAAAGGTGAATGCTACCGCTTTAGCCAACAAGGCATGCCCAGCCAGAGCGGTGGTCGGGGCATCGCTCCTTGCTAATCACTGAGGACTTGCTCAGGGAGGACCCCTCTTTCTCCATCCATGCAAAGTCCAGTTAGGAGGCAAACGAGCTTCTGCCCCGCGAACCACCGCCTCAGACAGCCACGACCATCTAACAGCTCTCAAACACCAGCCCGTTAGTCAGCATCAGAGCGGCAGTACCAAGTCAGAACAAGGGTCCAGCCACCACTCCTGTCTCCCAAAAAATTCTTGTAGCTTCCAGCTGTTTGTGACTCAGATTTTCTGAGCCTGATTTGATAACATTACATTTAACATCAGTTTTCCTAGATGCTTTTAAACAAATGCAAACATTTAGCTTCCACAGCATCTTGAAGTAAGGACTGTGCTTGTGTGAAGACTAGATGTTACAAGCATTGCAGCAGTGATGAGAGAGGTAAAATTTTCATGATCTTCGGAGCTACCCAGATGACAATGTGCATTAGTATTACGAGAGGAATAAGGTTAACTGTTTTTGAAAGACATGCACAGCACTTCAATAGTATTCAGCTCTGATCTTTAGATTTTTGCTTGTTTTTTAAAATCACATCTATTGAACCTAGAGGCCACAAATCAAAGAAAAGAATTGCTGTTGCAGAGGTGCTCCATCATTTCTTTACTGCTATATTTTACCTTGGCCCTATAAGCGTGCATATGTCCAATTCTTAATTTTTTAACTGTCCTCAGTCTCTCATTGAAAAGTCTGTAAAAAATCTATTTACCAAAGGCAGATTCAGAAACAAAGCACAACTTTTCTTGCTTATTATGGGAAAGTAAAAATCCATTTTTTCTTTTGTCTCCACTGTTTTGAAAGCTTTGGTACATTAAAGTACGAAAAAATCAGTTCTACTTGCTGTTACTTATTCAAGTGATTAACATGACAAAGCTGTCAAAATGAATGCAGACATCAAGAAACACTGAACTATTGAAAATATTTTATTTAAAAGCTCTCCTAAAAATCCATTCTTAACATATGCTGCACATCTCTTCTTAGCCTAGTATTACTGAACGAGGTAAGAAGTGAGAAGACCGACTACATACTATTGTTTTTGGTAAGTCACTGCTCACAGACAGATAGCCTTCTGTGTAGAGGCAACTCACACTAGGCTTTTTCAATATGAAACCCCTAAAAACCACACAAAAAGCAAATGAGCCAAAAACACAAACAAGTTTCCAACCCGCAATATATGAGTTCACATTCCCTTTTCCAAATAAAAATTCCCACTGATGTCAAAAGGGCTAGAACAGCACCTTAAATTCAACATCTGCCTATCCATTTTTGATAACAACACTAGAGGAACGTGTGAGGACAGAAAAAATATAGTTGTTATTTGAAATAAATTAGAGTAGCATACCTGCATAAAACACACAGGGAACTGGGTATATTTATTCACCCCTCAACTCCCAAGGTGCTAAGCTACTTTCCTAAGCCAGAGTTTGTGAATCAATCACTATTTGCCCCACGGTGCAGCTACCCCCGGGAGCTGTACAACAGCTATTACCAGCGCCAAGCTGCAGTGTAGCATGGCCAACACCAGCAAGGGATCCCCAGGTCCGGCTGAAACGTTGGGGGAAGGCAGATGCAATTACTACCTCTACCATTTATTACTGACAATGAGCCTCGCAGGTCCACCTTGAAGGTGGCAGGATCACACTATGGGATGAGGAGTCCTGCAAGGCAGTCCTGCGAGAAGCAGGGAGTTTGACTCGATGATCCTTATGGATCCCTTCCAACTTGAGATATTCTATGATTTTATGAGTTACCTATAAAAGCCAAATCTCTGCTTTGCACATCACCATAAACCAACAAACTTCCAGCAGCACAAGGCATTGCAGCACCATGTCAACGTTACCTGTTCCTAAGTGATGTGTGTCAAAGCAAAGAGAAGTAAAATTCTCCTTTCACATTGATGGGAAAAGTGGAAGAGGAGGAAACATTAGATCGGTTAAGAGTTTGTTTGATTTTAAGGGAATGATCAAGCTGAAATTTCCGAGCATGAAAATTTCCATGTCAGAAAATGTAAAAGATGTTTGGAAAAACAATCCAATGCAAATATTTTAATCTCTCCATAGTTCTCAGATGAAGATGCCGATTTTAAACATAGCATTGACTATTTCTAAGCAGATCAGATGGCTCACTGAATGCTTTCAGGTTCCATCTCCAGTTTTCTAAAGATCAATGTACTTCAGTACCTTACTGCAGTTACCTCGTCTTTCCTGCTCAAGAGTATGACTGACCCAGTCACCCTTTTGGGGAAGGGAAAGCACTCTTTAGTTATTAATTTGTCCTTGTCATCCCACTTCTCTCCTGAAGGTGATTTTACCACCAGGACCACCATTGGTTTTAGTGACATTCAATGCCACTTGCAGAAGAGTTTCAAATACAGCCTTTAGCTCTATGTGCATGCCCTTTCTCATGCCAAGAGGACCCAGCAGGTGTTTTGCAGGCCAGACAACCAGGAAAGCTATGCCTTCTCTAGGCAATGGCTGGTCCATTACACTGTCTGACCAGGTGAACCACTAGCAGAGATTTCCGATAAAGTCACCACCCTGCAGGAGACCTACAGCTCCTTTTTCTCAGACTAAGGCCTCTCCTGAAGTTGAGGTTGTAGGTTGTTCAGTGATTCAGGTACCTTTTCTGGAAACATTCAAATTTTTTCTCAGGCATTTTTTCTAGGAATACAAATTTTTCAGTGATTTTTTTTTTTTTGAGGAATTTTCTTGTTTTTTGGTGATGTGTGTTAAGACTACCCAAGGTGGAGGTGGATATTTTGCTCACCTCATGCCCTGCACAATGTAAAGGGAATTGATTATCACAGGCAATGTCAAACACCCGATAGTCATCTGAAGATAGCACAGCAAGCAAAGAGAATGAGTAATGGTTGTAATATGGTTAAAGCCTAGAGGGAAAGTAGTAAATAAGAGGAGGACAGAATAAAGCTAGAAAATCCTGCACTGATAATTTACATGAGCTGAGGAGAGAACCTTGAAACCTGAGAAGTATGGTCAAAACCCAAGAGTACAGAAAGAAGTAGTATTCAGTGAGAGAAACAAGAGTAAAATGCTCTGCAAGGTATTGCTGGGAGATGATCCAGGTGGGAGACTGCAAAGAACTGTAATTTCAGTTCAGGAAATGTTCACAGAAGAAATAAAATATTTTTCACCTACTCCCATAAAAAACCAACAAAAAACCAAAACCCCCAAAAAACCAAACAAAACAAACAAAACCAAAACAACGCACTAAATGAAAATCCTTACTCCCTATAGCAATCTCCTTTATAGCTCAAGACTTTTCATGCTTACTCTATGTCTCAACTGCAGTTTTATCACAAGCTAAGTAAAACAGAAAAAAAAAGGCCAAGAGCACACCAGATTTTTTTTTTTTTTTTAACTTTTTCTATACCTACTCTATTAATTGGATGATAAAAATGAGGTGGGAAGTGAATAAAATATTGAATCTAGTTTTAGTAGTTCCTCAAGCAGTCAGTATCATTAATTCAATACAGAAAACTTCATGCATTTGGATAGGCCTGGTGTGTCTTCATGCAGTCACAATTTAGAGAGAGGAAAAAACCCAACAAAACCCAAACAAAAAACCCAAGCACAGTCCAGTCTCTAAAACAGTACCATTTAAAAATCTACAGCACAAGCTACTTAAAACTATTCCATCTGAGGTACAACAGCAGAAGAAATACTTTAAAATAAACTAATGCATTATAACCTTTTGGCCCCTTTTGACTCTTTTTTGCCCCTAAGGGTATTTTGTTTTGTGAAACTAATGACAGGTTTAAGATATCTGGGCAGAAAGACACTGTTGTAAAATTTAAAGCACGCCACAGTACTCAAAGGGTTGGGTTTTTTCCCTCCCCTGACTTTCAATTTTGTACCTGCTTTTGGTTGTGGTCACCACTCTGTCTCTGCAAATAGTACACACTCAGAGGCTGAAACCCAAATGATCTACATTACAGTAGAAACAGGCACCTGTAGAAGAGGAAACTTCACCAAGAGGAGGATTAAAAAACAATTACAACCTCAGTTATGAGGGGCAAACCTCCCATACAAGTTTTGCTGTGATCTTCTCAGGTCATGATTTTTTCTTTGTCTTCCTCATATAACGGAGAGTCAGGCAACTGTCAGGATACAGACATCGCATAATGTGGAAGGAACATGGAGAAATACTATGAAAGTTTCTGAAAGTTTTGTAACTCATCACCTTGTCAGGTTTGAAGAAGGTTATATTAATTTTCTGACACTCTGGCAGCAACTACTATGATAAAAAGGTAACAGCAAGAAGAAAAATAGGTGTCACTTCTCTGCATTAATTCATAATATCGTCTCACATTCTTTAAATCCCTTCCTCACCCAATGAAGTCACCAGTGTAGGGGAATGGAGCAATAATGAAATTCTGCTCTAGTGAAGGAAGAACAAAGCAGCCTTTCAGTCTGTGCATTGCTATGTGAAAACTGCAATTTATATCTAAGTTGCTCACTGAAAAGTGCTCCTGCTGTAAGAGATTTGCATGGTACCTGTCCAAAGAACCGCAACTGCTGCATTTTCAAATTATTCCCTCAAGAGGGGGCATTACATTGTCCCCAACCAACTCACACCCCTCTGAAATCTGTATTTCAGGGGTGGGGTTTTTTTGTACTCATCAAGATTGGGGATCAATGGTTATGCATAGTGTAGCAACAATTCATTAATCTTGAATTTATTTCCTGCAACAGAACATTAAATGCCTTAAATCATACAAGGCACAGATTACCTTATGGAGCCAATACAGAGTGAAAAGCTGTACAAGGAAGGTAGTAGCACAAGACAGTTACATACTAAACAAATGTTATTATGGAAAAATGGCAATTAAGATTCTCTTAATTAGCCTGTCATTTTGTATTTATCATCATAATGTTTGTTTTACAATGCTTTATTAAATCTGGCTTTATGACAAACAGTCTGCTGGCAATGCATCCTGCTGTGCAACATATGGTGTTACACCTAATGAATATTAATGCTGTGAAGTACAAATGGTCTTCTGGGACAAGGGCTGATGGCTGGGAAACTCCTGCAGATAACATTATTATTCAAAGAGGTTAACTTCACGTGTTTCTCATCAGGTCTCTTCCATAGCTACATAGGTTTCTGCCTATAGGCTGTCAAGAGAAGGCTGTAACACACTAGAGAACCTCACAATCCCATTCCCAGTTATCAAGGTTTCTGGTGGTTTTTTTGTTTCTTTTGGGGTTTTTTTGTTTGTTTGTCTGCTTGGGTTTTGGTTTTGTTGTTGTTTTTGGCTTTTGTTTTTGTGTTGCTTGGTTGTGGTTTTGTTTCGTTTTGGTTTTGGTTTGTTGTTTGTTGGTTTTTTTGGTTTTGTTTTTTTGTTTTTGTTTTTTTTTTTAAAGTTATAGTTTATCTTCATATTGTAAGTTCTTCTGGTCTTTGATAAAACAAATACAGCCATCTTCCCAAGCTGAAGCCAATCCTCATTTGGGATTTCTAACTGTGCTGCGTAATGTCTGGTTTTAGTTGTTCTGCTCGTATTTGTGTTACATGCTCCTTATAATAGATCTGATGAGGAGAGACTTCCATCCCAAGACAGGTAAGTAGGGAGATGAGTCTTTCTCCTGGTCACTTAGTTGGACCTTTAGGGCCAGCAGAGTCACAGGTCACAGATGGACACAAAGAGACTATGGTAAGGAGCAGTGAGCAGGTAGCTAAGCCTCAGAGGCCACAGCAAAACCTCCCTGGGGTGCAGCATTTTCTGTAACTCAAAGTCTGAGCATTTGCAATTGAACTTGGAGAAGAGGATCCACCTGCAAGAACACAGTGGCACAGTGGTGCACAACCCCTTCTGCTTCTGTTCTGGCTTACCTCTTCACTTCTGAGTTTTCTACAAAGTGTTAAGCCTCATCTTTTGCTTTTCAATTTTGAAAGCCTTTCACTTCTCTTGGGGAGCTCACAGTAGGAGATCATGCAGGCACATGCATCTAACAGACCTCAAGTCCCACCACACTTACAGAAAAAGTGAACCTGTGTAATTGGGAGACTCTTGCAGAGGCCACAGAACCAAGATTACACTAACTTTGAGTCCCATAGCAGTCTTCATTGAGAAAGCCTATTGATTACTTCAAGATGAGCTACTTCTACCCAGCACTGGTTGCTACGCTGCTTGCTTGGCAACTTCCCTTAGGAAGTAAAGCCCTCCAGAGCGACCTTGTCCTTCTATCTGTCACCTTCATCTTCCTTTCCAGCCCTGTCTTCTCCAGTGTGATCCAATCAATTAGCCAGTCAGTGAAGGGAGAGGTGGCTCTACTATCCCCAAATTCCATTGCCCAGATGTTTTAGTGGTACATGATTTAGCATTGTCTTTATTGAAGATCCCCCATGCCAATAACTGAACAGGCAGAGTTCCTCTCCACCCATTCCTTGGTATGAAGGAGGTCTATCTATCAAAATGCTCTCCTTTTTCTCTGGCTGGAATATCATGACACCAGGAGAAGTAGCCCTTTATGATTTCTAAAGTGTACCCATTTAGGGAACTATTGCAACTGGAGAGATTCCTACTCTGAACAAGTTTCTTATTACTTCACAGCTTCAGGAAAATAGCTCAGATCTGGCAATGATGTGACCCAAGAAGTTATTTACTGGTCTTTTCAGCATATTAAGTTTTTAAGATTTGATTACTCAATATGGTCTATTTTTAAACAAAAGCGACTTGCTTGTTTTAAAAATCATCCTCCAGCCTCATTTTAAAAACAAAAAAACCCAAACAAAACCCCACAAAACCCACAAAAAAAACCCAATCCACATTCAAAAGCCCTGATTAAGTTTGGTTTGATTACTTCCCTTTGCACACACAAATCTAAGAGTTTTTAGAAATTAATTTTGGACACTAAAATAAAGAGTCTGAAGGAAATGGTGTTGTATCTCAATGAGGGAAGTAATTATGGTTTTCCCTGCATGAGAGACAAGAACATCATGTTTGTTTGAGAAACCTTCTAGATTTTTCTGGAACTTTACAAATGAAGAATGACAAAACGGACTCGCCAGATTTCCATAACAATTTACTCTCATACTCTCCATCAAGTCTGACTATAAAAGTGACAGCTGTGCTCACCAATAGTCACTTTGTTTATGCTACACCAATTATGCAGCATATTCTCCTAAACAGCTGGGCAAAACACGCTTATTTGAATGCCATAAAAGCTTTCGCCATTCACAAAACCACCCCGATATATGCTTTTGGCTTCCTCCTGCTGAGAGGAGAAAAATGTCACAGTTTGACTCAGAGAAAAGAAAAATAAATACAACAGTAGCTGCCAAAATGCTGAAGATAGGCTGTTGGTATTCCCTAGATTTATTTTGAGAATATTACATTTATTTTAGCCTCTCAATTGCCTGTTGATGCAACAAATAGAAGACACTCACAGCTCATTTATATCCAAGTATTTCTGGATAAGCACCACAGAGCCAGCACTAACTGGAACAGAAGAGGCAAATCAGCAGCTTATTGTAGGCACTATATATCTTTATGGCTTTTGCAACACTTCCCAGCTCAAAAGCTTCAGGTATCACAGAGATGGCCCAGGAGAATAAGAGCACAGAGCGCAGTGCTCAGCCAGCCCCACACCTTCACAGTGATCAAGCTCCTTGGGAAGACATTGACCCGCAGACTAACCCTCACATGGTCAGGCATTAGCTTCTCAGATGCAATCGGACTAACCTAGATTTTTGACTGTTTTGGTTTGTGTGGTCTACGGGCAGAGCAGCAGCCAAGTCCTCTCTCACTGTAGACAGGCCATGTTCAAGCTTGGACACAGCTTTTTGCTTAAGGTACTGTTAACAGGAGTTTCAGTTTTAGGCTTAATCATATAACACCCTAAGAACAGAGGCCACTGTGAGGTCTGAAGTTTAATAAGGCAGAGTTAGAGCCACCATTGTCCTAAGTCTCCACTTGAAGTACAGTACCTGGAAGCAGAGCATACTGTTCTTCCAGCATCTCTCTCAAGATCTATGTACATAGTTTACGATGATTTTGTTTTGTGTATATAATCAAGGTTAAGATTGTGAAATGTTTTCCAGGAATAGCAATCACGGTGCCTGCTGCTCTCAAAGCCAGAACAGCGTGGTTGTTTGAAATGAACCAAGTCCCCTACATACAGCTTAGGGTGTTTGATGATACCATGTGGACAGACAAAGCTTGTTTTCTGCTGTCAAGAAGAGCTCTCAGTAAGCCTGACTTCCAAATCACCTCCCAGCTCCATTCCTCATTCCCAAACAACGTTAATCTTCAGCAGACACCTGAAGAACTAATTAGACTGACAAATTAGCACAATACACTGTTGCAGAAGAGCCAGTAAAAATCATTATGTTCTTTTAGGTCCTGAGAACCAGAAAGATATGCAACTGAATATTACGGTGAATGAATCAGCGCAGAGATTTCCCTGTCAGCAGATAGTTCCCCTTCAGTGCTTGAGAGAAATCACCTGCAAGCCTGCTGTGGGGTAACAGCAAAGGGAATGAACGGGAATCACAGTGTATTTAAAAGCTATTCCATTTATCAACAAAAAACTGTAAAGTTTTGGCAGTCCTTGGACACAAGGTCAGAAGCTGTCCTGCCCATGTTCTCCTCATCCCTCTGTTTTGATGCATATCTTCTCTGTTTGGCCGACGCTTTTCCCCACTGCATGTTGAGATCAAAGCAGAGGCTAGACTGCCGCTCCCTTACTTGTTTTCCTGTTTGTTAAAGGCACCATCAATAATGTAGGCAGATCTCTAGCAATAAGGTTTGTTATTTAACTTGTGACATTTTTTTACAACTCGGTCCAAAAATTGTAAAACATCATAGATGTTTCTGTGCAAGTGAATAAACAGTAGCTACTGCTTTATGGATATCTTGGCTTAGGAGTGAAGCAGTTTCCAAGGAGGCAAATTCTTCATTTTTCATATGGGATCTAGGGAATACATCACACCAGATTAGACTGAATTTTAAGGTAAGCAGAGACATAACAGGCCAAACTGTTTACAGTATTGATGTAATAGATCAAACTCAGGCAAAAATAAGAATAAGGTGTGTTAGTGGGTTACACTATTACATTGCTCAACACAACAGATGGTGCTAGCTCTCTTAGAAGTTTTTTCTTCCCTTGCTTTATTTTAACTTAAAAGGAAAAAGGTTTTGGAGACATGGAAGATGACAGAAAGCTTACATTTTAGCCTGATGAAATTAACTCAACTTATTTGATGATTTTAAAGAACAGTCTGCTGTCAAGGAGCAGGATCTCTCAAGTTATTTTTAGTTTAAGGACATAGAAGTTGGCTCTTTGGGCCCTTCAGCTGTCAGACAAACAGGGTACCCACTCAGTGGCAGGGCTTTCACAGATGCAGTATAAAGAAGTGCAGCCAGCATCGCTCTGCCAGGCTCAGACAAAAAATTTAGTATTTCATTCCAAAACCAACCTGGCTCCCAGGATGGGGTTTGGGGTTTTTGTTATTTTATACCCAGCTAAAAACAATGAAAGGGCATATCAAAGAGCTGCAAGTATTTTGTTTCATTTACTCTTGACCACTGCCATTGCTGATATCTACCAGCTGAATTACTGGGTGGTGCCTTCCGAAACATCAGGTGCACCGCTAATGAGAGGACATGCCTAGACTGCTTCTCCTTGGGGCACCTACATGCACTTCCCTGGTGCAGCAGAGCTGCCCCCACCCCAGCAGCCCCTATCCAGCTTGGTGCCCCCCACCGCTGTGGATGGGACAGGGAGGAGGAAGCTGATGAGGAGAAACACAGCAAGATTGCTGGCTCTTCTCCCTTTTCCTTGCTCAGCGGGATGGCTTGCTACTTGCACGCTACCTCAGGGCAGGCCAGTCCATGGCTAGCAAAACACCCTGGATGGTGCAGCCCTGACCTGCCAGGGAAGAGGAAGCCGGAGATACTCTTTTACCACTGCTGAATCCAAAGCTATAACAGCTGCTGAGAAACCCAGAAGGTCTTTCTCTGTCTGGCTTAAGGCTGTAATTTTTTTGCCTAAGGCAACTGCCTTCTTTTTCCTATGCCCAAAGCCCATCCTGTTTACCCAGGAGATGCAATTAGCAGTTTCCCCAGTACAGCAACTATTTGAATACAATTTTTGGATTGTTATTTCTGCCTGGTGGCTTAGCATACACTTTATTAACCTTTATTTGATTTTCAAGTTAACCAGGTTTGTATCCTGATCAGCTTAAACAAGGCAATTTCCATAGCAGTTTGTGCTCTTGTTACCCAAATCTGAAATACTCCATCTGAGTATTCAAATCACTGACCCTGAAAACCCCATCCTAAAGGCTGATAAAGGAGGTGCATTCTTTTTAATGGGTCTCATGCCCAATAAGGATCCTACAAAGTAAACACAACTAAAATATGTGTTTGAAAACTTCCCTACTCCTCCTCCAATTCCCATCAGCTCCCCAGTTCTGAAGGTATCTATCTACAGAGGTCAGCTTGTTGAACGTTGCCCCAGATCCCCCTCCAATGGCTTCATACATTTCTGAGGAAGTTTGGTTAAAACAAGCAGCAGAGAACGAAAAACCCACAATAGTTTTCATAGATGAAGCCTGCAGCTGCAAGACTCCCTGTGAGAGCACAGAGCTAACTTTTCATGGGCTGCTGATGCAGGCACTTTTCAAAGCCAGAACAGAGTTTGTCTTTAGAAGATCATCCTCAGTCTAACAGGCTCACAGATAAATACAGGCATTAAAATAACCATCTTCTCTTATCTGTGGTGCGTCAAAGTTGCTTTCTCTCTTGCACAGCATACGGAGTATTCAAGGTACAACTTCTTGGCTGCTCGGTACCTTATGCAGCTGCTTCTCGCTGAGGGAAGATAATTCAACACCAAGAGCTTTCCTCTGTTTCACATGCACGTCTAGACATGAGTGGGAACAGCAGCAGGCTCTTACAGAGTTTTTAGCAAAATTGGAGGGAGAGAGATTTAAAAAAGTCTAGAATATGGCTGGGCTAGCAAACCTGAGCTATGCCAGCTCAGCTAGGAGTTTTTATTATACTTCTAAAGATGTTCTCTAAGCAACAGAGTAATACTCTTAAGTAGTTGATACTAACTCCCAGCTGCCACTTTTACCCCAACCCCCGTCTTCCCATCACTACCAATGCCACTGTCTTCCTACCAGCTGACTGCTTTCTCTAATCAAGTTTGAAGACCAGAATGTCTAGGTTGTAACCTGTATCCTAAGTACATTTTTCCCATCACTGTACCAATAAGCAGGTCAATTTAGTTGGCTGAAATGAGCAGTTTTTCCAGAAGATGTAGGCATCTCAGCAAATGTTATATCCTTAAGCAAACCAGCAAAGGTTAAAACAGCATTAACATTGATGACCTGCTTACGAATTGTTTCTCACACACAGAATGCAAGCAATTCACAATACTGTGCTAATTCAATAACTAGAATAGCCAAGAATCTTGTACTAGGTTGTGTTTTTAAATTAATTGGTGCTGTATCAATCTTAAATGTCAAGTACTAAGTTTCTAAGAGCTATGCACCATCCGCGAACATAACAGAAATGGCAGGTATAATACATCATATCTTATATACTAATAAAAATACTGACTGCTATGCTTTATAAGGTCATGGCTTACTGCTGTCTCTCAACAAAAAAGCTTAATGTAACACCGGTCTCTGCATGATCTTCATAGTCAGACTTAACGAGGAGGAATCACAATTAATGGTTTTCTACAAACCAATGGATCACAACTGACAGGAGCTTATTCACAATTTATGAAGACCTGATTTTTTTTGCTTGGAGGGAAGAGGGTAAGAAAATTGCAAAGCGATAATGAAAAATAACTATTACACAGGATATGGTAATGCAGGTTTATAAACAGAACCCACAGACTTGCCCATTGACGGGGACTAACACGCTGCAGGCTTGCAGCTCCAACAGGGGTAAGATTTAAGGCACACTGACAGAAAAGTATTCGGGGCAGCATTTGTGAGTAAATCACCACTGTATAAAATTACCTATAGAGGGCATCTTTCTGTATGATTTGTGATTTGAAAAATGAATCAGAAAAAACAGGGAGGAAAGATACATGATGGGGGAGAGCTGAGCAGGGAAGCAGACTTTCCTCTGCTCACTTAGCAGTCTAGCAACAAATTGGTCACAACATCACAAGCTCCTGCAACCCTCAGTACCCAGGTTTCAAAATAAGTCTTTTTCTGAATACCCACAACTCACATCTAACTTGGGGATCTAAAAGCTCATGGCCATCTGTAGCCCAAGCTGCAAGAGTTCCAGTTCCTTCGCCTTTTCTAGTTTTATCTTCAGAGTGAAAAATCCTACAAAGGCTTACATTTATACCTTTGGCCACTTACAGGGTTGTCCCAGTCTTGACACAGGTTTGTGCCTTGCTCCTTTTTAAAAAAGGGATCATGATATAAATATTAGATAGTTTTCTTTTTAATCTTCCGGGGGAAAAAAGGGCAGGCAGTTTAGCAGGCAGTCTTTGAAAGCCTCTGAAGCACATTTACGACTTCACTCCATACAGCATGTGCTGCCAGTTCTTATTTCTGTTTAAGATACGAAACGCCTCCGCTAGGTAGGACTTCAATCAGTAAGGCTCAAGTACCAGATACCTTCCAGCAGTCTGGATTTATAGTGAAGGAGGTTCTGGAAGAAGAGGTCTCTTATTTACTTTCTCTGACCCAATTACTCTTTGGTTTTCTGCCTCAAGTTCAATGAGAAGCATGAAGATGCTCCTGTCTAAGCCATCCAGGAGAGGCACCTTCAAAGCAGCCTTCAGAGTGGCTGGGGTGAAGCATTTGAATCAACAGAAAGAAAGTAGACAAGAAATACCAGCTTCTAGACCAAGACCTACCAATTAGTAGTACTGAAGCATTAAGCTCCACCTCTTCTTCCCAACCTTTCAACAGTATTGTTCCTCTTTAGATGACAGGGTCATTTTAGTCTCTTCCTAAACTGCACCTAGCTCTACAAGTCCCCAAGAGACATCATCGCCACCTGCAATAGGTTGCACAGCCACCCTAGAGCTTAGACCAGGAGTGTCAGTGGTATGCTGCCCAAGCTGCTCTGTGGCTCAAAACCCTCAACTTCTTTGACTCATTAAGATCTCCTGTGTGCCTGAAAAGAAAAGCAAGATGACCTCCTTTATCAGCTTTAGAGAGGAAAATACCAATGGAACTATACTGCTAAAATATTGGTAACCATATAGGACAAGCAGAGGTTCACATAGAATTAATAGTTCCACTACCTGCATCAGCCATTACAATTAAAGAATTAACCATAATTTAGTAATTACACCTCACATAAAAGCACTTATCCAAGTGACCAGCAACACCTACAGGCTCTTCCCCTCCCTTCCACCACCACTTACAGAGAAAACAAACTGGTGCTACAAAGGCAACTGGACAGCCTGCAGTCAAACACGGCAGCCGCTGAGGTGCCTGCACCCTGCCACCCTGGAGTAGGTGGCCGTGGCTGCCTGGGGTTGGGAGGAACCTGACTTGCAGAACAGTGCTGCGGAGGGTTTGAACCAAGGCACTCAGTAAAACATGCTTTGCTTGCTTACTGCTGGAGGACATGCCCTTTTGCAGCAGAAGGCAGTGACAGAAAAATAAGAACTGGAATAAGCTTGGAAGGACTTTGCTTGCAGTACACTAACATAAAAATAGTGGTGTCAGAGCGAGCATCGTTGGTTCAAAGCTTCCATGCCCACCCCCCTCCTCTCCTCCTAGAAAAAGTTTTAGCACCTAAAGCTAAATGTGTTTTCCATCTTAACATTTTGGTTAAGCAAACCCACTGATTGTTTTCCCTGTCGCAGCCAGTTACCAGGGAGATACAAATGAAGGCAGAGTGATGAAACCTGGCACAATAATTCCAGCTATGACATAGATTGTGCACTCTTAGATTAATTATTGAATTGGAGTGATTAGTTACAAAGAAAACTCCTGTTTTCCTTCTGCAGCAATACATGCAAATCGGAGCAGGCAGCTGCTGACATCAAAAGGCCTCGCCGGCACATCTGATTTTCTCCTTGCATCTGCATAAGTCCACCAATTCAGATTTATACCGGTGTGGAATAGAGAATAATCAAAGCCAGCATGCACTATTTGAGTTAGGGTGGAAAATGTCAGCAACCTTAATCTTTATAAGAAATCAATCAAGTAGGGCTTTAATGTAGTCTTGATGTTATACCTGAATCTGCTATTGCATAATGATAGATGCATGGTAGGTACCATAGCTTGAAAGCAGGGAAGAGATAATTGAAATACACGTGTAAAGTATTACACTATTACTCCCTGCAGGGCAGGCAGGGGGAGCAGCAGCAGGATGGCTTCCAGGTGGAGCTCCTGGAACATGAATTGCACCAGTCCCTGGAGAAGGCACATAGCAAAGGAGCAGGGGAGAACAATACCCCTCATTTATTGACTTAAAAAACAAAATAAAGCTACAGATGCACACAGTATAACTACAAATAAGAGCTGCGACATTACAGTGGGGCAGATCCTGGTTAGGACCCTAACAGGCTGCTTTCCTTTAGACTGTGATAGTGGCAGAAGGCAGAGAGAAGGAAGACGGTGGAAGGAGCAGGGGAGGTGCAAAGTGCTACCAGAGACACCAGCATCAGCCGTGCCCTGCCATGGGCTAACTCCAGCTTGCAACCTTTTAGCAGCAAAAAGTGACTCTGAGCTTAATGTAGTCCAAATAAAGCCAGTGCCACACTCTCCCCCCCCCCCCCCCCCCCCCCGACCTTTTCAGCATGGAGCACACGAGCTGAGCCAAACACGCTGTGTGTTGGTGACACTGGTCTGATGGGAAGAGCCTTTAGGGTGACAGTACACAGAAACAAAACAATCAGTAAAATTTATGCAGGGGTCTAGTGACTTCTCAATAGCTGTAGGAGCGGAGAAACACCTTTAAAATCCCCAGCATATCTTCTACTGTAATACATCTGAGGATTCAGCCCTAATACCTCATTTTTACCCACACAGTTATTCTAGTCTCTGATGTCTGAGGACAGGAACTTCAGAAGTCACTCCATGCAATGCTAAGGAAACAACTGGAAAGCAGATCTTTTTGCAGGGACCTCTTTTGGCATGGGTTAGCTATTGTGTCTAATTATTACAAGTGACAGAAAATGGGACTGCATCTTTTTACATAGTGATAAGTGTTAGAGCTGTCCTTAGCTGTGAAAGAATAATTAGTATGAGAAATAAAGCCAGAACATTTCATATAAACACCCAGATGCACAAATGGTGAACTTGTAAAGCTGTGTGTTCATTGCAATGCTATAGAAAGTAATAAAGCAGATGTAATTAATCTTGGTTATAAATGCACAAAAAGCCTGCACATTTATCCGCCAGCCACGGCATACGGTCTGCTCGCAGTCGTGATTTCCTCCCCCACGCTCCTGGTCCAAGTGGACTTTGTTCCATCCTTCCCCCGATCCATGGCCAGTTCCCATAAAACACAGATAGATGGTTGAACTCTCTCAATCATCCCAGTTTGACAGCAAGTTTGTTTCTGCTTTACACTCTGAATTAGAAACAAAACTGAGTGACATTGCAAGCGATGACATCAGCATTTATACAGCCTCAAATTTAGATTATGTATAAAACATTTCTTCAGCAATTCCTCAAACCATCGATATTTTTCCTGGCTTCCAATTGCAATACGTTAACCAAAAAAGATATGCTTCACGTAACACACTTGAGAAGATGAGCTCTAGAGATCTTCGCTCCGGTGATAGCTTGGAGCTGTATACAGTGCAAACCCCCTACACGAGGGGGCTGAAACACTGTGAACCGACCTGCCACCTGCTCCTGTCTGCCAACACAGAACTTTGATGCTGATTTCCAAAACCCCATTTCCTTCCTGCACCTCCACTTTCTCCCACCCTTCACCGAGTAGCTAAGTGTAAAGCAATGGGGCACTTGGCAGCTCGCTCCAGTGCTCAGGGGATTCCTGACCATTGTGCAAGATGGGCGTCCCGCGGGGGCTGGCTGCCCCCATTGCAAGCCGGTAGCACACAAGCAGACTCCAGCAGGACAGCCGAGGCAGCGGAGGACCCAGCCCACAGCCCATTGCAGGCTGGGTTGACCAAGCAAGTAATTTCAGGGGTCCACTGGTACATTTAACCTGAAGATGTTCTGTATTTGTAGCATCAAAGTATTTTTGCCAAGACCTGTGCTATGTGATGTGCACATGGTTCTTATTAATAAGGAATGGTTTGGGCTCTATGAAGAGATTAACTTTGGTGAACTTGTTCTTTGGGTAAAAAACAACTTTCAGATGCAGAACTTCTGTGATCCTTACTTACCCAGGATGATTTTATGATATGAAATAAACCAGTTGCAAAATCAGTCTTGCTTCTTGCAGACTCTGGGAGTGAACAGCAATAAAGGGCATATTCATCAAAGGTTAGTGCTCAGAGTGAAGGAGTCCATATGGCTTTAGACTGGAGTCGGGGGGGGGGAGGAGGCGAAGGAGGGGGATGAAGGGGAAAATTTCACTGAGGCCAAAAGCCATGAGAGCTGCTGAGCATTTGAACGAGAGCATTGCATCAGGAGGCCTGAATGCTATTTCCAGAGATAAGTCCAACAGACAGCAACTTTGTCAAACACTAAAGGGAGAGAGTAGGACTCTTAACACATCTGGTACTGCATTTACCATGCTCACTAGAGTGGTGGGAGAAGTCAGATGAGCATGCAAATTGAACAGCAAAAAATCCTGAAAATCAAAATTGGGAATATTTAATTTCAAAATATTTTAGTCTCATTATTTGTATATTTCACATAGCTATTCTTCAAGAGCTGCTACATGTTGCGTTGTTGCAAGACACAGAACAAAACACTATAAGCAAATTTATTCCAAGCAGGAAGAGCTTGATTGCCCCTGAAAGGTTCCCCCAGTTATTCCAAAGTCATGTAGTCCATACCTTGAACAAGTGTTGAGAGCCTCCCACTACAGAAAAGGGAATTTAAAAATTCTGGATATTAAAGCTGGATATTTAAAGTCAACATTAAAAAGAACTATTTAATTACATAAAAATGAAGTGCATCAACAAAATGAGAGCGAAATTTGTGTTGATTCAACTTAACTATAAAAAAAAATATCTATAGGTAGTAGGCAAAAGGACCTGAGGAAGAAATAGCTGTTCCTTGTCAGCCAAGGATAAGGAAAAATAGAAGACAGACAGAAAAAGGGAATTTAGCCCTTATCTCTGTGGACTCCATCACCCATTGCTGTGGGAGCTGCTCAGTACTCATAGCTGGTATCTCCAAAACAGCCCTGCAGATTGTCTCCAGTTTGCCAGCAGTCCGATACAAACCGGGCTGCTCGGCAGGAGTTGAGGATTAAGTGAGCGAATGGGCCAGTGCCCCAAGTGTGTGACCCGAGGTATCATGGTGCAGTTTAACTGGCATTCGCACCAGACCTGCTTCTACCCCGTATATCACGGAGAGAAAAAAAATAGTTTAAAGCGTCAGTATCACCAAGAGATTTATAAATGGCGAGGTTTAGTTACAGCAGATAGAATTTGTGTCTGCATCTTATCAAATTGGGGCCAAATTATGCCACAGATCTCAAGTCCAAGGCAAGGCGCATGGAACAGACATGCTATTCATTTGCATTCAGGGCTCAAAGGAAAGGGCCAGATGTGGGAGGTAAGGTGAAGTATCATTTAACCATAGATGTTAAATCCAGATCTTAAAGTGTGCCAAGGGAAAAACAAACAAGTGAACAAACCCATCTGTTGTTGCTGGTTAACTCGATTATAGCCCCACCTTAATATGGAAGAAATTCCAGTGTGCTGCACAGCACCATGATGGAGCTGACCGCATCCCCAAGCTTGTCCCAGAGGTAAGGGGGAATGCTTTATGCAAAAAAAAGCTGTGAGATAGCTGATCACATTTTCTCCCTACCAGAACACGCTGTACAACCGAGACAGAGTTTAAGTTGGCAGAACTGATATTCAGAAAAGCTTGCAAGACACTATCGGACTTCCCACGGCTGCTTTACACTTCCTCATGGTGAAGCAGAATGAAAGTTATTCCAAAGACTGAGAAAATGTCAGTTTAAAATACTCCTGTGAGAATTTGGCACCAGCTATCTTGCTTAGTGTTTTCACTGTAAATTAATTAGCTCTTCTACAGACACATTTTCTATTTATAACACTTTCCTCTGTGATATTGATGCTTCTTCCTGCCTAAATATTAGATGCCATCTGTGGGTTCCCCGTTGTTTCACCCACAAGTCAAACAAACAAACCACAACAGAAAGCACTGTTATCAGCACATTCAGAAGCAGAGCTGATGGTATATTTTAAATTTGACAATATAAAATGGACAACATGTATAGAAAAACAAAAAGAGTTACACAACTAGCTGCACTGGCCTTCTGTGAAAAAAAAAAAAAAAGTTGACCCGCCTTTCCCCCAACACTGATGATTTCTCATGCCCTAACCATAGGAATGGCATACATCCCCTCAATCTTTGTCTTCCATTAAAGCAGCCATTAAGAAACTGAACACAAACACCACCTGCAACAAAGTCACTAGAGGAACAGCCCATGCAAGCTTTCAGCACTCTGAAGCCAACTGGAGTGCAAAACATAATGGAGGAATCTTGCAATTAAAAAGAAAAATAAAATTATTTTTCTCACTGAATCCTGTGGGGAAACAGAATTTCCTGCCTTTTCCACCCAAGCCTTTGCTTTTTGTCCTCCCATCTCACATCAGCGGCAGACTTTGGCCATCCCTGAGTAACAAGGCTGTGCAGGTTCACAGCACCCAGCCTGATGGCATTTCTTCCAATTCCCTCGTCCTGGTGGCTGTTGCCAGTCTCCCCCAGCCCACCCGTCAGACCTGGGGCAGCATCCCATGGGAAACAGTGGGACACCAAAGGAAAGCAGCCATACCAGGCACCTCAGAGCACCCACCAGAGGGGACAGCTTATGTTGCCCTTCCTTGTCCACAGCAGCTCTCCTTCACCTCCAGGGGACCAGGCCAGGAATGATGAACCCCAGTTGCAAATACTAGGATGGGACCCTCTGTGGTTATTAACAATTTCATTTTATTGTTGACAGCATCCTCCTAGATGGGATAAATAAAGCTAACATTAATAAGCTGTTCCACAGCCTGGTCTGGAAAGGTTTTGGTGGGTGGGTTGGAGTTTGGTTGTTTTTTGTTTGTGGGGTTTTTTGTTTGTTTGTTTGTTTTGTGGGTTTTGTTGTTGTTGTTGTTGTTTTTTAATTTATTTTTAAAGATATCAGATTCCATAATGATTATTCCAAACTCTTACAATTTCTAATAACATGTTTGCAAAAAGGTGCTAGGAAAAGCTAGAGATATTGTAAGGGTTTGGTTTTTTTTCAGCTTTGTCTTTCCCTCCCTTTCTCTTATAATAATATGCAGCACTTCTGTAGCACTTTCAGAAAGAAATCTTAAAGGACTGTGAAATGATGATAATAGCATACACAGGGAAGTGAAACAAATTGTGAAAAGCCACACGACAGACTACAGCCAAGCCAGTAAACTTCACGTACCCAAGACCTAGCTCTACTGCATTCTGAGACCTAGCTCTACTGCATTCTTCACTGGGCTGCTCTGTCTCTTCATAAGGGCTTCAACTTATGAATAAAATGCAGAATAAATACAGGTTATGGGAAACAAAATGATAGATAGAAAGCATTTTAAACCTTTGCTTTAATCCCAAGAGGCAGAGCTGCTATCTCATAATAAATTTCTTGTAATCCCCTACAGATAAATGACATTTAAATTTACAAAAAAAAAAAAAAAAAAAAAAGCACTTTAACTGGGAACAGGCAACAAGTATGCTTCAGCTGGAAGTCTGAAACAGCTATACAAGATTCCCCCCCCAAGAAAAATTTAATTTAGTGTTATGATTAGAAATATGTTGAATAAGAGTTTTGTTCTGTCTAAATTCCCCCCCCCACCCCCCAAATGACAAATCTTAACTATTGGAAGGTATATAGCTCTTGAGAGGATACAGGGAAGGGAGTCAGGAAAAAAGGCCAAGAAGTCTTTGGAGACAGGAAAAAGTGGTGTAAAAGGGGTGCACCTGAAGAACATATATTTCCCTGCAGTGACTTGCAGGGTCCAGAGAGTGGAGAATCCTGCATGATGCATACAAGAGATTGTTGCTCAAGCAACTGCAGAGAGAAGTGTTATGCACTGAAAAGAGTATGAAGAAGCTATATAGGAAAAGCTGTTGTCAGTCTAACAATATTTTTCTTTCTCTAGATATAGTATAATAGGAAAGGAAAAAACTTATTGCCTTCATGAATTCTTATCAATATTTATAGTGTCCTTATATACCATGCATTAATATTTCACACATTCAGGATGTGTGAAAGTGTCTGTATACCACAAACATTTTCCCATCAGCGTGCAGCAGAGATTCTTGGAGATATGCATTATCATAGACCAATTACTTAGTAAACATTTCTCTACAACAGCTTTTCCTAAAGCTTCATACAGGACCCAAAGGTCTATTTCATTTGGTGCTGCATATAACCAAAACTAAAACCCAGCACCCAGACTCTCAACAGTCTGAACTCAATCCATGAATATTGATCAGTATTCTCCTTCACAATCTTATCACCATTTCTGATTTAGCTCCAGACAAAAAAACAGACATCTTGACCAAACATCCTTGTCCACCTTGCAAAACAGTTGACATGTTTGATACCTCCCAGTGGCTCACAATACCAATTCGCAGTTATAATCAGTTTTTCATCTTGGCTAACACACCATGAAGATCACTAGCCAGCTAATGGTTGTATCTGATGTGAACACACTCACTTGTAGGGTTGAATAATTCCTCAGCCCCACTCTCAGAGATTACTGCCTCCACACCAGCTAGAAGCAAAAAAATCAGTCTTCTCTAGCTGCAGCTTTGAGGTTCTTCAGTAATATTTTAAACACAGATTTTTGCAAAAATGAAGCCAGTTGGTACCCCTGAAAAAAATCCTCAACCACAACCACTAAAGACTGCAAAATTACTAATTAAGTTATTATTGAGACTCTAAACAATCACATTCCAGAGGCATTAGAAGAACAAGACACAATTTCTGAAAGGCTTTGAAGCTATAGCGCTCTTTGCATCTATAGCAAGTGCTTAGATTCAGCAGCTTTACCTTGATTACATGCTTCTTAATACATTAAAGTCCATCAAGTTCCTACAAGGTCAGCATAAGATGTTCTTGGTCAAATGCCTCCTAACCCTTGCATATACAAACTCCAATAGTAGAAGAAAATGAAAGTGGAATACAGTCCCATTATTTGTTTTTTATTAATATTACAGATCATCTCCTCTTATGCAAATTTTAGCAACAAATAATGTAATGATTAAATAAGACCCAAGTTAAAAACAATGAGGACTTCAGAGGGCAGGAGAGGTCAAGAAGGGAGAAGGAAATGCGACACAAATAGAAAAATAAGTGTTTGACAGAGGAGGAAGAAGAAAAAAGAGCCAAAAGCAGAGGCACAAAAAAAGAAAAAACAGACACACATACAAGAAGAAACTGAAAAATTATGAAGCAAAACACACACACACACAAAATCAATTCACGTGATACAAAAACATTTTATGTACTGTATTTTCATAAGTCGTCTATTTATACAAATAAGTGATGCTGTCAGAACCAAGGGAAAATTAAATGCTAAACTCCTACACAATCACATATAGTGGAAAGAAGTTTGTAACATGACACTCAGAATGGACGTACCAGAGTCACTTACTGATATCAAGCTTGTTTTATCTTTTTATAGACTTTTTCTAGGGAAAACAGTTTCATCATGAGAACAGACACAGTAATTACATACAGGTCTTTCCCCTTTTCAGTGATGAAGTACCAGCCATGCCTAGACACAGCTTGGTGTATGTCTAGCACAACATCAAAAAGGACTGAGCGCCCATCAGGTCTCCTAGAAGTCCTCGGTTACTAAATTGGGAAAGCACTAAGTATGAATAAGAGGGAAATGATGGATCTAAGGAACTATTCTTTTGACATTTATGCTGAAGGTTCTTCCAGAAATGGCTTATATCCAGGCAACTAGTCTTACCAATGCCTACAGCTTCCTAATCAAATTAGAAAGATTGAGTCATTAGGGTCAAGTGACCAGCCACAAAATGATTAAAGACAGTAATCAAGAAATCGAAACTAATTAGTACCTAAGCCCATTAAAATAGCTTAGAAATAAATTACTTCTACATGAATTTCTGTCCAGAGGTCCAATTTTGAAAAGTAATAGAAGTTTCAGAAATTGGTAGGTACAAGTCACAGTATTCCCCAGTTGAATAAAGGGCACTGGATTTCACTGGGACACAGCAGAACACAGGAAAAAAGTGCATGACTCCAGGTCAGCATTTTCAGGTGCATGAGCAGATTTTGAAGGGTCAAGCGTGACAGGGCTTGAGCAGTCTTCCATGGACATTGTGGTTAGTTCATCTACATAGGAGCAAGACTACATCTCTCAGTACCTAACTTAACGAAATTTTCCTCATAGATCTAAGAGCAATAAAAATAATTGTTTTCAGAAGTTCTGAGAGGCTAAGGGGAGAAAGCTAGAGAACAAGTAACCACTCTCAATTTGTAGTTATTGGAAAACCTCAAAGTCTGAGATTTTGGTTTATGTGAACACACAGAAGCTGAGGCACCCTCTTGGGCTTGTTTAGTATGCAGAACTGGATGAGGTGTCATCAAGTTTCTAACCTTTACTAATAGAAATACTGCAAACGGAACCCTTCATCATGGCATCTCAGCATGTTTGTATTTAATCTTCGTTAAAACCAAGAAATGGAGATGAGCATGAAAATTAGAAGCTATGGAGAATAGAGAAACATCATCCAACTATTTTATATGTCAAGTTCAATTCTGATTTCACTTAAGAAAAGGATTTTGACTTGTTTTTATTAGGAACATGAATCCAAAGAGATTTATGCATTCACTATATATGTTATGCATGAGCATAGACAGAGCGCTTTTGGAGACAACACTTCTAAGACCTGTGAAATTAAGCACATTATTCTTTCCGTAGCTGAGGTCGTCTTGCTAGCCCGGTCTCTACTGAAAGCTGTCAATACATTTTAGGGAGCACATTTTCTCACATCTCAGAATATCTTACTTCAAAGTACACTTACAGATTTTTCTCATGGGAACAAGTAACATCACAATATGCATAACTAACTGGATATTCAAGACTAATAATACAGCAAGTATTTTTTAAGTTCAAACTTAATGGTTTGATGATTATATCCAAAAGAAAACCAGTCTTCCCCCGCCTCGCCCCCCTGCAGCTAGTCTACTCCAGCCCTTTACTTTTTGATATCTTTCTTTGGATGCAGCATCATCCTGATTTGTAGAAAAAGGAGCTTGCTCTCCTATTGCATAACGCAAACATACCTACCCAATACCTACTACCTCCTACAAGAAAGCAAACATCACCTCTTTTGACACAGCAAGAGGCTAACTCCTAAGATTAATTATACTGCTTTTCTTTCTCTTTGGACAGCTTACCAAAAAAAGTAAAAAACACTTCCAGCATCCATACTGGACGAGGCTGGGAGGAAGGTGCTCCTGCTCATCACGCAAGCAGAAACTACTCCCAGTGAAGTGCCAAGACCATTACAGTTATGTGAATTCCATCTATGCTCAGGCCACCTTTTCCTCTTGTAAAAACAACTAAGGCTAGTAATTGGGGTGGTAGTCGGGGTGTTTGGTTTTTTTTGTTGTTGTTTGATTGATTGATTGTTTTTTTCTCAATAAGGCAGTCTTTTGGAATCAGTCTTGGACTACCCTTTTGCGACTCTGTCAACTCAAATACAGCTGAGCATGTACAGTATACTGGAACTATAGTTGTCTGCCAGACATTGTGATTTCAACTAAATGAGCTATTTTTAAAAAGCAACCTGCTTTCCATGGAATGTTTTGTTTTATTTTATTTCATTTTTAAAGCATACACGTGAAAACTAAGCACCTCTGATGCAGAAAAACATGTCTCAAAGAAACACCCTGGCAATCAGAACAGAAATCGTAAGCCCTCTCCCCCACCCTCCATCACCATACTCCCCTTCTTTAAGATGTTAAACAACAGTCACATATCTTAGCTTTTAAGTGAATAAAAAATTATATTCCTTTTCAAACTTTTCTCCTTTCTTTCTTACACCAGTCCTTACTATCTTGCATCTTATCACACAACTCTTGCCTCAGCTAGTTCTCTATGCTTTCTCTATCTTTTCCTTCCCCTCTACAAAATCACATTAATTTTCAGAGCTATGACTGCAGCAATGTCTCACACTTCTCTCTGATGGCCCTTCTCCAGTTATCCACTTGCTCTGGAGCAAATGCTGGGGCTCACTACAAAAAGAATCATCTGGTGCATGTTAAATGAGCTTCAATAATGAGAATATAAGTTTTAACCATACTGGACTCTTCTAGCCATAAAAGTGTAACAGAAAGCGAACACCAGCTGCAGATTTTGTTCAGGACCTGCAGAGGATTGCATCTGCATCACTGACTGAAGCAGGAGTACTGCAGAGGTTTGCTTCCTTTGGCCTGGGGCAGGGCTGCTTTGTTTAGTGGGAGAAGACAGCTCCAGCTTTGGTTGTGTAAGAGTAGGAGCACACCTGGACTGAGGGGCAGGGAGGCACTGCTGTGCCCTGCTGACTCCTTCGGTAGAGGACGGGGCTCTGAGCTCACCTTTGTAGGTAACTGTGCCAGCTGGTGTGGGCTGTACTCAGGTCAGTGGTATTAACTACTGAGATTACTTAAAATTTGTGATAGCCAACATGGCTTCACTAAAGGCAAATTGTGCCTGACAAATTTGGTGGCCTTCTACAGTGGGGTTACAACATTAGTGCAAAAGGGGAAGAGCAACTGACATCAACTACCTGGACTTGTGCAAAGCATTTGACACTGTCCCGCATGACATCCTTGTCTCTAAATTAGAGAGACATGGATTTGATGGATGGACCACTCAGTGGATAAGGAATTGGCTGGATGGTCGTACTCAAAGAGTTGTGGTCAATGGCTCAATGTCCAAGTGGAGACCAGTGACAAGTGGCCTTCCTCAGGGGACAGTATTGGGACCAGTGCTGTTTAACATCTTTGTCGGCAACACAGACAGTGGGATTGAGTGCACCCTCAGCAAGTTTGCCAACGACACCAAGCTGTGTGGTGCAGTCAACATACTGGAGAGAAGGGATGCCATCCAGAAGGACCTTGACAGGCTCATGAACTTCAACATGGCCAAGTGCAAGGTCCTGCACATGTGTTGGGGCAACCCCAAGCACAAATACAGGCTGGGCAGAGAATGGATTGAGAGCAGCCCTGAGGAGAAGGACGTGGGGGTGTTGGTTGATGAGAAGCCCAGCATGACCCTGCAACATGCATTTTCAGCCCAGAAAGCCAACTATATCCAGGGCTGCATCAGAAGAAGCACGGCCAGCAGGTCAAGGGAAGCAATTCTCCCCCTCTACTCCACTCTCGTGAGACCCCACCTGGAGCACTGCATTCAGCTCTGCGACCCCCAACATAAGAAGGACATGGATCTGTTGAAGCAATTCCAGAGGAGGGCCACAAAGATGATCAGAGGGCTGGAGCACCTCTCCTATGAGAACAGGCTGAGAGAGTTGGGGTTGTTCAGCCTGGAGAAGAGAAGGCTCTGGGGAGACCTTACAGCAGCCTTCCAGTACCTGAAGGGGGCCTACAAGAAAGCTGGGGAGGGACTTTTTAGAAGGGCATGTAGTGAGAGGACAAGGGGTAATGGCTTTAAACTGAAAGAGGGTAGATATAGATTAGATATAAGGAAGAAATTCTTCACTGTGAGGGTGGTGAGGCACTGGAACAGGTTGGCCAGAGAAGCTGTAGATTCTCCATCCCTGGAAGTGTCCAAGGCCAGGTTGGACGGGGCTTTGTGCAACCTGGTCTAGTGGAAGGTGTCCCTGCCCATGGCAATGGGGTTGGAACCAGGTGATCTCTAAGGTCCCTTCCAACCCAAACCATTCTACAATTCTAAGTGGATTTCTGCAAGTACATCATGAACCACACAGGACAGCACACAACTCTGCCTGCTGTCTTACACAGAAAAGAGTTAATAATAAAAATTATATGCATAGCACATTTCTCAGTGTTATGTGAGATAAGCAGCATGTCTGGCAGTAATTCAGTTTGAGCTTGTTATATTTCTAAATGTGTGTGTTTCTTGAGGTTTCGCTACCAAATGCTGTGCTCTAATTATCATAGGTTCCTGGCATTCTCTAGCCCCTGCAAGATGTATTCACTGGATTTATTGTGCTCTTTGCAGTAGTAGCAGCTGCTGATAGTCACCTAGATGCATTCATCAGGGCAGAGCTTCTTAACACTATTTCAATCGTATATGCAGGAAAATCAGTACTAAGCAGCCCCAAATCTCTCCAGTTCTTGCTTATATTAAGCCTTTGGTCATTCTGGTTACTGTGCTTTAAGGATATGCAAATCAATTGCTTGTTAGCATCGAAAATGATAATTTGGCTCTACTATAAAACAAACTCAATCCTAACAAAAACAACCACCAAAAAAATCAAAATCACGTTAAAGTAGTTACAGCAAATTTCCCAGGTAATGAAGAAGGTATGGTCCTTCATTTCCACCTCTATCATTAGTTACACATGTTGATTTTTAAAATATTTTTCCATGATCATGGACTATATGCCCTGGGAAAACAAGTATCTGGGGGAGGGAGAGGAATTTGCCAAGGAACATTTCTCTAACAGTAGTTTTTTCATCCATTGATTTACAAGCCACTGATTTACAAGCTGTGAATGAATAGTAGCCTTCAACAACAGGAAGCCATGCCATTGAGAAACCCTATAGCGTCAGGTGGAGCCTGGAGACAAGCCTGTCTGCTAGCAGGGAAATTCACTCCAGGAGCCCCCTGTAATCAGAGCTGTTAACCAGAAGGAAATGTCTTCAGTACTCTTACATGGCCCTTAATCAGATACTGACAGAGTCCCTTTGATCAATGCATTTTCAGAACGAGGGTAACTGCAGTTTACAGTATGTCTACACAGATTTCACAGCCAGTTCCCAATGTGCACAGTCAGAGGAATTACTCTGACTTCACCCTCTGCTCTCCTTTTCTTCTGCTGTCTCAGAAGACGGAGTCAAAAAGACTTAGAAACGAGCAACACATAGTTCCATGGATGCTTAATAGCTTCGTCCGTCCCCTGCGCGTGGCAGGGAGGCAACCTTCACTTGTGTGTCTCAGCATTTTACAGCCTTGGGGATAGGGCAGCAGGAGAGAAAACACACTTGGTCAGCTATTTTTGAAGGGTCCAGGCCGATGGGCAGCCAAAGCTGGAGAATCAGACTGAGTCTCGCACACAGTTTTCTGTGGTCTAAATAATATTGTAAGGAAAGTATTACCGGAGATTAAGACCTTGTATCCTGGAAAGCTACCTCAGAGTGAATTACTTTAATCAACTACTGAGCATTAAATGTGTAATAACTTACAGACGAGTGTTACATGAAAACAGTTAGCTTCACCCAGAAATGCATAGTGCAAAATGCTACAGCATTTGGTGTAAGTGGAGAAGCAGAGGCAGCTATCAACATTCCCTGTTCATCATTGCAGTGGCATTCTGCAACACCCCAGGACTAATTTCTTACCCTAAGAGTAATTTGGGAAAACTGAAAGGCTTGCATACTTTCACTGCCTGAGGAAAAGGCCTCTGTTTCTAATGAGCAGAAGATTACAACAAGAGGTTCCACACATTACAGAGGGAAAAAGAGTGAAAGAACAGGAGACTGGGGCGGGGGGGAAGATGGTTTTAGGTCCCTTTCCACTAAAAGAATGTACTGCAAGCAGAGAGATCATCAAGAAAGACAGGAATATATTAATCAGGCAGTCATTCCCCATCCTCTTACATCACCTGGTTGTACCTTGGTACAGCAGGGGTCCAAAGCAGTGGGTGATCATACGTAGCATATGCAGTGAACTGTGTAGCACATATGGTATATACATTGCAGAAACATAAGATAAAAGCTCACCTGCTGTTCTGTGGCTTTCTTAATAGAGTGCCTATGCACCACCAGGTGAATTAAGAGTAGAGTAGAAGCTTTAACTCTAGATTTCCTCACCTTTGTGTTAGAACGCTTTTCTTGTTTAATTTAAGTACTTATTAAGTCACTGAGGAAATGAAGGAAATTACGATGTCAAGACAGAGTGTAATTTAAATGGAGCAAAGGAGCCTTCTCAATTTTATACAACCTTATTACATACTAAAAGATAACCCACAACATAAAACAGATATAGTAGATCTATTCCATAGCAGATGTACTCTGTAATAATAACAATAGCAGCAATAATTATATGCATAAAATCCCCCCACAAATGGCTCAAAAGGATGAAATACTAACACTGTTGTTCACAAACATGCCAAGGAATCAGATGAGAACAAAACTAGAATTCAAACGCCCTAAAAGGCTGCACACTTTCAACAATGATAAAAAGAAAATATTAGAACATCTGAAGGAGAAATCGTGTTTCATTTTGAGTTTGATACTGTACCTGTATGCAATGTAAACATATTTCATTAGGCATACAATTAGTTTGAATGATGACAGCACCCAAAAAACTCACAGCATTTTATGACCGAGATCCCACCCAGGGCTTACTCTTTACCCCTTTCTCCTTTGACTATAGAAGCAGAGAAGATAATAATATTACATCCCAGATTCATCCCACCTAATTTTTGGTGCCCCAGTTAACAAAATAGTCTATCAAAACCAAACGATAGCTCCATATCTTGATCTGGACCATATAGGAGACTAGAGATTGTGTTGGTTCTTATTTTTTGGTATTTTCCTGAAAGATTAACAATTTTCCTGGACTTCCTCCCCACCACCACCTACCATACAAGGCATATTGCATGATCCTGGTTTTCTACTAAATAAATTTTAGGTTTTCCTTCATGCATAAAGTTGACTTATCACTGATCCACATGACGTTACTTGTAGTAAGAATGACCTTCTAAGAAACCGTTTCTCTCTTTAAGGCTAATTCTGCCATTCATTTACTGTGACCTTTTAATACAGAAATTCTCAGGAACAGTTTTCCAGTTTCATGCATTATTCCATGATACCTGAGGAACATCAACAGACCATAAGAACAGTTATCTGTTAATGTTTTCTATTCCCTAGTAAAGAATTTTTATCCTTGTCGTCAAGCATCATAGCCAAAATAATTGTTTTATGAGCTGTCATAAGACGCAAAGTAATCCTATCCTTAAAACGGTATGGATTTTACATGCTCTCATTCATCCTTATATTCCCTCTGTTTAAGAAAAAGAACAAAGAAATGATAGGATGGGATAAAGAGATTCAGCACATGCTTAAGGCGGCTGTGTTGTTGGTAAGTGACCCAACAAGTGTAATGCACCACCAGGAAGTTACATCTTACAACTCTACGCTGAATTATAGAGGTTCCTATTCCTCATGTTTTCAGAGGAGAGACCAGCTTTTGGAAACACAGTTCTTGGTTTTGCCTCAAGCTCTCCCCCACCCTCCCTCCCTGTTGAATTTTCAAACCACTGCAGGGCTCGTGACACCCACCCTAGCCCGTTTGGCCACCAGGAGCGGAGCCAGGTGGCCAGGCAGCCCCCGCAAGCCCAGCACTGACCTGTGGTGGGCAGATGTTCAGAATTAAGTGGTGCTTGGCAGGACTAGGGGGCTACCACGCACTGGGTAGGAGCAATAAAATCCAGAACTTCAACCCATTGTGAGACTCTTGCTTCAGTATTTTTGTTCTTACTCCTGATCTTATGTTAAAACTTTTCATAAAATGAAAAGCTGAAAAAAATTAAAGCTTTTCCTTCCCCCAACATTTGTGCTTATCCCTTTCACAGAGAAGCGTGCTCTTTCATCTTATCACTATGGTTTTTGTCTTATCTGCAGTATGGACAAGAACTTCAAGGCTGCATGACCATTTCAGGGAGAACCAAGATGAACGCATCACCTAAGAAAGCTTACACTTGCAGCCTGACATCTTTCCTCCCTATGTCCATTTTAAAATCCTTTATTTCAGTAAATCATCTTTTTGCAGCACAGAGGAAACCAACCCAAAATGTGGAGAGGGAAGCTTTTATTCACATCCTTAGGTAGCTGGGTTTCTCCTTGATAGCCAAACACAGCTGATACAAATTGAAACAAAAAAAAAAGAACAACATTAATGAGCCCTAATATGGCTTCAGTGAGTTTAGTTAGCCTAGAGCTTTGTGCCTGTCCTGACAGACCTCAAGTGTCTTGAGGAGACAGCAAAGCATGGAAATGGAAATCCTTCTTAGTGTTATATGACGGATGTCAGATATTAGGATGTTGTTGTTCTTGTGGATGTGTATACATATACATTTTTAAAGCAAAACATAAACAAATAAGTGAAACCACTGTGTAAGTCTAAATACAAGAGCAACCTTGTTTGCTAGCCCATAGATTGAAAGCAGATGTAGGACTTTGTAATTAGGCCTGATTCAAGCTGCCTGAAGTGCATAAAAGCAGTTGTTTTGGAAATGAAGGGAGGGACTAGGGTAATGTAAACACAATTTATCTTTTTGCTGCACATGGCAACAGATTAAAGCAAATGCAAGCAAATTAATCATGGGGCAAACCCCAAAATCTTCAGGGAGGGCACTTACGCACTGTCATCCTTCAAAAATGAAATGTTTAAATGTTACTGTTTCAGAGCTTATATTCTGATTTTTCAGATCTGCAACCTGATCCAAAAGCTGAACTATTTTAGGAAGTTCTATATTTATTGAACACATGCCTCTAAAAATGCGTAATTAAAGTGACTGTGAATTCATCAGGAAGAAATTACTGATAGCTGCCTGATCTGGTCAATGGGACATCTGCTTCACAGCATTTGGATCAAGACCTTGCGCTTGGCAAAGATTGAATGCTAGCAAGGGCTTTTCCAGATGGATGACACCGATACAAAATGATGCGTGGAAGAAGTCACTGTAGATGTATCATATCATTTTATAAAAGTTTCTGCTGGTTTTTGCTCCACAGAGAATTGAAACACTTCCCACTCTTTACCCAAAGAACTGAAGTATGACTGCATATCAGCAGTACACAGAATTCATAGGTTGCTCTGATATCCTTTCAAGGTGAATTGGACCCTCTGAATGTTGGATCTAATTATTAAGATTCCTTTGACATCCCCACCTGAATGTGGAATTCCTTTGTTTATCTTGCTGCAGCCTACTAGATGCTGTCAATCACACAGAGTACACAAACACATTCTATTAAATTTAATGAAAATGTTACATTAAACACTGAAGTCATGTAGGATAACAATCCATTACTCACAGTATTATCACACAGATGAAAAAAATCCAATTTTTTCTTTGATAAATAAGATCTGATGTTTATTAACTGCCCGTAGCTATACTAAGGACATCAGCATAATAAACATTCACTATTCTTAATCTTTACTCACCATTCTCATCACATAACTCAAAATGTTGTCATTATGTGGAAGCAAGATTTTAGTGAAGTAATTCCAAAAGCCGAAGCATGACAAAAGACCTGCACTCCTCTAGGATTAAACACATGCATTCCCACCATACCTACTTTCATAACAGCAGTATTATGCCTCTTTGTCTCCAATTTTTCTCCTACCCAGTATATGAAAAGCAGACTAGAATAGTGCTAGGCTATTGCTTGGTACAAATTGAATCACCTTGTGCAGCCACGATGTATGCAAACACAATATTCCAGGTTTCTACCCCAAGCACCAGTGAAGAAGCAAGGAGGGTCTCAAAGCCCCCTCAGCACAGCAGCATTGTACCACCAGGCCTCAGCTCCAAAGTCTGCCAACAGTTTTTTATGTAACCTCGAGCAAGTCACTGAGGTATTCTTATTTTAAGGGCATTACCTTAACAGGCCTTCCAAGAAGTTTAAATATCCATCTTCCATTTTTTAAAGTAGTTGCAAGGCCATACAAGTTTCTAGTAGTAAATAAAATTTAAACTCCCTGTCCTCAGAGTACATATAAAAAAATAAAAGAGCAATTCTATCTATCTGCCTTATTTCTCCCCCCCCGCCCCGAGTTTTGTCACTTTTGGCTGGGATCTAGCTGCTTTAGAGCACAGACCACATATCCTTATGTACAATCATTTTTGTGAGAAGGCTCCTTGAGTGGAACCTCCAAGAACAAACAATACAAATATTCCTTTTCTGTGCCACGCAAGCTGTTCTTGGCATCCTGCACCATGAAACAGAGCAGGGATTCTTGCTGGGGCCACAGACACAAAGAGTTTGGACAAAACAGAAAAAGGCTGAAGAGCTCCATATCTAAAGCTAGCTTTCCCGTAACATCACTAGTAATTATTTTTACTGATGTGGTTTAAGTTTTTTTTTTGGTTTGGCTGAATATTGTAGGGTGTATATAGTATCAGGCTGGAAGGAAGTACATAAAAGCACTTGCATCATGCCAGAGTGGCAGAGTGCATTTTTTTCCTTTGGTTGCTACATTTAAGATGTGTTAACATCAGATTGTTGCCCTGCAAAGGGAGATGAGATATTACATTTTTTTAATGTCTCAGAAATTTACATGTTCCATATTAATAAAAAGAAAGATATCACAAGAGCTTCAGTGCTATTCCATTAGAATTTTAAAACAGGATAATGAGCTAAATATTGCCTTCATTTCAGATAATTAGAGGCTTGAATGCACTTTAAACATTAGTTATTGGTGTAGCTTTAGCCTGAATGATACAGTAGAGCATATGCCAGTAAAAGTAAATCTCACAGAAGGAGGAAGCACTGAGAAGGGGGCTTTGGGGTGGTTTCCCTGGGGCGAGGGTGGCGGGAGCAAGCAGCATGTGGCTGGCTCACTTGCACGGGCTCCTTCTGCAGTCATCATCGACCCTTAACTAACTTTGGCTTCTGAACTACTTACATACTGATTCACAGAAAACCTATGGATAGCACTACTCACAGAAAAGAGTTTTGCACTGAGGTTGCTTTTTAGTGTTGTGGGAGGTTTTTGGGGGGCTTAGAGTTGGGGGGTTTTTTAATGGCTTTTCCTGTTTGATCATCAAGTCTGAGGCAGCAGAGGCAGTAAAGGCAGGCAACTCTAACCCACCACAGTACTAAGGGCTTTGTGCTCCCCACAGGGAAAGAGATTACTGCAGCCTCAGAGGCAGTGAAGCCAAAAGCACAACAGCTCAAGCTGATACAGAAAACCATACAGGAAATCAAACTCAGAGGTTGGGAAAAAAAAAAAAAATATATATATATATATGGAGTGTTGTTTGTTTTGAATGCAGTGACATTAAATTCCAATTTAAAGGCAATTCAGGAGTCACTGCAACCATTTCAAAGCAGTCAGCCTAGTGGTTTATGAAAACAAGATGAATGGCTCCTCAAAGCAGGGATCCTTCCTCGCCCCCCCCACACACACTTTGGAACACGCAACCCTAGAATGACTTTTTAAGGGAAATTCCGTGCCTTGTGTCACCTTTGAGAGGCTCTGCCCTCAGGTTAGAGGAACCCCTATGCCTGCAATGGGGAGATCCCTTTCCTGGCGAGGAAGGCCCAAGCAGCGAGCCATTTTCTCCAGGGTTTCACAGCAACATCCTCGTCACCTCCTGTGAGCAACTCTGGCCACACTTACTGGCAGAAGCAGCAGAGCTCAGTACATCTACTCAGTATAATAATACCAGGGCCATAATGGCAGACAGTCATTTTCTTTCTTCTCCCCAGAGAACAAAAGTGGGGAAGGGGAAAAAAAAAAAAAAATTCAGTGTCCCAAGTTTTGTTTTACTAACTTGTTTCCTTTTCACTGACATTTCACTTTCTCCAAGAGAAGCAGCGTTTGATTGAAAGCTTTTGATTTTTACTATTTTGCAACACACAAGTACTTCTTACCTGAGAAAAATGTGGTTATAAGGTTTCTAAGGTTATGCTAAACCAGTATCTAAACTATATTGAGTTTTCTTCCATATTCAAATACAAATTAATATTTTCCCAATTCGCATTTCTAGCTTTTTGTCTAAAGGAGCAACTCCAGGCTGGGGATCCCGCACCACTGGGGAGCAGTGGATACTCCAGAAGATGTCACTATTCTGCAGAGATCTTCCCAGCAGTCTGGGGAGCTCTGCAGCTAGTGAGCAGGTATCAGTGCAGTTCAAGTGAATCAAAGGGTTTTCAGAATAGATCTCTAAAGTTCAGCTACTCTGTGTTTGCTCTCGGTGAATACATCTCTACCATGTAGGTAGGCCTTTTGCCTATACATTGTTAATTAATAATTGAATACATAACACTAACTTTAGTCTCTGATCATTTCACATTTGCTGAAATGTAAAGAAAGTTACCCTTAAGCTCCCCTTTCCCTCTCAGGATGCGTGCTCTTCTCCTAATGTTTCAGTAAGAACAAAAACTGCAGAGTAGGGTGGAGGAGGAGGGTTTCCAGACAAGGCAACAGACAGGTGCCTCCTCTGCTCCTTCAACCACATAATCCTGGCAGGGCGAGACCTAAACCTTGAGGTTTAGAGAGAAGTCTAAACCTGTCCTCAGGTATTTCCCCCCCAAGATCAATTCTCATTGCAGTCAACCAATGGCCAGATTTAAAATGCCTGTTAGATCATCTTTCAAAAGAGCAAGGTGCACTAGAAAAAGAAAAGGATTTTCCTTCACAGAGCAAACCTGTAAGCTCCATAAGCTTAATGTAGTAACAGCTCTCAGGCACTCCTTTAGTATTATTTAGATAAAAAGTAATTCACACACATCACAAGATGACTGCTTTATCATGAGTTTTTGGGGGTTTCTTTAGATCAAGACCACCTTTCTTGTTCTTATAGAATAAACCTCAGGAAAAAAAAAAAGAGAAGTCTCATAACAGGACATTGGGCTGCACAACTGTTTCTGTAAAACTATTTGAGATTTTATTCTCTTTCTACTTTATCCGATTCCTGCCCTATGCATAAAGGACATTGCTTACGGCAAAAATGTTGCCAGTATCCCTTGCCTTGAAGGCTTATTTGCTCTTACTAGAAAAGCTACACACCACTGGGCAATCACCTGAAGGCCTGATCAATTGTTCTTCCCCTAGCTGATTTTCCTCTCCATTAAAATATTTCAGGACTTGATCATTTATGAAAATCGTTTTGCATCCCAACAAGTTTACCTTACCAGGTCTCCCAGTCTCTGTAAGTGTAAAACTCTCCATGTCCAGGGATCCGAGATCTTTTAAGGCATGTGTCGGCAAATTGCTTTCTATCCTCAAATATATAACTATAGAATATTTCCTCATTATGTCCACTCAACTGCCAGTAGAATGAACTCTTCATAAGTTTCATTGTGGCACATTAAAATAGTCCATGCCATGAGACAGTTCAAAACCAAATCAACACATTCTTAGCAATCGTTTCTGCTCAATGAAGAATTATTCTGTTGGCCGGTGTGGTTGTTCAGTGGGAGCCATGATAGTCTAAGGACATACAGAAGTACAGGAAAAGCTAACCCAGCTGGATTGCCATCCTACAGCCTCCTCTCAAGCCCCCCTTAAATACAAACACCCAAGGTTTTGGGCAGACAACTCCCCATCCATAGATCCCATCAGCTGTTACTATATAGGATTAATTGAGATTTACTCCATAACACAAAAAAAAGAAAAGCTGGGATAAACAGAAGTATCAACTTTGTAAAGATCTCCCCTTATTGAAGTCTTTTTGTCATGTTCCGCCCCCCCCCCCCCCCCCCAATTTTATTAATTCAGCGAATCAAAGGTATCACTACATTTAGAGAGGCAAAGGAATGAAAGTGGTTTCATGATAATAAAAGTAGTTGTAGCAGACACTTCAGGCAGCTTCCATCACCACGTTGCCACCAGTGGCCAGTTTCCTGGGCACTCAATGCACTGTTACTGCCCTGCTTCTACTCCAAAGAAAAAAAAAAAGAAAAAATAAAACCCCCACAAACCCCAAACAACATACCCAAACCCAACACACTGAAGCATTCTCTTTTGCTGGGAGCAATTCAAGGCACACAGTAAAGATGGTTTTCTATTTCTCCTTCGTTCAGAGTTAATAAAAAGCTGAGCAGCCATGGATGAAGAGATGTTACTGAAACCCACAGAAATGTAAAAGGTTTTAAAATTGAAACTGTTGGCCTTTAAGTGGCCATGCTGCTTTTATTCTAACAGCACTGAGTGACAAATGGTAGCACGAGGTGGAGAGGAATGGTCCCCCTGCAGAGCCTTGCTCTTTAGTAAGTTTTTAGTGTGCTTACTAATCAAATATGAAAATAAGCATGCCGTCAGCAGCACCTTTTAGTTTATGAAGGGACTTGAAATAAAACCTCACATACTTCTCATGCAGTTGAGTTAGAAATTAATGAAAGATTTTCCATCTGGAAATTATCATTGGGTGTAAACTTCTTTCTTTCTCCTTTCTTTTTATCAGAAGACAAAACTTCAAAGTGTAAACAAGGGATTTTGGAAGTCTCTAACAAGCTATAGCACAGTCAAAGCTGAAAATGCTGTGTAAACTACAGGCATAAAGAAGTTCCTCAACTCTATCAAGGTACCACTCTCTAGCCCTAGCGCTTTTTGCAAGATTTGTTTTCCTCAGTGCTTCTCTTACTGCCCACTGAATCCCATAAGATTTATCCTCAGCCTCCTATTCTCTTTCTGCCATTTTTACTAGATCTCATTTACTCCTGTGGTTTATCATCACATTCTGGTGACGATAACCGTGCCCTCCTACTTCTCACCCAGCTCCAAGCTTATGCTCAAGACTCCCGTTTCTCAGCCTCTATGCTCTGCCATCTAATGATTTTTGACTTTGAATTAACCATTCAGCTCATCACATTGTCCTACAACTTAAATGTTGTGCGAGTTCGATTTCTAAACATGAGTACTATCTGGTAACCATAACTACAAAACGATGTTAAACAAAGTTCATGGAACCAAGCAAAGCATGGTTTGCAGGGGACAGCAACTTTTATCTCACTCCTCAGTAGGAGGCTTCTTCAGACACTGAAAGTTCATTTAAATCAGCATTGAAACTTGCTCATAACAGAGCAATTTTGAGGCACCCCAAAAACTTGAGCCTATGTTAGATTATGCTGATGCAGGCAATGTGGTATTTCATTGATGAGTCAACTGATTTAAAGTTGTTCCTGCAGAAGAGCAGGTGGTGCACCTTGGCTTCGCCATGGGAGAGCTGGCCTCTTCATTTTGGTGAGAGGGGACAGTGTAGCTGCTGGGCCAGAAGAAATATGTGGGGGCTCAGATGCAGCAAGCCCTTCTCACATGCTGCCAGGGCAGGACCCGAAAGCACCCCCAGCTCACGGAGGTGCCACACCTGCCCCGTCACATCCAGAAGGAGGACAAAACCAATGCAGGGCAATTCCCAACACACAGGGGTATGGGCGCCGCAGTAGGACAGAAGGAGAAGTATTCATCGCCCTGCTCCACTAAAGCATTGCCTTTGGCCACACGCATGATCCTAGTGTATGATAAATTGTACTGTCTCAGAGGACGACATGCAGCTCTTTGTCTCTGAGTACAATTTCCAAGTATTTCATGTGCTGCTTCTGTTATGCAAAGGGTAAGTCAAAGCTCTGATTTATGTGAGGCTACAGCCACTGCTTTGCTTAGTGAGGGGTTTTTTGGTGTGTGTTTTAGACTTCATGTGCACGTCCTGTGCACAGGACAAGCACAAAGGTGGTGACATTCAAAGGAGCATAAAGGACTTGCACTCATCTGTCATTCAGTGACAGCAGAGCTTGGACGCTTGGCTACTGCACAGCTCTACCTAAGCAGCTGTAACTTAATAAGTAGGTAGGCAGGCAGGCTATTTGGAACCCTGTGAACCTAGTGTAAATACATAACAGTAACAGAGAAAAGCTAGGGACATAGATGGAAAAAAAAAAAAATGTATTTGTCATTTCAGCTGACAAATTCAAGAAGCTACTGTTATTTTCTAACTTGATTTATTCAGAGGAAGAAAAAAAGAGCATGCAGATTTAAATAACGGAATTTGCACAATTCACACTAAAGGAAAATCCAGCTCTTCAATGGCAAAGGCTCAGCAGTGTTCGTCCTAAGTCACAGGTACACAAAGGCGACACGGACATAGACCAGACCTGGCACACTCCAGGACATATCTCTGGCAATATTTTCATTGCTGGAGCCAAGCCTCATCCTACCGATGCTATTGAACAAAAGCTTTCATCAGAAGTCATGTTTTACATCCTCAAAAAAAAAAAAATTGGCTATGATGGACTCCACCTTTAGGTAATCAACAGACACTCCTAAGGGATTTATTTTCCAGAGCCCAGTTTCCTAGTCCCTGCTGAAATTCTGGTAATGGAAATCTGACATGCAGAACCTGAAACACCCAAAGCCACTGGTCTTATTAATTAAGGGCATCCTGCCTTCGGATTTCTTCCAAAAGTCAGTTTTTCCTTTAGCTCCTCCAGACATCCCTTGCATTACTGTTTCAGCTGCTTCAACTTCAGCTCTGCACCGCCTTTACCAGAACTGCGGGGGTACGTCTATACAGCAAGGCTAAAAAAAGAAAGCCTAAATCTTTCACTAAAGCTCACAAGGTTCAGTTAAATGAGAAACAGTCAAAACTCTGATCAGCAAAGCCTAATTAGCATAGATGTGGCCCTCTGTCCCACCCTGCATAATCAGCAGTGAAACATGCAAAAACAAGAGGAAGAAAGGATGGGCTGGAGACAGAGGTGATCATCTTAAACAACTGTATAATCATTCATAACCTTGATTCACATATATAGTAAATACATCCTCTTCCTTTTCATCAGCGTGTTGACACCTATGGTAATTACTCCCAGAAAGTTAACTCTCTGAGGCAATATTTCTATCCTGCTTAATTGCACAAGTACCAACTTGCAGTCTATCGGTACTGATGAGCAGTGACATCCTCCTGTCAGCCAATTAATTTGTTGGCAGAAAATGCCACAGACACTTTCTTCTCTATCTTTCAAAGCCTCTCATGCAAACGAGGCAGAGTAATTAGCGCTGACCTTTGGCTAATGCTGGTTGCCAATCAGTGGTGCTTCCCTACTCAGCTGTTGCATTTATATAGCCCCATTTAACAACCAGGAGTACAAAATACACACACGGTGCTCACAGCAGGCAAACGGCAGCGCTCACAATCTGGTCATCATCAGGCTTTAGGATGTTTCCCCAGTACTGCTAGGGACTGCTATTGCAAGTGCCCAGAAGGAACAAAATTTCATGATGCTCCACACCTCATAGAATTAAAGGCAAATTTTAGACTAAAAACCAAAGAAAACCACAAACAGAAAACAAAATAAGCTTGACAGGCAGTTTTCATTCAGAAAAGTTTCAGTGAAAAAAAAAAAAAAATGCAGGCAACCGGGGAGCTGCAGAAAGTGTGGGCAAACTGAAATATTACAGTCTCTTCTGCCAATGGGTCTTGCTGGTCTGAGACAACCTTATGGAAAAGGTTATTTGAAGCTTTGAAGCACTAAGGTTCAACAGTTAAAAGTGACCACAAAATGCTCCATTACCATTTTGAGTATTTACTTCCCCAGGACATGGAAGGACGCAGGGGGCTGGCCAGATGAGGTACTCTGTCCATCCCCCTAGCGAGCAATCTCCCTAAACCTCCAGAGCTTATTCTCAGCTCCCCTGCTCCAGTCAAATTGGTTACAGTCTCGTTCACTGTCAAGCGAATCCAACAGAAGATAAATCACCCTGCGTTAATCTTTTACAGCCTACATATAATACAAAAGAGCAGTAACTTGACACTTTAATCATGGTACTGTTACAAGCTGCTGTTCCTCACCACGCTGCGAGTGCCTCCCACACTTGGGCCCATTGTCATGGGCTGCCCCACAGCTGTCACAGAGTGAAAAATGCCACCTCTGCCTGTTTGCAAGCATAAAGATTAATATAGAAGTCAACAGAAGTTGCTGGTGCTTACCAGGACAGAGGAGGAAGCAAATGCTCCTGGAGCTCAGGTATCCAAGCATCCCCCCGCCAAAGGATTTCGGCTTGCTGTGAAGATGCAGAAAGGCTGGCATGGGGATTGCCATGATGGCATTCAGGAGCGAAAGGCTGTCTTCTCCATACACCCGAAATACATACCCAATAGGTTCTCTCTCTAGTTCTGACAAAGCTCATTCTGACTCCAAATTAAAATAAAATTTGACCCTAGAAAGCCATTTGCCAATAGGACACCTTTCTACCTCCCACACCCATGGGGTTAAGCAATTGCATAAACTCTCTGGTGTTTTCAGCATCTCCAGTTAGTCCAATGTAGCAAAAGCCTTTGCCCAGTAACATACAGTGTCTTTTCATGGATGGAGATAGAGAAAAGAGCTCCTTCAGAAACCCATAAGTAATGAGCTAAGTCACAAGAAAATATGTACCTAATTATCTGCCAGTGGTTTACACTTTAAAGAAACTACCTTCGCCTCCACAAGAGCAGCTATGTGTTCTGAAATCTAGCGATACCAGGCTGCAGCACATCCATGGGTAACCTTTACTTGGGGAGGAGGGAAAAGAAGATTTATATTATCCTTATTATTTAATTGCAAGTGAGGCCACATTCCTGTAGAAGATGAGTCCTGCCCGAAGCATTTCTATTAGCCGACAAGGCAGACATACAGTCTATATCTAGAAGTAAAACCGAGACAAATTCTTTAAGTCACGCACATTTCTTTCTGAATTCCTTCATGGAGCAAGTCGTTCCTTTTGGACCAGACTAAATATTCTTGGAGAACTTTTCTTTAGGAGGTCCTGAGCCAACAGCTTCCTCTGAAGCCAGGGAAAACTGCAGTTTCTCAACACCTTCAACTAGCAGGCAAGCTTGTAGATATACACATATGCATGGATCATATATACATAACACACACTGAGCTGCAGGGAGATATTTGAAACAGAGTAGCCTTTCTTATTTACTTTACAATCAGCATGGGACACAACAAATTAACTGAACTAATCAGCTAATAGAGAGCATTAACTCTTTCAAAATCTAGATGATGTGGTTCCTGGATTTGGGAATTGATACCAGACAGTCTTTAGTCACTCTGTTGCTGATTATGCCCAATTATGGCAAAGAAAAAGGAGTCTGAAACATTTGGGCTGGAGCAGAGAGAGAAGCGTAATTCGTGCCTTATGTTAGGCAGATCCTCTTCACTATTATAGCATTATTCAATTATTCACAATCTATTTACCGTCAAGGAGACAATCCAGCCATGTGCTCTGTAATATTTACCATTTCGCCAAGCTGTCTGATGCTAACACGTTCTATTAATATGGTACCAAGGGGCGATACCGAGCGAAACTGCACTGGAGTGGTTCAAATCACATTCAGCTCGCAGACAATTTGTCAAGGTGGGAGGTTGAGTTTCAAGCCTGGAATGTAATTCAATTCAGTGTCCTGACAAGAGGTGGTGTTAGTGCCTTCTGCACACAGGGTAAGCGATACTCCAAAAGACTTCAACAGACCAGCAATGCAATTATCCCACACGTCCTCCACAAAGAATGCCTTCTGTGTTTTAGCACCACAAAACTGCTCTTTCTTTTTGCTAAAATAATTAACTGTGTGATCTTTTTGCTTATCGTTGTGTCTGGCATCCATAGTTCTGACACATACATGACATTCAGCATAAAACAGGAAAACACTCCCCGCTTACAAGAGGGATTTGGGCAAAGTGTTGTTTTAAAGGAACAACGTGTGTCACCACTTTGCCACTACACTCACCTCTTTCCCCTAACCCCAAGTTAAAAAAAAAAAGTCATCAACCTATATCAACTCACAAAAGACAACTTCTAATTCAACAAGAGGTTTGCAGCTACCAGGCAGCTGCAAAGTAGGCTGAGACCATCACTCTCCATGCTGAGTATAATATCTAAGATGCCTCTAATCCCTCACCTGTCCTTAAGCATAAAATTCCTTCCCTCCCTCCCCCCTCCCATCATATACATCTTTTATTTAGGAAACATCTTTGTAGTATTTTAGCCCAGCAACCACCTGCCCAGGAAAGGGTGGCAAGAGGAAGCCTGGAAGGGAAGGAGGGAAGGCAGTTCTATTTCCACCATGCAAATAATATGTGTTACAGGGAAATTTATCACTTTTTTTAAAGGACTCATACCATAAAGGGATACAGCCATCATACCTGTAAACCTTATGGATTATAATGTATTTCATAAAAGCAAAAACCCTCAGGTCTAGGTAACACTAAGAAGAGTCAAGCATCCATACTAAAGCATATCTAGTTCAGGGCTTACAGGGGCACAGCAAGTCTAATGAAAGCAAATTTAAATCTCCCTACCCTCAACAGTTCAGGAAGCAAAATATTACAAGGATTGAGCCAGAAAGAGAGGGTCAGTGAAACACAGGAGGGAAAGAGAGACGCAGGAAAGCACTGATTTCTTGGCCACCCTCCTGGGGCTGCGAGGATGGAGAGCAGGTCCACAGCTCTGTGCCCCCATGCCCATACCAGCTCTGGGCGACAGGGGAGACCATTTCCCAGAGCCACCGCTCCCCCTCACGGCACAACAGCAGGCTCTGCAGCCACACGTGGCTGCCCACTGCCTCCCAAGGCAGCAGCAGGACAGGGCTGGGAGATTCGTGCCAGGGAAGCAGGGCAGCAAAGCAGAGGCCCTAAAGCAACAGGGGACAGAGGGGTAACAAGAGCAGGGGAAGCCCATGTTCAGCAAAAAAAGGGAGGGGGAAAAAAAGTGCAAGATGCTGCTCTCTGCACTGTTTCATAAGTCTGACATAGGGTCACTGCCACAAATGCAGAACATAATTTTATCAGCATTCCCATAGCGTGGTGCAAGACACATGCTAGAAGCAGGAGGGGTCTCCAAGTGCCTTGACCAGACCCTAGGAAAGGCTACATCGGGATTTTTAAATCCCCATCAAAGCCCCAGTTCCTAGCAGCCATAGCACTTACTGGGCATTAAACCACATGATGAGGACCAGCCATCACAAGCTTTAACATGCATGTGTCCACACTGTTTCCTTCAAGCAAGCATGCCAAACACAGCAACGAGCCTTTCCCTCTCCAACACTAGATGCTACTAAAACATCAGCTATGATAACTTTTTTCTAAGTATACATACAGGCAGCAGGCAGAAAGCAGGGCAGATCAGGACCACAGGGATCCACGGACAAGCATGCTGCCTGCCCAGGCAGGCAGGGACATGCAAGAGCAGGGGCACAAAGGAGGGCTGCCACCACTCCTGGTTTCAGTCCAGCAGCTTTCACTTCTCAAGTTGCAAGAAAAATCTCTGCATCACCCCAAGGCAAGGACAGGCACAGCAGAGCTCCCAGCCCATGCAGTATCCCAAGGTCACAGGGCCAGGCACCCACACCCAGGGGCTCCCCATGGAGATGGGTTCCCCCCCATATCTCAGGGGCTTCCAGCTCACCTGCAGCACAGCAGCCATGTCAGGACTACCCCCTCCTCAGCAGCCACATCACAGCCTCTCAAGCCAGATTTTAACCTGTAATAGCCTACAAACTAGCCCATACCATCTGCCACAAGACAGCTCTAGGTTCATCTCACATTTGAGAGCACCAACTAGGACCATATCAGGGGATATTTTACCTTTTGTCAGCCAGCAGAGAGCAGCCTTCAGGAAGCCGCGGTGTGCTTGGGCGTCAGTGGGAGCCAGACACACCTGCCCCACATTGCTTTAAGTATGCACAGCTGTGACAGGGGAACCTCCATTTACACCCATGCAAAGAAGCTGCCTTCAGATTACATAGTATTTTAAACAGGTGCTGAGGACTATACATGATAAAAAGCCATAAAAAATGGGCCCATGAACCCCAGGGGTGATTTTTTTTCTTTTTCTTTATAACTTTTTTTAATTGATTCTGCAGGATAGAAAGCCAGAGTAACCTATTAATTCCAATATAAGTTTTTCCCTGAGTAAAAGTTTGGACTGGATTTACTTTTATGGAAATCTGTCCCTTGTGTAATTCTGTGGAAGACAATCAAGTTACAGCATGGGAAAATATACACTTTCATATCTAAATGCAAGCTTTCTTTATTATTCACTGCAGATGGATGCAGGTGTAGGTAGTGGCTACCGATACCATTTAAAAGCTCAGCTACATAGCTTCCCCTAAAGATATGTGGATGCTAAAAGGAAAAGGTTGAAGCTGCACAGGTCAAATGTTAAGCTCATAACAACAGAAACAGAGGTTGCCGTGACAGTAGGGCAAATTCCTGGTTGCTTGGGTCTCCAGCATTTCTCCCTGATGACCACTGGGGTCCATGACAAGGGACTCCCGAGCACTTCATGCACCAGGAATATCCATCTAGATGACTGGGAGATGCCTTTTCAGCCCCTGGGCATATGACATATTTCTCTCTCACATGTCAGTACATGAAACCACTCCTTCTGTATCGGATGATCATTTCCTAAGCATTTTCTGGAAGGACGTAAATCCCTTAACCGCCTTGGAATAAATCTGCAAGTCATTAGGCATCTCGAGGGGACACAGGGCTCCAGCTGTGCCAGGCTGGAAGGCAGTGCTCCTTCCAGGCTTGGAATAGCAAGAAAGGGGACAGGCATCTGTCTACTTAAGCCTCAAAAACCGAGACACAAGCACAATACAATTCGATCATCTTCCGTTTTTGTTTTTGTTTGGCTGCAGCCCAGTTAATTTTGATTTGATTTGTTGGGGTTTTTTCACTCTCATCAGCTAATGGGAATTAAACCAAAGGGAAGGCCTCATGCATTTGATCAACCCACCCACACAGTTTTGTAAACATCCAGTGAATCTGCATGTGGTATCACTCAGTTAATAAATAGAAGCTCATGCTTTCACCATCGCTGTCACTGTGCAGTGTCTTGAAAGGTGGTGTAATGCACCAGTTCCTCGCAGACAAGAAACAGGATGCTGGTTTTCACTGAGAAACTGCAGCTAATGTAGAATTCGAGTTCAAGACGGCAGAGATCCAAAATAGGGATTTCACAACACCTCCAGAGGCACATGCTGAGCATGCTGCAGAAGATGCAGCAGTGTTTCTGGTGGGCTTCCACGCACTTCTCTGTTTCAGAGGCCACTTTCCACCCCAGAGCCACTGCGCCGTAAAGGAGTCATGCCCTCTTTGTCAGCCCTCTTTTGCCTCTTTCGATGGTGCTACCCAGCCCTTTGGCTTTAGCAGCACCCTTGGTGGGGTGGATGTGCCCTCCAGCTGCATATCCTGCAGTGCACTGGGCACCACTTGGCTCTACTCAAGGGACAACTTTGCTTTCTGTCCATGGCCATGAGACAGGTGGCCTCCTTCCAACATAACAACCACTTCACCTTAGCTGGTTGGCAACTTTCAGGCTTTGGAGATGCCATCACCCCTAATTTTGACATGTTTTGAACTGCTGCTTTGACATCAGCTATTTATAATGGTGGTCAACGATTGTACACTAAGAAAATTAGTACATACCTGAGGTGTGAGTGATGTACATTGATGACATTCAACGCATCAGATTTTCTCTGATAACTGCCAGAGAGAGTATCACATACTTTGTAAGACTGTATGCACTAAAGAGGTCCTGTTTCTAACTGTGGGAAAAAAAACCCCAAACACATGGTGTATTTTTAACTCCCTGGGTTGCTGTTGTGATGTCTAAATTATCATTAAAATCTGCTCTGAGTTTCCAGATGCAGCCAGAGGCATGTGTTTCAAAACAGGACAACCAGACTGACTCAAACACTTTCTGTTTTTCTGTTTTTTCAGAATTTTTTTTTACTAAACATTTTTTTTTCATGCAAATGTCAGAAGTTCACAGAAATAGGTAGTTTCTCCAGTGCAGGCTGGAGGAATTAGTCCTACAAACAGATGTGGATTAAGCCAGGCTAGGGGACTGAGTTAAGTTCTAGGGGAACACAGCAAGGTACAGAGCCCAACATTACGCCACTATAATGAGATTATAATGGGTATTGCAACTACTTGGTTTTGAAGGATGATGTCTTTCAGCTCAGTGAAGGGCTAAGAGTAAACACAAACCAACTACTCTTCTCTCGCCTATCGTGAGACTTAGGATTTGGAAAATGCTGATAGCAAAGAACCCATCATCACTTCTTTTTTAAAGTGTTGTCCCTTTTCCTGTCACCCCTGTGAAAAAGAAGGTATATTATGAGTACATGGAGCCAATGATTTGAAGCTTTAATTGCTATCATCCTCTCCCTTAATTAATTCAAGAAAAAGAAAGGTTACAGTGAGTGGGGAGGTGAAAAGTCTTTTCTCAAGCCACAGGACTCTTTCTTCAGGCTTTTGGTCATCACTGATACACACTGTAGTGACACAGGTCCTCATAAGGCTATGTTAAATGATCTTTAACAGGCTGTTCTTTAAACACAAATTCAGCAAAAACCAATGCACTCAGCAAACAGTGTAAAATACAGTGTTTTTCCAGTACCTGAAGAAATGCATGCGAAATTATTAGAGCTGCAAAAACATTTATTTCCACTTACAGAGCTAAAACTTGCCAACAAAATCTAGTTGTTTGATTGATTTTAGTTTTTATTAAGTTATCCAGGCCTGCTACAGCCATAGTCTCCATGTTAAAATCTACTGCAATTTAATTTATTAAACATAAAAAAAAATCATACAAGCAGATGCCATACTCTTAAATTTCTTGAAGCTACAATTGACTTGTAATAAAATCCCCCCAGTGCATTACAAAACAGGGCTGTCAAGTCATAACAGCTCTATTACAGCTTCTGCTTCAGTCTCTGCTAGTCTTTGTACAGACTGCCAAAATTTTCACCTACCCAAGGGAAGTTATATTCAACAACAGAGAAGAGGAAATTGTGCTCAGATGAGTTGTTCTCTCGCTGAACAGATTGCACAGGTTGTTCTCTCGTTACGAAAATGGTGAAGGTGGAGGGCTGAGGGAAAGTGAGAGGAAAGCTACGGACTGACAAGCAGCAGGAGAGCAATGTGCAGTTTTGGTTTTTCCCCCACTTTGCGACTCTCGTAGTATGTCAGTATTTTGTAACAATAACAACGCAAGGCAGAGCAGCCCGGTGGCAGAGGGACCATACTGGGTGGGAATCAGCCCCGATTCAGGCATCAGCAATACTCATGTCCACCTGAGACACTTCCAGCAAGTCTTGTCTTCTGTCTGTGCTGGCATACCAGGGAAATGGGAATGACGATATTTGTATTTTAGTCCAAAGACTTTTCAAGAGTAGGGGTGGCTGTGTGACTGTGGGTGAATCATGCAGTTTGAAGCCAAAAAGAGCAAGAGGTTTTCTGCCTTGGCCCATCCCTCAGGTTCACCAAATGATTTCTGTGAGATCCCAGTCTATCGCTTTCTTAAAAGACTTCAGTGACACAAGTTTCCTAACTGTTTAGCTGGTGATGATTTTGAAGCATAGCTAGTCTCAAAGTGAAAACTTCTGAATTATTCAACAGCTCTACACCCATTGTTGTATTTGTTTTCCTCTTTGTTGTGATTTAATCATTCCCACCCTCTGTATAAAGCTGACTTAAGGCACATTAAGAAGTTTGAACAGAAGGAAAAAGATTCCAGTTGTTAAGTTACAAAGTAGGTCTGCGATCTTCCAAAATGCAATGACAAAACCAACGAGAACCAAAGCTACTGAGGTGTTCAACAAAATCTGTGCTGCTACCTTGGCTCTCCTCTGTTGCTGAGGCACAACAGCCCTTATACATGGAGAATGAAATTCAATGAAACTCAAATCATGAGCATTTTCCTTAATAAAGTAAAGTATTCTACCACCGTGCACTACTTTGCCTTGCCAAAAGTGACCGTGCCCCAGCAAGGACTGGGGAGCTGTTCCACCAGGTGCTGGTAATCCACAGGGAAGCCTGACAGCGAGCTCCCGAGTTTGCAGCCTGAATGAAGCCCTCTCCCTCGCTGCCACCACCTGCAGCTCCTGCTTTGGGCCCTTCTGCAGCTGGGAAGCAGGCTTGGAAATCCCAGCCCCAACAATGAAGTCGTGGCCTTCAGACAGATTCCCAGAGGCTGTGGCACTGTGGGGTGTGACGCCATGAACACGGTGGCTGGGACTGATAACCAACGAGCAGGAGCCCTCGCCCTCGGCTGAGCTGAACTCATGACATGCATTGGTGTGTCTGACCCAGGAAGATCAAAACAAAGAAAAAAAACCACCCCAAATTTAACAGACCTTTTTTTTTTCTTTCTTTCTTTTTTTACCTCTGAGGGTTGGATAAAGTGCGCATGGTCTAAAAAGAAAAATATGTGCACATTACTCTAAGCTTATAATGGTAGCAATAAGTCTCAGGGGTGTTTCTCTAAGTCGCAGTTGGACTTTTACAATATGCAGAACCCACTTTTAAGACATCTCATTCTACTTTCTCACAAATGTAAAGTGCTAGGCAATTATTGCAAGGTTGGAAATGCCACAACCCTTAAATGACACACGAGTTGATATATTTTTCTTCCAAGAATCTTACACTCTTATGCTCAGCAGAGATTTATAACGCACCGTTCCCATTCCACATCCAAGACCCTGCATAGCATCTCTGGAGAGAGTGGTAACTTTAGCCGTGTGTCCACCCTCAGCTAAGGCTAAATGAAGGAAACAGGAATGCTTCCCGCGAGTCCTCTACTTCTGCCTCTGATTTTACTGAGCTTGGTATTTCAGGTACTCAACCAGACCTTTTTTTTCTCACCTTCCCATTGGAAAATTAATCAGTTCTTCACAAACCGTAGGTGAAATTTCTGACAACTCTCCTGAGCTTTTTCAGATTCTTTTGTACTGGAAGATATAGTTTTCGTCTTCATAGTAGTGGCAATCGCTCCCTCAAGATATAGGGCTAACTTTTAGCCTAAAACATTAAGTGCATTTCAAATGTCTAGTGATCCAAGCCCATGCCATTTTTATTGGATAAATATTTAAGAAATTACAGTTTCAGTATCACATTAACTCTGACCATTTACACATGGCCAGCCCTATCATAGCAAACTCAATGTGTTTTACAGCGTGACAAGAACAGTTACTTGGAGAAAGAAGTCATATCTTGATAAAACAATAGCATACAAGTAATCAGTTTTGAAAGTTTCCTTTTGGGCAAGCTGCTAAGACATTTTTGACCATTGACTCATTTGGCTCTGTGTCTGTTGAGTCAGGATACTGTATGGGCACCAAGGACACAGACTAAGAAAGCATCTGATCTGGATTTCAGATTGCTTCAGTAAATTCAGAAAGATTAGGAGAAAATTTTCCAGGTTGATTGTTTCACTAATTTCTCACAAGGTGGAAAACTTGTTCTGTTTTGGTTTGAACAGCATCCCCTCTTGTTGCGCAGTATCTGCTACAACCCAGGAGATTTTTCTTTTGAGAGTGGTGAAGTATTTATTTCAACTGTAATTTTAGCGCTCCCCTAGCAGGCACTTAGCAGCAAAAGACTATAGCCAAAATCATTATATGGTCTCATTAGGAGGCCATATAACAGCTAGTGAGTGCCTATACTAAAAGATTTGGGCCAAGGAATGAATCCTGGGAGAGAGGATCCTGTAAAAAGGCACGTAACAGATAGATACCAGTGAAAACGAGCATGTCATTGAAGCAGGTAGATTTGGGACGGGGCGAGGGGGAAGAAGGTGTTCTGCTTTTGGTGTTGCGCTTGCCGTAGTTAAAAGCAGACTAGATACACACAATCAGACCCCTTTTTTTTGCAGCTTTGCCCAAAATGCACTTCAGACTGAGTGTGCTTAAAAAACAAACAGCACTAGGTATTGTGGCAGCCAAAGAGAATAAGCTAAAGAGCTACTTGTAGCTAAAGAGCTACTTGTATCCATAATGCTCATATACTTTATGCCCAAAATACACAGCTGAGACAACGGAGCCTGGTCCATGTAACGTAGACCTAGGTCACCATCTAGCACCAGGCAACTTTATCTTAAGCACTATTACTATGGAGGACCTGGGTAGCACGTGGGTGCTATTAAATATCTTTTCTCAGTACAAATTCATAGCTTAGCCAGCTATGGAACTCTTTCAGCAGAGGATATAGTGAATAGAGACCACAGGAGAAGGGAGAAAAAATACATTCTAGTTTTGGATGTGAAGGCTAGCGAAGGTCTCTGACTTCTTCAGCCCTGTGCTTCAGGGTGTCGTCCTCCTCCTGGGGATGGGCCTGCTCACCTGGCCTGCCTGCAGCATAGGCACCAGGACATTTCTAAAGCTGTCTTACAAGGTACAATGGTTGGCTGGTGCCGGGGAGAGAGGTTTACTTTGATTTGATCTCTCTGTTTTATTTTATATTATTTGACATTTTATTTTGAATTTGTTTGAAGGAATCTAATTATTTCTTTGGCTTAGTTACAGTTCTTTATATTGTCCATAGTAGGGAGGTGTTCACATATAGATTTTTGATGCCTTTGATATGCTTGTTTCTTCAAAAAAAATTATGGAACCTTACAAAAAGGGGGTAGCTTATATATGAGGAAGAGGTAAAAAGGGGTAGAAAAATAATTCCTCTGTGGGCCAGCTCCTTCTCTTCCCCAAAACCCACATGCACAGTGACAGAATGAAAGTTGGGAACAGAGAAAAATAAAAACGGATCAAGTAATGACAGAAGATTAAAAAAACCCAAAACACAAAACCCCCAAGAAAACGTCTATATCTAAACCTCAGAAAGAGATTTTGTTTGTTCATATTGTTTCCTCTTTCCATTCGACTTCCTTGGCAGGTAGCCCAGCGCGCCATCAGTTAGAGGAAAGGAAGTTACAGTATCACATTGTTGTAGGGATCAAATTTTATTGCTTTGCTATTACAATTAGGCAAGTATTAACTCAGTTAATGAGGCATAACTTTTTTTAAAAAAAAGTATATACAACTGGGGATTGTGGATTAGTCCTCCACTAAAGCCCCAAACAAAAACTTTATGAGAGTGAAGGAAAGAGATTAAAAATAGCAAAATAATAAAAGGTGATGCAACTTTAAAGGGGCATACTAAAAGCAAGGGAATCATTACTGTTGATTAGCTGACAACCAGCCCGAGGGGAAGCTGCATGTTTTAGCAGTGACCAAACCCACTAGCAAGCACCCAGCTCCCTGGGCAAAAAGCCACCCAGATACCAAACAAAGGAGGGGGACAACAGCCAGGACACCGACTTTACCAGCCGGGGGGAGGATACCTGTTCACTGTCCAAAAGATGAGCTTGAGAGGCACTACCCCTCTCAGTAACCTGGATTTTTGGTGGATCTTGGGTGTTGTGTTGGGTTTTTTTTATTATTTGCTTTTGGTTTTAAGCATAATCTCTTTTTATTAAAATAATACCGTTCTGTAGCTAAAATTATTATTCTATTACTCTAAATCCTAAATGGGAGGAAATGTCTACACTGAACATGATTTATGGGGAAAAAAATCACAGGCAAGCCTAAATGTCTGGTGGGACTCCACATAGTTAAACTTGTATGGCAAGAGATCAGAAATGGAAAGCGCAGCAAGGCAAGCAACTAAGAGTGCAGCTTTTGAAATATTGCTTTCACTCTAAAATATTGCTTCAGTCATCTCCCATCCTAACTTTTGGGTTCTCCGGTAGGTTGGGCTATAAGCCACAGTGGATGAGGACCCCCTCTCGCCAGCATGGGGAAGAGCGGGTCAGGACGATGCTTGGTGGGCATGGCAGGGGACGGCGGGTACCAAGGAAAGCCTGCAGGAGGAACGGGTGCTTTGACACACAAAACTTTTGTGGTTTGAGCCTAATTTTGGGGCCTGTTGAACTGCATGAGGGAAGATGGGAGCTCTGAGAGTAATGAAAGTGAAAAGAGTTAACCACCCTGTGAAAATAAATTGCTTCAAGCTGTAAACTATACCCAAGGACTCATTTCTGCTGGGTGGGGAGGGGGGATGACAGGAAAATTAGCCTCAGAGATGCTTATTTGAACCCCTGGTCAGACTATGGCGTGAAGCTACTAAACCTCCATTTTCTTTTTCATTCAAACAAATTGTTGTTAGCATATATATATTTTTTTTTTCTGGCTTCATTTCAGCTCACGGCATTAAAATTAAATGTTATGCTCTGAGCTCATGCGAACGCAGAGACTAAACGCTTGGTTTTCATCCTTGCAGGCCTTGTGCCAGGAGGAGAAATCCAGCCCGTGGGGAGGGCTGGGCTGGGGCCTGCGCAGCGTTTTGGGGCGAGGACCGCAGCCCTCCTAAGGTGGGTGTTGCTTTGGCTGAGGCGTTGAAGATGCAGTACCTTCACAGCATGCACGGCTGCTCAGCAACGCGGAGGCACGTGTACTTTGCCAGCTGAGAAGCAGCCTCAATGTATAGCTACAGCACAGTTTCTTCTGGGAAGGCTATGTAATATTGCTTAGAGTAGCAACTCACAGGCACCTTACATGCACAGGACGATGATATCTATGGGTGCCTGAGACCTCACGTCTGGTGCTTTACTCCTAGAAGTGCTTTACTGTTGCTGAAACTGAAATTTCTGCTACAGTATCATGGCTTAGTGATGAATCAGTTCAGATACAAGCTCAACATCTGCTTTCCTAAATCACCAAATATTAAGAATATACAGCTCTGGTTATTTCACACTCTCTTGCAAACATACACTTTTGAAACGGTTGGAAACTAAACTCAGTATTAATTACAAATCCATGGTGGGTATATTCAAGTGGCTCACTTTACCAAAGAGATTTAAAAATTGAGCTTACTAATAATATTAGGATAAACTGGATGGAAAAGGAGTGGAGATAAAGGATATTAAGCCCCTTATGTAGATAGCAGCAGAGTGAATTAAAAGATTTCTAACGATCCCAGACAGTGGATCTCAGCTACCTTCGTAGGATGCTTGACCTTATCATCCAACTTCGAAGTCATATAGTAGCGAAGAACCTCAGTTGTTCAATCTAATTAAAAACAAATAACAAAATTTTCTAACCAAACAGATGTTACTACAGGTTTTTTTAATGGTGACTCTTAGTAGTTGCTTGCTTGCAAAAATTCAAGACATAAGCTGAAAACCTGGGCACACAGTAAAAACATTTGCCCATATGTATTTTATTTTTATTTTACAATTAGGAATCCCAGGAGTCAGAACAAGTAATTGATGCATTCAGGTTTGCAGAGTCTTTGAGATTTACTATAGCAACTTAGGGGACTAGTCCAAGGGTAGCCACTGGCTGTTCTCTTGGAGAAGTCATGGAGCCCAGGCAACTGGAGAAGAGCAAAGATCATCCTGACCTTTAAAAAGGGGAGAGAAGCAGAGCCAGGCAACTACGGACTAGGTATGCTAACCTCAAATACCCAGAAAGATATCTATATCGCACAATACATTTCTAAGCAGCTGGAGGATTACAAGGTCTTAAGAAACCAGCTAAGATTTGTCAAGAATAAACAAATCACGTCAAACTCATCTAACTTATTTCTGTGACAGGATAATCTAAAAAGTAGTAGATGTGATTTATCTTGCCTTTAGTAAGACTTCTGGTGCTGTCTCACGTGATATTCTTACGAGCTAACTGGAAAATAGGGGCTATTATGAAATTATTGTAATATGAAAGCAGAGTGAGGTGAAAAACCTTGCATACTGAGCACTCTTATTTATCAGAGGTTCTCTGGCCACCTGAAAAGCGTAACAAAGCAGCCAAGAGCAGGCTGTCCTTCGTGTTTCGTGCTGTTCACCGTTTGCATTAGTAACCTGGATGATGAGCATGGGCATGTTTATACGTGTGAGTGAATCAAGGCTGAGAGAAATATTTCTAGGAGAAATATTTTTAAATTAGGAAAGTAAAATCCATTAATACATACACAAAGAACTGGACTGAAAAAGGAACTGAGTGCACACATATAAATGGGGAATTACTGCCCAGGCAGTGATAGTTTGGAAAGGATTGGAGGAATCATCGTGGCTCAGAAAAGGAAGGGAAGTCAATAGCATGGATATTTGTCTGAATTAACAGGAGTGGCATATGTGAGACAGCAGAAGTAATTGCCTGATTCCACTTGGCATTGCTTAGGCTTTTACTGGTACAGATATCTAGGTCTAGGCACCATCCTTAAGAAAGAATGCAAAGTGGAAAAAACATCACTTGGACATTACTAAAAAAAAAAAAGGCATATCCGAATTTGTGGAACTGATTATCAGCGATTTATCTCTCCAGATTTGAGCTGAGACATGGTGGTGGGCTGCAAGGCATTTGCTTGTTCTGCTGCTCTTCATGTGAATGCATCCTACTGCCATTCCAGAAGTGGCTGTATTAATACTGTTTTACAATAAACACAACAGTTATAAAAGCATTAATATCCACCGTGCCCTTTGGGATATAAAGCAAATACAATGTACCAGTAAGGCTAAAGGGATAGATGCAAGTCAGTGTAACACAATCGCTGAAGTGAAACCTATTCGCAATGTGAATGGTTTGCATACTGCATAGATTAGACCAACAGAGCTGCTTCCCTGTCGTTCAAGTATAGCATCGAAACCCACTCATTAGAAGTTAAAACGACACCATATGTACCCACTGCAGCACAGCACGAGGCATACTGGTGTTACAAAGAAAAAGTGGATCTCAGTCCAGCTGTTGTCATTTAAAGTGAAGTCCAATTCTGGGTAGCTCTTTTCGGTGATTCCCCTTTCTATTGAAGATACCAAGACAAAATGCCAAAAAAAAAATGTATGCTACATCCACGTCCATAAAGTTTATCAACTTACAGACTCCAGGACAGGTATATCATTCATCGTTTTGCACCAGTAAGCACAGTAATATACAAAAGCATGCAGAATCACTTATGGTACAGAAAGATCCTGTAACTTGACTCTTCAAGTAACTGGCGAACATTCAAACCACTCTTATTTTTGTAGGAAGATAATTCCTGAGAGGTAAAGTTGAGTTGTATGTTGGCATTTTCAAAGTCACTGTACTTCGGTGAAGCATACAGAACCAACTTGATAGGGACATAGCAAAACAGGAGCAAAATGTTATCTAATACAGATACTCAGAGGCAAGAAATGATCATGGGGTTAAATTACAGTAAGCGGTGGGCTTTTTTATTTTGTTGAAAAGTACATCTTTTACTGGATTCAACATAGTAATAAGATGCAAAGAGGTCCACTGGCAAGGGAGGAAAAAAAGCAAAAGTTTGGAAATACTTGACACAACTGAAATAAATGACAGCGTTTTCAATATCCCATAGGCAGGCTGTAGTAGATGATGTTTTCCCATATGCATGGAGAAAGTAAAGTCTTTGACTTCTGTCAGTCAGTTTAGCACAAATGCTGGTCTATCTAGGTAAAACCTGCGCTACTTGTTTCTTTTAATAGATAATATAGGTAATATCTAGCTTTCACTCTGAACCCATGCTTTAACACTCAGAATTTATCCATATTTAATTACAATTTTATCACACTTTTCTAATCAAATAAATTTACTTTGTCCTCCAAGCAATCACCTCAGTATTCCAGTATGTAAAAAATACTTTCATTATGTTTATTATAAAAATATAAATGTTTCCACTACAAATCATTTTACATTAGTAAGAGGCCATCTACAATTGCACAATATATAATCTAAATGAGTAAGTAATGCTTTGAAATACAAGTTAACGTAAATACATACTGCCAATCAAATCACATCTATACATTGCTTATTGAACGCTAAGTAACAGCACAAAACTAGATATGTTAACAGAAATAAATAAAATGGAAACTATATTTAGGGATACAAAACCAATAATACGGCATGTCATTTTATGAGTAGTTGCGCTTTGCTTGATGTCGCTAACCGATGCAAGTCCTGTACAGGAAGATGGCCACACGAATTCTAGTATCTCTACTCCACAATGAAGAATTGTACACTGCTATGTATACATATGTACACGGGGACAGGGAGTATAGGATGCTTGCAACAGAGGCCACTTACAGTACAAATCAACTTTTAACAGGAAGAGAAAACTAAATGTATTTTAAAACTCTCTACTCCTAATAGCAAAGAAAAGCAAAATTGAGTTTCTTTTTTCCCAAGCATCAGTGAGATTTAATCTTTTATGCTCAGCATGCTCAAACAGCGGGCAAGGAACACGACAGGGAAAATTGAGGGTGGTTGGTGCAACGTTTTCAGTCGTCACCTAAAACTCTAAGAACTGGTTCTGTGTTTTTGGAAGCATTTCACAGATGTCTGCCCCCTCGCCCCAGCCCCCTCTCCCCACTCTCCAGCGGCAGAATGAAGCTGAAGAGAAGCGTCACGAGGAATGTGTTATAAAAAGCTGTACCCACATAGGCAATGTCTGCAAATGGATTTTGGTGACTTACATTCACTAACAATGTCTGATTTAGAGCAATCTCAAACTGAAGAAAAGAAAGATTCTGAATGAACCAAACAATGGAAATACAGCTTTTCTATTCAGCATGCTGCATTTCACGACAGATTGTGGCAGATAAGGAGAAGTGTTCTTTACATCTTAAGTGCTTTATTTTAATTTTCTTCCACTTTTCATCTTTTATTTCAACTAACTTTAAAACCCATTCATTTTTCTTTCAGAAAATATTATTAATTATTATCCTGTGAGTGTGTTTCAAATCCAGTCCTTTACAGCATGCTCACTGCCAGCACTCATTAAAATGTCTCTAATTCTGCTTCTACTTAGCAACGTGTGACAAATGTTGTGTCTCTACCTTCTATAAGTCCTGGACCCACGAACAACAATTTAAAAGCTGATTCGGCCACGCAAATCCTAAGAACTGATTTTTCCCTTACTTACGTGTCCTGTGTTACAAGGAGCTTCAAAAACCAAACCAATACAACAAAGAACACACAACTAGTTACCTGCTTTTGCATGCACAGCGAAATGTGGCGTGCCATACAGTCATCTGCCTCTCACACAGTCTTGGACTTTCAGGGACTCACTGTTATTCATCAGAATCAGGTTTAGATTCCAGCATGACAAGTTGGGAATCAGAGTGGTTTCCACTAGTGCCCAAAGCCTGACATCTGCGTGCCTGGCGTCACATCTAGAGTGTTAAGAAGCTCGTCTGTACATAGCAGAAGTGCCTCACACTGCAAGTTAGACCACCCATTTTCAGAGTGAAGAGTCGCGTCTGCTCAGAACTGGGACCGATGTGCTCTGGGAGCAGCAGCTTAAGAGCTCGCTATTGGGAAGATGCGGAAGATGGGGGAGGACTTTCGAATCCCACCTTCCACGCTCCTTTTTCCACCGAGAAATGTGAATGCTCTCCTAAAGATAGGCTCCTTTCTGCTTTCTTTCAAGGAACAGGTGCCTAAGGAACCTGTGCCAAAAAGCAAGGCTCCTGCAGGATGGCAGTGCCGGGACAGACGTCTTCTAGCTCAGACTTCGGTAAAATTACATACGAAAGTCCCATTTCACAAGCTTAAGTCATCCTTTTCAACTATCCACTTATCCTTGGCTGCAAGTCACTCTCTCAGCGTAACTACCTGCGGCTGCCCACACAGTAGTACACCTCCAATTCCCAGCACCAGGAGCAGAGCCTGCCAGGTGGAAGCCAGAAATGGACCACTCCCCAGGGACCTCAAAAAGCATCCTCAGTTAATGCAGGATGCAACCCTGACTCCTTTTAGTATTTGCTAGGCAAATCTCCCACCTGAACACCACCTGAGAACAGGGGTCCTTATTTTGACAGGGAAGCAGGCCTTTGGGAAGTAAATGAGATGCACGTACCTGACCGGGCCAGCTGCTGAGCTAGAGATCGATATGCACACAACTCTGCCGGAACTCAAGCCAGGGTTAAAATACCACTCACAGCAAATGGAAGGAATCTCAAAAAGTCCAGATACTTTGTCTAGCATCAGAGCTGGAAAAACGACCATCTTTCTTTCCTTCTGTATTTCATATATGATGGGTATAAAATAACCTAGTAATTAACCCTCAGACAATTTCTCAGGTTGAATCAATGAAGATTTGATAAGATTTGGCACTTGGCAATAATACAGCCAGGTTAAGGTATTTAAGCATAAATGTAAACAATAATGAAAAAAAAAAAAAAAAGCAAAAGAAATAAATAAGTCTCTTAGAAATTAAGACTTGTTTCTATTTAAATGAACACAATTAGGGAAGCTAACATAATGGCAAAAATCTTTTGTCAACTAACTCAAAGTCACTACAAACTTTATTTCTGTGTTCCTTTCTGAAGTTGAAATAGCATGTTACAATGACATTATAGTAAATATGGCCAGACAGGTAGTGAGGTATAGTCCTCTATTTTCCTTGCTTTTAAAGAAATAAAATACCTGTTACAGATCTCTTCTGTATAAAAATACTGCAAGTCTTTCTTTCTTCTTGTTTGCTGTATAGATCAAATACACAGCTTTTACGTCCATGGGTTTTGCGTGTTATTCAGTCACTTAATATTCAAATGGCTCTAGGTTTTAGTATCACTGGTTTTTACTTGGAAGGATTTTTTACATATTTTTTTCTTTTGAAATTTACTATCTGCATTAACAGTCAGTCAAAAGCACCCACCCTTTAGGATTAACAGATAGAAAACAAGTTCACTCCTCTTTTTAAGGCATTTATACTCAGTATTTGAGTGTCTTAGTGGGTTTGAATTTTCAACCGTTAGTTTCCAAAGCTGTTGCAAAGAACTCCTTTAAATTCTGCTGTTTATCAGCCATCGCTTTTGCCCTGTGATGCAACTTTTCTCTTTTTTTCTCTCCTGAGCAACATCATTTTGGTACTTTACACAGGAACAGGGCTGTTCTTTGTATGAGTTTCTAGAGATTTGATACTGCTGACAATCTTCTTTTGAGGCCCCACAACTGTAACGCCGACTTTCTTCATGTCACTAGAAAAAAGAGAAGATGCACCGGGTGAGTGAGCATACTGTCTCTGTGTTTCCTAGGGCTGATGGGAGCAAACAGAAATCAACTCGTGCATCTTATATCACCACATTGGAGGAGTCTCCAGTTATGGCAATACCACTGAAACACAATCCCTGGTACGAAAAATAACAAGAGCCATTGTATGAAAACAGCAGGCAGCCGCAAAAAAGAGTAAAACCTCATTTAGCCTTGTTGTGCTTGCTTACCTGGAAGAAAAGACAACGAAACAGCGTTCTGCAGTGATGCATGCACTGGGACGTAGGGGCAAGCGGTTCACTTCTGGGCCAGCTGCGATCCTGAGCCTCTCTACCGTCTCCATCCCTCTATCAGCCTGATTGCTTCTCCTGAGCAGTGCTGACATCTTGCTATTACTTGCTGAGCCCCCTGAATGGCCGTCTTAACTCTGGTATCAGCATTGAGGTTAACGGCTACATGGCCAAGCTTCCAGCATCTACCCTGTTTTTCACCTCTCCTTTCTCCAGGCCATCCACTCTCTTTGTTCCTTGTGCAACACAGAAGTGGTTTAAGACTTGCGAGGGGCTAACCCAGGCTTACAGGAAATTGGGCATTCCTAGAGGATTTCTGCACTGTCCCCAAAGGGTAATTGTTACAAAAAGCCATTAGCAGCCTTTTTATAGCTGCAATAATACACTAATTAATGGCATTGACATGTTTAATTGTCGGTACCGCAGCTGCTGCTTACTTCTTCATAACTTGTCGTGTATCCAGCTCGCCTAACAGGGAGTCAAGATTTCCTTTGACAGTAAGTTCAAAACTGTACTTGATGCCTTTTCAGATGCAGAGAGAACATTACCCTGCTCTTCCTTATCACAAGAACAAAGACAGATTGCATTTAACTGTAATAAACTTGTAAGTTGTAAACTTACAAGATTAGCACGTTTAAATGTCAAAACTGGGAGGGAATTCATCCCTGAATAATTATTACCATGTACGAGGAAAGCAGCTACATAGTGCTTGCTCTGTCTCACCTGGTTTGATGGAATATGGGATGGGCAATAAAGGAAAACATTGGCACACGTGTCAGCTGTCGGGAAACCCCCACATAAAAGGCAGAATATAAATAATCAACACAGAAACTCCTAAACTGTGAATGGAAGAAAGTACCAGATGATACACGGTGCTACCGCATCAGAAGAAATTAGGAATTTCCTTGGCATCGGTGAGAAAAAGCTATGGGATTGTGGCCTTCACACAATCTCCAGAGCACCTAGGTTTCCTGCATGAGTATTGCAGCTACAACAATAATTCACATTTGTCTCTTTAAATGTAAGAATATTTTAGCTAAAAACTGGAAACTCCATATAAAAATGCTACTCTTACACTTATGTTCAAACTTGTACCTCCAGCCACAACCAATGGTGAAGAGCTGTAGTCAGTTCAAACTTACTCTGTAGAAATCTTGGCTATTGTATCACAAGAGCTGTACTCCACGCCCGTGAAAATGTCTTTGCACTGTCCTGTCCGAAAACCATTGAGCCAATCACCTGTCGTGCGGAAGGCTGAAATGTCAATGTTACTTTGGTCCAGGAGAAGATTTGATGGCCTGAAATAAAAAAGAATGTGATGAAAGATAGGGAGCAGGGATACATATGGATTTATTTTGTGTCTAGACTTAGCACTGGCATCGGCAGGAGCTTCCAGGCTAGACATGGCTCTTCTGTTTGTCTGTGGAAGTTATCTGCTGCCGAGGCCACCACGTGTACTCATGCTGGCAGCTCTGACAAAGGCTGCGTAATCATCTTGCTTAAGAGTGCCGTCTTCTCATGTCCACTTTTAAATCGCTGAAGCATCACCAATTCATGAAGTGTATTGTTACCTTACAATTTAACATGTGAATCATTAACAAAGACAAGCCTAATTTAGATTATATTTATGTGATTCACCTAGTTCCAAACAACACACAAACAATGCACACTCTAGACTCCAAGTTGAGCATGTTGGTAGAATTTACACATATCAAATGTTCAGAGTATTGCAGCCCACTGACAAATCTTAAGCGCTGCTACCAAGTTCGAAGCACAAGTAGTAAGACACTAGTGGCTTTAAAAATATTGTATCAAGTCTAAAAATCAAATGTTAAGTGAATTTGTGAGACAAATGTAACTGCGCAAGACTTGCATTCTGCAGTGCACAGAGGCAGAAATGAGGGAATTTTTTATTAAATGCACTTAGCCAAATGTAAAATGCAATTGCCATTTCCAGTTTGAAATTGATGCTCACTCTAAGACTGAAACTTCCATAAGGATATCATACAAATAATTTAGAAATGAGAACTGAATCATCTGCCTTTGAAATTAACTTGGTGCTCATAAAGGATGCTGAACTGACATGATTTACATCCAAGTTCTCTACTTAGAAAACAATGAAGAAACCAGTAAGAAACAAACAAAACCAACACAATGAATCAAACAAAACATATGTCCATGCTGCTTTGCACATATAAACCTTTTTCCATCTGCCTAAGTCTACCTGTAAGATATTGAGAAAAAAAAATGCTTCTCAAAATAACTATTAAATGTATAGTTTTTTATCAAGAAGGAATATATTGCAGCTGACCCTGCACTTTGCATATTGTAAATGGCAAAAATGGCTGCTCCCATATTGATCCAGAAATTCAGTTCTGTCTGGTGTGAATACTGTTGTTTTCATGGTCTTGTGAGCATACTGTACCTTCTTATTCGAGAGCATCAAGACTAAAAATAAATGCCAGCCCTTCCCCATGAAGTCACTAGATTCAGGCTCTACCACACCTCATTTTAGCCATCTAAAAATATCACAAATAGGCCCAGCTAGTTTTCTGAACTGTTGCTGCAGTCCATCACTACACGCATGTCCATGCAGGGTGTTTGTCCTCCCTAAAACAGGTCTTCCAGGCAAACAGCTTGGAGGACACTCCCAGCTCTCAGAGAGGTGAACCTGTTCTCAGCTGCTCCTCCTCACTGACTTGCTATTTTTTCTGAGGTGTGAGAAGCCCCTGAATAGCAATACGATCAGTAATTTCTTTCTACTGATGTGGCATCTTATTTATTCCAGTTATGTTTCTCTCTCAGTGCTAATTAGTACAATAATGACTTCCTCGACTAGTCAGATGTTGTTAGAGACATCAACTCTATTTCTGCATTTCTCCCTCCACTAATAAGCTTATGTCCATACTGGGCTTTTTAGCCCCCATTCAGAAACATATGTGCTCCATTTTAAGTAGAGTACTTTATGGATGTCTATCTTAGGCTTAAGGCTAAGCATGTGCTTAGCTGTGCTGCTATGATGGTGCTACTCATGAGCACAGGAGACTGAACTAGAGGATGTTCAAAGCAGTTAGCACTGCAACTTTACAGTCTATTTTCTGCCCCATAGTTCTTTTTCCCCGTGGCTCTAGTGAAACATCACTTGCAGAGGAGTCTGACGACTACAGCTAAATCCATCTGAAGTGACTTTTGTCACTGGAAAGAAAGGAAAATGAGAGGTTGTTAGACTAACACTGTAATTTAAAGGCAGTGATTACGCAGTGTAACAGGTAGGTGACCGTTACTGGTACTGGAGAACTGATCTGGATTGTAAAACACCCTCTTCACCCCAAACCCAAGCCATCTCTGAGCACTGGAAAAAACAAAGGGGGAGATTGTAAAGGCACCAAAGAGAAAAAAGTGTCTAAATACCAGTGAATAAGCAGCCTAGAAAATCCAGACAAGACTTCTCAATCCCAACACAAGTCTTCATTAAGTTTCATCAAGAAGAGCAGCACTGCAATAGCACACCCTTGCAGTACATGTGACTTGCACTGGAATGAGGAGATACCACATCAGGTATACCAAGACATTTACCTTTCACCTTTGAAGAAAAGAACACTATAGCTTTGCTAAACAATAACTCTTGGTATTTTCTACATATTAAACAGCACCTTGTACCTCTGATGTTTTGCCAATTGTTATCAATCAGCTGATTTCTTTCAGGCTCAGAAAATTATTTTAATATCTTCTTCCCTTCTGGTATTGCAGGCCATAATTAAAGAGCTCATTAGATGCTTGAAAATCTTAACTTCAAAACCACAAATGGACATAACACCACTGTAGATTCACCATCAATTTTCACCAGGTCTCAGAGCAGCGATATTCCTGATCAGGCACCTTTCGCCTAACTTCCCTCTGGAGCCCAGCCAGGACAAGGAGCTGCTGCGAATGACCGTGATCACTGGCACCAACTACGGACCTCACATCCTGGGAACAGCTGTAGACGGAAAGGAAAGTGACAGAAGACACCAGAAACCTGCTCTGCCCCCAAAACAGTAAAGAAGGGAAAGCACAGCATGGCCACACCGACACAAAGACTGAGCTGAGGACAGAAGATGCAGCACACTTCAGGTCAATGTTCTCATGCTAAAACTAGATCTTAGGCACCTATGTGATATACAGCTTTAAATGCCCTCCAGTTAAAGGCTCAGGTTAGATAATCAGGCCCAAAATATTTTTATTCAGTAGCTGTACAACCTGTGTCTCCCTGACTACTGTTTGTCCCATGAAGAGCCAATGCTTTTTATTTATAGTTTTCTGGGTATAGTGTCTGCAATCCCAAGACATTTATTAAGAGTATTTATGAAGTGTTCTTAGTGATAAAGCATGGAGATTTTTTTTCCAGCCTAGAATGTCTTTTCAACTTAAATCTAATAAAATAAGGCCTGACTGAGCAATCAGTAATTGAAAAAAAAGTATAAACAAGTTGAAATAGAACAGGTCTCTAGGATTAGGAATTAGAGTGGCCCAAAAGAGCTTTTATGTTTATTACTTGGATGAAAGTATCATCAGGACAAAAATATGACCTAATTTTAATGCAAGTGACCTCAGAATAACCAGCACTGTAAAGTATCATTTTTCTCCTTGTAGGATTCCAAACAAAAATTAGTTACTTTCCTCCTCAGAGAGGACATCTGGACAGTTTATCAATGAACAGGAATTTGTCTCACTGTGAAGAGTCTGTGATGTCTCCTTGCATGCACCAAGGGAAAGCTGGGCTTTCAGAGCATCTGCACACATCGGCAGTTTTTCTCCCCCTGACCCAGCCCCTAGACAGAAGGTCTGAACGTGAAATTTATGGTCTGGGTGATGTCCGCCATGAGCTCACACTTTACTAGACAAATTAGATGGGTTGCAATCCGTGCAGCTGTAAACGACGTCCTGCAGGGTTCCACCTGATCTTTTACAGCTTTTCATAAATCAGTACCTACTAGCTTCAGCAGAGAGTCATTAAAAAGAAATCATGGAAATTACATGTTTGCTCAGGGGAAGTGAAATAGAACATTTCCCTCTGTCTTTTCTTTTCTTCTCCTTTTTTTTTTTGAACTCTCTTTATTTTGTTGCTTTGACCAACTATGATATACCCCCTTCATGTTATCTTTCAACAGTCATAGAAAGACTTTCTATCCTGTTCATCCTGACTGTGTGTCTGTCTATGGAGTTGTATTTACTGACATGTGGTGCCCTGAAAAAAATCAGCAAGACTCAGATTAGAAAGACAAATTTAACAGTGAGATGCCAGTTACAAAATGCCCTGTTGCTGAAAGCTTTCTCTGGACGTGCCCATTATGTTAACAGTTGGAATTAACCTTTGAGTCATCCGCAGTAGCAGGGAGAACTATAGTTTGTAATCATTAGCACAGCTTTTTGTCACAACACAGGGAAAGTTTTGCCACACCATATAGTAACAACAAAGACCACAGAAAACATCATTAGAACCCTTCCCAATATGGCATGGAAATCTTGTCTCTGGTCGGCTGCTGCCTGGCGAGAAAGGGATACATTAACTTGTAAAATCCAGGAACCGAGACAAATAAAAGGAAAATGTCCTGCCACTTCTTCTGCACGAAGGGTAGTATTCTGCAAATACACAGAGTTGTGCACACACGATCCGCGGGTTTGTATTGCAGTAGCCTCTCTCTTTCCATCCCTTCCTCCAAACAACAAAACCAACCTTCAGTTTTTAAATCTGGACTTCTGCAAAATGATACATCTCTCTGAATGTCACCATGGACTTCTTATTTTCTAGGTCCATGTTGTCTGTTGAGAAAAAACTTTATCACAGCTTCCTCTAGGATAATGAGCAAATAAAATTTCAACTGCCCCATAGGTCAGTCCTCCAGTCTTCCCTACTCCTTTAGCTGCCTCTCAGAACATGCTTTTCAAGGGGCTTATATCTTTTCAGCATCCTGGTGGGGTAATAAATCATATGCCTGGGTGTATCAATGCTCCTCAATTTACTTTTTCCCCCCACCAAAGCCACGGAAGGCAAAAAATACCAGCACGTTGCTGAAATGGCTTTCTTTTTCTCATAATACGGCTTAAGCTGTGCTTTCAAGCCGCAGAAGTAACATCACATGGCCATTTCCTGGGATTCGTAGCTGGCCCAGAGACAGACCCTTAACGACAACCAGTCATTATTGTTAGGACCGTCTATAGGGTCTTTAAAAGAGGGAGAGAAGAATGCCTCAAAGAGCTTTTAAAATGCTTCTCTGGCTCTTTGCGTTTACCATTTGATGTGTATGACTTGCCCTTATATCTCTTATATATTTGGCTGCGCTATGAATTTCTACAGACGTTCGCTACAGCATTCACGGCATCAGGCAACGGCTCCGTGCAGTTTCTTTTTCCAGCATTTCCAGCGCAGAATTGCCATTAACGCTAACGAGGGCTCCACGTTGGAAACCCGGCACATCAAGCTGAGAACAGCAGAACAAAATCCCTCGGAATCACAGTAAACAGCAAACGCTCACCATCAGGCCACCCACTGGTCTGGCTGCATTACTGTTTAAATTATACAGTACCCGACTTGGTCTGCTGTGAATTCTTGTCTGAGTTTCACCAGCAGAGTGGAATTAGAGGTGTGAAAGTGCAAATAGATGTTTTACTGTCTCTGTTAACAGTGAGCCCCAGCAACTTTTAACTTTGAAGGAGCAATGGTTGATTCGTGCCTGCCTCAGGCATGGTATTAACGACTGCTGGAAAAGTCAGGTGAAAATAGGGCTTTTCTGTCTCTAGCATGTTAACTGAAGTCCCTAAAAATCTCCTCGGTCTAACTCCTGGATACCCCGCACAACCCAAACTATGATTAGATACCAAGGAGTATCATTTACTGTAATCTTCCATTTTTCTTTGTGATTTGTAGTCAAGTTGTCCCCGGTCTCCCGCCAAATTCACTATTTTATGTTTAACAGACTTCAGAAAGAGAGCTAGCGCTGTAGGCTTACATTACTTGAATTCTTTTAGAGCAAGCAGTCCATTTTTGGACACAGATTATATTGTTGCTGGGTTGTGAACGAGGCTAAAAATTCACACGTAGGCTTGCATTACACTGCCGTTGGCCAAACCTGGACCCTGCTGTTAATGCCTGGACAATCACAAAGCGTAAGCCCTCTCTGAAACGCTCCAAGTAAAACTGAAATCTCCTTCCTTCAGCCCTCCAGCTTGCAAGCTCCTGACAGGGAGAAGCAAACAAGCAATATTACAGCAGGTCAGCAATCTATGTCAAGCATCTGAAGCCTTCTGAGCTGAATAGCAAAAAAAGGGAATTTTTCAACAAAATGTTCAGCCAACACAAATAGTTGTTTCATTACAAATATTATTGTAAAAACAGGCCTTGAATTATGCTGCATAATGCAGCAGTCTGAATTTTTTATCTGACCTGTTCACTGCTCCTATTGAGTTTAATTTTCATAAATATCCTACCAAGCTAGCGTACTGGAGAGTTTCCACTGAATCATCAGATTTTAAGTGGAAACAAACTTTGTGAGAAGCAAACTTCAAATTTTAAATTGCAAAGGATGCCTCTGGACGTTCGAGAGAAAACATCACGCTTGATACCAGCGAGAGTGCCACAGCGACAGCCAACAAAGCACATGTGTAGCAGCAAACACTTGCAATCTACTGCTCGCAAATAACAGGTCATCCAAAAACTGCTCAAGGAAATTACTCCAGTGAATAATTCAAACAACACATCAAATTCAAGAAAATCAGGATAGGGTTGTAAACAACTTGCTAACACATGCAAGAATGTATGAGGAATTATTCATACACATTTTTGAACACTTTCGTATTTTCATCAGGAAGACTAACTGACCCTGACCCACTAAATTGCCTGGACTATATTAAAAGAATTTCAGCTATGCTTTTTTTTGAAAGTAAGTGGCTTTCTTGCTTTTCTAGCCTTAGCTATAACAATAGTGGTAGAACTCGCATTTTAAATGGAGAACTTCTAACACATAAAAGAGATCTGAAAGCAAATCTACCTCCAATGCTGCAGTACAATCCAGAAATTATGCTTTTTTTTTTTTTTCCCAATACAGTTACACAGTGTCATGAATTACCAAAAAAGATGTATTTTGGGGATTAAAGAAAAATCTGAATAACTGTTCATAGATGAAATTTTTGTTTTAATTTTTTTTATTCCCATAGTCAGGCGTGCTGCTTCCTCATCACAGAATTGGAACTTGGAAATTAATGGAAGATGTGAAATTTGTATGGGCTATACAGTCTCAGGCCTCTGTGTGGAGTTCCAAGGAGGCAACTACATATTTTGTAAACTTCAGTTCCAGAGCCTTTAATAAAATCTGAAGAGGTTTTATCCAGGTACCTTAATTGTCATTCATAAACACAAAGAATAGTGCGTATTCATTATTGTAAATCAAAAGTAACTCCACTGAGCTTGACGAGGTACCTTATTCTGGAAAACAGGGATTTGGCCTTACATTTTATTTGAGTTCTACACACCTAAAAAGTACATAGTTAACATGCATAATGGTCTTCATTTTGAAATTAGCATAAATATAATTTTAAATGTCTTTTTACTTTGGTAAGCAGCATTATTTCTTTAAAAATCTGATTTGGTTTCCCTCTTCTAGAATCAGCTTTTCACTCTGTAAGTCTATTCAGAAATCCTTTAATAAACTGAAAATAAAAGGCAGACATAACTTCTCACATTTTGCAACACGTAACATTTATTATGTTATCCAGAGCAAACTAGTGGACTGAGTACTTGAAATTACAAAATAAAACTTTGCTTCAGAAGCCTCTACATGTGAGAACACAGATTCTGATTTTTAATCCTTTGAAAGTATCTTAAACCCAAGGACTGACTGGAAAGCAGTTTGCCTGGCTGATGCTACAAGCAGTGCTTGGAGAGCAGAGAGAGGAGTCTACAAAGTGCAAGAGAGCCAGCCTTGCGTCCTGCCTCTGCTTACAAAATCAAATGGCTTTAATATCATCTACTGCCTTTGCTGAATAAGCTCACTCTTTTCTATGTATTTCATACTAAAGGTAGCTCCATGACAGAAGAAACAGATGCTGAATCCTATTAAGAACTGCTGGTTAGCCTGTAAGTAACACCTTCATCTTCAAAGATTTGGGGCAAACTTGCTAATTAATCCTCCTGTGAGGAAGGTAATTTACATTTTCAGAGAGACAGAAAAGTTAGCTAAACAAAACAATAATATAAGAAGTCCCAATAAGACAGCTGCCTTTGAAATGGATGATGTTTTGACATTTCCCAAAATAAAATGAGGAACAATTGATTTTGCAAAATATTTGATAGCTGCTTTTCCAAATTGAAAACTGTTCCACAAATGCCTTTCAAACCACACTACCAGCATCTTATTAATAAGTGGACAAAAATCACCACATAATTTTACAGTACTCCCCATAAGCAGTAAAATGTGATAATGACTTTCCATATTAGATGCCTGGGCTAGATATGAACTGAGAATAAAGATACTGAATGATAAATGTCTCATTAAAATCTCCTTCCTCTGAGATCCTCCTCTCAATCTGCAATGCAAATTAAGTAGTATTTTTTGTGAAGACCCAAAGAAACTAACAAAACTGTCGGCTGTTAACTCTGAGCAACTCATAAAATAATGATCTGTTTTACAAGGAAGACTATCGGCTGTTTATTTTCTGCATTCGATATGAGACACAAATCCTTGCAATTCTTGCACTTAAATATAGCTACTAATACAGCTAGAAACACAAAAAAATTGTTACAGACCACTTAAAGAAATATCCTGAATTCTCAAGTGGTTTTCTCCCCTTGTTTGCAACGTAATTCTTTCCTCCTCTCCTAAATATATGCTTGCGGTATAAAGCAACAACAGCAGCAATACCTGATGCTGACTTTCACTTTACCCAAAAGTTATATAGAAACAAAAGCAAATACAGAAGCAGTTTATTTTTCTGTGGGGATCCCTTCCCAATTTTGAAATCAATCACAGACCTGGCAGAAATTCAGGATTTCTAAAAATCATGTGTTGGAATTAGAAACATATTTCAATTTTTTTTCAAACGTTTTTTCTTGGCAGAGGCTGTGGATGAACTCGGCTGTTCCTGTTTTATAGCAGGTTCACGAAGACTAAGTAACTTTAGTCACACCTACATCACAGATGTGAACATACCCAGCAACTATAGGAAAGCTGCCATGACACTTGGGTTGCCTGCATCCCATATCAGAACCCTCATACCTCAAGGTCACGCTGTCCTCCAACAGCTTCATTCACTTTGGGACACAGAAATGCTTTAAATATATTTCTAATTATACACTATGCTTTAAATATATTTTTTCAAATGGCTGTGTAAGAATAAGATTCATATACATAAAATGATAATATACATTGTAACTCTAGGGAGCTATCATATATATGTAAAAGATCAGAATCAGAAATATAAATAAGAAAAAAAATTAGAAATATAACTAAGTGAAAAAAAAAAGAAACAGATAAAGAAAATGAAGTGTTATGAGTCCATTTAAGATTTGTAGCGTATACACGGTATTTCCAGTTGCGTGACTCTTGGCTTACACTTTTTTCCCCACACAAATGAAACAACAACTAATAAGCCCTTTCAGACCACAGCCTCACCACTGGTTAGCAGGTGGGTGAAGTGATTCTGTCTTTCCTACCCAAGTTTAGAAAACTTTCCATCTGCTTTGTATCTGCATGAAATGTTCACAAATGTGAAGTAATACACAGTGGACTAAAAAATAATAAGCTCAAGAAGAAAAATAACGAACCCGATCAAAACTGGAAGAACTATGAACTCACTTCCACCCTAAAGATATCCAAACAACCTAAGGACTCTGTTATAAAAATGAACATAATGCTCAGAAAACAGGAAAGAACAGCACGACATAAATCAAATAAAAATATCATGAGGCTGTGCTTTAGAAAACTGCATGACTTGTACAACTTTTTCTGTAGCGAGTTCTGTTCCTACAGCCCTTTACAGAGCTGGATAACTCCAGGCAGCCTAAATGATACAAAACACCCAGGTGTCCATAACCAGCGCTGGCCGCCTTATTCAAGAGCTCAAGGTGGCCACCTGATTAAAAAGTGAACTTTGACAGGTAAGAAAGAAATCAGCCATACTCTACTTTACAAGGAACAGGAAAGGATTTTTCACATAAATCAGAGGTGAAGCGCAACAAACACCAGGAAAGGGATAATGAAACATTTGCTGTGGTGAGGTTACAAAGAGCTTTTGCCGACGTAAGGTTCACAAACACGTAGAACGGTCTGCAAAGAGACGATCAATAAGGATATAAACATCCCCTTGGGTATCAAGAAAATATTAGATGCCACGGGGTGGCCAGATGGGATAGAAAACTGACAAGGAAATACAGAATTGAAGGCTTTGACTCCTCTCCTGTATTCCTATGAGATATTAGTATAAAATGTGCCCGGGCTATGGCCTGGAATCAGACGTACAGTCAAGCACATCCTTCAGTTGAAGTCAGTTAACAGTAACATATCAGAGAACAGGGGTATCTTATGCACCTCCAGCAATGTGCTTTTAAATAGGATACAACAGTGCTGTGACTATTTTAAACAAACATCAGCTCTAAAATCTGTAAGAAGAGACAGGCTTTGCATCTGCAACAGACATCGTCAGGTTAAACATTTTTCCTGACCAAGCGCATTCTGAACACCTACGAGCATATGGTGGGCATAAAGCTTTAGCATTCTTCCAGTAGCACCACAGACATAGGTAAAAGAGAGCTGAGACCTCTATAATTTAGATTAATTGCTTATTATGGGTATGAGGAGAGGTGCTGCGGGAGTACCACGGGCTCAAATAACAACAGAGAGCAGCCGTTTGAGCCGATGCAATCCCCCGAGCCCTCGGGCCTGAGTTGCAGAGTGCTCTGCCTCTGCAGGATGCCTGTCCCTCTCTGGCTGCTGACAGTACAAAGATATCGGCAGGGATCCGACTGTGGGTCTCCTTCTCGAAGAGCTGCCCTGACTCACTGCTTGTTTGTATCAGTTACATATTTCTGCACTTAAGGCTACAGCAAGACCTAAACCCATTTTAAGTCTGGCTTCTCATTTTTCTCTGTCAGTCTGTCAGAAAGCGATGCTGGACCTCCAGCGCTCAGTCCCTGGCCAGCAGCAGCACCAGCTCCCGCTGCAGAAGGAGCACACGTTACCTGCCAGCAGTGCCTCTCTGTGGGACACGAAGAGGGTGCAGAGCTGGCTGCAGCTTTTCAGCCAGGTCTGAGGTTCGAGATTAGTCAGTTTTGGCAGTGGTTACATGGGGGTGATCACAGATTTCCAAATCTGCATAGGACTGCCCAGCACCCCTCAAGTTGTCATACCTAATTCTTGGTCATACTCAAATTTAAGGATAGCCTGGGTTGCTCTGCAGACACCGACAGCGGGAGAGTGAGATGGGGAGACCACGGATCACACGTCCCTTGAACTGCAACAAATGCCTTCCCAGAGGGGAAGGGCTTGGGCTCACCCATGCTGGCGTGCCCACCACCTGGACCCCACAGCCCCCCGTCTGTTACTGGGGAGCGAGGAGCTGCAGACAGGGAGCGATACCACACTGCTTGGGAATGCAAGGGGTGCAAGGACGTAGCAGCAGAAAGCTAATTGGGGAGGAGGGAATGAAAATCACCTTTGACATTCCTCTCCTCAGAAACGCGCTCCACATCAAAGCCAAAGTAGCAGCCTGCCATGAGGAGCGTTTTACTGAGAGCTCACCTAAAGCATCTGTGAGAAGTCCCCTACCGTGTTAGCAGCCTCTTTCCTTCCCCACGCTGTGCCATAAGCAGAGTGCTCAGCATCGTGGTACCGATGTGCAGCCTCTGCTGCCTGCGCCAGTGAAGCATATAATGAAACAGGAGCAAAGAGAGCAAGAGAGAGACAGGAGAGAGCAATACTGCACTGTGGTGCTCCTGCGCAGAACCCAGCAGGTGCAAGCAGTGCTCGGGCTGAATCTGGTCTCCCTTAGAGGATATCAGCTTTTACTGGCTATGAACAGGTAAACTGGAAATGATGGTTCAACATTGTTTTCAGCTCTGCTGTGGTTCAAGCCCCTAACTGGAAGGACAGCAAACAGGGAACAGTTTGCTTCTCTTTGGAATGCAAAACATGCAGCACTGGTTTCTGCAATCAAATCCCCAAAGCAAAACATGATAGTCATGATTCCCAATCCCCCTACTCAGCAGGCTGCTTCAGTATATCCCTACAAAATAATTATTTTCACCGATCATTTGCCAAATGGGGGTGCAAGATGTTTAGAAGATATATGCTTGACTGAGAAGATAGTGTTTAAATGGTTTGGGTTTTTTTCCCCAACAATTTTGGTTGGTTTTTTGTTTTCTGTTACCTGGCAAGTAACAGAAAGAGGGTGTGGAGCACCTGGAAGGTAACAGAAATAATTGCTTTGGTAAGCACCTTGGTTTGCTATGTGTTAAATGCTCACCAATTACATTATTGAAACATAATTACCATGCAAGCAGTATTCTCTCATTATATATTTTTTAAAGCAAACCCCATTAGTATGGCTGCCTTCCTCCTCCCATCTCTGCTTTCTTTTTCACGTCTCTGGAGTGGCAGTAGGAGGTAATTAGGATGGCCAGCCTCAAGCTCAGGATGCAACACAGGGGCCAGGAGAAAGGAGGCAAGGTCCACGTCACCTGCCCAGCAGGCTGCAGTATCAATGCGGTCCTTCCCGCTGCCTTAGCTCCACTTCCCTTCTGTGCCTTTCCATTCGATTGCTATGGCGAGAAGTGTGCGGCGTTACAAGGAAAGGTCTGAGAAGAATGTTTTGCTGTGTTCGTTTCTGAAGCTTGCCTCATGTCAGATTCTGGTCTCTTGCCCACCGAAACACTCTCCAAGACCTGGGTCTGAAGCAGCAGAGTGCATTTCTCCCTGACTCTGCCTGCTTTGCGGACAGAGGATTTGGCACTAGCATTCATGCTAAAAGCAATCTTACATCTTTTCAGTAAGAGTGTGACATTTTGTGCGTTATATAAAGCAATTCACTTAAACCCTACTTAACTTAAGCTCTTATTTCACCACATCCACATTACGTACTTAGGTGTCAACACACTCTTCAGTTACCCTCTCTTATGAGATAATTCTTATCTCATCATAGTGATGTTCCAGAGTGTGTTGAATAACGAGGATTACAAATGAATGTTTTTAATACAATTAGGAATATTGCACAGGCTGGAAATGAATTCCTAGTTAAGGCATTGATCTAACAGGGAACATAAGTGCATTTTTAAGTTTGTGAGTCCTACTGAAAGCAAAATGTTTATTCATATGATTAAAGTTAAGGTGACTTGTCAGAGCAGAGCATAAGAGTGTAGGATATGTGTTTGGACCTAATTCAGAAAGATACTTAGGAACATGGCTAGCTGTAACCTATGAAACACTAAGCACTTAAAACACCACGTAAGGTCAGAAGGAAAAGGAAGATCACATGATGGCCAAATCCACCACCTGTGTTTTTTGCCCAAACCTCTGCTCAATCTTACAATGGGTTTCATAACCCTAGCATAACAGCTTTTCACAATTTGAATAAATAATAGCAAATCATTAATAAAAATGACAACAAAAATAAAAATAATACTAATATTAAATCCTTCTCCCAAAGGGATAGTCAGAGACCTTTCTCTAGCCTTCAAGATTGCAAACGGCTACAGCTAAAAGTTGAAGAAGCGGGTGAACAAAATAAACAAATTCTAATTATGGAAGATGAAGAAATCAAAGACATTTATTTATGTGCAATGTAAGATCTAATATGTCACCTTGCCGCCGCATTGGTGATTATTTTCAGACTGCTGGGATTACGGATCAGCTTATCCAGGATGCTGACAATCTGCTCAAACTTGGGTCTGTTGTTTCTGTCTTTCTGCCAACAGTCCAGCATCAGCTGATACAAGGCAGCTGGGCAGTCCATAGGAGGTGGCAAGCGGTACCCTTCATCAACAGCCTTAATCACCTGCACAAGGATAAAAGTTTTTGAAAACTTAAAGGCACTTAAATCAACTTGTTTTTATCAGTTCTGTGAACCACATTAACATGGACATTCTGTGTTTAAACAAATGTGTTTATTCACTAATTGTCTTGTCGTGCAACGCCTTTGGTTTATCTGCAAAGTAAACCAGGCAGTAAATTAGGCATACAGAAAGGGAAGTTAAGATATAGTATGTGACTTTGAGAAAGGTGAGAGTCCAGAAAGGATCTCCAAAACTCACACTTGACTGAACTAAATTCATAAACAAAAGCTACAGTTAGTAAGGTGCTTGCTTAACTATGCCAAACTTCAAAAGGTCTTGAATATCTCTCGTCTGATCACCCTTAGCAACACAGGCTTTCCACACTCGCCAGTGGACACTGCATTCGCCAGAAAACAAACCTACCCTCCCGCAGGACATCCTGAACTGATAGATAGGAGGTCTTGTGGATGATTTCACAGGACCAGAAAATATTTTTAAAACTTACCACGAGGATAACTGTACGCTTCCTACTAGGCAGTGCAGGCCCAATTCTTTTATCATTTGCCTAGATTGACAAAATTTGTCTAGATTGAAAAAAAATATAGCCCAGAATTTACACGTTATGAAGCTTTTTAATACAACCTTTTCACTAGAGTATTACATCTCTTGATCAGTCCTACAGTATCTATTGCATCATGAATAAAAACCCCAAAGTATTCTAAGCAGAAAATGATAAAGCTATATTCTGTTAATCTTTCCTTTTTATCTGGATCAGTTAATTCAAAAGCAGGAACAACTATTCTGAGTCAGAACAGGGTAGGAAAACAGTCCATGGTTTAAGCAGCCATGAGGCAGAGGCACATAAATAGGTTAATCCTTCTGTTTCTGACTTTAATGTGATATTATTAAAGACATTCCACTAGTATATCAGCCTACGTAACACGATTCATTAATCTCCACAAACAACAGAAAAACGTTCATGACTAACTAAAAGAAATACATAGTTTTCTGCAGAGTCTTGGGTTCCAGACATACTCATTTGAAAGGAAGTTTTCTGCTCTTTTTCCGTGTTTAACATAAAGTAGTATAGAGAATGTCTGACTACAACTATGTTACTGACTTTTTTAATTTAGTACTAGTAACGATATATACCAATCCCTTGGAAAATCTATTTGTGCTAGTGACTGTACTTCATAAGTAACTCCTGTGGAATAAATTTGGGATTAATAAGACAACAGAAAAAGAACCCAAAATAGATATAATAAAAATCTTATTTGGGGAAATGTTATGCTTCCTACAGAAATACTGGGAGAGATCCATTAATCATTTGGATTGCAGGCTTGGGTAGTTCACTAATGTTGCTAAGAAGCCTTTAGTGGAAGTCTTCTAATCAGATCACTCTACTTCTCTATTTTATCCGTTGATTACTTCCAGAAGTATTTTGGTTTCATTAAACTTGTAGTCGAAATGTTTTGCTTCTCTTTTTCACAAGCTCCAAGAGCAATTTATTCTGTGTATTTGACATTTACAGAAAACTTCTACAGAATATTATACAAGTGGAACCAAAGGGGATCAACAGAAATTTAGGAGGGTTTTCTAATAATAAGCTAAGGAATGTAAGAGGCAATGACCTCATTGCAGTGGAAGCATTTGAATCATCCTACAGAAAACCACCAGCATGATAAAATTCTCTAATGTGTTCCTTCAGAGGTCCAAAATACCCTGCTATAAAGATGCTGCCTTTTTGTTAAGTTCGTTAGAACTTTACTTGACCAGGGAGATTTGGAGATTTCAATTTCTACATCTTATTCAATGTCAACGTCAAAAACTCAGAGCCACCTGGTTTCATTATGCTTCACTTCCTTTCACAGCTTGATCCTTTATTTGAGAACATAACTCAGATAACAATATACTCACATCCTGGTTGGACATCTCCCAGTATGGTCTTTCTCCATATGACATCACCTCCCAGAGAACAATCCCATAGCTCCATGCATCACTGGCCGATGTGAACTTCCGATATGCAATGGCTTCTGGTGATGTCCATCGGATAGGAATCTTGCCCCCCTAGGAGCAAAACAAAATAAACCAGTCCATTTGACTGTAATACAATGAATATAATTTTGCGTGATTGTTTATTTTATCTCTGAGATTCTCAATGACCATTATATTGGTGTAAAAACCAGAGTAAGCTGGAAAATGCTATTGCCATTTGTCATGAAAGCATCTTGCATGCTATACAGAGTAATACATTACAGTGCAAAATCTACCAAAGCTACAGATATATAGTATAGTATATATACTGTATGCATGTACATATATATACATATATGCACACATATATATTTATGTGTAGCATAATATGCACAGATAATAATAAATGGTAAGTTATGTATGGTTGATTTTCAGTTATAAAATGTTTGGAAACTGGCAAGACAGTCAGACAGCACTGAGGATGAAAAAGCTAGTATGAGGTCCTTGCTTACATCCTAGATCCCTTTGCACAGCCCAAGAGGGCTGGATTTGGCTATTTGTAAGGCGTTTCAGGTGAATTCCCGGTTGGTGTGGAACCATGTTTTCACCTCATGTTTTCTAGGGCATTTGAGGAAAAGGAGGGGCCATGATGTTGCTCTGTTTCACTAACGCCAAGCCTCCTATTGCACAAGGCAGCAACTGTGAGCATATGCACAAACTTCCCATTCCAAAGCCATCAGAGACAGTCACAGAAAGACAGATTCGGATGGGGTCATCTGTGCAGAGGGGAGAGTGCAAAAATACCATCTGGGGAAGTGGTCTTAAATATTTTTTACAGTCATAAGAGAAGCAAGCCATCATTAAATGGTATAAACTTGAGAAGAATTAAAGCTACCGTTAAAATTAATATTGTAGTTAAGGGAACATCTCTCTCTGACTATAGCCACCATTCGGTGCCATAGGTCAAATTAGTAAAATGCACACAAGCAGCCTCAGGCTGAGTTTCTGCAATATGAAAATTAGAGGAAAGAAACAATTGCCAACGGTGCCAGACTTGACAGAGATTTTTAAGATTCTGATTTTAAGTCAGAGAAAATTAAGTCCTAAAAGAGAGTGGTGCAAAACTTGTTACTTGAGGAACTTCTGGAGTAAATATATTTGAATAGAGAAAACTGTGATAGTTTAAAGTCGTTTCCAGTTCCAGGGATGCATGACATGAACAGGGGTATATGCTGAAGATTTCACACTAGACTAGCTATTTGAGGTACCTCTGAGACCCCCGTTATGCTACAGTCTGATCACACACCTGTCCTCACAATTAACCTGTATGGGAAGGGAGCGCTCTTATTTCCACCGCCTAACCAGCAAAAAATAAAATGTAAAGACATTAATGCTTTGCCTACACTTCCATAAAGTGTACCTGCACCGAGGGTAGCCATACCCTCACCAGTTTTAGATTAACCAGCTTGGTTAACAATAGAAATGTGGACATTAGTGTTAATGAGAAACCTAAATACAGCACACGCCAGAGCCTAAGCATCTGTAATTTCATGGTTAATATTGCACAAATTAGATTAAATAAAAGCAACACAGGTAGGCTTTACTCAGGCTGCAGTTTAGACCTGCAAAATGTCACTAGATATGTCTTAGAGGCTTGGAAAAGGTCAGAGAGGGAATCTGTCTTGGCATACAGTTTTTATGCATCCCATCTTGCTTAGTAGACTCCCTACCTTAACCAAAAGACAAACCTTCATTTTGCACATAACCCTTAAAATTAGGTAAACACTGAATTTCCACATTACTTGTGGACCAACAAATAGGACACAGAAAATAAATAGCAGTATTTGAAACCAGTGTTTCATCATGGAAGCCAGACGTCTCTCTCTTGCAAACTTGGAAATCTGTAAGATGACGTCCTTTGGTCACAAAAAGTACATCGTATTTTCTATTCATTGTAAGTTTATTCACAATTCCCAGTGCTGCTCCACAACAGTACTGAGAGCATAAAAATGATTTTGATTTTCTCATACTCTTTTGAGAAGCAATAGTATACCCACTTTGCAAACATCCAGGGTCCTTCAGTGAGTCCAAGGCACAGCCAAGAAACAAGGGAAGCTCTCCTGTGTCCTAGTCTTTTCACAACAAATCCACTTAAACTTTTAGATGTGGGGATGATAAAGAAATCAATCCCACTTTTTCAACGTTTTTTCTATGCATACTAGTAGAGTGAACTTTGATTTCCAATAAAGAATGTCAATGTTGGGGGAAAGCCATTTCCTAAGTTTACACAAACAAAAACCCACCACCACGAACAGAAAGAGCTTCCAAATCAAATGTCTCCCACTCCTCCCAGAGGCTCAGAAGTTGCCTACAAAACTGAGCAGACTTACAACCCTGCTGCAAGGCCGAGGCGCCTGAGCGCTGCCTGCACAGAGGAGCGGGCGGGGGGAAGCCCCGGGCTGCAGGCTGAGGACGCCAGCCCTCCCAGCACAGACCGGATCACAGGGTGCTCACCCACCCCAGCCCACCTCAGCTGCCAGGACAGAACTGCCTCTACGCTACCAGAGATGTAAACGGGAAAGGAGTTTTACAGATCAAACCCAACCCCGTGGACCACACCTGGAAAGGAATGAGCAGCTCATGGGGCTGCTGGAGCCCAGGCACAAGGGGCCACCACCATGCCCCATGGCTGGAAGGGGCTTCTGAGCTCCATCCCCCTGCCAGCGCTCCCACAGGCGAGTGTGCCCAGCAGGGACAAAGCCAGACCAACATTTGCATTTGGTTTGAGGCAAAATGTTTCAAATTCCTGGCCGGGTGGAGACATAAAAGAGGGAACTGTTAATCCTTGCTGCTTCCAAGGGTAGCACTGCCACCGCAGACAAGCCCCAAGCCTCCTCTTACTTCTGCTGATCCCTCCCCTTGTGCCTGGAGGCATCAGTGCTGCTGGGAAAGAGACTGTGCCATCTGATTCGAAAGAAATTGAGATACAGAACTAGGTGTCAGCAGTGGGCTCCTGACGATGTAGCCAGGCTGGGCCTCATTCTCCAGCAATTGCTTTGGCTACTTCTTGAACAGAGGGATGGCAGAACATATACCTATGACGTGCCATGTAAGAAAGCCCTCGAGGCAGGGAGTAGTTATGTTGTTTTTCTTGCATCAGCATAATGGCTGCTTCAGTGAAACACAGAAGTATCATTTTCGACTTTTCAGAATCTTATACTCTAAAGAACCTGAATTTCTGTGGGTGGCTTCAGGCTCACTCTTTTTAATTTCATGTTAAGGTAAGAAAATGGAGCCCTTCTTGCCGAACACTAGAGAAATAATTGCCAGATGTCACATGGAAAAATGTGCTCGTGGCTAGAACATGAGCGCTTTAGGCAAGGGCAGGAAATATCATATTTGATAGAAGGTCTTTACCTTTATAAACTTATGGAAAGAGTCATTTATGCAATTGGAGAAACACATTTAGACAAAATGACATTAATTAGTCTCCTAACATTTGGGGACTGCTTTATTGCAGGGCAAGGAAGATTATAAACTCAACGAAACAAAGTTGTTCTGGCTTTATTTGTTTTAGTGAAAAATGAAGGTACATCAACCCTAGGTTCCATTACGAGGAAATAAATTTTTTCTGCTAAGTCTCAGCTGTAACTCTGTACAAGACTAAGGACACGTGTAGCATTAGCAAAACCGAGAGTAAAATAAGGAGAGTATTAAAATGTAGCTAAAAAAGAAATCAACTGCCACTGAATAGAGTGTAAAATTGTAATTTTGCTATTCTGCTCCCCAATTTGTCATAAAAATGTCAATTTTACCTTTGTATTTAAAAGGGGAGTTTGTTGGCTCGTTTTTTGAATAATTTAAGAGCAAGAACAGAAAAAAAAGTTCTGGTAAACATTTTTTAGATAAATAAGCATTTTAACACAAAAACAATTCCCCCCAAAGGATTATGCAACATTCACATTTTAGCAGATGTCCAAATATCAATATATGCAGAAAATCTGAAGAGTTGTATCAAACTAAATGCATAGTTTTCTATTGCTATTACCTTTGAAAATTATAAGGCTTGCTGTAATTCAAATAGTCTATTTTGAAATTAAAACCACATGATCATTCAGCATTAGAAAAATCCCTTTTCACTTCCACCATTTTTGAGAAATACTCATCTCATTTGAACATATCACCTCTTCAATTTTCTGCTTTGCCAGATATCAGGATGTTCTTTGCAATATCCTTTGCCAGGATCAAAGATATTTGCATAAATCAAATCACACATTTTCTCCTAGACCACAGAGTTGGAGCTGGGAAAACTAAGCTCCCATACTTGTTTCTTTACTCATTTCTTGGTTTTTACCCCCTTTCCCCAGTCTCCCGATATTTAAAATGAGTATAATGATACCTGCTCTGTAAACTGCTATGATGAAAGGGCTAAGAAATCCTGGTTGTTTTTTTGTTTTGTTTTGTTCTTTTTTTTTTTTTTTTTTTTTTTACTGATGTATTGTATGTCCATTAGGCTTTCATGCAATTTAATCTTCTTTATCTGCTGCCTCTGTTGCTTATCCTCCACTGGTAAATCTGAACCTCTAATATTGTTGCTGGCATTACTGGGCTCCTACCCTTCAACATTAGTACTGTCAGGATGGAACATGTAAGACAAACTTGCTAAATGAAAAATCATTATAGATACGCCTAGGAGAAAGGTTTGCCCAAATCTATTTGATACAGGCTTATAAAGAGAAATCTACATGTGCACGCATCACTAGCTATTGGTAATATATTTACTGATTATTTTCTGAAGATAAATACAGGTTTTATATATTTTTGTCCTGGTCTCCCTTTAAGGGTATGCTCATCATGAAGCCAAATGAGCTGCCTGAATTTGAGTAGAAAGAAAGCATTAGTATTAGAAACTGTGGGAGTTTGTTATTGCGGCTCAAAATCCCGGGCAGTCTAGGTCAGAGAACCACTCTTGGGGTTTGAAATTAGTGAGCCAACAGTAACCAAAGGTTTTATCTGCTCTAGATGGAGCTGTGATTCCTACAGTATCAGGCCATTCAGCATAATCCGTCTAAAGTCAAAGAAGTCCTCAATTTATTTCTAGTGTGTCTGGCACTCTGGCACAAGGCAGCTGTTTCCAGGCCTTCATAACCCATTCCAATATTCTGATTTATAATCTGTTACAGGGTGACTGCCACAGGCCCCTAAGCCACAGGCCTGGGGAGAGGAGAATCAAGAAAAATGGATTCTAACAGAATTATTAGAAGAACTTTGCAGGAAAACCTAAAGGTAAAAACCTGACATTAATTCATTACATGAGGACCTAGGCTAGTTCAGGAGATATCTTACTGGTACGGTGCAAGAAGGTTTCATGTGAATGAGATGAGCCTGACTTACCCTCTTAAGCACCTGAAAACTACCTGATGCTACTTGTTCATCCCTTACTAATGAATATTTTATCTTGACATTATCTCCTTCTCCAGTGGTAAGGGATAACAGAGCACTGCTTCTCTCCCTCTTGCTTATCAGGCCAGAGAATTTGTGTTTTTTTTTTTCTTTTTTTACCCCACTCTTCAATACATTCAGGCTGCAGGACCCTGTTTTTGCATACCTAGGGAATGAACAAACCACGACAAATTTCTGTCAGGCACCAGTTGCAATAACATGTGCATAACAGAAAGGACCTGCATGCCCTTCCCTGTGGCACACAATGGAGCAGAGCCTTGCCATGCCCTCCCTGCGCTGGCACCGTTACCTGGGGGCACAGGCTACCAGAATACTTGCCATCAAAGCACAGTATTTTTTGAAGTGACATAGATTTAATGAGAAGTTATCTATGCAAAGATAATAACTGGACAGTGTTTTACACTGAAATGCCACGAACACCAGTGATGTATCCAACTATGCATTTAAATAGTCAAAGTTCGTCTGCTGATTACCCAAATATTATGCCTTTGAGAGACATAATTACAGTCCCTCTACATGTGTGATGGTTTAAATTTACTTCCACTTCATAATGTGTCATTAGTCCACCTACTTGTCACACAGACATCTAAAAATAATAAGAATAAAAAGGATCAATTTGACAATGACAATTTTAATACAATCTTGGCCTTTCAATTAAAAGTGAATAGGTATGGAGAACGTAGATAATTACAGTACATCCCCTCCGGCACAAAGGCTCAGTAAAAAAAAAAAAAAAAAATCCAAACACTCAGTCAGCCTAATTCACACGCTGGCTTCTGCTTCTGTAAGCAGGCAGACCGCAGGCTGCCAAAGGCCTTTTGTGGTATCAAGTCAGTGACAATAATTCAGGAGGTAAAAAATGACCCTGTCAGGTAGCAAAGTTTTCTTACAGCTCTTGATTTCACATATGCACCTGTGATCTTTGCATTGTCCTTCAGAGCTCTTGCACAATAGCATGAATATAACAGATTATGTATTGATATATAAAGGGATACATACATTATTGATATATAAAAGGATACATGTTCATATCCTTTATGCAAAGCTTCAGACGCAGCTTCTGAGAACAGAACAACATAAAATTTCACCCAGCCAGTGGTGTGTATCGAAAGCCTGAAGGGCTGACTGGGTTTCTTGGGGGTAGACCAATCCCGAATTGCAATTATGAATTAAAGCAATGGAATTGTTCTCAGGCTTTGACATTTACAGGTGGAAAATAGGGGTAGAAGAGGAGGCTAAATAGATAAAACATCTATCTTTGCAGCTAATTCCATAAATTTCCCTAGTACCACTGCTATTAAATGGAGAACTGGGAGCGGGAAGAGACGAAGGGGAGGCAAAAGTCTCTACCATTAATATAATATGCGCTCTTTACTGTTTGAATGTTTGGAATTGTGGTTTTAACTTGGATTTTTATTTTCTTGTCTTTTCAAAGATCCTACTGAGTAGTTGTCATCCGTTAGTTGTAAAGGCATGACGTTGTTTGGGATGATGCCATTGTTTTAAAAAGTGGCATTTTTTTTGTCTTGGTTTTGCCATCTAATTAGTGCCTGTGAAATGCACTAGCAGCAGCCTAGGAAACAGTCCTGTGTTTTGTGGTATGACTAAGCAGCAGGAACATGAACAGCCCAGCTTTCTTCCAGTGGACTGGAGCCCTGTTTCACACTCTTGGTCCCCAGTTGTTTAAGCTGGGGATCAAACATGCTCCAGGGACACACTACCTGGACACGTCTGCAAGATTCACTTCAAAGGAAAGTTGAGCAAAAAGATGAATAGCAAATAGCCTTGTCCTTCTCTCAGAGTCAAGATGTGGCAGAAGTATATTCAAGCAACCACTTTTGAAGGAAATTAGATTTGTCCTAGGTTGTATTTGAAGGTTTTAATTATCTGAGCAGCTTCCTGCAGCAGTTTGCACATACACCATAAATGCCAGATGGAGTTTACTGAACACAGATGATTACACTTTACAAAATAGTTTCTTTCCATCTGATTTCACTATCTAAATGTAAATAGGCAGGTAGGCTTAGAAAACAGGTGGCAGAAGAAGAAGAAAAAAATCAACACTGCACTTGGCCATAGGGAATTCACATGTAACACTGGCCAGAAACACCGACACCCTGTGCACCCTGGTTTGTCCTAGCTCACCCATGGATATAAGTCACTGACGTTCGTTTCATTTTCAGGGAAGCGTGCTTCCCTTATAAAGCTGTATGCTACGCAGTTTGATGGGCAGCTACTTCTTCCTCCCTATACAACTTTTTCATCTAAGTTAACTAGGACTCAAAGGTTTCTTCAGCTCTTTATGTGAATACCCAAAATGCCATTACTAAATTATGGATTAGCTTGCATGCCCAGATGAATTTTGGAATAAGAGAATTGAACTTTGAAGCCTGGCAGAGGTATGTGTCCAAGCAGAAGAACATGAGCCAACCATGTGGCAAAGCTGTGTTGGGGATGGAAGGCGACATAGAGACTTCTCACCCGTGGAGATATTAACAAAAAGGGCATGCGTAAGAAACATGAGATAAATATGCTATGCTTGGTGCTGGGGATTAGTATCCCGTTCTGGGCATCACATTTAAGGAAAATGTAGTTAAGTTGAAAAGAATCTGAAGGAGACCAGCAAGAAGAGTAAGTTTGGAAAAATTGCTTAGAAAATAAAAGAACGGAGGGATGCGTGTGAAGAGGACAGCAATCTCCATGCATGTAAGCAGCTGCTTTAAAGGGGAGATCGATCACCTGCCTATGGGCAGTAGTGGCAGGACACAGAGTAATTGCCTTAGCTTGCAAGCGTGCGTCCTGGGGGAGGGAGGTTAAATATGAGACTAGATAAATACTATAGCTAAAACTGTTTACCTCGGAGACACTAACACCCATTACTTTCACAGGAGTTTTTAAGAAGCGGGCAGGCAAGCATATCTGACAAGGCAATAAACCTCTGGCTGAACTACAGACAATTTTCTCTTGAGGAACTCTTGCATTATGTTAATATTTACTTATGAATGCTGCACCTATACTGAGCATGAAAACTGCCTTCTCCTACTAATGTCTCTTTATATTAACCGTGAGACATCTCTGCAGACAGTTTTCTAAAGTGGTATATATTGCATATTTCTAACAACATGCCAAAGCTTATCAGAGGTCAAAGAAAGCGCTGAAAGGTCAAGTAAAGAATAGAGTCTTTATGCCTGGTAAGTTATGAAAGTAAGATTGATAAATATGTATCTATAAATGTATGCGTATATAATGTATATATAATGTATAAGAAAACAGCTAGGATTTCTTTACTCATTTGTCACATGTTATATTATTTCAATCATGAAGAAGGTAGCATGCAAACTACCACAATAATTGATTGCTCCTGTCAGTGACCAGGAATGAAGGAAGCCCCACATTAAGATTTTGCTGATATATTCTACTCTAATCTGGTTTGTACGGTGAAGAGGAGGTGATTACTAGGCATCACTGCAAATTACACTTGACTAAGATACTGGCGATTAATGCCACTTTTTCTAAAGTTAATAAAATCCACTTGCAATAGGATTAAAGTGAGCAACCAGACATCCCAGTGTAATATCTACATACACAAAGCTAAATGTATGCCTTCAAGGTTTCCACAATAAAACAGAAGCATTATTCAAGTGAGAACAAGAGGTGCAGCACAGCTGTATTTAGAAGACACTGTGGCTTTGCTAAGGCTCTAAGCCAACAGTGTAGCTTCCAGGTAGCTTTTCAGGCAGGATGAAATCCAGAAGAGAAACAAGCAGCAGCCTACACTATGGGCAGTCCCCTATCTGATAAAAGCTTCTCTATCTCAGAATGAAACAGTCAGAGGTAAGTCTCCTCCTTGATATCATTACATCTCCATGAGATGTATATATATATATATACACATATATATATATATATATATAAGAAGGAGAAAGCACAGGAGATTTATTACATTGTTAAGCAAGATTTCTTTCTTTGTTTTACTCAAGTTTTTACTCAGATAGGGGTACAACAGCAGGTGTAACTGATACACCCTTGCAGAGCAGTGATATCAGTATGCTCCAATCAGACATACGTCCCATCATACTAGAAAATGCAAAAAGGTTAGGAAAAAAAATATTATTGCTGGGCAGGATTTTTTTTTTTTTACTGGGTGAGAGCTAAAACAGCAGTGTAACAAAACCTGCTCAAAGCACACAGGAAGTGTAATGTTATTGTGTGCCAAGCCAACTCAGGCCTTAATTGTGGTATTCACTCCTTTACACACCCAGCAGAAAGAAACTGAGCCATGAATTTTGCATACTTTAAGACAAATAATCTACCAGCAGAAACCATATTTTTTGCCTTCTATCTTCTCTGAGACATGAACTAAAAAATAGCTGTGATGAGTTTATGGTTTATTGAACATTTCTGGGCATGCAAGACTGGATAGCCTCTGCAACACAGAGTATCAGCGTCAGGGACTCCCTCAGATTTCAGTCTAACTTTGCCACAACCAACAAGAATTTTAAGAGGATAAACAAACAAAGAAACTCACCCTTGTGGTGTAAGCAGCTTCTGGGTCATCTTCCAGTACACGAGAGAGACCAAAATCTGAGACTTTGCATACCAAGTTACTATTGATGAGGATATTACGAGCAGCTAGATCTCGATGGACATAACCCATATCTGACAAATATTTCATGCCAGATGCGATCCCTCGAAGCATGCCTACTAGCTGGATGACTGTGAACTGGGCATCATGTTTCTGGAAAACATTTGAAATGTCATTTCAGAGATTGTTCATGTTTCTGCTTGCACAGAATTTTTGATAAAGACCCTGGAAGCTCCTCAGGTGAAGAGCTCATGAGTCAGGGATCGTGATTTAAATGCCACACGTGGAACTACTTTGATCTGCAGAAGATAACCTCCCAGTCAGCTGAGGGAAGGGGACAGATTTTCAATTCAGATAAAATTTCATTTTTCTCATTCTTGCTATCATCAGAATTTTAATTTCCTAGATGGGACCTGTGTGAAAGCGGCACACAAATCTAAATTGTGTGTGCTCATGAGACTGGAGTGTCAGGACATCAGGGAAACAGATGTCCAACCACCCTGAAAGGCCATAGGAATTGTTAGTGAAAATCCCAGCCTTACCCAATGGACTAATGAAAGTTTTCTATTACACAGGCATTTTTTCTAACAAAAGCAAATGCTGATCTGATTCAGTGGCTTTCAAATTCCATTAAATTTAAACTCCTTCCTCAAAATTTCCCTCAACTTCAGGAACACAAAAATCACTTAAACACACTGTGACTTAGCCTAGAAACCAATAGTTGCATATATGTCTAATTGTCTGCTTCTAGACATGTTTTAAATCTCCCAGCTCTTACTAATACTGCTTGTTAACATCTAGCTTTGATATTGATGTACAGATACATAGATGACAGGACAACAGTACGTCCTAGTGCAGCTCTCAAATGAATCCTCCAGTGCTATAAATGTATCATCACAGGCAGCTCTCCAGCTCTTCCTGCTGCTTCTTCCAGAATTTTATTAAATACATGGGAGCTGGCTCTGCCATGTGGGGTGAGCTCACATGAATCAGTCTGCAACACTGACTGCATTCATTTCATTTTTGATTAATATACTTAGGGGCGATATTAGCACTATAAATATTAGACAAATATAAGGCAAAACAGATGCTTAAAGAGCCTCTCAGAATTCCCTTTCATGAAGAAATTCATTATTATAAAAGGTTCTTTGGAGTTCCCTGTTATGAAACCTTCTTTAACTAGAGCCAACACAAGAGGATCTATATAGACCCTGGAAAAGATTTAGCTAGAAATCAGAAGGTTTCTAACCACGAAAGGAATGAGATGCTGAGATAACCTTTCAATGACAATGGGGAAAGCAAACTAAATAGTTTTAGAAGGCATTTATAAAAAGGGTTATATGGCCTGGGTTGCCTGTGATATTAATGAGTCACAAGGTTCTTATCTTGTGATTCCACACAACAGTAGTAAAAAAAAAAAAAAAAAACAAAAAAACAAAAAAACAACAACCCCACTCCCCCACCCCCAAACACCACACTCAAATGAACGAACAAGCTGAACAACTGTTTTGTACAGTCAGAAATTATTCTTGTTCCTAAGAGTTTTCTTCAAGGATTTTTAGCCTAAACAAAATATATACAGTTCAGTACATATATATTTCATTCAGATATACTGACACATTATTTATATGTATTTTACATGCTCCAGTGGACATCATAACATATATAGTACATACTGAAACTAAGGTTGACAATATATCCCCTTTTGGGGTTAAACGTCTAGTTCAGTATTATGAATTTGGGGGATAATGTCATTCAACCGTGGCAGAACCAAAGCAGTCTCCCAGCCACAGCTGAGTTTGCCCTAACAAATTAAAATTAAACTAATGTCTCCCCTCAGATGGGATTTCATTTCTGCTACACTACTTGTTTTGCCACAAGTAAATCTTGGTGACACAGGGAGCGTTCAAATTTTTTTAGGCTCACTACCAACTTTGACAGAAAACAAAGATAAATCAACAACAGTAATAGTAAGTCTAAGGTTGAGGAAAGAAAACAGGCCAATGAAGTTTGCTAGCAAAACATTTCAAAGGCCCTCAGGTATGGGGTTATTCCCTAAACTTTTCACATTTAGGGAAACGGCTCTTGGCTCAGTACTATTGGTTTACTGATAAAATTTCACAAATCCATTCACTTTGGAAATCACTTGGTAAGACATACCGGCTGCCAACCAATAAGCATAACTGCATTACAGTAGTAATTCAGCCCTCAGAAAAACAATTTCCATTTTTGTGTGCCAGAATGTTGTTTTGTTTTGGTTTTTTTATTGATGTGACAAACTAATAGAACAAAAATGTTCTTCATTTTGGAATAATACTGCAAGCAGTCAAAATGGACTAGCAGATCCCTACCTGGCTTTCTGCGCAGATCACAACACACACAAAACCAAATGGAAATAATGAAATATCAAGCAACAAGAGCTGATGATGAATCGGAGTACAGTGGCAGCAAATTCATAACAAATTCAGAACAAGAGCCAGTCCTGTACCTTGTAGTTCTCTATTGTACTTACCCGTAGGAAGCTGTCCAAGGAACCATTTTCCATATATTCAGTAACAATCATAACTGGTTTACCTACAAATATATTACAGGGGTCAGGCATTTAAAATGAATACATAATGATCAGTAAAAACAAGCATTTCAAAAATGTGCCCAAATCTTCCAAATCCTAAGGATAACTTTATATTTAGAAAGAAAGCAAAACATGCATGGGCAAAACTAGCTCTGTCCACAACATAATTGTGATTTCACTGACATCAACAGAAATACAGTCATTTCAGCATAAACTGATGCAATTTTTGGCAGCTCAAGTCCCACGACACAAAGTGAAGCATCCTGCATTTTCAGTATACCGTGTTTTATCCATTACGGTTGAATATAATCCTTCATATAATTGTTGAGTTTATGCAATGAAGTAGGTGTATTCTGCCACACATTTGCCCCCAGGTTCCCTCCAGAAGAGAACTGGGCACTTGCTGTGGAGGGACTCGCAGTTTCTCTCCAGAGGTGCCCTTGTCTGCACAACGGAGGCGCAAGGACTGCGGAGCAGCGCTCTACCGCATGGGCACGGTCAATATGTTCCTCGGGTACTATGGCAGGGGAGAGATTAAATAGCATATATGCAGGCAATAGCAAAACCCCCCTCCCTCGGGAGGGTATTTACAATGCATTTAAATTGCAGAGCTTCAGTATTTTCCTAGCATAAGCCGAGGAAAATGTTGGGAGTGGGGACAGAGATGGAAGGGAAAGAGCAGAGTAAAAGTAATCCAGGGCATTGGAAAGAGAAGCAGAGCTGTACCGCAGCCCCCTTCCACTGCCGGGGGTTAGCCCTCCTCCCAGGCAGCCCTGCCTCCCTCTGCAGCAGGGCCGCTGACAACACGAACCTCCCCTCCCGCCAAGCACCGCTTAGCTGGGGGCTGCACGGGGGCAGCGGCATGCTCCAAAGAAACAGCCCGGCATCCTTGAAAAGCATCTAATGTCTTTCAAAACTTGTCCGTGCAGATTCACATCAGTTTGTGAGACCATTCTTTCTACCCCGAGGTATTTTGTAACATAACCAAGATTTTATATGCAACTCTGACATGTTGGAGAGAAACGAACACAAAAATTCATGTGATTACGGTGAAGTTTCCAGACAAAGGTCATTGCCCTGCTAATATTTTACCATCATATGGATTTTATTATTTCATAATATTTTCTAAAGCTTTGTTTATTTTCTCTTTCTGGTAGAGAGAAAGGTGGGTAAGAGCATGAAGTTATTTAAGGAGGTGAATTATTATTTCACATATAATACAGGAAGGCATCTGACCCTAAAAGCACGACAAAGGCCTGCATATTGTATAGCAGGCATGGTGATATTTTAAGCTTTTAAAACTGAACAGCATGAGGCTTGAAAGAGGTATCCAATATAATTAAAAGCAAGAAAGCCATTAAAAAAGCTAAGTAAATGGTTACAATTCCTTTTTTGTTTGTTTTTCAGAAAATACAACTTCTACAAAATAGAAATTCTTAGAAGAGAAATATTAATTTCAAAGAATGAGTTTAATATAATGAGAAGAAAATCCTTTGTCCTCTTTGCATGGATTAATGGGTTGAAATATCTTCTTTCTCCTGTGCAAATGATGTGTTATACTGTGGGAGTCACACTAATGGGTAATCGACTGTCATCCATTAACTGGTAGGAACAAACTCTTTATCCAAAACATTAATCTCGAATTATATGGTACAGACAAAAGACCTAACAATGTAAAATATCAAAAAAAAAAAAAAAAAAAAAAAAAATCTATTGCTTGCTTACTCTTGTTAGCAAGAAATATGCAGTGCAAGGAGAAGTACCTAACTTATACTGCATGTGCAAAGGCATTTCTGGTACCGCACAGAAAATGCTGCTGGATCTTTGAAGTAAAGGGCAGCGCACCGACGGGGCTATCCGAAAGTTCGTATGATAAATCCACATACTTTGAAACCAGGAGACAGTTGCCTGGTTTCTGTATAAACTGAGTCAATTTTATGACACGTGAGAAGACTGAAATTAGAGTAAGAAGCTACATCTTTCAAATTATTAAGAGAGCATCTGCCTGCCTTGCTCACCCATACTCAGAAAGCCCCAAGTGCAGGGTTTCACTCTCGTTCAGTTGGAAACGTGTCCATAATAAGAAGCATATGCTCTGAAGCAACACGGTGCACTTTAAAAAGAACATTCTGCATTCATTTATCAAAGCAGAGCCGTTTATACATGATAACAACTTGTGTCAACAGTGTTGCCGAAATTTATTATACTAACAGGCTACAAATTGCTGTAAATTATTAGTAAACTAAGCAGAACATGTGCACTGGCTATTAAGACTACTGCCTAGAGCGTGCCCAGGAGACCGGTGTAGCAGGAAAACGCAGAACAGAAATCAATGTGAAGCAGGGGAACAACTCTGCATCGAAGCAAAGGACCGAAGTCTCAGCTGGTGGATGCATCTCCTTCACACTGCCGCTGGGCTGTCCCACCGGCAAACCACAGCCACCCCAGCTTGAGAACTTCTCATACCAAATGGTCCTCTTATAGGGATCGCGACAATTGCAGTTATTAGGAGTTGCTTCAGAAGATCTGCTTAGTATGAAAAGCGAGATCATTGCTAAGGGCCACCGGTCAAAAAGAATTTGGTTAATGAAGGAAAGGTCATATTGCCTGTTTATCATGCATTACCTCTACTGAGAGTGATCCAGCACATATTCCATAGGCTCTCTACTGACTGTACATAAAACTAATGCTTTTGAGTGTAATTTAATAGCTATCATTAAAAAATATGAACACTTGCTAATTTGTTATTACAGTATATCGGTTTGTTTTAAAAAAAACAAACCCCACAACCTTCTTGTCCTTCTATCACCCTACAGAATGTTAAAGAAAATAAATGATTATCTTTACTTGCATTTATGCCATATAATTTTACCCAGTAAAATGGATACAAATAGTTCCAGAGCAGTTTTCTCAGTTCAAGTATTCAAGCTATCTGGAGAGGGTGTTGTATCCCTGAGGCTTTTATTGACTTCAGCTGGGAATATTCAGAGCTTGCTCTCTCCTACTTAAATGTGATAGGCAGCTGGCACTCCTAGCCCCCCCAAAACAGACAGCAGTCTGCTGTGAATACAGCTGAGTAGCAAACTTACTAATAGTCACTTATACAGAATACAGACAGAATTAGTAATGCACATTCAAAAGCAATGCACAAATTCCTGCATGCACAGCAATTAAATTATTTTCTCAAGTGCCACAGAAATACAAAATGTAACAAAATAGATTTTAGCTCAGCTGTGTACAGACTGATGCTGGCATTTCAAGTAATTTTGGGACTGCAAATGTTATTCTGACTGTACAAAGTGTGTGTCACTAAAAAGCAGGGGATAACTTGGATTTACACTGACAGATCTGGCAGTCCTCTCCTAATGGGACTGTGAGACCTAAGCTGAAGAATAACTTCTTTGTTATTTAAATCAGCAAAATAGACTTTCATGAATCACACCTAGAGAAAGCATTATTATTGTAACTATGTCTCTTCATAACATACAGGGTTTTACATACCTTTCAGTAGTTATTTTTAGACACATTCTTGTGGGTTTTTTATTTCATGTAATTTGTTGCAGTAAGCTATGAAATTCTTTCATGCCTGTCTATGTTTGCGAAACCTTGAATCACGCAATTATAAAAACAAGATTCCTTAAAAACAATAAAACCACTTACTTAACAACAAAGTATTTGGTGTACTTCTACCCTGTTAAACTGGAAATGTCCTCAGCACATTCCAAGCAGTTCACTGAAATGGCAAGGAGCTGCTTTGCCAGCAGTCCTCTAGGAACTAGGAAATATCCTACCAATTTTTTCCACTCCCCTGAAAAAATCTCAGAGCATTCCTGATTTTTTTTTAAAGAATACCTCATATAAAATCTTATTGATCTCCCACCTAATAACTACTGCAGGACTTTGATCATTAAATTCATGATTTTATGCTGCAATGGAAATTTAGAAAGTCTCTGAATTTACGTCTCTCAGAACAAGCCAGTTTGGGTATTTCATGCAACTTCTCTTTTCTACTACTATTTCTGTCTTTCCACCTCAAGGTAGAGGACAATTAGCAGCACAAGCAACGAGAGCCAGAACTTGCCTAAATGAGGCAGCATCACCAGCACCAAATCCCACCGGCTGCTCCTAAGGAGAAGAGCATGCAGGATCTGAGTGGCTTCAAGGGGGCTACCGTGGCTGCCGTGGGAAAGCTGGGTAGGACCTCCAAGACTGATACCGCCATTCAGGAATGCCTGTTACAACTTGCTGTGATCTTAACGAAAGTGGAGCTGGAGAGGGTTCTTCAAATATGTTACCTTTCCAGGAAGGTACCGAGCCTATGGAGTTTTCAGTTATATTTTTGTCTCAAAATGTGAAGGGGATTTGTTATCATAAACATAGACAAAATCATGCTTAAAAAAATTAAATGCAAACCCACAACAAACACACCCAAAGGCAGATTTAGAAAATGTCTATTAGTAAAAAATATAAATATTATCAAAGAAATAAAATCAATTTTACTATGGACAGCTTAAAGCCCCAAGATTTTTTTTTGAGATTTTTACTAAGAGGTATAAATTCTAGAGGATCAGGATCTTTAAAATGCCTCATACTGGTACATACTGAATATCACATGGCGTATTTTCCCTGCCTGAAAACCACGTAGCAAAAAGTTTGGACTTATTTATTAATATACTAGTATCAGTTGCTGTAGCCAGGTAGGCTGTTCATTAGTTTGTGCTAATGATAAAATCTAATGATTTAGTTGAAAGCAGAACATATTGCCTCAGTGCAATCAGGAAACCTTAGGACATCAGACTCCATGACTCCTAACAGATTATCAGCAGTGCCTCTTGGCCACTTTGTAGCAATTTGTAGCTCTGGAGTTTATTAAACCTGCCAGTTTCTTACTGAGCTGCACTGTTCTTCAGAAATGCTCCTTTTTCTCCGTGTTCTCTATATTTTTTTCAAGCAGATCATTTTTATTTCCCAATTTTTCCCATCTCATTAACCCAGGATACTGCTTTTAAGTTCTTGGCAGCCTGAGAGCAGCAAGACAGCGAAGGTCCTACAGCTGCACTGCAGGCAATTGCCTCTGCACCATTCTTCATTGGACCCATCAGTGTGGGTTTAGCTGGTGCCTGCACATGAGTAATTTTTTTCCTGCTGTTGAGGAAATACAATATACATTGCAAAAGACAAGCTATGGGTTTCCGCTGTTATCTCTTTTGAAGGATATTTGGTACATATTAACGGGGTTATAACATAAACATTTCTGGAAGGTTTTGCCGAGCATAAACACAGATTATTCGGTTTTTTATTTTCTTTTGCTCTTCCTTGAAAGATCAGAGAATCACAGAATAATTTAGGGTGGAAGAGACCACCAGTGACACTTCCCACACAAAACAGATGCCCCTATCATATCTTACTTTTAGTGACGACTCCCTCTAATCGAATGATATTAGGGTGGTCAAACTGTCCCATGATGCTGGCTTCTCCCAGGAAGTCCCTTCTCTGTTTTTCTGTGTAGCCAACTTTCAGGGTTTTGATAGCCACTGAAATTTCCTTTTTAGAAGGCAGCTTTAGGCGCCCACTGCACACTTCTCCAAATTCCCCTAAAAAAGTGGAAAAATAAAAAAAGATGAAAAGTAGTTATTTCATCGGGATTTAAGAAAGAAGACTTATCATTCGGCAAAAGTCCCTGAAGTGTGATGTTCACTGGTGGGCCACAGACTGGAGCTCCAAAGGAGGCCTTCAGACAAGTATTTAACATTTCCATGCTTGGGTTCTCCAGCTGTCAAACTGGACAATGTCGCTTATTTACACTGCATATCCAGATGACTGCAGAGCAGAGGAATGCATAAATGCCACCAGAAAATTCCCTTTTTGTTTCAGCTGATGCACTTTGAGACAATAGTAGGAGGGCTAACTGATCAATGCAGAAGTATCAGAATAGCCATGCATCCTTGTGAACATTATACTCTTCATTTCTACCAAACAGAGATAGTACAGTTCCCAATTATTTTAATTATTTCCATTAAAGTAGCAAGATAATTCATAACAAAATAATTTATCTACACAGCTGCAAATAAAAAAGAAATCCATACAGATTATCTTTGTTCTATCATGATTCAGATGGATCTAAACATGCAAATATATACTGTCACTATGGAACTACAGAACTTGATAGTTCACCATGAATATTGTGCACACTGTATATTGTGTGAGATCCCTAAATAGAAGATGGCAGATATCACTGCATGTTTACTTTTATACAATGTGGTTTATCCCTTGCTATGTAACATCCAAGAAGAGTGCACCAGGAAAATTATCTTCACATTCAAATGAGCAAGCATTAAATTTGCTGACAAATTGCTGGAAGCAAACACCTCATTTGAAAATTTCTGTATTTGACTAATGATTACATAAAGCATATAAGGAAGTTTCAGTATCTTAAAAAACATTTGAGCAGCAACTGACTTTTGATTCCCAATTATCCAACTCCTCATCTTAGATTTCATATGATACAATAAATTGCACATGCAACATCCCAGTTAAAATTACAGTAGCAACTTTTTGTCTCCTTGTTTTAATGACAAAATAATTGAAATAATGAAAAATACAATAAAACCAGAGAATGGATAAAGTATGCAAGAAAAACAACAGCAAGAATTGCCCTACGTGATTATTTATATTTAAAGACAAGGAACACACTTTACTGAACAGAGAAGAAAAGAAAGGTGTTTTGTTTTGTGTTTTTCTTTTTTTCCTTTCAGGGAACTAGCGGGTGTTGCTGGAGGGTTTTAACACTTATTTTCCAACAATACATGCCTATTCAGGTTCTTTTGCCAAAATACATGAGGTCTAAATATGAATAGCCCCTCATATGCCATATTTTGTGAAGTGGCCTTGTACAGAAAGTTTGACTTGGAACCAAACCAACCCTGTAAATCTAAATCTACCTGGCATCATTTTTATGCAAACTGGGAATTTTGCTTTTATTTGTGAGTGAAACATCATGGAAAGAGTGATTATACTGCTTACATATGAGCTTTTCCCAATTTAATGTGTAATAATCCTAAATGCAACAGCATTACTATGCCTCTAAAGAGCAAAGGCTCTTGGAGCTCATTTGCCCACAATGATACTTTCTTTATCTCTGCAGCTGGTTGTTTACATTAAGCAACATCTGTGAAAACTAAAAATGACCAAAACCACAGAAATAAGATATTTTTAACAGGCAAATTTAAATCGTATTGCTCTTCATAGATCTAATGTTCAAGAGCTGTGTGATGGATTGACAGCCCTTCTCCATTGACTTCAGACATGATACCACATGGGATGCATTTTAGATGTTACATTCAGCCCATTTTTCTGCAAAATGAAATTATTCTTTCATCAACTTGCCACCAATATGCCTGGCATTAGGGTCCATGTCCCATTTGTGGCACTGAATTCAGGAATGATAAAGGGAGTAATAACGATGACCAGAACCCTAAAAGTCAGGGCTGTGTGTTCAAGTTCAAAGCTCAAGGAATTGGTGTTATTTATACACAACAAGGAATGAGAAGAGAGAGACACGACAATAGTTTTGGCTTATTAAAATTATGGTTATAGATAAGATGCACACCAACTCCTTTTTCTATACACAAGAGGCAAACCAAAGAATAGTTGCAAATTACAATAAATGTCAGTTAGATCAGGAAAAAAATTCTAACAGTAAGGACACTTGGACAGTACAAAAGATTTTTTAGGGAGGCTATAAAATCTTTTATCTTGGAGATTGTAAAGAATAAGCATCGGTCAAGAATGGTACCTAACAAGTTCTGTTTGGGGTAAGGATGTGGACTTAATGACCCCTTAAGGTCAGTTTTCAGCTTTATTTTCTAAGGTTTCTCTGTTAGACGGCCAATTTAACCAAAAAAACTGAACAGATGTGTCATAGGGCATTGACCTTTCTCTGTTGCTAACCCAGGCTAGATTTGAGTCAACAACATAGAAGTGAATGTCACCATATCTTATCACCAGCTGCTGAGCTGCTTCATCCTCTAGGCATGGTACTGTGCTATTAATGTAATAACAACAACAACAAAAAAAATTAAAACCAGGGTGTATCTTTATATACATGTATACTACTAAAATAGCACTTACATTACATCCATTGTTTCCAACATTATTTGTATTTCAGGCTGCCAAGACAGGCAGCAGCTCAGAAAATGAATTGTAAACCTATTACTAGTAACTAATGGGTGTTGAGTTCTGTTCAGACTTGTTAATTAAAAATAGTCAACATCTATAAGCCAAGACGACTAGTATACTTTACCAAGAGCAAACACTGCTTCAGTTCAACTACCAACCCCAGCTCAATACTGTCAGAGCACCACAAAGAGGAAGACCAAAGCACATCTTGAAAACAGAAGGAAGGGAAAAAAGTGCTTGAAATAAATCTTGTAATGTCCAGCTTCGTACTCCCTTTTCTCTATGTTTTAACTGTCCAAAAAGCTATAACAAGCTAACCTCTTAAAACTATTGTTCAGTTACTGTCAATGGAGACTAGAGCTATGATTTCAGCAAGCAGTTCAGCAATCAATCCTTCACTTCTGACTGGAATCATATATCTGGCATTTGTTTGACTTTTGGGAAGGGAAAGGTTACGGCTAATGTCCATCAACACAGTCCCATTTAGCCATGGCTGCACAATTTAGAACTTGGGTGATTAATCGGATTCCACAAGTGCCTCAAGGCCAGTGGTTGCTGCAGGAGACTAAAAGTTGGACCCTTCATAGCAATGGAGCTTACTGTTGTCCGTGAATATAAAATGGGTTCACTTTCTTGGAAAACAGTTTCGCTGGAAAAAGCTCACTGGGCAGCCCAACTACATTAACCTTTGGTTCTTTCATATACAGGGCAGTATGGATGCTACATAAGTCTATCTGGTCAACATCCATAGTGACATGCAGTTACGCTACATCTTTTTCCTGCAAATCATTATTATATGGTCCCAGTAAGAAATGGACTGGATCTCATCAGATATTGTTTAGGAGGAATAAGGACTTGTGTTTGAGTTAGAAAGTGAAAAACCTGGCACTGATTTTAAGAGATGAGGTTGATGGCTTTTCACATAAAGGCTTTCTGAAGTATTTATTTTTAATTATGCTACACACATAAACATTGCATAACCTGCCCTGCAGACTGATATGTCTATTTACATGTGGAAAGCAAATAGATATTATTAGGAGGGCTGTTCATGATATGAAGATCTCTCTTCAGGAGATCTTAATTTCTTTTTAAATAGGCTACTTAGTGCATCAGTGAATGGCATTTGCTGTGCATTTAGACCCAGGGGACAAGTAAAAGATGACTCTGTGAAATTAGCTACTCCTTTTACTTTGCTGTGTTTTAAATCATGATTGTCCTGCTGTGCACAGGACTCCCTCGGAGCTGGAGAGGCACCTAAGCTGAATGTTTCATAAACCTCGTGAACCTCAGCAACGTTCTACAAGCCCTCACTGAGACACTGCAAACCTTCACAATAAGCTCATGGACAGATAGCCCCTAAATTTTAGAAACACTTTAATCAGCAAGATGTTAAGCTACACATTATGTTTAAACTTTGAAAGAAAAGCAAATGTTTGCTTTCATATTCAGCAAAGCACATACTTATATCTATCCCAAATCAAGAAAGTACTTTCTGTAGTATTCTCGTACTATCCAATTGGATTTAAACTTCGTAAGTGGTTTGCTGAACTGGATCCATAAAAACAAGTGAGTTGTTTTAAAAGAATTACTGTAAAGAAAAACCTGAAAAAGTGGCTCCTGACCTCAATTTTCTGATGCTTAGCCTCCCACTAAAATCCCTTGTGTTTTTCTTGAGGTTCTTTTGGACAAAAGTATTTCCTTATTGCATTTGGGTATGTTTTCAAAGCTATGTAAGCTGTCCTCTATTCTCAGAGACTTCTGGCTAAAGCTGTGAAAAACTACTTGGAAAAGTACCTCAGAATACCAAGATTACTCGCCTGACTTGAAGGTCTCATTACTTACGTCACACTTCAACGCAGTTAAATGAATCCCTTCTTCTCAAATCACTGTCTTTTTATAATTTCATTCACACTTGCATTTGTAAAGGAGAAGGGCAGGAAAAGACCAAGTCAAATAAGTCATTGACTCAAGTAAGAGACAGGAAATGCCTTTCTGCTTTTGGGGAGGAAAAAAGTGTTCCTGCAGAAGCAGCCATGGAGGCACTCACTCTGAATGCAAAAGCTACCACGTGCTGAACACGACAGCAGTGTAAAGTGATGGTACAAATGCATTTTGGAAGCTCCCAGCACTCTATAGTCTGATTTTCATCTGTTCTTCCCTGCTTGGCTCTTCCTGTTGGCATCTCTGGCAACTGCTAATCGGAAATGCTAACTGTAATGCCATACGTAGTTTAGGCTACATGAATCTAAGTCACGGTCTCCAACAAATGGCCTGGACCTTGAGTCCAGGCTTCGATGTAGAGGACCTGCAGGAACCTACTGTCACTTTCACTGAAATGGAGCAAAGGGACTTATTTTTAAACCACTTGACTCTCTTAGGACATATTCTTTTTTTGAAGCCTATCAGAAAACTTTTCCTCCATTTTCAGAGGCCATATTTGGCAAATTTTGGTTTACCTCTCATTCTCATGTGCATTCTGATTAAAAATAGGTCAGAACAATGAGCTATACAATATGACATATCATTGATTCTTATGAATTTGTTTTCTAGATTCATATACTGCATACAGCCCAAGTTTAGAAAACTTAATTTGTGAACAAAGGCTCCTGAAAGTCTTATAAGGAAACATACTGCCTTTGGACTTAGCTTTTCAGTACCCCCCTTCTCTATCCCCATATTAATTCTCTATTATGTGCAGTAAGCAGAGTTTTGCTGCCTTGACTGAAGATGATGGAGAACAGTGCACTCTTGTGGGACAAAATTAAAACCAGCAAGGAACAAAAATTCTACCTTTGCAGAAAATAACCTAACTTCATACAAGCAGTTGAGCAGCTGCAGTAAGAGAGGACGAATACTTCTTTTTACTGAGTGTTTCAGGAGATGCACTGAGTACAGTAGCTTGGTTCTAAATTTTTTTCAAAATGAAAGTCTTTTGCTGTGCACTAGGAGTGTCTCTCTCTCACATCTCATGATTTTAATTCAAATAGTAAATTTAGAGAGAAGCAAAAAATCAATAATAAAAGAACTAGTAATTTTCAATGGAATAAAAATCAATAGTACTTCTCACAAATGCTTTAATTTAGCAGGAAAGATAACACTTCACAATCTTCTGACTCGACGAGACAATCTGCTACTTCACTTCAAGGAGCAAGCACACATCCTATCAGGAACTACATGCTGCATTGCAACATGGACAACTCAGTGTGATGAGGCTTTCTGTAATGTGGCTCCTCTGCTACAAAATCTGCTCATTTCGACAGTTTGTTTTCTGTAAACCCAACGATCTATGGCATCTGTATGGCTCAGACAATCAGTTATCAGACAGACAACCCTTTCCTCCTAAATCAATAATTCAAATCCAAAGCAGTGACCAAAATCAATCCAATGACCAAAGGTCATTGCAGTCTGATGGATGTGTGGTGACTGGTATGAAATGAGTTTGTGGTTTCACTCAGGGCATAATAGCCAACAGTACTTTTAAGGGAAAGAAAGAAAACATCTTCACAGTTGATACCATTTTCTGTGCTGACAGATTTTAAAGAGAAACATAGAAGTGTGGCTGAACTCTCTTTTCACTTCCAACAGTGCTGCATCCAAGTGTGGGCTGATGGGTGTCCTTTGAAAAACCGTCTTGCTATCTGCTTGCTTTGAGGAAAAAAAACAGAACTGTGTGCTCTTAACTTTTCATATTTACCGAAGTCATATGTAAATATGACCTACTAATTTGAAGACTTTAGAACATTTCCTTTCCAGTCACAAGTATAAACCCAAAGATGTAAAACAGTATATACAGCAAAAAGATATCTTTAGTTCAATATATCTGACGGTCATTACCTGCTCCAACTACTTTATCAATGGATATATTAGAAGCATCCAGTTCCTTGGCAAATTCATGCACAGCTTGATTGGGATCCTCGTATGTATGTGGATCTATGTAAGTTCTCAGGCCTGGGAGTTTTACTGTGTAAAAACAAATTCAGAGAGAAAATGTTACTTAGACTTAATTAATCCTTCTAAAGAAAGCTCAGGAGACAATAGACATCAAATCAATAGAAGGAAAAGGTATACTGCTTCTTCAAATCAAACTGCTTTTGACAGGTCTTTAGGAATCTTAATATAGAGAGAAACCAGAGACACTAACGTAGTTATTGTACAGAAGTCTGAAAACCAATTTTAAACATATCTGCACTTGCCATATTAAACTGCTTTTCAAATATTAAAATACTATCTAACCCTCCCAGCTTGCTATGTTTGGATGCTGCCTTATATTGTCCCTTTCAAGGTAACAACAAAGAGGCAAGGAACAAAATGTGTGATGCTACAGTCAACCTGAAAAGTGCTTAGGAATATATTAAGGAGAATGCATTAACTCAAACTTTTTCTTTCCGAGTCCTCCAACAAGATGAATAAGACAAGAAAATTATACATGAACAAATGCACCTCTGCCACAGTCCCTCTGCTAGTACATACAAGGATGGCAGCCAGTTGTTCTTATTATTAAAGTCTGATTCTAGTGCTGTTACCCTAACATCCATGTTATTATTTTGGCCCCCCTCTACAGTTTCCTGGCTAGGGATTGTTCTGTTTGCCCGGGGCAAGCACTAGTTCAAACAACTGAATGATTTTAAGGGCAGTTTCAAGCTCTCCACATCTCTTCCTCCAGCAGGACTGGGGGTGGGAGGAACATATGATCATTCCCAACCTTTCTCTCCAGCAAAGATGCTGAAAGCAAAGCACAGCCTCATTCCCCCTCCCCGGCTCAAAGCCCTGCTTGTACCCGGTAACTTGTGTGCCTGCCTCTGTATTCATCGTAGAAAACAAAGATGTTTTGTTAACAAAAACTGAAATAACTGTTACATCCAGCTTGAACTTTTCTGCTTCTGACACAAAACCTGCATTCCTGGACATGTATTCTAGCTTTTCCTAACTGTACCAGTTGGTCTTGTAAAAAGTATTAAGTCCTCTTACAAACACTGCCTTAACCCACTCAGGAATATCCTTTCCAGCTTGGCATTATTATACTGCATCAATTTGTTGACTGCTAGAATAGTTAAAACTTTTTTGCTAGGGTTACACAGATGGGAAAAAATACCTTTGGACCATTAGTTAGAGCACACCTTTGTTTTGTCAAACACTCCCAAGTGTACGTAAAAAAAAAAAAAAAATTATGGAGATTTATTGGCCTCAGAATTGACAAAGAAATGATAAAACTGTGTTCCCAAGCTAATTGCCTTGAAAACAATGCAAACTAAGAGCCATGCCCTTAATACAAGGGCTGCGTGTGCGCGGCATTAAATGCCGACTGTGTTTCCTTCAAGAGCCTGATGATTACAGAATTACTTGCAAGTAAAACAAAAAGTAATTGCCTGTATATTGCTGTTGGTTAAAAATCTTGTAAATGCTCCTTTCCGTCCATGCTGAATGTACATTACAGGCTCCCTCATACCCCCAATAAAAATAACAACAATTAAAAGCTTCTGCACTGTGGGGTTTTTGGCTGCAGATTTTTAATGCTGACCCCAGAGGTTCCCAGGATCAGGTGATGGTGACTGCAAGGAGAATAATCCCTTCACACCAATAATTAAGGGCAGCCTGTATAGTAACTGGGTTCTGTCATGAAAAACAGACAATAAACACATGCACATGTGTTAAGCTGTACTACTTTACAGCTCATTCTGTGCAAACATAATAATTTACATTTTCATTTTAACAGCATGAATTGCCCTAAAAGTAGCAAAAAAATAAAAAGGGCCTAGCCAAAGAAGGCAAAGGGAGAGGATCCGACGAGGTGAAACATTTTTGCTCCTTTGAAGTAATATTATAGGGTTTGTAATAAGGCTGCAGGGAATAGTTCATGGCTGGAGCTGTTTTTAAAGTAATTCAGAATAAACTGACTGAAATAAACCAGCTGCTGTATTTAAGATGCTGAAAGTTTACGACAGCCATGGAAGTCACTTTATCCTTTTTTAGTTCATAGGAACAATTTTCTTATTCTTTGAGAAAGACTGTAATTTAGTAGAATAAAGTTTCAACAGCCACACACAAACATACACACAAATCCTAACAGGTAAATATCTGCAAAATCAATAAACCATTTTCAGGAATTTCTATCAGAAATACCAGGTCCATGATCGGCTCTGTTCTTACTACACAGTGAATCAGCATGGCACTACTCAGAAAACAGTACATAAATATCTAAAGCCAAATTAAAAGCAATTTAATCCACAGGAATTTAACAGCACTGACATGTTTAAGAATAGTGATTGCAACTTTCCATTGTGTGGGAGTAAGGAGAGCAAATTATGACCTGTTATTTGTCTGTGACACTTTTTTTACTGGCTGCTTTTATTTTATAACCTCATTAAATTTGGATGATGAAGCATTAATTCTATAGGCCACATGTAACCGTATAGATTGTTTTGAGCCTAGTTGGTAAGCGGTTGTTGGGCTGCACGAAGCAAACCCACTGTTACAGCTTGTGTATCCCCTGACAGCACAGGGGAAGGAGCACACGTGTTGTGGATATGCATGCTCACGGCTCTCTGGAGATAAGGAGGGGCTCCGAACTTAAAATAATAATAATATGAACAGTCAGAGAACAGTTACTCCCTTGTCATGGGGATTAGGAAGGAGTTCTAATTTCCAACTACTGCAGGTAAATCCCTCATTAAAATGTTACTTCAATCATATTTGGTGGGGAGGCATCTGATTATGGTACCAACAGCTCTCTTCTTGCAGATGGTACAGCACCACTGTTGTGTGCAAAAAAATCACGTACATTAACCTTACAACATGCTAAGTAATTGAAATATATGATTCAACATGGTTTACAAGGTGTAGCAGGATATTTATCTGGAGATGAAACAGTTTCAAAGAATCTACTGCTTCTTATTAAAAACATGCTCATTAGACACCAAGACTTCTGTGGGTGAAAAAAAAGGAATTTCCAGTCTTGGTCTTTATGAAGGGTGTTATCTTTGCCCTGTAAGGATGAAAGGAATCCAAAATGCAGTGATAAAAAACCCCAAGAATCACCCCCCTTGATCAGGAATGTTAAACTATCACTTTCTTCTCCCCTCAGCTTCTCCGTCTCCAAAACTAATTTATTTCTATTTTAAAGAGAGCATGGATGGAGCTTTGACTGTGATTTACTCTTCATGATCCACAGCTCCTCTGCTGTGGAAAAGTGCTGCAGGGTTATGCACATTGCAGAGAGGATCCAGGATCAGAGAGGAGCAGAAATACTGCAGGAGAACAGCCCCCTCCAGCCACTGGCCATAGCAAGCTACTTCTTCGTGATAGCCAGGACACATGCCTGGGCTCAGAAAATCAACACTTCTTCCCCTGAGTGTCTCCTGGATGGGATCTTGATCCATGCTGTTCCTTTCACAGGGCACAGTCAAACGACCCAGAGTAGCCATGAACAAAGTCCCATTTAGCTATATTAAAAATAGTTATGCAAACATCAGAAATAGATACGCTTTGGGTTTGGCTTTTGAACACGTTTCAAAAGTAGCCCAGATTCCTCAGGATGAGCAAAATCTCACATCCTTAACAATATACAATTTTTGTGTTACAAAGGTAATGTAAGTCAATAGAAAGTCTTAGTCCTGGATGCGACCCAAAGAAAGCATAGACATATTCATTCTTGCAAGTGGAGAATCAGAACTTGAACAAAACATGTTTGTAAACAGAGCTGGATTAAAAAATCCCATTAATTTCTGAGACACTTGTTTAGTAGTTATTCTTAATTTAAGAAACTACTCCAAATCTCTTTTCATCCTATGCTTAGAATAATTCCAAACTAAATTATTAGTGAGTCAACTTTGTCAAGCAAGCAATTTTCACAGTCCCTTCAGTAGTCATCAAGACAGGTTTCATTGATTTTATATTTTGCTTTGGGAAAAAAAAAGTCCTTTCTTAGACTTTATACAGCTGATAATGAGGAAGTTGAAGCTACACTGCATTTCAGTAATGCACAGGAGAATCAATAGCATATTGCTAACCACACGTGTTGTTTGAACATAGACAGCGATGTTTTGCTCATTACTAACCCGAACACAGACAAAAGAATTTGAAACAAAGAATAATTGTTTGGGGAAAATCTCCTTACCCACAAGAGAAGAGATAATTCTCTTCCCAATTTCACCTTGGTTTAAGTGAGGTATGACTTTTTGTTTTTTAAAAATTGAAAAATACCAGTTATCTAGGGGATGAATTCAACAGATCTGGAAGCATTAAAAGGCTTCAGTAACTTACAATGGCCATTCCCAAAATGTAGTCTTTTCTCATCAGTGCCATGTTTAGACTTCTTGTATCCACAGAATCTACAAGCAACAGAGAAAAAACCATTAATATAGAGAATTTTCTATGTTAACTGCAGGTGGAAACAGAATAAAATGTTTTCCCTCTACAATTAAATGCCTGTTTGAAAGTTTAATGATATTTACATTCTCTGTGCCCTATAGAGGCATGTTAGGTTCTCAGGGAATTTGAGGAAATTGGCTAATGAGAGGATTTGTTGATTTTTGACCCCTACAGTTTAATTTTACAATTGCCTAAGAATGTGTTTATAGCATTTTTTAACAACTGCTGCATGATTGGGGCTGCTAATGTTAGCAGGCTCATTACCAAGCATGAAGCAGTATTCAGAGCTTCTGGGCAGTAGGCGAAGGAGAAGGTGCAAACCAGCTATGCTACTGCCCCACGACAGCAATTTGCCATGCTCATCAAGGCCCCTCAGGGAAATGGAAGTGGGAGTAAATGTGCAAACCAGACGATAAACTAACCTCCCAATCAGGACGTACACCACAACTGTGAGGAGAATAATAGCTACCGCCGCTGAAATGGCAATCATTACGACCTGGCTATTCTCACTGGAAATGGAGAATGCTGGAAAGTTAACACAAAGATATATAAATAACCCCCCCACACAAAAGACTGATTACATCACAATTGACACTCATACAGGGAACAAACAGATTAAGTCATCACTACATAGCATTTGGTCTCCTGACAAATATTTAATCTACTAAGAAATTTTTCATCAGACAAGTAAATACAAGGGAAGAAAACAAAAGACTCTGGCCATCTTTGACACTTTACCAAAGTTGTTTCTGCTGCTGCTGATTTTTACTCTTGCTGATTATTGTAACTGCTGTTAAACTGATGCTTACATATAAACATAGATGTAAATACAAACATATACACAATGACATACATATAGTTTGTCATGGTCATTAAGGAGTTTTCTCAGCAAGAAATCCCAGCCAGTCAACAATCACCCTTACTCTCACTTCGGTATGATGCAAAGTGCTTTAATGAATTAAGCTTCCCAGTTAAACTTGACAATATCCCCGTGAAGGTTGTGAAAAGGCAGGGCACACAAGCAGACAGAAGGACTATCCACGGTTAATCAATGCCTACAGGAAAAAGAAGGGCTATTTTCTGCCTTGCGTTGGATGCTTCCCTGCAGTCCCTAAGCACAGAGCTTCAGTGCGCCAGACTGCTATACAATGACAAGACACCTTTAGATCTTAGGTATGATGCACCATCTTCAGCAGACACCTATCGAATTTCACAGAGCATAGCAGAATTAGGTTCCTCAGCACTATGCTTCAAGTTAGTTGTCCAAACTGAGCTGAAAGCTAGCCCTCCTGCTCCCCACAAAACGGACAGTTTGTCTACATGACTGCTTGAAGTCACACCATTCCCCTTGGGAAGAAGCCTCCGCCTATTACAGACCTACAACTGTACTTGCGTAGTTATGATAACTTGGCAATAGGAATCAAGTTATGCAATTTGGTGTCTATCTGTGCAACTTGTACGGTCGTTATTGAGATGTGCACTACTGTCTCTTGTCACCTTCCACATTTTTGCTCAGCTACATTATTGTTATTATTATTTTTAATATTATTTTGCAGAGAAAACTCATTAATTTCTAAATTATGAAATTTTCTATCACTGCAATGGATTTTTTTCTCCTTGCTGTACTTGTCTGTCCTATCTTGAGTTCCAGTTTCATCTGGTATGCCAAAGCTACATGTCACCATAACAGCAATTTGTAACTATTTTTTTTAAAAAAGAAGCTTGTGCTTGCTTTTCACAATAAGAGCTGAGGTGGGGGAGGAAGAAGCAGGGATGAAATACGTAACATATCTCAAAAATACATGGATGCCAAGTGCAAGATCATTTAGCTTATGCTACTCCTCTTGGTTAAAACGTTGCTTTTAGCACAGCACTTCTTACACCATGGATTCTCAAGCCTTATCATGAGTACATGAATAAGCCTTATGAGACTGTATCAGAATTATAGCCCTTAGTTGTGTTATAACTCTGAACAGCAGATATGAGTCTTCTGTGAAAGTCCTACCTTCTAAAAAGCAAGCAGTCTTTGATTATGCAGCATTAGTCTACATTGGTAACGGGTACCTAAACAAAGGGTGACTTTTTGACGCATTAAGCCACTTCCAGCTTCTAGCAAATAAAAGGTCTGATTTACTATATCGTACTAAGTGATGAGAAAGTAACATTTAAAATGATGAGCTCTATTAAGAGTCTTTCTGATATAACAACAGGACTTGTAGGGAATACCGATAAGGCCATCAGTTAAATAATGTTATTATCTAGGCCTTAGAGAAAAGAAAAAGGGGTGCTGGACCAGTAAATAACTTCCCCAAGGCCACCCAGAAACATAGTGACAGAGAGGAGAAGGGAGGCGAACTGCCCAACTGCCTGACCAGCTACTCAACTGAACGACCATCCTTCCTGGCCTGTGCGCATTGGTTTCATCTCGAGGCTATGCAGGAGACATCAGCTACGCTTCGCAGCAATGTGGAGAATTATACATTGACCCACAGGAGCAATGGACCAATATAATATTAATTCTCTTGGGGCAGGCGTTCATAGTCCATAGGGTTCAGGCCAAAAATTTGGAACAGCATGAGGCTGTGAATCCAGTTTTCTACCAAACTTCCTCTCTCAGCAGGTATCGATTCTGGCACAAGGCAGAGGTCGGGTCGGGAATGGAAGAACATACCACCTGCAATATTCATGGTATACTCTTTATAGCATGTTTCAAGTTTAATGATGAAACATAAAGTTATATAGTAACGCTACCCAGAATGACACATCATAAATAGTTATGAGTCGCATTTACTAAACTAGAAAGGGAGTGAAAACGGCAATTCAAATATCAATCAGGATGTCAGTTTAAACCAGTTGAACAAATACATACAATCTGGACTGGTTTCAAATTCAAACTTGCGGCTGTTTGTCCCGTATCCAGCTGCAGTTCGGGCTCGAATTTGGAAGACGTAGGTGGTATCAGGTTTGAGGCCACTGATGGTAACATTGGTGCCTTTGGCTCTCAGAATAGTATAGCTTGTCTCTTGTTCCTGCTTTTGGGAAGAGAAATTATCAGATTAAAACCACACCCTAAAAAACAGAAACAAGAGGTGGTTGGTACAAAATTACTACAAATCACCAGGAGGGCACCAGCATATTTTTTGAATATTTATAGCATAACAAATGCTCGTACAGCCATTCATTTTCAATCAGCTAAAAATCTTTTGATTAGCAAGAAATCTAATTCATTAGAGCTTCTATGGCCTTGTGCTGTAAATCAAATACCAGACATGCTGAGTATATGACATTTCATTAAGTGGCTTTGCATCCATTTTGTCCATAGTCTGTAATACAACAAGAAAAGGAAGATTAAAAGAAGGAAGATTATGGTTATTTAAAAACCATAAAACAGATTTGCCTACTGCACTGAACTGGAAGCTGTAATGAGCCAACTTAGACATTTTAGGGCTCTGCAGAGCTATTGCAGGATGCAGTTTTTACTGCCTCGCGTTTTACAAGACTCTTTACCTTTATAACAGTCAGAAGAGAAACTCCACTCACGCTCCTCACCTCAGCTCCGCAAACAGGTGAATATAACTGGTTTTCTACTACGCTATAAAAACTATGAGACTGATGCACCCATCCTCATTTGGGCAAAACCCCACTAAACTTGCTCCTGAATGAGTCTTGGGCTTTAGCAGCCAGAAAGGAAACGTGTGTTTGCTCCTTACTGCTTTTTGCTAAAGAGCAAGGTGTGCATCCAGTACAGATGAAATGCTCACAAACACACTCCACTTACAAGTCACATATTTCTGACATAATGACTTTTTACATAAAATAAAAAATGGACCATTTTGTAATTTAGTAAGTTTGGATACACTTCACACTGTGTAAAAAGCTAATTCTGATAAAAGTATGTCTCAGTCTCACTGTATGCACATAGTCTATAAATTCAAGCATGCATTTGGGGCCTGAGGTATTGCTTATTTTACTAAAGCCATCCTGTACCAAAAGCACATTTTTGGCTTCCTAAAAATGGCCGCTGGAACTGCCTCAGAAAAAATCTTGGACAGCAGCCACACACGGGGAACTGTGAGAATCTCAGTTGTTTAGGTTCGCAATGATGAACTTATTTATTCTAGAGGTGGTGGAGATTTCATACGCTGCTCTTTTACTTTGAACACTCTGAAATACACTGAAATTGTTGAGTTTTGCCTGGTTGAAAGCAGAATCTGAGTTAAGTTAACGTATGTCAGATGCAAACAATCTCACCTAATTCCAACTACGTTTTATGGCATTGCTTTAGCTTGCAAGGAACTGACAGTTTGACTCTGACAACACTAGAGTGCCGATGCACAAGTACAGAGGTTGGAAAATACTCAACACATTAATTGTCAAAACCATCTCGCCTTCATGTGAAAAATTCAAGTGACTAGAGCTGGTTTAATGTGTTTGCTCTACAGTGCTGTCTAGAGTAAGAAAGTTAGGTTTATTCTAAGTTAGTAGGTTGACATCAGAAGCTGTTCACGTTGGCGCTACAGAAGCCTAACTACCCTGTTCTTGGCAGTCTTTGATATAGAGAGAAACAGAAACATTTACACCATAGTTAGGGAAATTGCCAGAATCTCCACATAATATTCAACATTATGCACATGAGTAATCACAGTGAAGGGGGAAAAAAAAAGAAACCAAAAAAAAGCAGCTAAGCCTGTGCCTAAACGTTACCATCCAGAATCAAAACATCAAATAGGGTGAGCTGGACCCAGTCTTCAAAGAATGACTGTAACAATGTTTACCATGGCCCATTTTCATTGCACACGAAGAATAAAAAGGAAATCGGCATTGGACCTCTTCATGGTTTCCCGATACTTCTCTGAAAAAGTTTTCTGTTATAAATTCAGGGGAGAAAACTTAGAGGAAGCCATTCTAAGGAGCTAACAGGTTCGTGTAAAGTTATTTATTTTTGAAATAACAAAGGCCTAGTATTATAATTTCCAGGCTTTCCTTATCTCATCACTCAGTTGAATGTAGGCAGCTATTTTAATTTCAAAGACATAATAATCTCGTCTTTAAAACATAAAATCTTTTGTGTATGCTATGACTGGACGTTCATTTTGATCTCACTTCAGGCTGCTTTTATGAAATGCAAACATTTCCTTCTTGTGCAGATACATACGTGCAAGAGAAAAGATAGTCATGGCCCTGTCTGTTAATAATCCACAATGGGACTTGGAAAATAAACGTTTAAAACAATGGTATGGAGGATGTCATCGTATCTTAGTTTATGGTAAGCTTTTTACACACATATTTTGTAAGTCATTTTTTATGTTACTAGTAATCAAATCAGTGAAACACCACATAAAAGCCCAGGTTTATCTTTCTTGGGGATGAAGTAAAACTTCAGAGATACAGCACTACAGCTGCCATAAGAAGAAGGAATTTACAAAAAGGAAAGTCAGCCTTTGCCAAGCAGAACTTTAATCAAACACTCTGTTTGATGATAAATTTGAACTTGGATGCACAAAGCGTATTCTTCCTGAATATTTCTGCATAGTTTACGAGACACAATCTTTACTGGGAAGCAAATCCCACTACTGTTAGTGTCTCATTTGCAAATGACATTTTATAATTTTAAACTGTTTTACAAAAACCATATTTTGGATACATTTAACATTTATAGTGGCAGTACTAGTGAGAGTGAACGGTATGTCCTTTTTCAGATAAGCACAGTAAGTGTTTATATTATTTAAGGAAGAACATTTTCTCCATCAGCTGTATGTACACTTGAGAGGCCAAAACTAGACTACGCATCTTTGGGACGAACCCACGGTCCCGATACAGCTTCCCCTTATTGCCAGGCGTGAACTATTTGTTGATATAAGAGTTCCTACAAACCTTGTGGAGTATACGTGGCCTACCTACCCTCAAAGCCAGAATAATAAGAGTTTAAAAGCACATAAGTGCATTTGTCTATAATTTACTTTTTCAGCCTCAGAAAGAGCACAAACTAGATATCATTATTTATTTGTTGGCTTTAACCAGTCTACTGAGCACACAATTTCAACAATGGCAAAAGCAAATCTATTTCAGTACCGTGAGACTGCAATTAAATTTCACTCATTGTTTGCAGCAGACTTCACCTTAATAAAGTGTGTGGGATTTAGTTATCATAATTGTAAGCCACATATTTAAATGAAGCAATTAATAGTTTATGTGTGGTATTTAGGAGATGGCTTTTTTTAGTATCTTTGCATGACAAGATACTCCTTCCAGAGAACATAATTATGTGAGCAAGGACAAGGAGGAAACAAAGTATCTACTTGTGTAAGAAAAAAACCTGACTTTTGTTATATGTGCACTTTGACAGCTGAGACACTTAAAATCCAGCACAGCATGATATGGACGGACTAAACCGGGGTGTCATTTGGTACCACTAACTTAACATAAAATGTTATGCCTTACCATAAAATAAATGCCTAGAAGTTTCATACAGTATTCCTCTGAAAGAGTATTTTATTTCTTCTAAATGTTTTGAATAAGTAGTAACTCGGGCCTCGTAAACAGGCCCCACAGATTTTTACAGAAAATACAATTCTATTCCAAACACTGTTTTTTTTGGACTGTGTTACGTTATGCATTAAAATCCCATAGGTTCATTCCAAAAAGTTAAAATAATTTCCCCAAACTGTAGCTCCTAATTTCTCTAGAAACATCAAATAAAGCTTTATTCTTTCTTGCTTACACAACTGCAATCACTGGTAAAAAAAAAACCTTAATAGGTTCCTTAATTACCCTTGCAGAAAATAAATACTTTCCACATGCTGTATACCAATAATGCCTTAGAAAATCTATAGGATATCATAATTTAGATACAGGATGTTCTATCTTTATTCCAAATCTGTTCTAACATCCTGAATATCAGTAACATGCAGTTACCAATAAATATCACGTATTCTTTGAAATTGAAGAACAACTTAACAAAGTAAAAAAACCCCACTTTTGCATGGACAAGGTGTATGACAGAATTTGTATTACTCCATTAATGCTGTATTTATTAATTTCTAAGAGATTTCAAAAGGTATTACAAGTATAAACCAGCAGGAGGGAAAAGAATGGCTCAACATAAATCATCTACCAGCAATCAGGTACAACTTGTCAGGAGAAATACCCAGATTGCTGACTGTGAAGGGTTTATTTCCTAGCAGCTGCCACTTAACAGCAGTGGGTTTTTGATGAGCACACCAAGATGATTTCTGAAGCAGAAAATCAAATGGACTGGACCAGTTTAAAAAGCAAGCTCTCTTTTCAAAAGAGGAGGGGAGGGAGGGTGCTTAGAGATCTCAGACTGAAAAGCAGCACCTTCGAAAGGTGTTTGGAGAAGAAATGAAGAGTAACAGTCCAGCATGGGCTGCTCTGACCTCAGGTAAGTTTAACGTGTACGGAATAGTAGTTTTCACCCTCTTTCAATTTGCAGACCTAAAAAGGGCAATGGATTAAAGCCTCCTGACAACAGATTTGCTTTTCTTAGTTACCTTTCATAAACCCTGAGGAATAGGTTTCTGACTCCCCAAGGGGCTGCAGACCACACATTAAAAACACTGGTGTAAGCAGGTTGTTTTTTACAAACCCTTTGCTCTAAGTGGTCTGGCTCGTATTGTCAAGCAGTTGGCTATTTGGTTTAAGAAAGCTGTCTGGTGCATATGTACTCTTGATCACAGACTTCAAAAGGAAGAAACACATGTGCAAGATCAGCCTCATAAGAGCGGCTGTCTTATGAAGCTGTCTTATGACAACCAGTTGCTCCATAAGACTGGATATACTCGGTGGGAACAGCAGCCGCATGCTCAGTCTGTGCATAAAAGAGTACTGGAAGGTGACAATTTTCTTGAATAAAGCAAGCCAATTTCAGCGTAGAACAATGATCAAAACACCACCAAAAAAAAAAAAAAAAAAACAAACCACAAATAAAACTTCTCCGTCATTCAATCAAAATGAACTAAAGGCACAGAAGGGGAAAAATTCTCTCCCTTTAGAGCAACTAAAACCAGAGAGATCAGCCTAATGCCACGACGTGCGACACAGCCGCGCGTTACCTCCTGCGCCCCGCGGTACTCGTGCAGAGCTGCCCAGGCGAGGACTTCCATCCAGGGAGGCTGGAGGTGGAGCTGAGCCACGGCTGCCGCAGCTCTTGGAAAACAAAGGTACGGCCAACGGCAGCAAGAGCAGCCAGGTAGGTCTCAAATGAAGCCCAAGTTAATCATGCAGACAAATAACCCGGCCTGTGCAAAACAAGCTGAGGTTCTCGGATCTTTCAGGTTTAGTCTCTCTGTGAGGTAAATAGCTCTTCCAAGCCTTACTAAAAGGCAGTATCTATTTTATTTTCTTTAAAAAATTGGAAATGAGAGCCTAAATAACTCCTGTGTCCCTTCAGTGTTAAGGATGTACAAATAAAGACAATCTGGTGTATGAGACAGTTCTCTTTTCCTTCTCAAGCCCAGGATCCGGACTTGATCCTGTCCCCATTGAAATAACAGAAAAAAAAAAAAAAAAAGTGAAAGTCTGTAGGCTACTGCTCTATAAGGTGAGACTGAACTGAAATGTTTAGGAAGCTTTCTTTTTCCCCTTTATCAGTAGTACTATGCATGTTCAGATTTTTACCAAGGTCTTTGAAGGTTCAAGTGCTCACTAAAAAAAAACCACCCAAAATTAGATGATATATTAATTTGGGAGAAATCTTTTCTGAATAGGGCCTTCCGATTCCCATCCTTTGGCTGGAGATCAGGCATGGACTATCATACCATATTGTCCCACTGGTAAGCTCCATGAGAAAACTTTCTAAAGATTAACTGAATACCCATGGAGTCTTTTTTAAAGCAGTTTCTAAGTGGATATTGGTACCACATCTTCCCTGGTACATATGAAATATAAGCCTGATTTCTAGATATGAACAGCATTAGTAAATGTTAAATCATTTTTTCTGTCATTTTTTCAAAGTTGGTCAACTTCAGTAGCAATATTTTCTTTCAAAAGGTCTCTCTGACCAATCTAAAAATGGCTAATACCACTATTCACAATCTTCAGAACAATTTATGGTCTTTTCAATCCTGCCAGTAAGATCTACTAAAAAAACCCATTCTGTTATGAAGATTTATTTTTTCCCTAAATACAGATCTATATATGATGTAGAAATCAACAGCTGTAAATACAAGAAAATGTCAATATAAAGAAGAACCTATTTAATGGCAGATTTTCTTTGATTTGTAGTTATTTACACAAAATTTACGAAGAATTCAGTTTTTCATGAAAAGTGGGAACTTTAATAGTGCAAACCAGTCACTAAAAGGATTGCCCATCTCTTTTCCAAATTGTTTTTTTGTGAAAGATGCTTGTGCCACAGGGAAGCATCAACACACGGATGCTGACAAATAAATGTATGACCACTGACAGCATAACAGAACTGAGTAAGTAAACTGTACTCAAGAAAAAAAGTATTACAGCTTGTCTGCATTACTTTCTATATTTGTTCTGATGTGTTTGGGGATGAACTTGGTAGACAACACAACTTAACAATTTCAATTCCTATTTTCATGATGTTCTCCTTACCAAAAATTGAACAGTTTCAACACTTGGTGTCATTGAGGCACACAGTGAGTGAACAGGGGTGTCTCCGAACACTTAGCATAGGCGAGATGCAATAATTTCATTACAGTATTACCAGCACAAAAACCTTCCTTTCAATCTTTCTTCCCACCTTTTCATAGTATTTGACCTCGTAGTCCAAGATGATCCCATTTGGATGTTCGGGTTCTTGCCAAGACAGAGACACGCTGTTCCTGGATGTCCTGTCTTTCCTTATGACTGTGATAGGGGATGGAGCTGTAAAGGGGATGGGGGGAGGAGGGAAGAGAGAAAAGCAAACTGAGTTTATCTCTGTTCCAATCCTTGGCAAAGAGGATTGTTTCCATTTAAAAGACTCATGAGCATGGGTCTGGACTTGTATCAACATTCAGCAGCTGGATTATAGTCCTAGTAAACATGCCTTAAAGCATACTGTCCTCAAGGAAAATGAACTGAGATTTTCTGTTAGACTGGCGGACCAGTGGCAAGACAGCAGATGGTTTCGATCTGCTACTACAGAGTAAGCAATGAAATACATTTGATATACTAAATTAGAGAACAAAATAACAGTACTACATGTTTGTTATAATGCTGAACTATTATCATTACCAGACTCTGCAGAACTCTGATAACATCTTCATGTGCAAGTGTAAAATGGTGCTGGGACGCATTATGTACAAGGAGCTCCTGGTATCCACGGCTAGTAATAACCATCAGCAGACTGCAGAATACAGCCTCTTTTATAACATTAGTTGGTAATCTCTCCAAATACAAATTGCTCCCATATATGCTTCTCCTTTACCACATTTCTTTGAAAATGAAATTTGAAGAAAAAGATCTAAACTGCAAAATAACCTCATTTCTGATGCGTATTAATCAGTTAGGCATGACAATTGATTGCATGCCACAGACTCGCCCACCACCCAAAACTTGGAAGTACTATCAATGTTACAGAAAAAAAAAAAATCATAATTACCTAAGATTCTTGAACAGTTCAGCTTTAGACCACCCAGCTCTACATGCTGTTCCAAGACCAGGCCTAGGTTTCCTGGTCTCACTGAAAACTATGCAATTTTAAAAATTATTTTTTCTGTTTCTTTTGGGTTGCCTTCCTACTCCAAATGCTTCTTTTCCATGGCTTTGGCCAAAATTCATCAGATGATAGCTTACAGATCACACGTTAAAGGTCTTAACTGTCATTTAAAAAAAAAATCTTTTACCAATAAAACAGTCTTTTATCTTAACATGTAAAACAAATGTGTTTATATATTCAGCATTGTGCTGTCCTAATAAAAAGGCTCTAGCTGATCTAAACAATTTAATTTCAGCTGAATGCTATGAAGCTTTTACTGTTCATATAAAACTAGTTGCACTTTACAGGCATTACACATTTGCATGCATTAGCCAGTGCCCTTTCTGTTTGGGTTTTCATTCCTGCAAGAGATCTTTCAAAAGCCAGAAAAAAAGAAGTTTCAATTAAAATGAATTCTGGAAAATTCATTCTGTGTTTGATTTTGCTAAACTTCCATCAAAACATACCTTCTAATCTTGATTCATACTCTAAATGTTGACATCCTCCTTTAATTGAGTAGAGCATCTAGAAAGCTACATACACCCGCAGAAGCACATATGTATACACACACTTGCATATTCATTCTGAGCAGCATTTTCGCATGTCACATAATTCACAATAGCTTTCAAAGAAGATTAAAAAGTTGCAAAAATCCTTTTTTTTTTTTTCCCCTTTTTCTTTTTTTAAAATTTTTTTTCCCCAGCAGGAAGAATTTATCCTGGATTTAAATTACTGAAATCAGATTTTGGAGGGGTTTTGTTTGTTTGTTTGAGGGGTTTTTGTGGGTTTTTTGTTTTTGTTTTTGTTTTTTTGAAGTAGAATGGGAAAAAGTCCCTTTCTGTTTTACTCAGGCTCACCAGATTTATGCTTGCTGAAGAGCTGAAAAGCATTAGGGCAAGGTATACAGGACTGGTTTGTAATGAACGTCCTTCACTAATTCCACTTGAATTCCACTCAGGCACAAACCAGTGCTAGAGCCAAAATACAAAGTGGTTAGCTGGCTGGACTGCTTTACCGTAGCCAGCTCTATGTTAACCCATATACCCATGCTTGCAGCTTTTATGCTCCTGTAAGTCATTTTTATGTCTTCTTTTTAAGTCAAGCTATTCATCTTTTTTTGTATGTGAATAGATTGCCAAGCCCAGTACCCCAGCTGGTAATACTTCCCATTAAGGTAACATTAATACAGATTTTATGAATAATTAATACATGATGAACAGAAATGGCTTTTCCCCTAATAAATTATGGTAATTTGTGCTATAACGCATTCTCAGGGCAGGCTGAAATAATCTTATACGCTCCAATACAGATGTGCTTTAAAAAAAAGCTTTCTTCTAACACAGTATTAATTATTTTGAGCTCATTTACACACATCTCTGCAGATGCTACCAGTAACTTATCTCACAGCAGTTTATTAGAAAAGCGTCTGCTCTGCAGTTATCAATAACATTATAAAACATTCATATACCTTTTCTAATCCCTAGGGTTCCCAAAGCTGCTTAGAAATTATACATACAGAGTGCCTGGGAGAGACAGCATCCCACTGCATGGGCAAATGGAAGGGAGATGGATAATCACAGGGAACACAGAGTTTCAGGCACCTTTAATCCTATGCCAGGCCACTCCAACAGCTATTGAACCTCTGAGCTATGGAAATGATGCATTCCAAATCTGTTTAAATCACCATCTTATCTTAATTATGTGGATTACAAAAGTTACCTAGTTTTAAGGCATTAATCTTCAGCACATAAAGGAACAGTGTCTTCAGATATTTTGGTGGTCAACTATTTATTTTGAGAGGGTAAACCACACTATTTGTGTTCAGAGAGGAAGATATGTATTTGTAATTTAATTTTAATTGTTAATCTTTTTTTTTTTCTTTTTTTCATCTTGTTAAACTATCTTGTATATCATCTGAGTATTTTAATTTTGAAGCACACAGGATGTTAAAAATAAAGACTCAATATCTGGGTATAGATTTCATAATTTTCCTGCTGTTCCCATCATCTCTGTGTGTTCACATCGGACTTTACAAGCAATAGTTGACTTTGATCTCCGTTTACGTTTCTGTTGACAAAACAGAGCCCCGGAGAGGACAGCCCTCACAAGAACCTCTTCCAGTAGTTCCTCTCCTGGCACTGCCAGGCTTGCAGCTCTTCAAAGAACAGGTGAAACCGAACTGTGCTGCTCCTGGCATGATTTCAGCCCCAGGACCCTCCTTCTGCAAAAAGCGGAGTAGAGGGGAGCAAAGATAAATCTTGAAGTGGGCATCGCCGCCAGCCAGCCTTGCAGACCCTCCGCAGATGGGGTCAGAGCAAGGAGCCAGGATCCTGTGCCTGGAGGGGCTGCCATCCTGCATGGCCCGCCACAGCTGCAGCAGCAACCCGGCTTTCCCCAAACCAGACTCCACTGTAAGCCAAGACACAGAGGAGGCCTGGCTCTTCTGCTGTGCCTGCTGCCCTGCACAACTGATGTCTCTCTCCCTCTGTCTCTCTATTTACTAAATTGTTTCTTTCCCTACGTCCAGAACCGACTCCACTACTAACACACAGCGTCAACTGATGAACACATGCCACACTTTGGTTTGACCAAGATGAGATAAAATGAAAAAACTACCAGCACAGCACGTGGCATAACCTTTCTTTGCTGGTCTGCAAGAAGCTGGACTGTTACATTTTTAAATTTTAATGCAATCTTTTTTTGTTTTCTGCTATACCTGTTAGATAGGTAGGTTTGAAAAGTGTCAGAAGTCCTTGAACCCCAATTTAAGAAAACATCTTGTTCAGATGACTTCTGAGTTTACGCTTAAATCTACTGCAATCGATGGATTTAAGATACGGTAAGAGTTAAGGTAACCTGGAAGTATGTATTGCCTGCACAGGGACAGTCATAGGACAACAGAGGTGCCTTCCTGACCTACAGCCCCAGCTCAGGGCTGGGGTGCAGCTGGAAGGAATAACTTGACCTTTGGACCATGGAATTAATTTCTTTTTGTATGCATCCCTAGAATACCACGTAATAAATCAAAAATTATAAAATATGTTGTAAATAGTGTCTAAGCAGAAGTCAGCCTTAATTTCCATTTTGTAACACAACTAATCCTCCCGTCTCACCAGAGTAGCTCAGTTACTGTATTTTACTATTTACTTGGAAGAGCCTGAAAATTCAGCAAAGAGAGAAACCGCAGTTAAAGGAAGTTAACATTATAAACTGTTGAACAATGAAGGCATCACCATGAGCAGCAACACCTATAGTCTTTTGTCTTCTATATGAAGACGACAGATCCAAGAGCTTCTTGTTTCCTAAAAACCATTAAATACCTACAATAGGATGAGACTGAATTCAAAACCAGGCTACAAAAAGGAACAGAAATACATCATATTTAGAATAGCCATTTTTCATTGAAGTTCCAGGATTTTCCTTTCTTAAAAGACAATTAGATTGTGCAACAACAGAACGCTAGAACAAATATTTTAAATGTCTGAAGCTCCCACTGACAAAACCAGTTTTGTACTATGGGTTAGCAAATAATGACGCATTATGAAGCTTTTTAGGATAAATTGAAGTATTAAAAATTATATTAAAGTATCAATAGCAACACAAGGTCAGGTTAAATTAATTTATCATTTAGAAAACATACATTTCTTCTCCCAAATAACAAGGGATAGGACGAGAGGCAATGGCCTAAAGCTGCACCAGGGGAAGTTTAGGTTGGATATTTGGAAAAACTTCTTCACTGAAAGGGCAGTCAGGCACAGGAACAGGCTGCCCAGGGAAGTGGTTGAGTCCCCATCCCTGGAGGTATTTAAAAGACGGGTAGACGTGGTGCTTGAGGACATGGTTTAGTGGTGGACTTGGCAGTGATAGGTTAACGGTTGGACTCAATAATCTTAAGGGTCTTTTCCAACCTTAACGATTCTATGATTACAAGGCAAAAAGGAGAATGCTTTTTTAGACTAAGAAGTTGAATAAGTGCCATTTCAGTGATTTTTGAATAAATCCTGTGGCTTTATACCTCTACGTAGTTACATTTTTATTGGTGTTTTGATTAATGTATTAGTACTCTTAACTTCTTCACTGAATACGAGTCCTTTTATTTTTTAAATAACTAACTTTAGGCTTGTGTGGCCATGCGTTAAGAGGTTCAGTCTCAATAGTCACATGCAACGCATACAGAGGCATTTTTATGCATCAGATGGTTACTATTTGTCTGGTACTACAGTCTAGCTGGTTTATGACTAGTTTAAGCGGTTAATATGAACATTCAAAACTCCCTAGAGTTACAAGGGGAAATGTACTTTGAGCGCTCGATGTTGTTAGGTAGCATTTGTGACAACTGGGAATGTGGATGTTGAAAAGGTAACAAACTCAATGATCCAGGGAGCTTAGACTCACAAGTGTAAAAACCTCCTCACTCATGACTATTAAACATGCAAGCAAATAACATGAAGGATCTAGCAGAGACGACAATAAAACTCTGCCCAAATTGATTTCCCAGCGAAACCGACCCCAACAGATCATTTGTTTTCCTCCAGTTTAATAGCAGCTGTATATAAATCTCCTTATTGACTTTTTCCTTATTCCTTGGTTATTGTTTTCATATGTGACTGGCTTACAGATGTATATATACTGGAAGAAAATTCCCTGTCCTGTGACAGAGAGAACTCACTATTAACTTTGGGAAGCCATGTGTGTACAACTGCTGAAACATTTACAGTCCTGTTGTTTCTTGCTTAGGTCTCTAGATCACAAATTAAATTTTAGGGAAGGATTTCATTCTAAAATGACCATGGCCTGCTCACTTCCAGCTTTTGCTTGCAACCAGCTATCAGCATCAGAAAGTAAAATATTCCAAGCTATGCTGAAAGACGGTGATCAAGGACATATCTGACCCAGCAGAACTAACTGTATTACCCACATTACAACTTCTTCTGCACTGCTGAATAAATGGAAGGCTTGTTCCTTTTTCTTTCTTTAGAAAACTGATGCTTTTATTATCTAATCATAATACTGTCTTCTGATATAACGTATAAATTTTCTTTAATGTCTATGATGACCCTAGGAGGTAATGTGGAACAAGAGCAGTAAATAAAGATCATAATCTGAAAATTAAATCCGCAGCCTCTGACAGTAGGATCCACTGGGACCCAAACCCAAATCTGTAAGTCTTAGAGAACCAGCGTCCAAACAACAAAACTATCATACAAGTCCAACTGGAAATACCAATGTTTGAACAAACTGATCTCTCGCTTAAGAAGCAGTTTCTCCAGAAAACTGTAGTCACATCCGCAAAGTCAGGATACGTGAGAGAACTCACCCCGGTGCAAGCATTAGGCACCCATGCGTGGCTTGGTTTGGCACTGCTCATAATGCTGCACATACACGTTTCACTCGCAACCAAACTCACAAACAACCTAACTTCTGGGTTTTTGTGAACCGGGCTTTCTATCTTTAGGTTTATCCAACCATACCACTACCAACCAGCATTCCATTTGTGTCAGAGTCCTAAGTATTGACTCGCAAATCAGTATAATGACATCACATCTCCACGACATGATCACATTAATATGATGTCTGTATGAACTGCTACACTTGTCCTGGGATCCTTTACATCTCCAACATCTAGCCCGTGGATTAACATCTAAGGGGTTTATTATAGAAGCCTGCTCACAAAAAGCAGGAGCTGCACTATTTTAAGCCTTCTCCGATTGCATTACTGTTTACTTTCTCGGTTAAGTGCAGGTAAAGGCGCTGCCTCCCTCTGCGCGGCTGTGCTGAAGCAAGGCTGATCCCACAGGCACATTCCAAGAAGGCTCGGTCAGCGCCGGGTCCCCAGGTGCCTCCCAGGAGGCAGGAGGAGAAGGAAGCAGTTACACTTTAACAACGCTTTGGGAACCTGCTAAACCCTACATGCTCCTCTTCCAGATACATTTACCCACCTCTTCAATGCGTGCGCAGACACAGTCCTTTGCCCTTTAATCTCCAGGACACTTAGTTAAACTTGCACAGTACTTGTGTTTGTGTTCCTGCACCTCTTCCTTGAGCTGAAGCAGGCTCAATATATTTTTATGACTTGGGCTGTAAAATGTCACTTGATTCTGTAACATCATTAGGCAACTGTCAGCCAGAAGGCAACATACCTTCCCTGTCGCCAGGGAGCGGGCATTAGGGAGACTAGACATCCCAACAGCAAGAGGCCCACGTATACAGCGTACAGGACCCTCACACCGGATCCAGGCTGGATCCCAGTAGGATGCAACCGTAAGGAAGTGGATGAAAAGGTTCCCGGTTTCTGGGAGAGGGCTATCAAGATCCAGGCATTAACACATACCAAAATGTGGAAGGAATGAAACAGGACAAAACTTTAAGGACTAATAGAGGCAGAATAACTTTGGATGAAGCAAAGGTGCGTGGGGGAGCTGTGTATGTCTCTCCCAGAAACAGGGCAATTTTAAAGACTGATTTGTTCATGGCTGTTTTAATGGATGACTGCCTGCATTATGGCAGAAGTACCCAAATGCATCTGGAAGTTGGTGGACTCCAGCCTGTGGTTATAGGCTCCAGAGCGACTGCAGGCATCGCACAGGTGCTGTGAAGGAAAGGCAGCAGGGAACTGGAAAAGGGAAAACAAGCAGCTTCAGCAGGAATTACACTAAAAGGCAGCTGCTTGATTTCGCTCTCAAGTGCGGAGAAAGGCAACCTTCTGGGCAGCAGCTGTGATTATCAGAGCTCATTTCTCACTCTTACAAATAAATTCTAAATTAAAAGCAAACTTCATTACGTGTTGCACATTCGTGTTCTCATTTCTCCCTCTTTTTATTAAAAGAGATAGCAAATGCCTTCCACAGAGCAAACAAAATGTTAGACTTGCTCATATGTTTAACACGTGTGTAATAAATCATGGAAATGCCATGTCCATTTGGGAAGTATCAGGCTGCACAAGGCACTCGCTTCAGAAACTGAAAATTATGGTGCCATGGCGTTCACAGCTGTTATTCCAGAGAGGAGACAAATGCCGTATATGCTTTCATAAGGATTCAGCCCAAAGGTACTCATAACAAAAATGTTATTCTTTCTGTTCTCTGTTTGAGATGGTGATGGTGGGAGCTTCGCAATACTTCATATTTTTCACTGAATGTCTTTAAGACCATATCAGTTTAAAACAAACAGTTTTGCTTTGCCTTCCCTACCCCATTGTTACATTACTTCATAGGACGCTCGAGCCTCAGGCTTCCTGGTGTGAAGTTTTCAGAAAGAAGAATTTATTCACCATGCCCATAACATCAACAGTCAGGTGCTGAGCAGGCTTTCCCTGTCCGTGAAAGTTTAGTTATTTCTTCACCCAGAAAAATCCCATTCACTATTTAAGAAGTATACTTAAGAACCATCTCTAGAAATGCCAGTAGCCAAAACTGGAGAAGACAATTGCCCTCAGATAAGTAATTTATGATATAAACTCTTTCTCCCCTTTTAAGTAATCGCCAAGAACTCCTGAACCGGCCTGTCAGTAAGTTCCATCAGAGTCTTTTCAACCTGCTCAGAAAACACTATGAATGGAAACAATACTTCTCAAACTTCTTGCCCTGTCATTCTTTGGTAGTTTCACAGATGGCTTTGGACCAATTGCTTTTGCAAAGGTTAACCAGGACAGAAGAATCTCTGACAGAAAAGACTTGAAAGGTAATCACATCTCCTTTCACTTTCTTTTGGATTTTGGGATGATTTAACCTTTATTTTTGTTTGGTTTTAAACATTTTCTTTACATATAGAAGCACAGTTTACTAGAAGAAATGCTAGAAAGAAAACTCTTTCATATATGTTCTGCTGTAGAATTAGACACTGCAAGAAAAGTAAAAAGAAACAAAGAAATATAACATCCTTGAGGGGTTTCTGATGTCAAGCTTACAAAGTCTGAGGACACTCACTTCGCAACACTGGGAAGTTGGCACTAGTGAGAGGAAGCAAAGCCTTTAATTTTCAGAACAAGATCTACTGGTTTCAGAGGGTACCTGTCTTCATGAGCAGGATGGCACATCCTCAGGCTCAAATTAGTTTACATAGTCGGTGCAAGTAAAACCAAAGCTGTGTGTATGAGAAGGCTGTAACATGCAGGGGTGCATAACTTTGAAACTACAGTATGGTTTTATATTAAAATGCTTTGAAAAAATAATTATTGCATTAGTAACTCCCATTGACAGGAATAGGCCTCAAACCCAAAGAAACAAGTAACGCTTTTTTCCCAGCTGTCCCCAGCCTGTAAATTGCCTAGATGGAATAGCTTCAAGAAGCAAGGGAAGTTGATAGTTCTGTTTATGATCAAGAGGAACACAGACTATTTCCCTCAGTGATTACCAAGAATGCTAGCACAGATAAGGGAAAGAGAGCCAGAAGTCCAAGGCATATTATTTCACTGAGTGCTAAGCATGCTGTTTACTTACATTTTTCTTTTTTTTTTTTTTTTTTTTTACCAAACCAAGATATTAAATGAGAATCCGTATGTAGCTTCATGTTAAAAACATGTAACAGAAGCAAGTAGAGAAAACCATTATCCCCTGATTGCTGAATACAATTTCACCATGACCTCTGGAAAAGGTAGCTAAAAGCATTGGAAGTGAAAAACACTAGCTGAGCCACAAACTTCACCTGCGAACTTTCTCTAAGGTCGTGAGCGTTCACATGAGGACTGTGTGTATGCAGAAGAGACCAACGTATGTCACAGACTTTGAAGCCTCGGCAGAGCTTCCTTGACGTTCAGGGGAAAAGGGATCAAAGGCTTTGCAGGGAGAACGTCTCTAGCTAATAACAGGCTATGTATGGAGTGACATTGTTAAAACACTTCCCGTTTATATCCCTAAAGGAGGAGTTTTATTGAGTTAAAATGATCCTTGAATAGCCTCTGGGCTGAACTGTAAAACACATTTGAAAAGCGTAAAATCTTTATTTATGCCAGGAATGTTTGAAAATCAAAAGATAAATGTCATTCAAAAAAAGAAGCATGTCCTAGGTATTCAGTACGTAATGGGGCACAGCTGTAATAACAGTCAGTGAACCAGAGACTCCCTACATCATGTCATTAGCTCACTTTTAATAAGTCTATCTTCTTGTCCTTTTTTATAAGGACCATAGGGAAAGAAAGAAATATATCATGCACCAAACATCTGTGGCTTTCTCAAATGGTCTCTCTTAGAAGACAGATCTACTTAAGGGACCTGTCTTGGGATATAGATTGTAAAGTGCACACAACCCTTTCTAAATATCTATTTTATTTAAACAGGGAGCATCACACATTGTTTGTGAGTTGCTGAAGACAGTGCAGTCTAGCCTAACAGAATAAAGACTGAACACATAAATAGCATCACAGTTCCTGCAAGTAATCAAAGACATATATTGAAATAAAGCTTGGTGCTCAACTTGGTGCTGAATTTATTCCCTTGAAGCCACAGATTTCAGGCAAATAAAATTCTAGTTCTGCAGAGGTTTTAACAACTTTTCCTGGGAGCCAAGTGAGTCGCTTACAATGGCGCTAAAAAATTTACTGATTCTTTCTATGTTTTAAATGTTTCTCCCCCCAAGCTGAAACTAAAGGATGGCTTGAAATTTTCAATCTGCAAATGACACATGTAGATCAAGATATTACAAACCAGCTATGCCTACCCTCTAAGACTCTCCTCCCAATGATCCTAATTTCTGTACCTAGCGGTCAGTTTTGTTCTCAAGTTTTTTTCAACAATTTTCATCCTGGCCCCTTGCAAATACTCTGTAGTGCCTTACTGGTTACCTTCTCCTTAAACAAACTTATCCCTTCTGTGTTTCAAAACTGCTAGATTTGACAGCTAATATATTGAGACAGAAAGAGGAGCAAAAATAAATTTGATTCAATGTATGTAACAGACTGGGCTCTGTGTTTACACCTGAAGAAAATACCTGGTCAATGTGTTTTTACCACACTGTTATTAATTAATCCAGAAAAAAATGAGAGAGGCAAATGGATTACTGAGTCAACTTCCAGACCTGACACTGCCACGCTGAAGTGCACATGCACAGCTACTACTGCAGTCATCTGTTTTCCTACACCTTCTCATGCGTAGGTTAAATGACTGAGCAAGACAATTAAACAGGCTACAAGAATTGTTTTTTGCTTTGTGGGTTTTAGAAATAAAAAAGATAAAAGGAGGAGACTTCTGATAATCAGACTACTGCTCTTCTAGGGAAACCTCAGATGATATAGGGTATATCTGTTTTTTTGTTATTCTTTATACTATAGCTGTGCGTAGATGCCTCAGTTTGGATCCAGGGGCAGTTATTCTCTTTAAGCTTCCTATATGAAAAAAGCCATACAGAGAAAGGAATCAACATTTTACAAGTGCACAACTGAATTGTGGGGGGACCAAAACTCAGGTTTAGGCACTTTTAGGCACTTAATTCAGGAGCATAATCACTTTCTATAGTTACTAGGAAAAGACTCACATCTCCAGGTAGAATTTAGCCCACAAAAAGCCTCCCGTGTTCCCTTTGCATTTCTTTCTACAGCAGGTAAGTGGAGATTCCTATTTATACTCTGATACTTTTTTTTTTTTTTTTTTTTTTTGCAATTATCTGAATCCTATATGGATTGTGTGGAAGAGCTGGGTTGAACTGAGGGCAGAGTTTGAGGGAGTGTCTTGTTACAACATGTCCCCTTCGTTCCTTTCCTGATGCCAGGATACGTGACAGCACAAAACTCTTTGGAACTGATTTAATACTGACACTGGCTTATTGTAGCTGAACTCAGTTGCTACCACCATTCACAGCTGCACTGTTGAGACCTTGGTTTGCATGGCCTTAAGTCCTTAAGAACTAATCAAACAAAAAAGTACATTTAAAGCTGTTACACTGTGCTTTTAGTGATTAAAAGAAGACAGACTATTTTATTATCAAGCAGGCATGCAGTAAAGACCTGAGGTATTTAAAAAAAAAAAAAAGGGTTGGGCATCAGCATGGGTATATTTGGAAAAACCAGAAAATTTAATTATTTTCACTGAACTTTGTTGCTAATCATTATTTTGCTGGAACCCTGGACACTGAATCATATCAGAAATAATAGAAGGGGTAAGAGCTCAGGAAGACGCACATGCAAAGTTGGGGTTTGGAGACAGAATATTCAGCCTGATGTGGAGTAGCTGCTCTATCCAGGAAAATGCTGTTGCAACAAGAGGGTCACGGACTTAACCCCCTTGTTCCCACCTACCCTGTACAGGGTTTTGATTTTGCTCATTCTCTTTGCTCTGCCCTTGTGGCCCCTCCAGTCTAACCTGGACAACTGGATTTGCTACCCTACATGGTGACCCAGACCCATTTGAATACGGCACATGGAAATTAAAGATTAAACTGTAAACAAGCTCTCTTGGGACAGCAGTTAATATTCTAGAGCTTACACAGTTCTTACAGCTAGGAAGCCCAAAGACATCTTCAAACATAAATGATCTGCCTCCATAGTAAAACTGTACTAGTGTAATGTAAACTTGTTTATAAACTAATTTGTTCAGATCACTTCAAATCCCAAATCCTTTAGAGTGTCCCAATTAATTTAAAAGTAGGAAAAAACTAATTCTTAGAGTAACACAAGTGTGACTATTCAGAGGTTTGCAGTAGTTTAACTGAAATGCTCACATGCAATTTAAAACCACTTCCCCCCCGTAATCAAGCATACTAATATTCACATGGGAAAAGCTAGTGAGTGGAAAGTAGGTCTCAGTTTCGTCATTGCTGACTCCAAGGGGGAGTATCATAGTTGTTTGCTATAGTACCATAGCATACAATAATGCTGTACAATACACAGATGAATAAGACTGGATCCTGCAGGCTCTCTGATGAAAAAGCTTAGGGAGGAGGTGGTAACCCACAGGCAATTTAACTAAATCAAATCTCTCCCTTTAATGCCATCTAGTCTTATGGAGGTATTCTGTAAAATAAGCTAATCCTACTGCAGTTCTCCATATTCATGTATGCATAAACTTTATGTGCTGTGACAAATAGGAGTTTCGAGGCTATCGTTACTAAATAAAAAAAAATAAAAATTCAACAATAGTCTCCTGAATTTCTTTGAAGCAGCGATATTGAGGTTTACAGGCCCTCTGCACCCATAGGTTTACTCTCTCCAACCTGAGTAAGTGTATGAGAAGTTTACTCCCCCAAATTTCATTGAGAAGGCCTTGCTACATGGATGAAAAGGTCAGAGTTAACAGAAGACAGTAATTACTGATCAGTCCCTTACCAGGTCTCCTTCCAGTTGCTGATATCCTCTTTGCACACAATCATCACACAAAGATTGGGGTGGAAAGGGGTCTCTGCAGATCACCGAGTCCAACCCCCTGCTTTCAGCAGGGTCAGCCAGAGCAGGTTGCTCAGGATCTTGATTAGTCGGGTTTTGAATACCTCCACACACAGAGACGCCACAATCTCTTTGGGCTACCTGTTCCAGTGCTCAGTCACACTTAGAGTAAAAACGTTTTTTCCTAAGTTTAAACAGAATTTCTTGTATTTCTGTTTGTGACCATGACCTCTTGTCCTGTCACTAAGCACTACTGAGGAAAGCCTCGCTCTGTCTTCTTTATGCCTCCCATCAGGCCTTTATATACATTGATAAGATCCACCTGAGCCTCCTCTCCTCCAGGCTGGGCAGTCCCACCTCTCTTAGCCCTTCCTCATATGACAGATGTTCCTCTCCCTTACTCATCTTAGTGACCCTTTACTGGTCTTGCCTCAGAATATCCATGTCTCTCTTGTCCTGAGCAGGAGCAAAGTGGGACACACCACATGTGGCCTCACCAGTACTGAGTAAAAGGGAAGGATCACCTCGCTCGATTTCAACTTGGTGGTAGTGCTCTTCCTACTGCAGTCCCAGATGCTCTCCCAGGACCTCCAGGTCCTTTTCTGCAAAGCTGCTTTCCAGCCAGTTGGCCTCCAGCGTGTACTGGGGCATGGGGTTAGTCCTCCCCAGGTGCCGGATGTATTCAACTACAGGAATGCTAAAGATTGACATTGAAAATAGCAAGCTGGAGGAAGCTCACCAGAATTACATTCTGGAAAGTTAGGAAAATACAAAGACTCTAAGCTTCTTCACAGTGCCAAAAACATGACTGATGAGGAAATGTTCTGTATCAATTTTACATATCATCTTATTCAACTTTGGGACGCAGACCTAGAATAAGAATTCTTTACAAACCAATTCTAACACTTGTCCAGGTAAAACTAGAGCCTTTAAAGGTAATGGCCAGTGAATGCTAGTTGTTTCTGACTTAGCTCTTAAGCAGTTAAATAAATTTTTATCATTAGTTATATGCTTATATCCAATAGACTTATACAGATTGTACTTAGACAGATACCATATTTATTTGTTAGATAGGAAGTGCAGCCCCCTTCAGGAATATAGCAAGTTTTGTTATTGCTCACTTTGGGACTTCCCCAAGTTTCAACAAGCTGAGGATGCTTTCAGTATTTGTTTTGTTTTACGCAAAAAATACAGTGAGAACTGTATTTATTATTGATTAGACACGCCACTATCATGTTGTTTGTGTGAGTTTATAGTCGCTAGAACCAATGCATATAAAGCTAAACAAAACTAAGCAAACATTTTAGACCAAAACGACTTCTTGTATAGTGAACCTTCTCACCAGATCTGCTGGAAGGAAAGGATGGGGACGGCATTGTGCATGCTGGGATACCAGTGGGATGGCCAAGGCTTCCTAAGACCTACCTGAGAGATCAATATCTGCTAATGGTACAGATTTCTGCAAGTTCTGAAAGTTCTCCTTGTCTCAGTGCAAGATCTATTTAAAGTGCTGTTAAGTCAATCAGGTCCTTGGTTAAAATATTAATCTTTTTGCTTGACATTCGTGAGTTATACTTACAAACTGTATGCCAGTGTGTGACACCATAAAAGCAGTGATAGGGCAGAAAAACTGTTACCTTCTTATGCAGCATCTGCAAAACATATTCAGCTATCATATGTCCCTGACCCAATGGCTGTGTTTTGCATTGGAATACCTCCTCCCTCATTTTTGTAAACTGATTACCCAATAGCACGATTGCGTTGTCCCTACCAAATCTTAGCCTTTCTTCAGTGAATTCCACACCCCATTTCCATTTAAAACCTCCTTGGGGTCCAGTGTGAGTTTTCTGCTTGCTACAGCCCAAAGGCAGTAACTGCAGAACCGCCCTGACCTGGACTGGATGTCTTTTCCCTTTGGGTTACTTATAAAGCTCCAAGGAACGGACAACTTTCTGGTCTTTACAGACAAATGCATTTAAAAAAAGCCCATAAACTGTGTTCAGAAAATGCAGCAAACCTAGAATATCTGTGCCCAGACACCTGATCACATTAGCAACAAGACCGGCAGCATGACACGGCTGTCAGCCTCTCTGCGTGGCACATTCACAATTGGCACGCCACCTCTAGGGGTACCAAATTCTGTATCCTCTCTCGTAGCAGCCAGTGACCCTTTCTAAATGGGGTTGATTGGTGTGATTAGGATATAACATCTGCGTGGTGCAACATATTGACGTGAGGTAAGAGCTTTCTTTGGGCAGCAGCAGAATGCTTCAATATAATTCGGAGGAAGCTGTATCAGGTGGCAACTGAAGGCATGTATTACGGTGCAAAGAGGATGATGAACAAACTAAATTAAACAGAAACGTGTGCCCTTTCTCTTTTACTTCCACACCAAAGACAGAAAGACTTACAGAAATTAGAACTATTGCAGCATCATTACCTGTCTAGCCATATTTTACAAGAAACCTTTTTTTTTTTTTTTTTTTTTTCCCCAGATATGTCTGCTCATTAACCTTTGCTGGAAGGGAAGGAAAACAAAGTGCAATAAAAGCATAGCAAAACTCAGGCCAGACAGTTGGAAGAAAAAACCCAATCCATTTTCTGAAATTATTCTGAATTTCCCTCAATTCAGGGGACTGTATCTTGGCTTTACAACAGTTTTGTACTGTAAAATGTATTATTCTTGCATTCACAGCACCAGCAGAATCAGAGTCTGGATGTTTCAAACCTTACAAGTGACAACAAAGCACACCTTTCCTTTACTTCTAGACCAGGTTTGAAAACGCTTCAGGAAAATCTTATTGAGATTGTTAATTACAGAGCCTAGAGCTCAGAGCTACTCTAAAGGTATCAGTGAATTTTTCAGCAACATTTAAGGTGACCCTTGTTGTGTGTATATATATCTATGTGTATATGTAAATTACAAATATGTGTATGCATGTGTGTATATGATCTGTTTATGTACAAAAATGGAGCTGCTGTGCAAACTGACTGACTCCTAACGTATCAGCTGAATTTATTTTAACACACTCTGGCAGATGTCCCAATTGCTGGATTACAGAAAATTAGTACTATGCATGTTCTGATCTATTAGGCTGGTGATGGATTCATAGGCAGAAATGCCCATGTGTACGGTGAGAAACATGGAAATAAATGTTTGTTCAATTTTCAGCAGGCCTTTGGAGCAAAGAGACCCAGCAAATGTAACGCCAACCGATGCCTGTCTTGAACTGAGTTCATCTGAAGTAAAGATGTACAATGTCTGATTTTTACCACCAAGAGAACTGCCACTAAAATCACATTTTTTCCATTAGAAAATACAAAACATTCTGCAGGTCTCCCTCAGGCTCTTGGAAACTCACATACTTGAAAACCAGTGTTTTGGGTGGGTGAGGAACATTCTGCAGAACAGCTTTCGCTAAGCGGGGATGGGCCCTGAGAGCGCTTGAAAAAAGCACATGGATACTGAAAATCCAGGATTAAAATTGCAACTTCATCATACCCATTGCAAGGGTACAGGCCTCTCAAATCAAGGCTGGCAGCAGTGAAATAGCCTGGATTCAGGAGAGACTGAGGAGATCCGGGTTGTACGGACCTTCTATACTTCAATCCTCTCTCCAAAACTCGCAGCCTCCTGACTGACATCGTTCCTTCTGCAGGCTTGCCAGGGGCTCTTTCCTCAGGATCCGTCCAGCCGTACTGAACCCATGTGTTACCCCATCCACAGAACAACCTCCCAAAGCAATACACCTCTCCCACTTCCCTGAGGCCCGCAGAGCTCAGTCATTTAACCAAAGCTTTATCCAACGGGTGGATACCTCTGTCCTTGAAGGAACGTACCTAAAGTCTGACAGCACAAATAGTAGCCCTAGAGTCATGACTGGTTTTTGGAGTCTTTTGGTCTCTTCCAGATTCAGCTTGACAGCGCTTTAATTCTTTTTTGAAACGTCCCCCAGTTAAACCCTTAATTATAATGTAATCTAAGATCTTCAGACTTTCTCCCCACACCCCTTGCCCAGGTGTTTAAGTATAACATTAGCTAAAAATACGCTTCTGGTGTGCCCCTTTTGTGATCTAACCAGGAAGGGAATGCAAGAGAAATTGCATTTTTGTAATTATGCATTAAAAGATTACTTATATACATATTTAAGGTCTAATTTTAGCAACTTGCAGAACTTCTAGGGGAATTCTCATATAGTAAACCAATCAGCATGATCAGGTGACAGCACAATTAAGCCAGTAGTAACCCACACCACCTAAATGTACTTAAAGCAAAAATGGCTATGCATAAAAGTAGAAAAAAACCAAACAAATTGCTTAAGCAGCCTGTGGGTTGCATTAAACAAAGTTGCTATTGCCAGAAATGCATTGGCTCTGCCATGTCACAGGAACTGTGTGTTCCAAAACAAAATCAAAATCCACCTTGCATCGCAGCACAAAGGCAGCCAGCTCTGGGCCCTGGGGAAGCACACTGCAAAGCAGGAGGCCTCTGCGAGAAATACCTTTCACTGATCCTAGACAGTTCATTCTATGGAGTGTTCCCAGGTGATTTCTAACTGCTGCGGTGATGAACAGGCTGAAAGGCAATATCTCTGATATAAAAAACAGAAGAAAAGAGAGCAACTAAACAAAGGCTGCTCAAGTCACTGACACAAATACCCCAAAAAATGTAACCGTAACAGCAGCAAATTGTTTGGAATGGACATAAAAGGCAAGTTTCAGAGCTGAAGTCAATATCTAGCTGAGAAAGAGATCATGAGAAGATGTTTCAATTGCGCAGATTCACCTCTGCCTCCCTACTGCATGGTTGGACAGTCCTCCAGAGCATTTGGAAATGTAGTGACTGCTGTCAGGGAACAGTCTGTTCTCACATTTTTATGCCTCCCACTAGAGCTGATCTGTGATCTGAGGAGAAGAGATTTATCCTCTACAGTGAAAAACATTGCAATAACATAGCTCACTAGGAGAACGTCTACCTAGAACAATGTTAACTTAGTTTGTGCTTTGAGGAAGATAGAAATGGAGGTATTCTGGGGACAGGGTGTGGGATGGGAGGAGGTGGGAGAAGCACGCACACATGCTTTCAGTACAAAGCTTCCTGATGGTGAACCGCATGGAGCAGAACTACAGAAATTTCAGGATCTAGTCTTTCTCTTTACTGACAAACATTGTTCCTAAAAAAATGGTACCTAAACAAATGCTAGAGAAGAGTCTAGATTCTTCACATCTTTCAGATAAATGGAACCTTGCCAAATGAGAAGCAAATGGTAGCATAGTGCAGCAGTGACAAAAGCTCTGATCCGACAGTCAGGGCATACTGCTGTACTCATGCAGGGCCTCAGTGACTTTAATAAGTCTCCACAGAAGCAGAGCAGTCCCTTTTTACGCTATCAGCTACGACACCAGGACCTAATTCAGTGTTCAGCTCTACACCCCCATCGTGTTGGCAATAATTCAGAGTTGGTGAGAAAACTTTTAAAGGAAAAAGAAAAAAAAAAAAAAGGCAGCATTTTAAACCTCTCTAATTTAATGTTAGCTTTTTATGTGTCTAACATCAAAGCATTTTTTCACTTCTATTTAATCAAAATTAATCACTAAGATTACTAGAGTAATTTATGTTGGAGATTATTGAAATGAGTGTTTTATTAAAATCTGCTTTTATTAATAAAACACATACTGGCTAAGGAATCATGTGAGTCTGCTATTAGAGACTATTAACTGGGAACTGGGAGTTAATCATAACAGTCATGCTGCCAGGTCCTTTGACAGCAACACACACTGGGTTTGTTTCTGCTTTTACTTTTACTAGCATATTCAAGTCAATTAGTTACCCTAGCACAGGAGCAGTCAGAGTAACTCCTGTAAAATAGGGAAAGGAAACAAAGGTACATACATCTCAGTAGCTTTGAACAAAGGAAGGGTAATCAGAAAGAGACTCACCAGCCTGATTAGTTGTGATGCTGACAGCAGCAAATTGTCTGGAAAGCGTACTCAAGTCAGATACCCCGTTGACTGCATCAATCTCAAAAGTGTAATTAGTATGTGCCAAAAGGTCCACTACTGTCACCGTGGTGTTGGTGAGTCCAGTCTGACGGGGTAAGAATCGCACGTTGTCACTACATGGCTCACACATCTTGATGTTTCCTCCACATTTTTTGCAAATGATGTTGAAAGTGACATCTTTCCGACCTCCAGTGTCAAGAGGCCAGCTCCAGTCCAGGATAACGGACGTCTCATTGATGTTAGAGATAACGTTTCTTGGAGCAGATGGCGGTCCTATAAAAGGAAATGGGAAATCAGAAGGATGAGATTTGCTGTAGTGCTCTAAGATGGCAGTAACAAGGGCGCAAAAATACAAAAGTCAAAAACATAAATAACCAAACTCGTTTAGTTATTTCCTGTAGAGACTCCTGAAATATTTCACTGGACTACAGACCTAGACTATCACGGACCATGTTTTCTTATAGACAGACAGTACCCTCAGGGCGCAGTTCAGGATTGAGGGCTGAAAATATTTGTAGCAATTTAAAAATCCTAGCTCTTCTTCTCGAGTATGACACAGAACAAGAAGGAGAAAATGAAAACAGAAAGACATAAGCCTAGCCCACCAAGTTTTGGTAGCCTGTCCAACATGTAAGAAGACATAGGAGGCAGTGGATGGCTGACTGCAATGGGACGTGAGAGGAAGCAAGCAAGCTGCTGAGATACAGATGGAGGAGCAAGAATGACAGCCCCGAGCATAATGATGTTACTCACTGGTGCAAGCCATGGATGGAGGGTCTTTCTCAGAGCGAAAGTAATTCTTTTCACACCTGCAGTTCAGAGACGCATCTTCATAGGTAGAGCTGTGAGGTGGGCATTTGGCACACTTCACGTTGCCGGCAGAGGCTTTGTAGAACCCAGGTCGACAAGCTGCAAAATAACAGGAGTATAGTTTGAAATTCCATGGACATCTCCTTGATTTTAACATGTGACTTTGCTACTGCTCTAGGACCTATCCAGATGTAGATCACATTTCGCAGACGTTTATGGTCTAAAACCACAGATTTTTCTCATAATAAGAAAGTTGATGGAAATGAAACCTCTTGGTAGAATGGAGTTTTTCATCCATCAACTTGGATTTGCATTTAATTTTGCCTGGAAAACAAAACAGTGCATTGCACCACTAAGAAGAAATATTTTCTACGTTGCATTTTGAGAACTCCACTTATTTTTCTTCTCTTCTGGTTAATTTAGCAAAACATTGGTCCTTTATCCTCTCTCTGCTGCCAAGGTTTGCTTACAAGGGCACGCTGATTGTAAAGTATGTCTCTTCAGTTCAGCAGTACTAAGCAAGCCAAAATCAGGAAAATAACCTGAACAGTGGAAGATCTATTCGATTTCTGAAGGACCATGCATTAGGCTCAATGAGCTGCTTCCTGATACTATCAGCAACTCGCGTGGTCTGTACAAGGAAGATGTTTTTTACATTAACCCAGTCCTCTAGGGATGGTGCTTGAACCCACTAAAGCCTCTTCTGAAAAACTCTGGGTGTTGATGTTTCATTAACAGTGGCACACTCCCTCCTTTTTGACTCCTGTTGCAGTTTAGACTGATTCAGGACCACGTTTGCATCAGAAAAAAACAGCCTTTGAAGTAAGTTACAGAAATGAACAATTTTAGAACTTCTTATGAAAAACCCATGCAGTGAAATAACACTGTTGACTTCTTTCTACCAAGATGATATCATAATCTGAAAATAAAATTAAAAAAAAAAAAAAAAAAAAAAAGACCAAAATCGGATAAGAATCAGCAGACTCTGCTGTTCAGCTGCTGCTTCCCCCCATCCTTCTCCAAATGGAATTTACCAAGTAAAAACATCCTGGCTGACACGGGTCACCCTCAGGTTTGTACTCATACCTACAACAACCACACACAAACAGACAACGTAACAAAAGGGAGCACATCTTAAACCCCGTTCACCTTTTGCTGCACTTTGGTTCCACAGCAAACACTGCCTAACGCACAAGCACGCTAGGAAAACCCCAATACATTCTCATTACAAATATAATGTAAAAAAAGGACAAAGAAAAACACGCCTTCTTTTTGTGTCTGGAGCCCAGTCAGTTAAGCTTCGATAAAATTGCCCATGACCTGTCACTGAAATAAATGCTAATTTGAAGCCAAAAGAATGGGTTCACCAGTCTTAGCATAAGCCTAAACAGGGACACACTTTTCGGTTTTGCTTATGGAGATGAACTGATTGATAAACATAGTATAAAATCCAAGATACAAGACTATATGGTCTTTTGTGTTCATTCATGCACCGCCCAAACAAAAAAGTTTTTGGATGGGCAGCCTGAGGTGGAAAAAAAAGTCAGAATAAAAATCCCAGCATCTTTGTAAGTGATGGAGGAGAGAAGGAACTGCAGCATTAAATTGGATGTTCAGCTTCCACGTTATTGTCCATCACCAAATCCTAACTGAAGTGCTGGGTTAGGCAAATTTGTTGATTAGTTCCTGGTGCCAAACACCTGAGCGAAACGTCCTGGCAAGCAGAGAGAAAACAAACCCCTGTACAGTAGTAGGTCCTATTCTTAGGGAACATAACATCTTAATAAAGGAAACATCTTAATAAAGGAAACATCTTAATAAAGGAAACATCTTAATAAAGGAAACATCTTAATAAAGGAAACATCTTAATAAAGGAAACATCTTAATAAAGGAAACATCTTAATAAAGGAAACCCTCCTCACACTGCATTGAACACAGTGCGAGAAGCATGAAACATTTCACGAGGAAGCGCTAATCTCAGCCGCTCTTCAGCACTTCGCAGCCCTTGCAAACCGAGGCGCCTGGCTGCAGCTGCTACCTCCGACTTCCATGCTAGCAAAGCTGCTGGGAAAGACACCTCCTGCTCCAAGTCCTCTCCTGCAAGCCCTGAGGAAACGATCCTGGGTTTGAGCCTCTGAGGCGTGGGCCCAACAGGCAATCTGTGAAAGCAGAATGGCTAAAAGTGACCTTGTGGCGAAGCTCACAGAGCCTCACGCCAGCCTGCCTGACCTGGCACAGCCATCCTCCCTCAGCCGGCCGCCTTGTGTTTCCATCTCCTCAAAGGCTGCAAGGCTGTTTGAGGATTTCTGTTTAACATGAGGAAAGAAAGGAAACCTCAGCTCCTTGTAAACATCTCCACTAGGAGAAAATGCAGCAGGAAACAGGCTTTTTTGGTTTTGTTGTTCTTGTTGTTGCAGCCTTTTCAGACTCAAATCCCCCTCCCTCCCAAATACTGCCCCATGATACACGTGCCGTACCTAGAGCAAGCCTCTTTGGTCTCCCTCTGGCTGACAGAGGAGCCTCAAATGATTTTACTGTCTCTGGCCCCAGCACGACCATTCCTGGCACTAAGACAACGAGCCAGGATGCCAATCCTGCTCTTACCAGCGCTAGTAACTAAACAAACACATTAAGAAACAAACATCACACTACATCTGTCCGGAGATTTACACAGCACTTTCACCAAAACTTCCCATGGAAGCTCACTGCCAGGTATTAAACTCAAATGGTTTTGCTGAACCCTATCTACTCAGCTTATAATTTTTATATTCATGGGCAGGCATACGCTAGACCAAGATGTATTTATGAACAGATACAGTATAATTTTTTATTTTTTAATAAGTTTAATGTAAGGATTGGAAAAAGACTAATAACCTAAACCTGAACCTTTGTCATATTGTTGGTCTTTCTATAAGACATAATTTCCACTGCTGGTTAAGCATAATTTTTTCATAGCATGGTAACCCATGAGCATTCATTTACAGCACGGAACTACAGTAAGACTGCTTATTTGGGACACTTTCAAAGCACCTACCACCAACATTTTAATACGGCAATGGATTTGACATAAGTAAACAAGCTTGTGTAAGAAGTGGACAGATTTTGTGGGGTGAGGAAGAGAAAGGAAGGAACCAAACTGCTCCATTAATAAATCTCTTTCATCCCTCAGGTGGAAAACTTATAGCCCTCATTTAAGAAAAGGTGGTGGTGGTGTGGGGCTGGCAAAAAAAGGAAGCAGAAAGAGGAACATGCAGGCAGCACCCTGGTAAAACAAGATCAGACTTTTTCCTTTCCAGAGGGAGAGGGATTTCATCATTTTGCACTTCTGCTATGGTGGTACAGAGTGAGCAGTCGGAGCGGGGGGATGAGCCGGTCGGATGCCTGCTGCCCCAGTACGCCCTAGCGAGGGCATCCCGGTCTCGTGTCTTCCCCTCAGGCTGTCTGGCGCTTTCTGTCTTTGTCTGTCAGACCAATTTAAGATTATTCAAAACTGCAGCCCAAAGGAGGAAAAAAAATGCAATTATACTTGAAATTGAAGCCTGGAGGGGGGGGGGGGGGGTGGTGTGTGCCAACAGAAAATGTTGCCAATGTACTTACTATTATTATTCTTTTCCTAGTCATTTTTTAATTCTGATATATCAAGAGAAAAAAATTAAGCCTTTACTTCAAAAGACATTCATTTTTTTAATGTCAGAGAAATTGGATTACATGAACTGATGGAAGAAAGTTTGGCTTTTTGAGGTGAATACCATGGCTTTGGTTTCAGTCAGGTTGAAAATAAAAGGACTAGCACAGGAAATCTTCACAGAATCTGTAATTTCAGCATGGCAACCAGCTGTGAAAAGCACTTGCTTCTTCTCAACATTTTCTTCCAAAAGCTAAGGAATTTTCCTTTCCCTTACAAGGGGGAACAATGCGAGAGGAAGTAGATGCAATGGGCTGGGAAGAAAAACCTCTCAGCAAACTAAAAGTGAGTAAGGGAAACCTTGAGAGTTTTGACATACATGATATAAACTGTACAGCAAGGCTGTCTAGGTTTGCTTTTTAAGAAGGCCTCCTCAAGTCTGATGCCCAATATCTGTTGACTGTGGTAACTCCTGTGATAACTCCAACCTGAAATATTATTTTAAAACTGTATGCAGTCTGATTTCAATCTCTCTTATCTGAGCGTGAGCCACGCTAACTTTATTGAAGTCACCTACTGGTAAGAGTTTCAGGACTGCAGTTGTCCTTGTTACTGTAGGAAAATGAATTTCCTTAAGCTATAACTGATGAATATGTCTCAGAGAGCAGGGAAAATTATTTCAGTGAAAGAAAAACAAATGCATGTAGCAATCTACAGTAGTTACTGCTTAAAGAAATGTGACTGTCTTTTCAACAGCAAAGTGAATTTTGCCTCTGTTTGACTAATCTGTTGAGATGAAAACATGGTCCTAATTAAGGGTTAAATGATTCATTTCAATTTGAATTAATTTTAAATTAAAATATAAAGCTGTTAGTAAACAGGAGCATTTCAGTATTCAAACCCTGCAGCCCCCTATACACAGAGCAATATCGCCAATTCCCAGCTGTAAATACCAACTAACAACCTGAGCCCACGCTGCCTGAGCAGATGACTTCCCAGCCCGGTACCCCAGGCCTGACAGGGCCCATTTCCCTGCACAAGGTCAAAGCAACTCTTTATTTGCAAAATCAGCCGCACTCCCTGGACCTACAGGAACTCTGCTTTTTGTGCTCTGAATAGAGGTGCGATGCTTCGAGGCAAGGCTCAAGCAGCACAAGGCACTGGAAGCAGATATACGCAGCCATGAAACCGGGCGTTCAACAGGCAGCATGCACCAAGCCATCGAGTGTTTCCTTCCTTTGTTCCTCTGCTGTTCAGTGAAACAGCCCAGGGGCAGAATGCCACTGTGCCATTAAACATCAGCATTTAGAAAAGAAGGGAATTCAATCATAAGCCTGTACAGCTCACGGATACCTTAACATTTCCCCATCACGTGCGTTAGCAAGACGGATGACGGCAACCCTGGGACAAGCCTCCTGTCCCTGGACCCTGCAGAGAGGACAGGGAAGCATCCCCCATGCGTGTGGTCCGTGTTAGAGGGGCTTTGCAAACCGCACCCGCTGTCACCTGTGGAAAAGGTATGCCAATGAGCAGCAGCGGAGGTCCTTATGCTGGACCTGAAGCCGCAGGATGACCTTTGGCTGTGCAGCCGTGCTGGGAAGTGAACACTACCGACTGGTTCACCTCGATGCCCACGTAGAGCCTTGCGTCTTTGCAATGTTCTCAAGTCCCTTTTAAAAGCATTTAGACGGCTCTCTTTTCTCACTCTGCATATTATGGTCATGCTCTGGAGATGCCAACAGCACTATGTTTATCACCAGTAACAGAACTGCACGTTCACCCACCCATCCATACATCTCATTTTGCATGTGCGCATGTAACACAGCTGTCAGCTTGTGAAAACGGATGACATAACATGCAGCATAGATTAACCTTCTAAAACTCTCAAAACCATTTTATTTTCCTTGGACGAGTCATTTCTTTCACTTCTTGTGCTTGTTTGTATCTTTGAGAAACAACAAAAAGGTGAAAATAGTGATTAACTTTAAATGAAGATTTCAAAACTGTTCATTTCACACTTCCGTCACAAATTATATCCAGCCATACATGTTACTCTCGCTATATTAAAAATAACCCTATATAGATACGGTATAGTTCTGGCTCAGATACATGAAGCGTAGGAAATGAAGGTGGAATTCTGCCCTGAGTCATCCTGTCCTCAGTTTGTATCACATCCCGCACAGCACTAAAAATGTCTCATTTTTTCCTCCCTTGTTCACTATGGCACCGGCTCAGCAGGAAACGATGCTTTCTAATGTCGGTTTCCTGCAAAATCCCCCAGAGCAGGGAAACCATCTTCAGCAGCTCTCATTGTCCGTTAGTATATGAAAAGGCACATAATCTATGGCATTACTTATGTATACATCCTCTCCCTCTCCGGGGCCTCTGGGTACCTTCTTGCATACCCACCTAGCCCAAACAGGCTTCTAAAAATTAGTGTATTTTCAATTCTTATTTCCGTTGAACTTAAGGCAGGCTTTTTGTCACCAGATCCGAATAAACGGTAAGATACCACTTAAGGGAGTAGGTCTCAAAGCTAAGTACTACTACTTACAGTCGAAATAGAGGTACAGGGCTGAATGTCACTGAAACACTCTGACAACTCCCTGTACCTGTAGAGGAGGAGGAAGAGGAGGAGGAGGAGGCAGGGGCAGCCCTAAGGCTTGTTAGCAGGTGGGGCTCTCCACTAAAGGCTACTGCACAGGCAGACCACACTTTCTTTTTGTTGGACTGTGGCACTGGCATGTACACCGTCTGTGCTCAGGGGAGGAGGGAAATAAAATTGGGAAAGACTTTAGTGAGGGCTAAGAGCTCTGGTGGGGATGGACGCCGTTATCGCCAAGGTAAGAATATCCCCAGGAAGAGGCAAGGACATTGACTTTCATTGCCCATAGGAGTCTACTCTGTCTGCTGGGGAAATAAAAACAATTATTCTTAGTATTCTTTGTATTCTTACATTATCTTCCCTGTAGTTTTCAGCATACCATACATAATACCCGAAATAATTACAAAACAGGTAGCACTGGGACCAGCAGCAGAAGCAATTCAGCTGTTTTTGCTAAGCATTATAAGTAAATCAGTAAAATCTCATATTCTGTTTTCTGTGCGTGAGACATACTTTTTACTCTGAAAATGCAGGCATAAAATTAAAAGTTGCATTTTAAACACTAAAGTGAATTTCCACCACTCCTTTCGTTATTAGCTGTGCAATAGCTCTGGAAAAATACAACTGTTTATTACTATAACTTATCTTTGCGGGGAAAACTACTGCAGAAGGAAACATGCATCATGTGTACTTTTGCATCTCTAGACTGGAAAATACAGTAATCACAGCCAAAGGCGCTGACAGATTTGAAGAACTACTGCAGCTGTCCACTGCTAGAAGAAATCAACATTTAACAAAACTGGTGCAATTCCTATCACTAGGCCTTCTCCAACAGCAAGAGCCCAATAATCTGAGGGCTGGGGAAATGATCTCTCTCCGCTCCACCTCTCTGCCACCCCTCCAGCCTTTGTGCCAGCAGGATGGACTGCGTGGTGTGCAAGGGGCAAGGATTCAGTGCAACGTGACACTGAAATGCCTCTAGTAAAATACTCTCCGGAATCAGCGCTTTTCATTTTTTACACCTGAAAGCCACTGCTAGCAGAAAAAAATATATTCAGTAGTATTTAATCTTACTCATGAGTAAATTTCTGCTTTTTCCTCCCCACTTCATATTTTATAGTGATCTGTGACCTTAACATATTTTAATCAGATGCTTTTTAAATTGGCTTTACTCCCAGGTCAAGTCATTCAGCAGAAACAATTCCTGTTCTTTGTTTAATAACTGTTACTGGCAGACATATTAATTATATGTACATAAGAGATAGCTTTATCCTGAGGGAATAACACTGCACCTTTCAACTGCGGTCTGTAATAGCTCCATGTTATGCCTTGCAGGCTTCTGTATCTCTTTTTATGAAGTGCATTACAGCCATGATTGCTACCAGCAATATTGTTGAAAGTACAATGTCAAAAATAGTTGGTCTAAAACATGGCATTACAGCAAAGATGTTCTCGCTTGTGGGCACACAAATATCTTGTTTCAAAATGCATGAGGCATTCCAGCTTCTTTGCAGGCAGTTTTGGGGAAAAGAAATCTTTCATTACCAGGAAAACATTGAGAACCTCAGCCTTGATTCAGAATTAAAGCAAAATAAACAAAGTTCTACCTTAATTCCACCCATATTTAGCGAATCACTTAAACAAGTATTTAAACAGGGAATTTAATAAACCCATGTTTATAAGCACTGTCTTTCACTTTCCCTAAACAAGATGTTTTCCTGAAGCAAAGCCTGGACACACTGAGGTATATTAAGCTATCATTTTGTCAAATAAAGAAATTCCATGTTCTGTTTTTTTAAAAACTTAATTTAATCCACACAGAGATGAAAAAGAACTTCCTAATTCAAGAAGCATTGTAAAAAAAATGTCAATTAAGGAAATACCAGAAAAAACCCACCAGCATTAACTTGAACAGGAAAAAAAAGGTTGTACAACCACACACACTAGAAATCTGTAAGTTTTAAATGACCATTTGGCAAGGATAAAAAGTAAAGAGATACTTTTTTCTTGAACTAAAATTACATTATGGACTCCTCAAAAGGCAAACTATATGTAGGATCCTGACAGCTTCAAACAATAACATCAGGCTGAGAGTGCCACAAAGGGATAACCACGGTCCCGCTCTGGTTTAGTCTTTCCTCAACCTCCCCTTCTCTATGTCAGAACTTCTAAGAAACCAAAACCACAAACAAGACCAACCAACCCACCCCCCTGCCCCAAAAGCAAACCAAACTGACCTGGTAGACATGGCAGCCCCTGTCCCACATGACGTGAGCTCTTGGGAAGATGTTTCCTTTCCAGCTCAGTGGAAAAATCAAGACAGTGCCAGGTAATCCTCCCGGGCTAGATTTAGCTAATAAGTGAAAAACAGCTTTCATAACTGGGGGATGTTTATATAATTTCTCTGTGCCTGAACCAGGCCGGATTAACAGGTTAACAATATGAGAGGTAATATAAATAAAGCAGAACAAATGAATTGTCATACAGATTACATCTAGCCCTAGCACTTACCCTGGTGCCTATCTGGCATCTAATGGTAGCACCATATGAGAGTGCAAGAGAAAGGCCAATAGGGGATGATCATTTGCCATCCCTCATTATTTCACCCTCATCCCTACAACCTAGATATTATTTCAAAGACCCAGAAACCCAAGGTTCGATATATCTGCTAATTTATTTTGTAACAAAAATTACAATAATCCTCCATTGTACTGTCCTTCATGTAGAATATGCAATGGGTTTTTTTGCTTATTATTGGTCTCAATTAATTTCTCTGACATTCCTCTCCAGTCTAGGTAGTTAATGTGAAGTGAAAAAAATACATCCTTCCTTCAGTTTACCTTCAGATTTGGTAGCCTTTTAGCCAAATAAATGTATCCTTGGTTTTTATTACGAGACAGAGAGAATAGCTGCTCCTGATGTATCCTCTCTAAGCCATTCCTTACCTTACAAAGATCTATCATGAACTTATCTTGTTTGTGATGAACAATCATGAACTTTTCAATCAGCTTTTATAGGAATATCTTCTATGCCTTTCATTATACTCATCTCTAGTTCTGCAGTGTCATTTATCAGGTGGAAAATGCTCTTATTCTTTTCGTAACGCTTCTGATGAAACCGATTGATTTATATATTGGACTACATTTTATCTCTTACCCTCTTTTTCTAACACATTTGGGGCTTTGCTTTGTTTTTTATCTCCAGCAATCCATTGACCAGGCTTACCTCTCCCAGTTGCCTGTGTCAATGCACATATCCGAAGCCAAAACAGTTAATTCAGATGTACAAAAAGTCTACATTTTCTCTCTGGGAGGGAGGGAAGATGATTTTGCATTTACTGAGGCTGGATGTTCTTTTGCAACTTTCCACCCTTGTTAACGCATACAGGACAGTGTTGCTGTCCCCATTTTGCAGGTGAAAAAATTAATGCAGAACAGGCTCCAAACCCAATATTCTTTCTTCCAGTGACACCTTCTAATCAAAATGCTGCCTGGTGGGTTGTGTGATGTTACGAAGAGCTCAGCCCAGCTCCCCAGTGACATAGGTCCACTACTGCAATTAGCATGAATTAGTACTTTTGTTAGTAGTCTCAGCAGAGCTGTCAAGTTAATTGGAAAAGAAATTTAACAAATGCCTTTCCCCTTAGAGATATTCTTTCGGGTCAGGGTTGAGGCATATTGATTGAGCAGTGTGGGGGAAGCTTATGTTCCTTACGCCCTCGCTGAACCTGTTTTGTTGATAAAAAGGACTTTGGTTTCTAGAGCTGTTAATTCGGTACTTGTCACAAGCAGCCCACTGACATAAAAAAGACAATCGATTTTATAACTCTGAAATATTCCAGCTGCTGGTAAAAAAAAAAAAAAAAAAAAAAAAAAGCTCAATGTCCAGTGGCTAGAATATCTATACATTCATTTTTCATGAACTCTCACCATGAACTCTCACTTTCTCACACCTCAAAGTTAGTTCTTTCAGTTTATCTCTAATTTGCAGAGGTATCCAAAAGATAGTGCATTGTTTCCCCAATTTTAAGATATTTCTGAATTCAACCACTGGAGGCAAGACATGGCTAGGCACATATAAGCCTTAAGGTTTAGGAAGCAAGCACTGGAGATGCTATACTGTCCTCCCTTACCAAAAAAAAAAAAGAGTTGGCATTTTTAAGCACTTGAATTAACAGGAGACAAAAAGCTAAAATTGTGTGACTATGCGTCATTCCATGGGGGCTTCTGAATCCCTTACTGTTAGCTTCACTGCCAACCATTGCCATATCGCTGCTTGAATTCACTGAGAGGTGGTGCTGGGAAGGGGAAGCTCTTAAGAAAAGAAATGGTGCTGCAATGGCAGGTGCTTAAACCTGTATGAAAGAATTCCTATGGTTTAAGCTGTTGTCATTACTTGCTGACATAAGTCTAGGATGTAATTTAGTGTATCAGAACATGGTCATAATTTGTAACAGCAAACAAAAAATAGCCACTGCTTTGCTAGTGATGCTGTTAATGCCACTTAATGGGTGCATCTACATAAGCATTTTAGTTCAGATCTGGAGAGCACTTTCAAAGCAAAGTCCCAGTCTTGCTTCTTGCCATGATCTGCTTCACAATGTAAAGTGTCTCCAGAGCACACAAATAGGTACACTGGATGATGCACGCCCTGCTACAGGAGTCTACAGGACCTGACTAGCGATATTCTGGAGTAAAACGTGCTGAAATGGTCATGGTATTGGCACAGGGTCTTTCATACCAACTGCTTAATGCTACAGATCTGCTCCTACTTGGCCACGCTACTTGCTAATGTAAACTTAACTTATGATTACCAGCCTTCAAATATCTCAGTGCAGTCAACATTGCTGAAATTGTCAGATATCTCCATAAGAACAAAGATTCAAAAAGCCCCGGTAATGGGGAAAAAAAAGGGTGATTTTACTATTAGAAAGCCATTAAACATATAACTACAAATGATCAGATATTATCATTGGTATTTTACCATGTTTAACAGCACATGGAATAGGCACAAAGAGAGCTTTCAGTGATTACTAAAGAAAGGCTTTAACCAGAAGACCAAAACATTATGGCTTCATCATCATCATAACAACCTCCCTTCTTCATGTGCCTTTTTCACTGACTGTATTTTCATCCTTCCAGTGGAAAGCCTGAAAATTAAACAGTTACGGCCTCTGGGGACATCTGGGCGCTGACAATCTTCTCCTCACAGCTGAAAGGAAAAGCCCAAGGCTTTTGCAAAACTATCTAACCACTCAGGTGCAGTACTTATACACTGTATGCTTTAGCTTTTATCTGGACTTCCTTGGTATTTTGCCTTTTTAAAAGAGAACTCTTAATTACTTAACATGCATTTTCTATGCATGTATTAAAAATGTCTAGCTTTGCAGGGTAAGCAATTATCCGCTGAACAAAAACCCAATTAAATATAAATTAAAAAAACCCCCACAGTTCAGCATTTTTATTCACTAGCCTGATACCTGTGTGAATTCAAGGGGGGTAAAATCTCAGCTGTTTAGAAAACAAAGGATCTGATGTATTGCATTTTACAGGGTATTTGCTAGAGAATTAAATCTCTCTTTGTAGTGGGGAAGCTTTACAAACAGTAACAGCAACAAGAACTCAATGTTCTTCAACAGCATTCACTTTGAAATGCAGAAAATTCATCAGAAGGGAGAGGAAACTGTTTCCAGTACTGCATTCTCTATGTATTTTCTCTAACAAACAATACTCCATTTTTTGACCGAAAGAAGAATATTGTAAACACAAAGGATTTAACTACACCATTGTTTTTTATTTTAAATTTCCCACTTGCTTTAACAATTCAAAAGCAGAAACCAAGGAAGCTGAAAGGACATACAAACCCCTCAAAACTTGAAAGCATTTAGGCAAATCCACCATGAGATAGGATATTCTTCATCTATCAGTACCAATTGATGGAGAAGAAGGGTTGTGGTGGGGTCTTTTCCTACTAGGAATATTCCCACCTACTCCCCCTAGAATCCTTTGGAGTTGACTAAGATTTTTGAGCCACGCACTGGAGTTGAGCTGAAATAATTTTTCTGCTTCATCTTGGAAATAGGGAAGTCAAGTTACGGCTGGTTGCTTTGCTTAGCAAAACTCTGATCAGAGTTCAGTTTCTAAAAGACCTATTTTACTTTTTCTGACCAAATAAGGTCATAAAACCTGATGGCACGTTTGATAATGAAGTAAATTATATGGTAGGATATTGAACCAAAATTGAATCTAACTGGGTCAGGGCAGTCCATTGCTGTCTAGATTATAAGTGATATACCATCATGGTGATGTATATAAAACACAGGAAATTGTTGCATATTAATAGAATAGTAGTTTAATCAGCCCTCTGAAGAATATCCAATATATTCAAGCACAGATATATTTTGATCTGGTTGTAACTGTAGTGAAAGACCTATATTTTATCATTTAATAAAACCTTTTAAATCTTCTATTATGTGCAAAAATTAAAACAAGTTACGGCCATAGAGAGTAGAGCAAATCTCAAGACAATGAAAAAGGTTTTCTTTCTTGGCTAAGTCACATATTCAGTATTTGTATTTATTTATATTATTTTAACAAAAAAGCATCTGGAAGGAAGCACTCTACACACTCTAAACTTACAGCCAAATAGTACAAAACAGCACATAAACTGAAACAATATCATGTTTGTTGTGTCCAAGAGACTGGACACAAAATATTTATTTTATTGCTAACCAAAAAATCAGGTTAAACAAATCAGTTCAGATAACTGAAAAATATTCTTCTCAGATTCCTTTTGGCAAAGCTATAAGAAAAACACATCTAAGTGCTCTATTCTTTTTTCTTCCACCACCCTGTATGCTATACAGCAAGAAACTCCTCCCCCCCCCGCCCCGATTCTCAGAAATTTCCTCGCAGAACCTGGGGCGCCCAGAGTTTCAAGACAAAGCAGGTGGAGGCTGTGAAGGCACAGAGCCTCACTGAGCACAGTATCCTCCACCGCAGGGCACGTTTTTGAACGCACCCTCAGCAGTCCTACCCATAGCAATAGCTAGTAAGGGATGGATGACCCCAACGTTATTTAACATGGGGTATATAACATATTTCTAACACCACCAAGGATTACGCTGTTGAACATAAACAGAGTAGCTAATTTCTCCAATGAAAACAGTCAAGTAAAGAAAGGCTGTTCTTGAAAAATAACGTTATAACATAAATAATTTTCTGGTTATTAATATGACTTCAGTTGGGACAACTGGTTTCCAGCACACACAACATTGTGAGCTTTTTGTCACTAAATACTGCATTTGAAAAAACTGCCAACTGAACATCCAGCAGTAGACATCACTGGGCACTGGACAAGAAACTCCTCTTCCAGACCCTGATTCTTAAATCAGAACCACACTGAGATAGATAAAATCAAGGTAATACCATTGCCTCGCTCTGCAGAAAAGATCCTGAGCTACACAACACACAATTTTTATTTTTTTTCAACAAAAAGATATAAAACCCAGAGATAAATGAGATCCTAAGAATCCCTGCTGTCCTCCCAAGCTGACACAGAGAGGAGAATAGGAAAAAGTTCCTCCCTGATTCAGTAAGTGGTTACACATCCCACAGCCATTACTAACCATGTGCATTTCTGAGAACCCAGCACCGATAGATTGAAATCTACACTTGAGGTAAAGGCTTTGCAAATTGGTTGGATCATATATAAGCTTCCTGGCCACAGCTGGGATGCTGTGTGCACCGTGGGTGGAAGCCAGCTCCCGAGGCAACCTGCTGCTGTGGTGTAGCTCGTCCAGAGCCTGCACAAGGATTCGGTTTGGGACAACACTGGACTACTAGAAGAGGTTACTTAAACTGTGTCTTTCTGCAAAGCCATGCAGATCCTGGACTCTCATTTCACCACCAAAACCACAGACTAAGTGTGTACGTCAGTTGTAAGCATCCCATATCCAGTTTTTCTCCTGTATAAGTGGCTCTGTTCTTCAGATGGATGAATCCAGTTAGTTGAAGTATAACAGAAACCTCATAACAATAACTGCAAAAACATTCATAAATATGCTCTGTGGCCAGTATAAACCTCAGTGCCCATGTAAGTCAGTAAAGCTTTTGTACATTTTTTTTTTCTTGCTCCTCTCCTTGCTGCCTGCACTGTATGTCGGATTAGAAGTATACAACAAGCGATTACGATAGGCAAGTATAACTGTATTTTAAAAGTACTGTCAAAATGCATTAGTGAAATGCCATATTATAGCATAACTAACCTGAAATGATCTTCCACTAACGTGAATGTCACTAATACTCTGGTCTGCTCTACTGACATCATGAAGTAAGACTAAGACCGCTATCTACAGTTATAAACCTGGCACCGCAGATCCAACATCATGCCATAGCAGCTGATTAAGCACTCACATCCCCACCTGGTGCCAAGAAAATGGCACGACCCTTCTTTTTGGCACCTTACAAATTAACTGTGCAGTGAACCTCCTTTGGACTGCCTTCGGTACTGACAAAATGCCCTCGTCTGAGCAACACATGGCGAGCAACGTAAGGGCAGGAATAAGGGCAGGTAGCTTACTCCAGTACTGTCACAATTCTCTCCGCTGCTCTGTGCCGCTTGGGACAGGGATCATAAGCTGCTGTGTTCAGGTCCAGCTATGAACAGGGACACTGATTTGCACTGACCGGGAAGCCAGTTGCTTTTAGATACAACTATAGTTCACTTTCTAACTCTTCCCTAACAAGGAAAACTTTACTTCTACATTAGGACTCACTGTTAAGGAATGTTTTGCTCTTTTCCCACTTCACTTGGTTACAGTGAATACTGGGTTAAATGTGTGTACAGCAAATACTTGAAATAGGCTAGCAGCAACTAGCCATGTTATTCTTCATGAATAATGTAACTTAAGAGCTGTAATACTTACAACTGATTTAATAGCTGCCAACAGTCCCAGTTTAGAAAAGAGTGATGCAATGCTTGTAAATTTGTCTTGGATTATATTAATCCCCCTGCTACCCTGCAAGCAGTTGGAAAAGTTACTGCCCTGCCTGCTCACTGGCACCCTCCTTTTGCTTTGCTTTATCCCTAGCAATGGTTCTGACTCCTATTCTCAACTTTTCAGAAGTTACTCGGAGACTGATACCACCATGATCAATTCAGTATGAGACTCTCACCCAATTTAACAGGTGGCCACTTCTGAAGTTCAGAAGCAAAGATTAAACTCAATGGATTATTGTAGGGAAGAAGGAACTGTGCTTCCCAGAGCTGGCTCTTCTAATCAACAGAGGGACACATGGAGCACTTTCTGCACATCCTACAATTCTTTCACTCTGAATCTGCAGGGCGAAAAAATAATTATCCAAAATTCACCAGAAGAAACATCCAGCTGCCTGTTGGCCAGAGGCAGAAATTCTAGACTTCTGGCTTGTAGGACGATTTGTACCTGTCAGTCTTTGTATATCCGCACTACTGACAGCTCTGAAATGAAAGCTTGTTTCACAGACACGTGACTTCTTGGAGAACTGAAACTGCTGTTACCAATTCTTTCTACCCTCCTGAAAATATCAGTTGTTAATATCACATTACCAAATCCTAGATTTGCATTTAATACTGAAAATCCACCCCTGCTCCCCTCTCCATGCACTCTCCAAAGTCTCCAATAAGGTTTGGACTTTATTTTTATCTCATTCTTCTTACAGAGTCTTTTCTCCATCTTTTACAACTGTGGCACAACAAAGTTGGAATAGGAGTTAGTGCTCAGCTTGTAGCCAAGGCAAGTGTTCCATAAAAAGCATTCTTCTCCTAAAACTCTGGCGTTTCAATGTGTTCATCTCACAAGGTTAAGGCAACGTGATTCTAGCCTCTGCAACAGCATAACAAGATTTCCGAAGTGGTGGGGGGAAAGAAAATAAAACTCTCAGACTTTAGGAATGCTTATCCATGGCGGTTTCATTGTGTATGGCTAATGTTCAACTATTTTAAGAAAGCTATAACAGCAGCTATCACCAAGCAAAACCAACCCATTTTCCCCTTGCATCTGAAACACGTGGAAAAGAATACAGTGGAGCTGCCTGTCCATTTTCCTCTATCCTTTGGCTACTTTAGGTCTTCTTACAAAGAGAATTTTCTTCAAGCAAAGCTTCAAAAAAGGAATCTGTGGCCCTTTCTAGGGCTGCTTTTGATTAGGTAATTCCCATCCCAGAAAGTCATTGTACAGCCAAAACAATTTCAAAATGAAGCCTGTAAACAAACATCAAGTTCAATTTTCTACTGGACCATAAACAGAGGGGAGGAAATATTTAAGGACATAAAGAAAACAGTAGAAAATGATCATAAAACAACAACAGAAGGAGAGACTAAATATTTTTAATTAGCATTTTACCCATCTAATTTCTATCATTTTCAAATAAGCCTACTACCTCAACACTCATTTGCACTAAGATACCACAGTCCATGTAAAAAGTAGAAGCTGTGTGCAATATCTAAGTAGTATCCTTCCTAATATACAGGAAAAAGTTGCTATGGTGTTTTCATAGGCAAATATTTATGAATTCCAGATTACTAAAATGACTCAGTTTTATAAGAGCTCTTGAAACAGTTCCAACTTAAGCAAGAGAAGAGTTGGTCTGGATGAGCAGTTCGGAATCCATGTGATTATTCAGCCTTCACGTTCGCTAAATTTGACATCGGCTCTTTGGGGACAGACTCCCAGGGATGAGACAGAAGAGGGCCAGTTAGACACTGCCAAGTTCCGTGGTGAAAAACTTGGAGTGACAAACAGGTTATCTAATTGTTAGCAGCAGGCAGCAGCGGTTTTAAGTAGCAAATTAATACGTTCGGGGGTTATGCAAAACAAGAATAATTTGCAACAAATTGGTATCAGGAGCACTTTTAATCAGCCATGATCTGAAAATCCTGAATTCCCATTAAAATAAACTGGAATTGCATTTGCTTCTACCTGGCCTGATTTTGACTGCAGGAATGTTGAGTAGTGAAAACAGATTAGTAGGGGCTTGGCTTTATCTATAGACTTTATCTCTCTAATTATACACTCGAGATTGGGAAAATGAGCATACGAAATAACGGAAAAGTTATTAAAAAGTTATTATACCGGCCAGTCTTTTGCCCACATATGGAAAACAGGGTCCAGCTCTTGAGTTGAAGAGATCCCAAATGACTGATCAGCTACTGAAGCAGTAATTGCTTAGTTCAGGGGCAGATAAAGAGAACAGAAAACATAAAAAGAAATGGGGGGGAACCCTCTCCAGAAAATTTAAAAGGTTGTTTCCAGCGGTGAAACCAGTGAAAGGGAACATGATCAGATTATAAATGATAAATAACCAGTCAGCATGGGAAAAGTAGGTAAGGTTGATCTTGCCTCTGGGGAGAGGCTGAAAGTCCTCTCAAGATCCCTGCCTGCCCACTTTGATGGCCCCGCAGTGAGATCCTTCCTTTCTCTCTCACTTCAAGACAAGGCCAGGAATGTCTTGGATGGGCCTTTAAAATCCACGAGAAATAAATACTTTTGCTTCATCACATATTTACAAGAAGAAAAACACACCACAAACAACAAGCACCTAGGACTGATCCCTGTCAGAAAGAGGACACTGGACTAGAAAACCACTCATCCCCATCCATTCTACATGGTAGTCCCTAGATTTTGTAGAACTACATCAGCATAACTGGCTAAGGTATGTTTTCCTCTTTCAGCAATTGCTATAGAAACTTCTGTGTATCAATATTTTTCTTAGCTATATCTTCACACTTCAATCTAAAGCTTTGCAGTTTTATAGCCAGCAATAAAATAAGTCTACTTCTCCTTTGCAGCAGCTGAAACATATTCCTAATGGATACATACTAAGAACTACTTGTAAAAAGAAAAAAAAAAATTTTTTTAAATCTTTCAAAAACTCATCTCAAAATCCTCGCTTTTTTGGAGGGGGTTGGGTTTTTTTTTTTTTGGCTTGGCCTATGTTTAGAAGTAGACAACTGAGTTCAACAACTGACTGAACACATCATAAGAGGTTATCATGAGCAACAGCAACTGCATTTGTGTATGTTCTTCTTCACCTGGTGTAAATATGAGACTGTAAAATGCACTTGTGTAAGCTTCCTTTGTTGCTTACCGTGGGCTACAGGCACGGCAGGTCCTCGCCCTTCCTCCACATAACGACTTATTCAGCTGCAGCAACTCCTGTGCTAAGCTCTAAGAGAACAACTGCCACCTGCATTGAACCATTGCAAGAGGTTTCAGCAGATTCAAAATAATTCAACCATGCATCTGCGCTCTGTGTGGAAACATTTAATACAGTTTTATTTTGGTTTGCTGATGCTAATCACATTTCAAGTAACTACTAGAGAAAGATGGACCACCTAAATACGTGTATTAACCTATTTTAGTTCCATGACTGTAAATCTCTCTGCGCATCTTTTGCTTAACAGTCATTTATATCAGCTTATCTTAAATAGCCTTCTTAATCAATTCCAGTTAAAACAAAATTAGCCTGAAATTAAGCCAGGATCTATACAAAAGTAGCACTAGCTTGAATAAATCAACTTCAAACAACCACCTCACCTAAACCTACACAGCTTGCTGATGCACTAAACAAGAATATAAGCACTAAATCCAAGTAAGAGTTTCTTAAATCAGAATAATGTCCACACATGTGTTTGCATTTATCTAATTAAGCTGTTCTCACTAATCAGGACATCAGCATATCTAATGCAAAATCTGGATGTGAGCTAACAGGGTTTCCTGATAAACATAGATCAAAAATCTATGCTAAAATACATATTACAAAATGACAAATTCTAGCATTTATAGAATTTCTGTGGGAAAATCCCAACATACACTGGAAAGAGGCTAAAAACATACAAATTTTACAGCAGTAGTTTAATTGTTTAATTCCCAAATTTTAGGGCAGGACTGCTGAGTCCTATCTTGTCCTGTTTTTCCATTCTCATTGTCTTACCACAATAGTATCCCAGGACTTCCCTATTTTTCCACTTCGCTTTCTTTACTTAGTTGAGCATTTCTTGACTCTTCCTCAGGTCAGAGCCTCGCCACCATTATAGAGGTCCTGTGATAGCTCTCACACGTTTGGTCTGTCCTAGCTCATCCCCCTAGTGTGCAAAATGAACCACACCAAAACATCACAGTTGTATTCTCATTACGTTCCCCCTGTCCTTTCACCTGTGCCACTATATTACAAGAAGGATTTTCTGTGATTTCTAAAGGCTTATTATCACATAGATACAGCAGACTATTTCCCTAATTCTCCAAAGAACAATTTTTTAATTTTCCTTCAAGGTGGTGGCTAGGAAGGGTTTCCCAGTTGTTCTACAAATGAGAGTTTCATCTTCACAGTTGCCTCTAAAGTGCAAGTAGCTCATCTAACATTCTTATTTTGAAGCTGTTTTACTTAGTGCTCTATTTTGTTTAACGTGAAGTTTGGTGAATGCAGCTGTTTCTAGGATAACTTCCAATCTGGACAATGATTGATTTCTGTCAGCTTGATCTATGATGATTCAAATGGTTCTTGTTAACTGATACTTGCCCAGACAAATATGAATATATATATTTCTTTATATGTATAAATAATATGGGGTTTATATATATATATATATATAAGGAGAAATGTATAAGCACTAATAAAAAAATGCAGTAACAGTAGTTGTGAGAATTTCTTATTAGGAAGAACAATGCATATATTCCATTACTTACTGTTTTATATTCCTAAACATAAAATATTAGAAACTTAACACAATCATTTTCAGTGTTAGTATGTTGATTTCCTTTAGCTATCTGCTGTTTAATTAAGCTAAACACAGTTGTTTGAGTATCTGAGATATAGAGTTACCAGACATGACTAAGAACAACCTGTGGTACTCTGCAGAAATTCAGGTTCTCTTCCACATAAAGCTGATTCAAGCAGCACTCTACCAAACATATTCCTATTTCAGAACAATCCTTTGTGGGAGTTCAAGATTTCTATTATCCTACACTCAGAGAAATGGCCTACTAAGTTCCAGCCTGTTCCATCTCTTTAGAAATATTCATTCATTAGACAACTCCAAGACCTACAACTCCTCCTTAAACAGCTCCTGAGGCTGCAGGTTGCTGCTACACGTGACTGGAGCTGGGCACAAGCAATGCAAAGTCTTTGTTATCCCACTTACTTTCTGCCACCGAGATTAAGACCTAGCACAGAAGAACGGTAATAACAACATTCTCTGGTTTCTTTTACTGGTGAACTTTGGTATTCATAAGAAATGAGACAAGAAAAGAAAAAAAGAGACCAAGAAAGAGAAAATGATCAGTTATAATAAGCTGCCGAAGTTTTCTTCAAATAGAAAGGATTTGATGTATATGAGCTATCGAATAAAAAAGAAAATGGTCTTTGGAACAGCACTGCCAAAATACAGTGTAAGAACCTGCACAGAAAATATTTCCTGAGCTAAAGGGGCAAGCTGGCAGAAGCAGCACATGCATTGACTAATGCAAAAATAAATACAACCACATTCAGAGACATACTGGAACGTCATCAAGGCAGTATCTGAATTCTCCAAGGACCACTAGGCAACTCCAAGGATATTATCCATCCCCATAAAACGTCCTGGGCTAATGCTATTGCAGATGTGGCAAATGCAGTTGACAAGACTAGATAAATGGATTTAAAACTTCAGTCAGTCCATATGGGGCATTTCAGAGAAACCAAGGCTGCACAGAGAAGACAAGCTAACCAAAAGCAGACAGTACTAAACTAAGGCCATAAATAGCTGTGCAATGGGATCCTTCTGCAGAAAAAAGCCAGTACAGGGTTAGTATGTAGAATGATGTGTTGCTTCAAGATTGTACTTTTGAACTTCATGCAATAGCAAGCGTGAAGCTACAACCAGAGCATCTTACATTCTTATTGAAACTTTAAAAAATACTATTGTATTAGGGGGATGACAGTGAAATTTCTGTTTTGGAGTTGAAGAAAGAGTACCGTTCCCAGGCATGTCCAACCTTTCACCCAGGATGCTGGGAGCATTTGGTCCATCTACCCATTACCTGGTGATGAAGTGCATGCGTACAGTGTTTATACTAGAAATGCCCACCAACTCTGTCCAGGAAAGCATCCAGAAAATGTCAGGAAACAAAATGATGTATTTGTTTAGAAAGTCCAATTTTAAAAGTCGTTTTAACAGCTAACCAGAGGAAAAGAAAAAACTGTTAAAATTTAACATTATTCGTAAAAGCCTAGGAGGTATTTGTAAAAAGTGAGGCAAGTGCAAGAAAAAAATGCCTGTAGTCAAGAAACTAAAGCTAACATCTTAAAAGATGAAAAGGAAACTACTAAAAACAAATAGCGTAATGATTTGGCAAAGGAGATTCTGAGATCACCATTTCAAATAGAGGTTTCAAGGTTGGATGTGACAAAGAACTACTGTAGAAAACTAGCAGTACTATCATGTAATAACCCAAAGCTAAGTACAAAATGACTCCAGAAGCTCTTTTTCAGCCCTAATATCTCTGACTCCTAGTTTCAACCTTTGCCATGACATGATTTTGTTATAAACAAAGCAGCATAACGACCTTGCTGCCTGTCAGCCATTAGACAAGCAAGCGTGAGCACCAAACACTGCAATGTGGTTACGACCCACATCTTGAGAACACGTGTTCTGGGACCTTGGAGTCTCCTCTTGCAAAGTATAATTTAAATGACTTGAACAGCTTTGTTCTTACCAGCTAAAACTCAAGTGTCTTGGCAGAGTGGTTGAGAAATGTTGTTGCAGCACTTCCCTACTCTAATCCTGGCACGAGCTACTGTTGTTAATCCTCTGCTTTCCTCAGAACTAAATTCATTATTATTTTAAATAGTCATGGCAGATGCTGGACTGGTGCTATTCATGCATGCACAGAGAGATGAGGGGCCCCCCTTTTGCCCAAATGATGCAAATGCAGGGAAAGTTAATATCCTTCAATCATGCCCTTTAATCCTAATATTTTCATAAATAAGATACTTTGGACTCTTGCAAAAAAAAAAAAAAAAAAGAAATGGATTTGAATGCATAGTAAAAGAAGAGGAAGACTTTAAAGGTAGATTTCAGACTGAGCAAAGTATTACCTACAGTCTACTATTCTTATTTTCAGAGAGGACAGTGAGATCCTTCAAAGTTTTAACTACCAACATTAGATTAGACAAAAACAAGAGGGGAAAAAAAATGTTACAAGAACAAAACAAATAAATACTGCGATAGAGCCACATGAATTACACCAGAAATATTTTGTTTATCTGGCTGTGGAAAGTTTGGAGAAACTTACTCCCTTTCTCTGATTATTTATTTACTTAGTGTGTTTGTGTTTGGTAATCCTAAAGAAAGGTGTCATGGTAGCAGCACAAGCAATCCCAAATCTTTTATTTAGGGCTATATCACAAACAATCCAATCTTTTCAAATTAAATTTCTTCATTTTAAGTAACCATTCTCAGTAAAGACAAGATAAAATTAATTTCCTTTTTGATGTAGTAATTCCTTATTACATTGCTACTGTACTTTAGAAAGAGGCTGCTACATCACAACTACTAAAATAGGACTACTTTTGAACCAGTAATGTAGAAGCAGGTGGGATGTAATTCTTGGAAACAGGAGGAGAAGGAAAACAGTGGCAGAAAGAAAAAAAATTAACATAAAAACCTCAACCACCCCCAAAGCAGAGAATAGAAATCTTCAGTAAAAAAGAAATGCTATTAGAAAGCTGAAGATGCAATTCCCACTTTAAAAATAAAGTGTTAAATAAAGCCATTATTCACTGCCCCATGACAAGTATAGAGCTTGTTTTCTCAGAAATTATGCAATGTCTTTTTTGTGGTACCAAAAATGAACAAATTTTCCAAAAAAAAATGGAGGCTTCTTACCTTTTAGACATGGGAAAAAGAACCTCTTATCGTACTTACACTGTAGTTATACTAAACGTTTAGAAACACAGAATCTGGAAGTTATACTTTCTGCCTCTATATATAAAGAGAAAGGTAGGCAAACACTCTACCATGGGGAGATTTTTTGATATTTATGAAGAGTTAGCAAGGACCTGCTGGCAATTCAGATAAACAGCCATTTTGACACTTTAACATGCTATACTGATGTCTTCCTTTAATTAGGTGGTTTTCTCTTGCTAGTAAGTAGCATCCTCTTGAGACTGCTGTTTCACTGCCTGTGTGGCCTTTGGATTGATGAAGCTGCTATTTGATGAATATCTGGATAAAAATACTGTTTAGATATTTCTTGTTTCCCGTGTCACCTTTCCAAAACTCGGCATACCATTCTGAGTTACACCCTCACATGCTGAGCATTATTTTAATCTAAGATCAAAGGCTTCACAGATACGGCGCTGCTGCTTTGACTTTCAAAAAGCTGCGGTAACTAAACGCCTAAACTTAACAAGCAAGAGACATTTTGATGGGAGTCACTAACTTGCATGGAACAGTAACGAGTTGCTGCCTATTATTGTCCAGTCTACACAAAAACACAGTGTAGGTGATCAGCGAGACAGAAATGCAGTTCACCTCACCGTCTGTCATTTAACCTTTATTTTATTCCACATATCAGTCATATGAAAAAAAAAACCAAAGAAAAACACTGCAACTCACAAAGTTGCTACTGAATACTCAGCACAGGAGCACTGCAGGATTCATCCCTTCCAAATCGGCTTAGCTGGACCCTGTGTAGGACTTAGGGTTCAAATATCCCTTTTACGCAAAAGCCGAAAGCAGCAGCTAGCACAAGTGAAGCGTTGTACTCAGACGGTCAGGGATACATATGAGTGGAGTCAGATAGCTGCAATGAAGAGGGTCAGTTAAAAACTGAAGGGTCAGTTACTGCCTTCACAGTTCCCAGCTCAGCATACAGCGGAGAAACGTCTCATGCTGAAGCTCTGCTTTTGTAAGAGATAGAAATGCCAGGCTTAGGCTTTCTCCTTAATTGTATCAGATGTTAGGAAAAATGTAAGGGTTGAAATTACATGCGGAAGTAGCTCTTTTTATGGGATTTCTTGTGGCAAATAAATTAACACTACTTTGAGTGCTGACTGGTGCTATAGGATAACTAGAGTAATTAAAGCAGAAAAAAAAAATGGGAATTTCACAAGGCTTTCCTTCATATAGCCCATTAACTCAAGCACTGGCAGGTGCCAGTATTAATTCTTCAGTTCCTTCTCCTTTATTTAGTTTCAGAAATAAGCCTGGCTAAACAAAGTTGAAAAGAAGCAATGGTGGAGGCTGCAAAGGCTTTATAATTACACTAGAGGGAAACAGATGAGAAAGTGCTGACTACATATTACAACATCTGAGATCACAGTACATTAAAAAGCTGCCCAGCCTGGTGTGCACAATAGTGAAAGAAAACTAGCAAAGTTTGTAACAGAAGCGTTAGTGCGGAGTGAAAAGAGCACTCTCTGATGTATTTCAGCGTACATCAGTTAAAAATGCTCATCTCCTGAGGCTTACGGAGCAGAAGGACCTCAAGTGACAGCAAGTCTTTGCATCCACCCAGGTCAAAAAAAAAAAAAAAAAAAAAAAATCAATCAAATCATATGCCTGTGGTTCAGCTCGGATGTCAGCACATTTGTTAAGATTTCACTGCCAGCCGTCTCCAATTTATCTCCACTGACTGGGCACCGAAGCTGTCATAGGGCAGATTGTAAACCTGCTCAAAATACATCAAACCTCTTGCGAAACAACAAGAAGTTCATCAGGAGAAGAGATGTTTTCATATATCATGCCAGTCGGGCACCCATGTCACATAAATCAGCCCAAACTTTTAGCCATGCAAGACAAAGTTTCTTTCTTTTTGCTGTCAGTAAGTGACAGAGTTATAAAGTGCAGGAAATGATCCTTGCACATAATCTCATGCAACATTGCACTTCAAGGTCCTCAGTTAGTGGTTTAATAATAACTCTTCAGCCTAAGTACCTGAATTGCCTAAAAGGTATCTTCAACGCGCAATCTTGTACTGATCTCATTATTCAAATATTCTGTAAAAAATTCTCTTGTTTCCTCCCCTTTCTTCCAGGCTTGGGCTTTTGTTCAGGACTAAAAGTGCATTTATTACTTTCCTTAAGCATCTTTGCGTATACATCAAGCTGTTCTACATAATTAGCTTCTGCGGGTTTAGAACATCACGATTTTTCTCCAAGTCAGGCATCCCTCGCATGCCTCAGGAATGCTAAAGAAAGCAGCTTCGTGTATAATGTGGATGTTTGCAAATGCCCTCTCCTTCGGGAAAGGCGAGGATTAGCCTTCTCAGAACTACGCGCCTGGTGAGAAGTGCTAATAATTGAACATTAGAGATAAACGGCTAAAGGTATCTACTCACATCATGGGAGCTAGGGTTTTAATTTTCTCGCTGGGCCAAACATTTTGCCTCCCAAATAAATAACTACAAAAGCAACAAGAAAAGTGAGTCCATCATTGTCACTGACTCAAGTCTGAGTCTCTGAGCATGCCACCTGGTTTCATCCATTTTCCCAGCTTTGAAATAGGCCTTCAGATGCCTCTGAGATGTCATGTCCTGTTAGCAGAAGGCTTTACTGTTTCCTAATATTGGAAGAGTTTATCTGTGAAAATCCCTTCTTGTGCATAAGGTGCTTATTAAGCTATTAACTTTTACAAGAAATAGTTCGATTCATTTTAACTCTACTAACCTTTACACACTGAATTACATTCACTTACATGGTCAAATGCCACAAATTGGATATTCTCATGGATGATGCAAAAAGGATAAAGCCCTTTCGCTTTTTATAATTTTGCAAAGTTACAGAAATGTGTAGCATCCTGGGTCACAGAAAATCAGCCAGGCTTCCAAAAATTCAGCTTCCAAAGCAAAAACTTCTACTGGTAGACTACATTCTATCTCACATTATATTCTTAAAAAGCAAAAGCATTACAAACTTCATGTGGCCAGAAGCTGAACTTTGAGAGAAGACATTATCCTTTTATACAAAATAGCTTTATGGAAACCCATTCAATCACACACATATGCCCAAAAAAGCCGAAATATACTTCACAAAATTTACAGATAAAATGTTGTAAATTATACTCGGGTGCAGAAAAGAAAACCTAGCCCCACCACCAAGAAACATGGCTTCAAAAACTACAGGGCCAGTTCATTCACATCTAGAATTCAGCTTTGCTTGGTGATAAGGTAGAGCTCTTCTGTATAAAATACCCTTTGTGTATAAATGTATTATTTCCCTGACATACTTGGCAGCCAAAACAGACAAGGCATTTCTGAGAAGGTGACTCTGTCTGTGCAGGGGAAAGCTCCTAATTTCTGCCAGACAAAGTTTAAAGTAAAGCTTAACAAACTAATCTCTCCCCCCGAGACCAAACTAAAGGTATAGGTAAGAGAAAAGCAAGGTTAAACATGTTCCTTTATTCAGAGCTGTTCAGAAAACTACTTTAATGAGGGACTTTCAGGGTCAAAAAGTACCTTCAACACCACAGTGCTTTAATGAGATGCCGTCTATCTACACAGGCAGCCTAACACAGAAAATTAAAGGAATTCATATTACAGTCACAAAAAGACATTTTCTAATCAAGACTTTCTGTATGAATTGAAAAATAATTTTTTTCCAATTTAAAGTGTTCAGTTTTGTATTAAAAAGTTAAAGATTTCCATTCAAAGCAGACATTTATCATAATTAAAGTTTCTACCAAGAAAAATATTTTGCTGGTGTAACCGAGCTCTGGAATACTATTTCTAACCAGCAGCAGCCATAAGTGTATGCACAGAGTTATACCTATGTTGCCATGTATGTGTTTCCACAACTTTGCAAGTCGCACGTGAAGAAAATGCAGCCTGTGTATTGCGCAGATGTTAACAGTCCATGCCAGATTTCTCACTGAGTTCCTACCCTATGCCCATATCCTTTCTAATAAGGAGAAATTTATTATATACTTGGCCTTGTAAAAGAAAGGTTGCCTTTCAGGAAACCAAAACTCTTATCAGCAAACCAAACGAGACTCAGTTCAGCACAGACACATCCTCTTTTTTTTATGTATTCATACACAGGTCCAAACTGATCAAAATCCTTAAAATTGTTTCTCAGAGTTACCTTTCTAAGATGGTAGATAGGTACCATCATCATAGTTTTATAAATGCTTTAAAATAAAAGAGGTTAAAAGCTTTCCCCCTAGTTCATACCAACAGTCAGTAAATAGTAGAAACTACTACAGACCTCTTGATATCATGTATTTTACATCTGACATAATGACAAGTCTGCTGAGGCCTTAATTTTCCATCAAGTATTTACATCAGAAAGTCCCTCTGGCTCTCCAAAGAGTCAGCTGGAGCAGGGCCATGTAAAACATACATTCAAAGGCTTCTAAAACATCACAATTTAATTTCAAAGGGTTTGTTTTGGGTTTTGCTCCTGCACATATACCTGTGTGATACCACCCCTGTGTGTGGTTGTGGGGTGCTTTGCCTGTCTACAGCGAGGCCAGATCAACAGCCCTCTCTCCCATAGGAGACTGCAGAGAGATTGCTTTAAAAATAACCTATTGCATAGCGAGCTACTTTTTGGAAATTCACTTTTTTAACCAACATCATCTTCTCGGGAAAATGTACGTGACGACAACCTCATGGAAAATGCGTGAATGTTCCAACTAATTATCAGGTATTAAAACAGAGTTTTCACCCAATTAGGCCACTCAAAGGGAATCCCACTAAACTGTAATCTAAAGACATCCATTCTATATTGATGTAGTCCAGCGAGCAGATAAAATGCACTGCACTGCTGCTCCTGTACTCATTACATCAGTGAGGCTGCCAATTCAACAAATCACACAGTGTAGGAAGATTTCAGCCTTTGATGCTGAGAGGAAAGAAAAAGGCTTTGATGCTGAAAGGAATGAAACGGCATGTGTTAAGAAAAAGACCCTCACAAAAGGTCTGATTTTTTTCTTTTTTTTTCTCCCCTCAGGTTTCTATTACCACTGAACCGCCACAGGTCTTAAACTATACCATGCACACACACTGACATGTACATACTCTACACCAAAATATCATCCTAACTTCCTAACTTTGTCAGATTTATAAAACAATAGCATTTTTCTTCCATTAATGACTGACACATTTTTCAAAGCCAGTCACACAGTGAGAGGCATCTCATTCATAATATGCTTTTCATTCTAAACATCTGCCTAAATGGATGCCAAATACAATTTCTGGGTAGGTTAAATATTTAACTGGTAACATGCCTTCTCTGACACAAATGAAGCACTATGATGCTGCACCATGTTGGCATTTACAGCCCTTTTCACAGACTATCTTAAATAGCTGTAGAGAATATGAAGTCTACTGTACTGAAGCACTTGTATGCAGGAAAACACAGTGGTCTTTATATGATGAGCACCATTATATTAATGAATGTTTGCACTAGTAAGATTTATTCTACAAGGAACTGAGAGACAAGCAAAAACTTGCACTTAATGCAGTTCCAGTGGCAAAGACCTACATCTGTAATTGAACAATGCTCTAGTATCACAAGCCTGAAATAATGTCCTACAGTTTGCTACTAAATACTGCTTTTGTAAGCCTCTTCACATTCATGCAAGCACATTGACCACAGGCCCATTGTAGTAGTTACAGCCATATTTATAGTTAGAGGTGGTTTAGAAACCTGTGTTATCACTGTAAATTTTACAGGTTGACTGGGATTTTTGACCAGCTCTTGAGTATTATCTCCTTCAGAAGGATGGGAATCTGCAAAAACACACAAATATCGGATCCTTTGCCCCTTCAAGTGAAGAGATTCTCTGCTATTTCTTTGCTCAGGGAGCAAAGGAAAGGATCCTGGCATACCCTGCTCTGGTTCCCGAGCAAGGTTGGAGCATGGCCAAAGTCTTGCGAAGGATGCGCTTTTCTGGTGTCACAGAGCTACAGTCTGGGCATGTATTCTCCGCGTTTCCAGTCGGATCTCTAAGCACACTGTTCCAGTCCTCTACCCAGCGAGGCAACCACCCTGTTTCATATAATTATCAGCTTGTTAAAACTGAATCCCTGGCCGATTACTTCATCTGAGAGGTCACTCCTAACCTGTAATCTAACACCATCTACTCGTATTGATCAGGTCTAGGAAAAACAAACTGCTTGGCTACTCCTGTCAGAGCTAGAGCATCGAAGCTGTCAATTCAAGATATTGAGATCTTGTAAGGCATACAAAAACCATTACAGTTTGATGCCCAGCTACCACAGGTAGAGTCTTTTAACCTCTATTGACTAATACCAGAGTCATGCCAAACTTGCTGTAAAGAATAAAGATAGTAAATCATACAAGTGTAGTTTGAAAATCTATGATTTGCTCAATTCCAAGTTAGAAGAACGATTTCTCATCAGTGCAACCGACACTTTAACATTTTGGCTTCTGAAAATGCACATAGCACCTGCACAGTCATAGCTCTTTCTAGAATCACAGCCATTTTAAGAAGTTATGTAAGGTAGCTAGTGCCAGGACAACTGGCACATTTGCATTTCATACAAACCACTTGTGCTAAGAACATGCTCACAAATCTAAAGAAAAAGCAAAAACAGAGAAAAGAAACAACTCATCATTATACATTACATTAAATGGAATTCAGTCACACCACAATTAATGTCAAAGCCATTGCTATCCATCAGATATAAGAGCTTGGTACCACAGACAGGGAACTGAGGAAGAGACAAGGGGATTCATCTCTCAGAAGGACCCAAGAGAGCCAGAAACTCAATGACACAAACCTCAGGGATTTATTCATGAGACTACTACTTCTCACCTTTAAAAGGAAAAAATTAAAGAAAAACCGAAAGATATAATAAAGCCATTATTACATTGATCATCTAGACAACCATAATAAAAATAAATATTTTTCCCCCCAAACATCACCTGTGACACACTTCACATTAGAATCTTGCACAAACCACTTCAGAGAAACAAAACACAAAAGATTTCACTCTTTCATGAATGGAAAAAAACTAATCCCAACCATATTAAATTACAAAGGATGTTCTTACATCAAGCAAGATGCCAGAACCAACTATTTAATTTTATCATAAAAAAATTCCTAGAGAGATGTTAACACAATTTTCCCACATTCCAAGAAAAGCCTTAAAAAGTTTGCAGTTAGACAACAGTAAAAAACTACTTCCTGCTAAGCTTTTTGTTTTCAACTCCTGCAGGAAAATGTGGGAACTAAGTTGGGAAGATTCTGGAATGCATGCTGAAAAACAGCTATATTGAGACTTTCCAATTAACTGAAAATTATTATTGTTCAACTCATCTATTATTTACAATTCCAGTGGTCTAGCCATTACAAAACTAAAACCAGGACTTAAAAAAACAAACGAACAAACAAAAACAAAAAACCAAAACCAACCAAAACCTGCGAACACCAAAAACCCAACTCCACACTGACTTAAAAGGTACCCTCCTCACTCTTCTGTAGTATTTTATCAATGTGACAGCTTACTGAAAACAGGGAAGAGATTTTGGCCCAGAACAAGAGCAAGAAATAACAATTTTCCAACTAGTTTTAGATGTTCTTGCTTACAGACACAGTTACAAGTCAAAAAATATTTTAATAGCATTCATATCAATTACTTTTTCAATTTCAAACCATTAAAGACTGTTGAACATCACTAGAGAAGGTACTGGAATGCATATGTAAAAAGGAGCTACACTGGGTACTCAGAAATTCATGAAGGCTAGACTATGGTTCATCTCACATCAATAACATAGTCCTCTTATGCACATGTTAGTCATCTCACAGCTTTTATCTTGAGAACATCATCTGTAAAAGTAAGCCTACTGGTAGACTTGGGAACAAGAAACTTTCTTTTTGGTTGGTAGTCTAGAAAACAGAACACAAAAATAATACTAAACTTGGCACACCAAGTAACAAGCCAACCAGAAAAAGCAACGATTCTGTTTCCTCTATCTGGCTGCTTTCTCCTGAGTTTTCACAATGTGTTCAATCCCCAAACTTCCTCCAAGGCAGAACAACTCCAATACAAGGCAACACAAGCCAGTGTAACCACCCTCTTTTTAACAATCAAAAAAAATACCAAAGTCAGACTGAAACTCTTATCAAGAAACATCTCTCCTGAAAGGGTATATTGGATAAAAAAATGCAGATTGTCCTCAAATTAAGCTTTTTAACTTTCTAATTTTAAAATTAAGCACCAATTACTAGTCAATCTTAGTCATTCTTCACAAGACATTCATGGAAAATTTATTAAGATATTGAAATCCTAAGGTATTTTATTATATAACATAATTCAGAAATAAATTTGGAAAGAACCAAATATACTTGAAATAAATAACTTACAGGAGTACCGGATTACATATATAATTTTGGAATAGACTTTTTTTGTTAAAATGAAAATCAGAAAAAGTAAGCGTCATAATCCTTAAGAGCTCCATTTATTAGTAAGTGAATCCCGCTCTGCTAGTTATTTAACAAAGAGAAAACAGCGTACATGTACAAACTTCATGTCTAAATATCATCTTATTAACATACGTAACAAACATTTATGAACGTATAGAGTATAGAGTGATATTCAGACACACTGTACTGAGGCGACACCCAGAAGACAATGTTTTAACATCCACAGCTGCAGGCCTGGGCATCTCCATCCGCATGGTATCTCCATCACTCCCTCTAAACCACCAGTAAGTTTGTGCCATACGGAACATTTTGTAAAGGGCCACCTGCCTGGCTCTCTCAAATCTGTGTTGACGGAGTTATTTCTTATCTTCAGCTTTATACCAGAAAAAAAAACCCAAAAAACTTCAACTGATGCAATAGATATTTTAAGGCAAATAAATATAAAGGAAGGTCAGAGATAGAATGATTTGAGTTGTCATTACAGAACATCAGTGAAGAAACAATATTTTTAGTTATTTGTCAGTAGAGAACAAAGAGTCCATCATGAATGCTTTTGCACCGAAGACGGTACACTCAAAGTAGCACAAGACTGCTTGGATGGTGGAACCCTGGGGCTGGGGTGAGGCTTTAAAACCTGGAAGAAGGCCACAGATAAGGAAATGGGAAGAGTGTAAATAATATTACTTTGCATTTTCTGTCACTTTTCATCTACGCGTCCTAGAGACATTTATACAAGGGGGTATTGGTCTTATTGTGTATCTGTGGGAGCTGAGACACCGCATGGATGAATAATGTGTCTAAGGTTATGCAGTAAGTCAAAGATGGAGCAAGGGAGCCAAGAAGCCTCTATTCCCACTTGCCAGCTGCAACTTATCTTTTCACCGCCTTCTCCTCTTTATCACTTCTATGTGCTAGAGCTAAAACCGGGTATCTGGAGGCACTCAAAGATACTACACTACGCTAACCACTGCCAGCAGCCTAACTTCAGATGTTTGAATATCTTATGAAAATTAGCTTGCTGCAAATAGGAAATAGCCAAATAGTATATGCATTTAATACAAGTCCCCAGCAGAATTTAAGTGCTTGCATAAAATCAGTAAATAAATAAATAAATAGAGGAATGTGTCTTCATTCTTACTAGAACTGTAACATACTGACCTTGGAAGGCAGAAAGGAAAAAAAAAAAGCAGCTTTAATGTCTGTGTCCTGAAGGCAGCATTTACCACTGCCACCCATCAAAATAGTCATTATTAATGGTACAGACCATGCAACTTATGGGAAATATACTTTGAGAGAATTTTGTCTGGTTTTGGCACAGAGGCTTTGTTCAAAAATAGATTTACTGTGACAGATGTCCTCATATGCTTCAAAATTCAACAGTTCCTACATGCAATTCCAATGATAAGGAGTGAAGAAGAAATGGTGTCAATCAAACACTCCATTTCAGCTATTGTAAAACTTGCACAACATATGACTATCAGTTTACTATATATATCAGTTTCCAAAACTGTATGCCGCAGGATCATTTCTGCCTAGGGCTTCTAGTATCTCAGCTGGATTTCTTGTGTTCTGTGACATGTAGCAACGGAAACCAGTGCAAAATGAATGCAAAGCTGTATAAAATACTACCAGTGTCATACTCTTCACTCTCTTCTTCCTGGAGTTAATAACGACATAAAATGAATGGTATGCGAATATCACAGTCCCACCTAGATCTCTATAGGTTAATAATGCTTTTTTTTTTTCCCTTTCGTTTTCCTTAAAGCAGGATTTACAGCGAATAAAAATCCTGATGACTTAGGCACCAAATGACTGAGCAGAACAATCATGAACAACAGATCTGATATTTTTAGATTACTTACTGTTGCCCCAGTGGGCCAACACCACCATAGAAATGTTTGTCAAATTTCTCAATCTTAAGAGGATGAGTTTGCAGAACATATCAACGCTTCAGATAACAATGGTCATGGATGCTGGTAAAAATCAAATAGACATAAAATTGTATCATCATCATTGTTTTCCAGCTGATCTCCATTTGAAGCCCACCAGTATGGGAAAATTTCACTGATATTGTCTATAGAGTATTAGCTAAAACCTTAAATAAATATAGGACTCCATTCTTCATGGCTGTCACAAAGCAGGAAAACAGAAGAGAATCTTTCTGTCTTCCTCACCAGCACATTACAACACTCAATACTCTTCCTTGTCAAAACACCAGAAACTGAACATCAAAATTGCAAGTAGTAATTCAAACAGAAAATATATTAAGATAACAGGCAAACATTCAATTACAGACTTCTTTTGTTCTGCGAGTTAGAAACTCATTCCCCACTGGCAAAACTTCTTCAAAGCCAATGCAGTGAGCACAAGTGCCTAGCTGCCTTCATCTTGTGCTGTAGCTGCAGAGGATTCCAACAGCAAAATCCGAATCCCACACGATCAGCTATGTTAGAGTGCGGAAAATAGCTAACTGTTCTAATAAGTTTTTGATTCAGTTGCTGTTTAGCCTCAACTTTGACTCAAGCTGTTTTAAATCAATTTTTGTTTGAGAAAGAGAAAAATCAGCTGAAGCAACGTTTGGCTTGGTTTGCCATCCCATCCTGGAATAAAAAAAAAAAATGCCTAAATTCCTGTAATGGTGAGGCCAGCTGATCTTTGGAGGTTGATCTCCTGCTGTGCATCCTCCTGCTGAGAGAAGTTCTGGAGAAGGTGTACTCACTTATCTACTTAAAATCTGAAAGAGTTTACTAACTGGCCTAGACAACCATGATAGGCCAGAAGACCTCTGCTGAAAAAGTAGTGTCTGATGAAATGACCAGCTGATATAAGCCAGCATACTACTTTCAAAACCAACACAGCTTCACCATTTCCTTTCTTTACTTTTCGTCTTCAATTTGCATGTGTTGCTTTTGGGGCTGAACCTTTAAACTTCTCAAAATTTGGCTCTGTTGGCTGCGTGTGGCATATCTGCCTTCAGGCCACCTGGAAGAACCAAGGGGTCAGGCTCACCAACACTGCAAACATGCCTCTGGCTTCTACCCAATTCCCACATAATTTTACTTGGTTCCTCTTTCAGGCTGTTGATCAACTGGATAAAAAACATACAGCGAGCCCTCTACCATTTTCTCAGCAGGTGTGTATTACACACATGCAACTACACAGAGGTAGGTAGGTATCAGCACGAACTCCAACCATTTCTAACAGCTGTACTGATGGGGCTCATAATATGTCTGAAACCCAATCACAGGACATCTGACATTCTGAAAAACAGCCATTCCCTCCAGGATAGTTCACTCAGCTGAGATCGATAGGAATAGAAACATCACTTGTCACTACTGAAGCACTTTGATTTGTATGAGCTGTACAACAGGCAGCAGAGACAAGACGACAATGTGTCCCCTGGTTTGCTTCAGCAGACCCTGGCAGCCTTCATATTGATCTAGCGTTAAATCTGAGAAGCTCTTCCTACACCGCTGTCGTGAGGATGCAGACGGGCTGTCTAACACAACACTTACCCTTAGCCTATGTAAAAAGGCCTCAGCTTTCTACACTTATTTTTCTCAATTTCTGAGGAACAACTTACTGAGACCTTTGTGAAATATAATGTTGTACTGAAAGAATTCCAAAGGGTTTTCCAAAGACTGAATATTGTATAACATGAGTAAAAGTAATGCATTTAATGCCACTCCATGCATTTATGGATCATGGGTACCCTTTAGACTTTTTTAGCTTGCCCTGGACTTCCCAAAGAATGAACCACAATAGGTCCAGACATCTAGGTTTGCAGTTCTTGTCTTACTAGTTTTTTTCAGGTTTTATTAACTCCACATGGAGTTAATTAACTGAGGAGGGAAAAAAGTTTTCTTTAGGGAATTCGAGAAAAATAGTGGTTATTAATTTTTAATTCTCAAATATAAGAACAGGATAGAAAAAATAAAGTAAGCTAGAGGTAATTTACATCTGCAAAACAGTGTTATCGTCAAGAAACAGCACTTGTATTGGTTTATAAGGGATTAGGCATATTTATTGTATTCAAGCAATATATTCTTCTCCTTTCAAAATAGATTGAAACATTCCAAAATAGATTGAAAAGGGGATATTTTTCAGTCTTGCATGTAATTATGCTGGAGATGCTAAACGGTACTCCTGAGGGTCTCTATGCTCAGTACTCATGTGTTGGCATCTTACCTAGTTTTAAAAGGCTTTAACCCTAGCTTACACTAAAAATTAACGAGGACAGGGTACAGCACCTAAAAGGCATAATGTATGTTTACCTTAGGTATACTGTAGATGTTGTACCAACTACGCACTTTTATAGGACACTACTGAAGATGAATGCCCTCATTTAAGAAACAGTGGGATGTCACTTGTGATCAATTAGTCAAAATCCTCTGTGTACAACTGGCTGATGCACCAGCTTATTTCACTGAATACTGAGCAAATTGAGCCATTTCTCTGAATTTTCAGCTCCATTTACCCTAGGCATTTATTAAACAAATCTTTAAGCCCTTCACCAATTATCTATAGACAGCTGCTTAAAAGGAAAGTATAAAATTAATTAATGACGGATAGCTCATGATGTTTCTTTTATAAATTAGGTCTTATCTGGTACTTTATCTGTAAATATTATAGTACAGCAATTGTACCTCATTGACCTTTTCCATCTTCTCCCTGAAAGACAGGCAGAGTGCAGCTATTGTATTAGCCAGGACTGCACAACCTTTTAAGCATATTGCTTACTGCTCAGAGAAGAATCTATACCTGACTGATAACAGTTTGCTTTTAAGTCAGAATGGCCACTTCTAGCTTAACAGAACATGATACGTTTCATTAGGAACAAGGCCACTCTTTCCAGTTACAAACATATAAATAAGTAACAATGGAAAGCACCCTGCCCCTCTTCAAAAACCTTTTAAGGGATGATTTTTAAGAGGCGCAAAATGGAATCAAGACAACTCACTCCTAATGAATGTCGATGTCAGATAAACATCTTGAAAGTGCCCTTGAAAGCCTGCATAAATAGTTTCAGTTTGTTTGGTTTTATTGTCAATAATACTGCTGATAACAAACTGGGAAATATGAAAACTACACATGACAGCACTTCTGATAGGAATTACTTCCCAGACCACGTTCTCGCCATTACAGAGCCCCCTGAGGGCTACACCATGGCAGGCTGATGCCAGATCCTGCAGCCCTTTGTATCCCCAAGCAGTCCCATTCGCTGGGGAAGGACTAGTTCATGAACGAGGGCAGCAAATAGCAGTGAACCTATGATAAAAGTAAACAGGTACCACATTTCGGTTCCTTGTTGGCAGTGAGTGAAATTTATCACTGTGTCTAACCTGGGGAGTTCCTTAGTTGCTCAAAATAATGAAGGACAGCAACATCTGAAGCTAGAGAGACCCTTCTTTATCAAATCTTGCACCATATTCTGTGTTAAAGATTTCTTATGGGGACACAACCCTTTGGATTGCAAATGTCCCATATCTAAGTGGGTATCAATACACATCTTCTGTACTGAGCAAAATATTTTAAGGACAACTGTAATAGTCTGATTGAGATATTCCATTACACGCTGGTCTTCCACATTTTATCTAGTTTGTGCACATACACAACAACAAGAGAGCAAGGCAAAAGAGAACTATCAATACAGATACTATACGTGACACGAACTAGATCACAAAACAACTTTCTGCTAGAGGAAATCAACGGGGAATCTGGAATGTCCTCCTGCTGGGTCTACACATGGTATTCTACTCAGTGAATGAAAAACTGGATTGTTTCACTGTAACAAACACAGTGAGCAATGGGAACCCAGAGCTGCAAAAGTTTTCATTTAATGAACTCGGTAAACTAATCATGTTGCCATAACTCAGTCTGACAGGTTGATTTCCCACCTGAAAGAAGGCAGCTTCTTCAACCTGAAACCACCTACAGAGCTAACCACATGCTCGCTGCTGCCTTTATTCAGGAGATATGACATACTTGGATACTGATAGGGAACCAGCAGAGCACTGGAATAAATCAAGCAATATGCCTTGAATCATGCTCCAGTGTGCTTGGGATTAGAAATAGATCTTCAAAAAGGGAAAGGTGACCAAGAAAAGTTATCACAAATCTGTCTTCAGGGTAATCTTCATTCAGCAGCAAAGCTACCAAAGTCCATTTTAAAAGGTTTCTGCGGAATTAAAAAGGTGCTATTTCAAAGACATACTGTAAAAAGTACAAACCCATTGTGAAGCTTCTAAAAGCAAAGACAAATACCATCTGTGAATTTTTTTTTTTTTTTTTTTTGTACGGTGAAGCATGACCAGGCACCTAGTAAAATAAGATGTTGCCACTCCTCTCATAAAGATTAAAAACTTTGTGAGCTGAGCTGACACCTCATACAAAATTTCCAGAAAAAGCATTGCTTGAATATCAATTGTATTCAGCTAGTGAAAGTCAAGATGCTGTGAATTTCTCCAATTTGTGTTTAGATTTATCAAAAGTTCATGTTTGTAACCTTCTCCTCAACTCCAAACTATTTTTCAATGACAAGTCACTTTCTTCCCCATTAGAAAAAGACAGACAAAAACGTCACGTCCTGAAGTTAGATCAAAGCTTTGAAAATATGAACTGGCATGACTGGCTGATCTTTCGATAACAGATACTATTCATACTTTTAAAAAATTCTGACTTCTGTTCCCCTTCCTTGCCTGACTTCATTGTCTCCTTATTTTTCAGTCTTTATTGTAAGTACTCCAGGAGCTCTTGCTCTCTATAGCTCTGATTCAGGAAATGTGTTTAAAGTATACTTTAATTTAAGCACGTACCTACATCCCATGGAGTGAGGCCTATACTTAAGTGCTATTTTAGATGAATGGCTTTTTCCCTCCTCTCTGCCATTTTTATCCCCTAGAGGGTCTTTACCACGTAAAACACAGATCCGATTGTGTTAATCCCACTAATTTAGGGTTTATTCAGAATGGATCAAGACAATTTTAAACCCCTCACTGCTTAAATACTCTTGTCTTCTATCATGTTGTTACTGCAAATTAGTATTAAATGTAGATGAACTAAACATTTATTCAACTTCTGGTCTTACACAGTTGGAAATTAAGGTAAACAGCACTGAACTTTTGTTGTTAAAGGAAGAAAATGAAAAAGGAAGCCCTTTTTGATCTCAGCTCCCTAGAATCTGTAAAGCTCCATATTGAAATGTGAAGTGGTAAGAAATTGTGAAAAGCTGACAACTCATTACTGCAAGACAGTACAAAGTTCTGTTTGAAAATCCAAAAGGTATGTGGAAATGCTTCTGTAATTTAAGCAGAGTTGGGAGAGGATGATAATTTTAAATGCAACTATTCGCTAGCAATATTAACGCTTTCTGAGATGCATTCACAGTCTTGGTACTGCTACCCTGACAAGCACATTAACGCAGACACTTATTTTAACAAATTGATGGCTCATATTCTTATTTCATCAACTATTCTTATTTCATCACATAATCAGAACCTTACTACAAAGGATAATACAACAACCCAGACAAATGCTTGGCTCCTCTGATGTGGGTTGAATGCCGCTCTAAAGAGTGGCTCATCCTGTCCTTTCTGCTAAAGTAATAGATACTCATCTACGTCTACGCTCCATACGGTATGTCTGCTCATTTTTAACATGTTCAATTCTGTATCTTTGTAAATGAAACAAGTGTTGTTTATCTGTTTAAAAAAATGAGTTGCTTGAATACCTGAAACTTTGAAAAGTTTGAGGTTTTTTGTGTAAAAAAATTCTTTTCAGAATTGTCTGGAATTAAACATAGCCCAGGATTGTAGCTCAAGAACGCATCCCTGATTTTTAATATCCGCTTTCTTAAGAGATTATTTCAATTTCAAGCCTTCCATTCCAATGACAAAAATACCTCGGCTAGAAAAGTCCACAGTGGGACTTCCCTTTAAACATGCGGGCCTTGTCTTCCCAGGAAGAGATGACCCTCAGCTGCTAAGCCTGTTGATTTCATGCTGTACAAAAAATTCCAGTCTATAAAATTTTAAGGGAAGAAAGGTCATTTCATAGGACAATTAGTTAAAAAAATGTTACTGCATGAAAAACTACGAGTTTAATCCTTCAATGTGCTGCTCATTAAATGTAAGCAGAGAGAGCACATAGAGAAAAAAGTTACTGTTAGAGTTTTAGCCAAAACATGCTCTTCTGGAATTTCTGTAACAATCTATGTTCACGTTTTGTAAATTAAACAGTGACTATGAAAGCAAGCTTGAAATAACATATCTAAAATCAGAGTTTCCATTTCAGTTGGAGTGCTCACACTTTGTCAGACATCAGGGAGAGAACATGGCTATCAACTGCAACAACATCACAAGTGCGCCCAGAAAAAACTTGAACAGTAATTGTTTGACAAAAGAAAGAAATTTCTCAGACCAAATACTGTACTTTAGTAAAAAACAAAGAAACAAAGAGCTGTCAGATGGTGGAAAAAAAGAATAACAAGGCTTTTGAAATATTCATGCTGGAAGTGAGCTCTAACACTTATTTGGAAACAATGTGATGTGGGGAAGCAGGGATAAAAAAATATTTAAAGATTACAGATTAAAACTAATTGTCTTGTTTGAATCTTCGGTTTAAGATACTTGCCAGACATATGAAAATCCATCTTCAGTTATTTTATTTTTTTAAATGGGAGTAAAATTAAAGTGGTCTGGATTAGCATCACAGCTGCACTCCCTCAGAACATCAGTGACTCACAGATACGCCTTTTAATGCAGAACGCCTTCTTTAGGGTTACAGAAAAAATACGTGATTTCCTGCATTCTGGGGGAACTTTGGCTTCCTGAGAGCACCATTTAGCTTATTCTCATAAATCTTCCTACCAAATGCAGAAAGCTCAATAAAACTCACTCTCTTACTTAATCAAACTTATTTTACAAGGCTTTTTTCAAACAACATCTAAATAGTTAAACTAGCTCTCTACCGTTCACTGCTGATTTTGGCTCCTGTGTTTTTTAATTTATATGCCCATGTGAAGCTGCTGTATCAAAAATAGAAGAGAGAAAATTATCTTCGCATATGTTATTATTCAGGCTTTAATTAGGCACATGGTATAAAGGATATACAATACTATTCTTCTCACAGGCTGGCAACCATTTAAAAATTCTCTTCCGTTCAGTCACCTTTTGCTCTGCCCCTAAATACCAGCTTGTGGCAGGCAGAATGATCAATAATCCATGAAGGCTGGATGTGAAGTCTCAGCATGGCACGTGGCTCTTTCCTCTCACCGAGAGCTCAGTAGAAACTTATTAAAGACCCTTTCAAATAGCACACTATTTTCATTGCTATGGGTTGGGTTGTGTCAGCATGACCATGATAGAACCCTATTCTTAGTAATTTGTAACTTAGACAAAGGTGGCCAAATCGCAGAAGCGACTTTGGATTCGCAGAAGTGAAGTTGGATTATGAAAGAAATTTATGGCAGTCAACTCACAGCACTGTTGACAAAGCAACAAAGCTTTATTCCAGACACAAATTTCCCAGCACTATTTCAGCAAAGTGCTGTAACCTGGAATAAGACACCTAGCATTAAGAAATGAGAGGGTCAGTCTCTGAGTCCATTCAGCACTCCATTGAAATTTGTAAAGGCTGAAGATTATTCTGCCCTGTTTTGTGAGGTACAAACTGGACCTGCACTGAAATCAACATTGAGGAGGAAAACTGTAAACTTAGGTTAAATAAACAAACAAACATATTTTAGAATAGCTTTAAACAATTCAAATGTATACTGCCAAGCAAGTATTGAAATCATATGAGAATATCAGAAAACTTTTTCCTTTCATGTGATTCAAATCGACTTTGCTCAAAACAATGACAGAGTCTATTAGCCAATGGTAGTTGCCTACATATGGTTCAGCGTTGTAAGAGATGTACAAGAACAAATTTCTAATGCTACATTTAATCCTGTTTAAATAGGGCATGAAAGAGAGTTTGTAGTCTTGCTGTGCTTCTCAAGTCCCTTAAATAAAAAGGTCATCTATAACTTGTTAGAAACAATACCAAAAGAAAAAAAAAAAAAAAAAAAGAGAGAGAGACAAAAGAGAGACATTTCATCCTAATGCGCAGTGGCTCTCAAGGGAATTTTCATGTGACTACCTGTAAGATGATAACCCATTTACAGCAGCCCTAGTTTTAACAGTGAAAGTATCCTATTAGCCCTTTGGAAGCCCTGTAGGGACTTCAAACAGCAGGTTTTGTGGTTACATGCAAGCATCACTGTGCAAAGGCTAAAGCTATCTAGAACAATTGTCACATTCCTATTTCACTTAGCATTTGTCTTGGTCCATCAGGTTAAAAAACCCCAACATTTTAATATCGGAATCTCCAGTAATGCTCTATGAAACTTGATGACAAAATGGGTAAAGAAACTGCATTTCATTTGTTTATGATACAAAACATTTTTCCTTCTCACTCCAAAAAAGGTTTTCCTAAAACCTTGGAGGCAGCCAAAGCTTTCATTATTTAGTACAAATGATTGCACAATTTTTACTTTAGAACATCATGTTCCCAAAGAAGGACCCCCTTTTTCCACACTCCCCCCCACAAGACAGATCACAGTCAATATTTTCAAGCACAGAAGACATGGCTATATCAACAGAGAAAACATCAGTAAGTTACCACACGATAGCCACAGTAGCAGCCTATTCATAACCTTTGTCGATCCTTTTGGAAAATGTCAGGTTAGTAGATACGTTTTCTTCCAGGGGAACATTACTTGTTAAAATTAAAGGGGTAACCTGAAAAAAACATTAAAATAGGTTTCCTCTCTTGACTTCGAGGCCCAGGAACATTGCTCAGATTTCCTCCATTATCTCAGTCATGATTAACTGAGGGATATGCTTAACCTCCAAATACTTGGACAGGGAAAAGAAAAAGAAAAAAGGATAAGCAGACAGACATTCTACTAACCTAACTCTTCTAAAGGAAGAGAACACCTCAGACCATGATGCAAACGTGACCAGCAAAAGCTATGATGCAAGACACAGCATTCTCACCTAGGAGGTCTGATGGAGCTCTTTCTGGTTTCCACACTTACGTGAGCCCATCATGTTATCTGAGTATCACAAAGAGAAACAAACTTGTTATCACAGTGCACTCACCAGAATAGGGACCCTTAGCTCCTTTTCAGAGATGGAAAACTGAGGCCAAAAAAAGTCACCAAAACCATCTGGAGAATACGGGAAGGGAATTTATTAGCGTTGCTCAAACCCTTGATAATAAGGCACTTTTCTTCTGAAATAACAGTAGCTTGGCTATTAGCACTTCAGCACAAGCAAAAACTCCTAATTCCATGCCATTCCTGGAGTGAGAGGCAGCAGGTTTTGGCGGCATTTTTTCTGACGCAGCCTAGTAAATACCAGCAGTGGGAAGGGATTCAAATGTTTTTCTTCCAGAACTACAGTGATTCTGCTGGCAGAAAAGTTGGCATTTTTGCAAAGCTCTAGATGTAGTGTTCCAACCTCAGGTTTGTGAATTATGCATGAGCTCAGTGCACTCACTGGAAGAGCTAGGAATGCAGTCCATGGGTGAATATACTCAGAGTCTGAGGAGCAACGGTCATTAAGATACAATGCTAAAGGTTGCTTCAACAAAACATCAAAAAGCAGCCAACGGTGGGGAAGACCACAGAGATTGACATTGACTGGACAAGAAACAGGGAAGGACACAACATGAACAACAAAGATGGATCAACCTTACAGAAGAACCACCCTTACCAATAGTTATTAAAACAATTTCTTCCCTGAATCCTCTGAACAGCTTTGTTAGGACAGACAACAGCAGAGCTCTCCTTAGCCATAGTTATACTGGAAAACCAGCCAAATAATGGCAGCTCTAATTAGAAAATGGGTGCTGTCTACAGTATGATGCAAATGTGTTTGATTCAGTATCCCATACTTTGAACTACTGCCCAGCTATATTACACATGACACTCAAACACCTTCTTATAGTAACAAGCATCTCATTTCCATGGCCTTCCTCTAATCTTCCATATTATCACACCGACTCCCCAGGCCCCGAAAGCTAAACGCAAGGGTCAGTCATAAGAAGATAAGTACAAAGGAAGAAGAGGAAGGATACAGCTAGCAAACGCACTACTCGCAACGCATCGAAACACTAGTGTGAAACAAAAGCATTGATCATGCCATGATCCGAACATCCGTGTCATGTAAAAGTTTTGCAATCTCGCATTTTCCTCCCACTCTGCTTCATTACAGCGGGAGAGGCTCAACATGCATCTGATGTATCTAAAGAATATTAGACACCAAGAAAATGAAAGGGAACCAAAAAGGTTGTATCAACTGGAAGCCAAAGGGGTTGAAACTACAGGGAAAAGATTTAGTGAGTTCCAGGAGAAAGAAATACATACATGAGACTAACATCTGTTAGACCCCAGAATAACTTCTCAAAAGAAACAATGGAATCCAGCACTTCGGATCTATTTAAGGTAGGATCAAGCAAAGCACAGAAAAAACAACTGTACTGCAGGGAGCAATCAACACTGAAAGACAGAACCAGTAGGTCTTCTTTCTCTTTAGCTTAGACATTTCTGAAGTTGTCATTAGAAATTTTTGCTATGGATTTCCTTCTTTTTTTCTTTTTTAATCATTAGAATGACTATGAAGAAATTGAAAGTGAAATCCTTAATGCTATAAGTATGCTGGCCTGTTTTTGAATGGTCATCATAGCTTCATTTAATTTAGGAAAATACTAAAATGTCTAAACATAGTCTCTATGAATGCATATAACCAAAATAAAATCTTGACAATGCTTCTTTAGAAAATTCTTAGCACAGCAAAATAAATAAATCCCTCTGAAGAACATTCCTCACCTGTTTCTACAGAAAGGAAAGCTGATATTTAGAGGATCTGTGTTCAGCCCTGAGTAGCTGTTAAAAATAAGGCTGTGTGAAATGCTTCTGTCAAAATGCAGACCACATAACCCTTGTGCCATCAGAGATTTTCTCCAACCTGGTTTCTGGTTTTATTCAAGGATTTGGACCAGTTTTATGAAAGATCTTGAAATTAGTATAATAAATTACTTCATATCAAAATTATGCCCTACTTTCATACCAATGCTTCTGCATAACCACTGAAGACGGAGAAGCGTGACAGCGGTGCAGAATCAATGCGTACAAGCAGTGAAACCTGAACACTTTGATTTTTCACATTCCTGACTGATGAGGCTTTGGGCAATTCAGTTTATCTGTAAAAAGAAACCAGCTGGAGTCCAGAAGGCCTCAGGGTTTGGCACTTAGGGCAAACACAGAGCACTGGCGAACAGGACAGCCCCGGGAGCCGGCCCTCCTGCCATGTCCGCAGGTGCCACAGTCCAACAGGTAGCCCAGAGGCTGCCTCCGGCTGGCAGGCAGGACGCCTGCCTCTGCCTGCAGCCAAGCGTCCCCCAGAGGGAGGGAAGGACAGGGGTGGCCGGGGCTCCATGTCCCAGAGCGGGGAGGCCGACTGAAGGAAGGCCAGGCTGAGGCAAGAGGAGGAGACAGGACAGTATCCCAGCACGGTGTGGTACCTGCTTTGCTTTCCCAGGGTGACCTCTTTAGACCATTCTCTAACCAGAAATGGGTACAGACCCACATCACAGGTGAGATTTAAGAAATTTTAAAAAGTACACAGGCCTCACATAAAGTGGAAGGTAACAGCAAGGAAAGTTTCACCAAAGCTGCAAAAAAGATGAATCAAACCCCATAAAAACGGCAGAGCCAAACAGAACGGGATATGCCTGTTAAACACAAATGTCAATCACAAAGCAGATCTTCAGGTTGTGACACCACATTACAAGCACAGTATATTTTCCTGTTATTTGTCATGGAAACTTTTGAAAGCATTTTGAATTTAACCAATACAGGTTAAGTAACACTGTCTAGCTGACACCCTCCCCGTGACTGGTGCACCAAGGCCTGAGCCCAGCAGTTCCTGCCACTTATTTCCTCTTCTATCATTCCTCTCCCCGATTTCCAGCAGGAATTGCAGTGTGGTTGCTCATGCTGTGCTTCTCAGGAGTATTTGCTGACTCCTCATTTTTTTAATGAGAATATCCCAAGGCCCCAGTAAGCCTATTTCATAGATTCATAGAAGCTGGAGATGGAAAAGACCTGGGTCATCCAGCCCATGCCTTCGCTTCCCCTCCCTCCTTCCCTGTTTGGCCGGTATGGGATTGTTTCCTACAATGTATTTCTTTCCTGTTTGCTGGCCCAGTAATGTCTGATTTATCCACTGCATAAAATAACCGCAGATAATTAATTACATGCTTTCAGTGAATATACAGCAAACTGCCTACCCAGAACTCAAGCTCCCACACCAGCAGACAGCCAACTGAATTCATTTACAAAGCAAACAATAATGTTGCTCACCAGCTCCTTAAATTACTTCTGGAGGCCTTGAAACATTTTCTGTAACTTTCAAAATATGGCTTTCTGAGGATAAGGTTACTTTTTCCCACTGATCCAGTTTGATTTCTGCTAATTTTCTGCTACATGTTTTACTCAGTTTCATTTACAATTTAGTTACCAAAGAAAAAGAGCAGCCTCAGAGGCTGCTTTGGTTTTTTTTTTTCCCCTTCTCCTCAGCTTCTACCAGCAAGCCTGACTGTGTTGTAACAGCAAGAGAGCATAAAATGTGTCCGAGAAATGAATAATATCTGAGGAAAAGGATGTAGGGAAAAGAGTTTCACTTAAGAAAACTCTCGTTTGGCATTTTGTTTTAAATATTTTTTAAAGGTTAACTACTCTTGAAGGACTTTAAAGGTTGAGTAGGAGGATCTCAGTATCTGCGCAAAATAGAATATATCATAAGGTAGTGAAGCAGCGCAACAACGTTATGCATGGGGAGTTTGACAAATTACAAGGTCAGTGATCATCATACTTCACCTGCTTCATTTTTGCACTTACTATTTATGCTCCATATTGCAAAAAATATACAAGTTTTCTTACGTTTGTTTTGCTGCTTCTCACATAGTCCTCTCTCTCTCCCCCCACCATATGTATACCCATCAGGAATACCAAAGCCACAGGAATACCAAAGCCACTGTGTTTGATCCCAAAGGTACCCCTGGCTTTCTTGAAAGAGGCACCTTCCCCTCCCTCAAAGGTACAACAGAACAACTGTAAAATGAGGCAAAACAGGCAAACACCTACCTATGTCCCATGTTTTCAGCAAGCTCTGTTGAACATAGGTATTATCCTGTCACGCCAGAAGACACAGACTGCACTGATGCATTCTTCCATGCCCAGCAACATGTGCCCAGGCCCTGCTTTTGGCCCTAGATAAGCATTTTTAATGGTTGGGGCAATTTTCATTCCAACCTTGGGGAAGCAAATCCATTAGTGCTGACCTGGAGCTGTTAATTCTGCCTGGCGTTAATGGGGAATTTCCCAGTTAATAGCTACCCACAAGTTTCATTCCACTTCTTGACTCTGTTGCACGATTTCCTCTGTTGGTCTTGGCCTCCCTTCCGGCTTTTTGCCCCACCAGTCTCCTGAATCTAACTCTAAGACAGCATGAAAACAAACAGGTAAACTGAAGTATATGAGAGAGTCAAAAAAATTCATATCCATCTCATTCTCTCTCACGTTTCAGCTTGCGGTTCATTTTCTAAGGAAGCGAGAAGTAGATAACCCTGTGAACAAAAGGACGGACTTGCACAGATGTTGGGGAAGCTTCTCACAGTCCAGCAGCCTGAGGGACTGTACGAGGAACCTGCAGAACAACCAGAGCACTCTCAAGAAGGTACGCTTCATTCTCCTTGCAATACTAAACAAAAATTTGCTGCACCTATGAACTCTTCCTTTAAGCCACACAGGATAAAATTTGTACGCAACAAATCAGAACACATAGGGAAAAGTCAGCCACAGTAGGCTGACTTGACAGTAGGTTAACAGACCAGTTCTTGTAGTGTTAGGAAAAGGTCTGTTCTCAACGTTCCTCTTAGGATGTCATGTCTCCCAAAATAATTCTCCATTTGCGAACCGGGGACTGGTCTATTTCTTATTAAAACAACCCATTTCTTCTGCCATGCCCTTCAGATCTCCAAAGGAGAAAGAGCTAACAGTAAATTAGGTTTGGACCAATAATTTCCCCAAAAAGACTGACAGAAGAATACATATACATTGACTGATCTGTCTCTTGGGCTTATTTTCATTTTGCATCAAGAAAAGCATTATAAGCTTTGCATACAGGCCAGTGACAGGTTAAAAAAAAAAAAATAAATCTTACTGCCAATCAGGTGTACAAAATACTTTGATACCTCAAAGGTATCCTCAATGTATCTGAACCTTCCTTCACAGGCTTGTTTCACTCAAATCCCTTAAAGAACTTTCAAATCCAGCTCTGAAGCTGCCTAGTCCTAAACCTGCAAACTGCTATACATTAGTGTGCCTTTGACTGTAAATATACTTATTAGGAAAGCACATCTGGAGGGTTTGGGGGCATGGCAATGATAACACAGCCTCTACCAGCCTATTTGAGGATGGGAGGGTGAATCCATGAGCCCCTGTGACCTTCACCACTATTTTCTAATGATATTATTAAAATATCAATACCCAGCCCTTCAAGCTTACAAGCTTTTTCACTTCAGAATTTGAAAATATTTAAGCCCCAAGTCCATGGTTTGGAATGCTATCATTACATACAGTGAGCTAGACTCGTCCTTTTTTGTTTATGTAATCTGTGGATGAAAGGCCCCGTGCAGTTCAGATTATCTTAAATTCAGTTTCCCCAACTGTTAAAAACAAACAAGATACATACGCTATGTGCGGACTCTCTTTGAGGACAGTCTTGCCTTTGAAACAACTGAGGTGCAGTGTAGGATGATAGCCGTTGGTTTTTAAATGCTACTGGAAGAACAGCTGAAATTCAACTACTTCTTAAAGATACCCACCATACCCTCATTTCCTAAGCAGACAGACCAAACTTTTATGATTTGCACTTTATGGGTTTTTTTCTTCTGAGAATCTCCCTGCTATCAGCAAGGGCTTTTGAAGCTCGTTCAAAACCACAAATAATTGGAAGTGCAGCCTATGCACTATTAATCAAGGCAAGTGCTTATTTATAACATCACTGCTTTACTCGGTAATCTCCCCCAAAGCCTCCCCTCTTTTCTTTATATGTGAGACCTGAAACTGGCCTTTATTTTTAATACACCATGAAACCAGGACCTGATCTCTCCCCATTACACATAGGGTCATTTCTGACACACATTCTGTTTTTGATGAATTCAATCCGCGTTACAGCTCTCAAGAGACTAACTGCAGTTAGAGCACGATCATGGCAATGAAGGCTTACTCTGAGTCCTTAAAAGTTTTGGGGTCCCCCCCCTTTGTTTGGGTAGGGTTTTTTAATTCCTTTCTTTCTTAAAGAAAATGGTGAGTGAAAGGAATAAGAAGTATTCAAACTATTATGTGATGGTAATTGTTCTTATTTCATAAGCCTGAAAATCCTCTTTTTTTCATATACTAAAACCCTTTCAGATCTTCTGAGCACAAATGTACTGGATTAACTTCTATTATGCACCTCAGGAATCTCTAGGCCAGAAGAGGTGACATTAGCTTCCACAAGAAAAGTCTCCAGAAAATAATTTATGGTTATTCACAAGGGGAGACTTTGCAAAATCTTCCAAAAATGCAAGCATGCCAGCAACTCCTGCTGGGATCAGGAGTATCACTTGCAGCACTGCTTTAACCACTGTTTCACCTCCACACTTGTCAATGCATAAATCTTTCATTATCGCTGGGAATAACTGAATGACACCTGGGAACAGTATTGAAGGAGGATGAAAAAACACCCTAAAGACTCCCACATTTCTTTAAACCAGATGAATCTGACAGGAGATTTATCCAAAATATTATGGTCAGGTTCATCTTAAATATATTCGTTTTATGTTCAGAGCATTCTTGAAATGGGATAAGAGATAAAGTCGTCCATGCCCTACAGTTAACAAACACAGTATTGTAATTAATATGGACTGAATATTTCATTAGCAACACCAAGAGCCCACGTATAGAGAAATCACTGTTCTCACATCAAAATATATTCTAACTCTCTTGCTAAATAAAAAGAGCTAAAACTCATTAGGTTTCAAAAACTAGGCTTCAGGTTCACTCTGGTCATTTACTAGAGGCAGTAACTGCTAAAGATGGGCTTGTACTACTGTGGATTTTACTGGATTAATGTTTAGGATATTAAACCATTTAGGAACAGCAATCTCATGACACAGTTCAATCTTCTTTCTAATATGACACCTGAAGCATGCTTTGTGGGAAGAATATAACCAAACTATTGCGATTATACTTGAAATCTCATCCAAACATCAATCCTATACAATCAGATCAGGCAGCTTTCCTCACCCTTGCAAAAATCCTGGGTATTTAAATTCTTGTCACTACCTAGTACAATATATTTGAAATATAATAAATTTCTGTTCTCAGGCATATACGATAAACATACAGTCAAAATCTAAGGGTATCGTAATGTCAGTGTCAGCTATCAAACTTTTGGAAAGAAGGGTCTAAAATGAAAACATTTATGTATTTTATGCATTTTGTTTCCAACCTATAGTTCTTGAATCACTTCTAAGATACCCTGTAAAAGTTAATTAAGAAAAGGAAGCCCACATCCAAGCTTAAATTCACTATATAGATACCTGCTTTTCCAATGGAAAAAAAAATCAGGATCTGAAAACGAAAAAAATGCTGAAAAACACAAATTCATGCTGTTGCAGGATTTCTGTGTTATGCTGGGCTGGTAAAAAAATTCTAGGATGCAAGGTGTTCAGGGAAGCAACCCATCTGTCTCCCTGTGTTTATAAGGTATCTAACCGTTAAAAGCACACTGAGTGTCAAAATAAATAAAATGATATCTGTCATTGTCATTAATAGCAAAAATGTTACTCTACCAGACAAAAATATAATCTATATATCTCAAGGTAGATCAAAGATATGTGCATTTGCATTTAAATAATAATATATGGTGACATTTCAAGTACAAACCCTCATCTCCACATACTTGCAAGCCACTCCATTAAACCTGTGACAGATACTTACTGGGATAAATCCATATGGGGCCTTTATGAATGTCCTGCGTCTGCATTGCTGGTCTTATTTTTCATTTTTATTTAGGTTCAGTAAGTATCTTTTCTTATAACTGTGATAAGCAGGCAGAAGCTGGGAAGGCCTCCCTTTGTGGTTCTGTCTACCAAATGTCCCTCTAGAAGCAGCACTGATCAATTCCCGTACCGCACACGTCCTTCCCAAATGACACTCCTAGCCCAGCTGGGTCACATTTCTATAGTTTGCTAAGCTTATGGCTGAGGATACATCAATTCTGCTTGGACAAATTCAAATACAACATTTAAACAAACTAAGCACCAAACAGTTTTGCGTCAGTCATGACTATGCTCACAGGGAAAAAGTGAATCCATTCATCTTTATTTTTTCACTACCTCCCATCTCACATATTGATATCTCGTTTGAGTATTTGAAGCTGACTGAATATTCAGCTCAAGGTAAAATTTCAAATGTACAGATCTATATTTGCCATGCTTCGTTACAGTTGAGTCAGTATTTATGGTATAACATGTTAGAAAATACTTCATACTGATGTTTTTAAATGTCTTTCTGTTTTTTTCATGCAACAACTCTAGAGAATGTAAAACATCTTTGTTACCAGCTTTGCTCCAACTAACTTACCTTCTTTCAACAGGAAGGAAATCTCACAACAGTTTTAGAGAAACTGTTATATGTGCATACATATGAACGTTTACATATGTACACTCACCCACACATGTGCACACACAGGATGATATTTTGGCAATTAAGGTATTTCTAAAGGGATGCTACATGAGACTATTCCTCTGCTTTTCTTGCTCTGTCCAGATTCTTAAATAAATAAACGAATGCAGTACAGTGTGAAGATGGGAGAGATACTTATTAATTCATACATTTGTCCTGAGCTTTCGAAGAATTAAAGTGACCTTCAAAGCCGATCAGATAGAGCCATGGTTGTATTCTTACTAGTCACAGAACCAATAATAAAAGTTCAGCACCCCTGTGAGTTAGACCTACTCTTTCCACTTCAGTTTAGATCAGAAATATACTAGATGACTCTGTGCTATTAGGCATGAACTGAGTCCCCAAATAGATCGATTTAAATTTTATTCAAAACAGAGAGCCAAAACACGGTCCTCTGGGAGAAGCAAAAGTCAATGGAAATCCATCCATGAAGAGATAAATTTATAAGTGAAACATTTATGCATAACTCATAATTGCCTAATATCTGTAGCCTGATACAGACTAATACCAGTAGGTTTTTTTGTCAGGGGAGCATTTAGTCAAACAATTAGTCGATATTTGGTCAAATGTTACAACGACAGGTTTGTTTTGAATCCAGTTATATCTTTTCAGTTGGTCAAATTAGTCTCACGTTAATTCATCCCTTCTGTTTTACCCTCAGACAGGTACAAACTTGAAAACTTCACTAAGTACAAATTAAAATATCTTTAAAAAAAAAAAGCTTTTTTCTTTTAAAATTAGTTTTTTAAAAAAATATTCCATGGAATCACATGGCTTAACTCAGCTACTACTTCACTGAAGTTTTTGTATCCAAAAGATACAATCTTCTTTTCTTGAAGCTTTTTTTCTTGAACAGAGCAGGACAGCTAGACTCTAACATTGTAATCATCAGAATCCAAGCCACCAGAAAAGTGAAAGTATGACGAACAGCACAGGGGAAGAAACAGATATTTATCGGGCTAGTATCACACCTTTTTGCCTTTTTAACCTATTGTTTCAGTGGAGGTTGGAACCATTTTGTATCTTACTGTTTTGGGGTCTAATTGCTATGCTTGCATTGAAGTACATTACGAATGTGTTTCACAAAGCAAGTGAGATAAGCAGTGTGTTGTGGTATCAGTTTCTACCATTTTCTTCTTCTCTCACAGGAAAAATAGGAAGGAGCTGATGAAGAACTAGTGCATCAAGGCTCACAGGTTACCATTTGACAGGAACGGTTTCCAGAAAATGACCTCCCTACAATAGAAGAATTGCTGCGAAGGAGATGATTACAGGATGGATTAATTCATGTCAGATTTATGACCTATTCCGCTACAGAATACTTCCCATCACTGAGCTTTTAGGGGTCCTTGTACTGTTGACTGGACTGTTTTTAACTTGTTTGCCATGAAAGAGGTTGTAGCTTGCACAGGATAGAAGCGAGCACTCCACAGCACCCAAATCTCTGCTCTAGCTTGTGTAAATGACTTACCTGACCTACAGAAACACACCTTTCCTGAAGAGGCTTCTGAGTGCTATACACCACCCACAAGCCACAGTAAGGACCAAATTATTAATTTCAAAAAGCCAATTATTTTTCAAATGTTTTAGCCCTCCAGATCAGCAGATAACCTAGTATATTACTCCTAAGTATTCAAAACAACGATGTTGTCCCTCAAGTATTTAAGTGTATTGAGACATCTGCACCCCAGAGGGCAACAGCAGATACGAAAGATTAACACCAATGACTACTCACCGAGGCGTCCCTCATGACCGTCCTACTAACGTGTTATTTTACCAAGCTGTTACACTTTCCTCCTTAACCTGAAGCGTCAGGAGGAAGCCCAGCCCCGGTGGGGCTGGCAGACAGATCCCTGACCCTTTGCTTATGTTCAGATGTCAGTTTTGCCTGTGCAGCTGTCCTGCACTCTGAGGGATCAGCTGGCTGGAGGGGGACAGACAGGAGACCTATTAGCACCTCCGCAGCTCAGGCCACTCTGCTTGATTACAAATTCATTGAAATTAATTAATTTTTAATTTCACACTAACCTCAGCTATTATAAATCAAGCCAACCAGGCCAGGGAAACATTCACTGAAATATGAAACTGTCTGTCGAAGAGGCATCTGATTGCAGGTTCAACTTCAGCAATCTGTCACTTGAGAGACAAGAAGGAAATAAATTACTTTTCACAGAAATTATTAGAAATATTGCCTCGATTAATTATGCTGTTTCAGAAAGGGCACAGAAGGAAAAAAATATTATACCAGTTCTGAGCTCTGTAAGCCAGGGTCTGGTATTCCAGCCTGCTGAATGGTTTAATCATCTGGAAAATCTGGGGTGTTTTTTTTTTTAACCTTTTTAACCTTTCAAATGAAGGAGTAAAACTCCTTTTACACAATAAAAATAATGAAAAAATATATAAAATATTAACATCCCTGTATCTATGAAAGTAATATCTAGGCTCTTCATAGATGTTTTTCTCACTGTCCTCAGACTTCTCTGCCATACCTCCAGGGAAAAGGAAATAATCTTATTTTGAGATATTGACAGGTTTGATAGAGACTGAGTTGATATCCTTCCTGCCTTCTGGTGCTTTGTTAACATGAAGCAGTTACTTATCAAATACATCTCTACAACAGGAGCATGTTTCAGTTCCATCAGAATTAAGTCTCATGAAAGATACACCACCTCCTCTCATCAACAAAATTCGGGGGGACGGGTGTTGTTTTCTTTCTGGTTTTTGAAGTTCAGATCTATTGTGTTGGAAGTATGAATTCAAACCTTGGTTAGACCGGGTCTGACTGCACTAGAGTAAATGGAAGAGTAATTACTTTCATAAACTCAGAACATAAACCTGAGTTGGTCCAAACATTACCCCCTTTTAATATTCATATATTGAGCACCACTAAGCGAGTCTAAGGAATATGGCACTGAATATGATGCATTCAGTGTACATGTAAAATATGAGTTAATTTTAGACAAACAAAGTGGGACTGAGCCCAGAGACCTCCTATACTACTTTCTTTCTCTACTCAACACGCATTTTGCATTCACATCTACTTATTTTGAATGCCAGTTTGCTGCAAATAAGGTTACTTTGCTTCTTAAGGATAAAATTTCATAGCCAATATCCTTACGAATGTAAGAACTACTACAAGAAGCACTGTACCAAGTAAGACCAGACCTCCATTGAGACTTCTGTCCTTACTGGAGACCATTTCTCTAACTGCCTAAGCCTGACAAGAGTATAGCAACAGACAAATGTTTTGATGTTTCCTCAGAATACGTTCCTAGACTCCAGCTATTTATGGTAAAGGGACTTCCTGAGCCAGAGAAGGTGCCTTTGTATTTAATAACCTTTGATAGATTTTTCTTCTATTATTTTTTATACAGTCACTTTTTGAATCCATGTACGTTTTCAGCATCCACAGTGTCTCATGGTAAGCTGTCCCATAACTTAAAGTGCAGTAAGACAATGATAAACCAGGTTAAAGTAAGGAAATAACTACAAATGTCCTCTAGAAATGTGACAATAAAACCACGGCCCCACACCCTAACATATTATGCATCATTTACACTAGTTGGCAGTGTAGAAAGTTGGAGGAGTGTAAAACATTTATCGTGATTATTTTCTGTATCATGTCACCTGCAAAACTAAGAGTATTCATTACTGAGAATCTAAATTGTCTGAGCTTGAAAACATCAAAATGAGAAAACAAAAAAGTCAAGCTCACTATATGGCTGTCCAGCACTTTAGCATGTATACAAGGAAAGGATCTCACTTTTTTTTTTCTGTATATAGATAAAAGAAACATGGCAGTTTTACAACCTTAACCCTGGTCCTCCTAGGATAGAAACAGAAGATTTAATGGGAAGGTGGGAATTTGCTCTTTCCCGGGAGATAAAACTCCTATATCGAGCTTTGTTGGCATTAGTATTTAATTTTAAATTTAAAAATCAGTGAAACCTTAACTAACGGTATCAATTACACCAATTTAAAACTATGATACTTTTAAGAATAAGGAAGTTATCCCTGATTGAATTTTGCTCCCCTTCATCTTTGGACAGAGATGGTTGCAGTAAGAGGATTCAATATTTGAAGCAAAAAATGTATTTCTTTTCCCAAACCAGAATGACTTCAAAGCTACTCAGACATATAAGATTATAGCTGATTGGAAAATCCTTCACCAAACAATTTTCTGCTCAAAAATACTGTTACATCAAGATTGAAATCCCTTCTCAAAACTGACAAGACGTGTGCATGTGCATACATATTTGGGTGACTGTGAGAAAGTAAATGAACAACCTATGCTTAAGCATACAAATCCAAGAATGTCATCCTAAAAAATAGGGTTATTGGAAGCTTACCATCTGGTGTTTCAAAAATACTCATTTTTTGAGTGTGTTTAAATCACAGATTTTGATATTATAACCTGTTTCATATTCCACACATACACTAGCCCTACATTGTCAGCTGGAAAAAAACATTGAGTTGTTATGACAGTATATGCATGAGGCACGATCCTTCTGTATGGACAGGAAAGGAGAGAGTTGAAAGACTGCTCACGGCTGCATACGGTATTTCAGTAAAATTATTGTGCTCTGCCACCGTTATAAACGGCCCAGTGCAAATGCGTGCAAGTGCATTTTATAGGCATGCCAATTATGTATGTGTACGCTACGTGCATGTAAATATGGGCACAAACACTCAAGATAGGTGCAAACTGCTAGAAATCTCTGCTCTGAAACGCGTACATACGAGCAACTTTAGACACTCAAAGAACACTCACTGCTGCCAACAAGCTCCCGGGATAAGCAAGATTACAAAAGATCAGTGAACTGGGACCCATATAAGTACCTCAGCCCACCACTGAACGCTTACATTTACCTACTTGGCAATTCCTCAGCAAATTCGCTATGACAAGAAGTAATGAAAAAAAAATAGAAACAAGAATTAACCTTTTTCAATATCGTCTTTGTAAGTACTTTGTGTTACATGTCCTAACTTTTACATTCAACTTTATTTTATTTGCTTCCATTTCCTCTTGAATGATTTTTCTTTGTACAAAATACCTAAAGATAGATAAACATAGAAACGTTAAAGACAAAAACAATAGGAATGAAAGACAGACTATATTGTCAAAGGAAAACACAGAAATGTAAACACTACGGTTTCTTACAAGCAGCTATGAACCCACCATTAGGACAAGAGGAAGAGATAATTTCATCTCAGAATACAGATGTCCCCTTATGTGAAGGAGGAGGGGAGATGAAAATAATTATTTTTATATTTTCTATTATCAAAGTACTCTAAGCTACCTTCACCTTCAGAATGCTTTCCTGGTAAAGCCTGGGTGTTGTAGGTGGTTGCTGTTGTTGCTTTTTAAAACAACTGTCCAGAATAAATTTTTTCATCTCTCTCTGTTTGAAGCGTAGCAGCCTGGAGAGCACAGTAGCTCAATTAATCGTAGAATCATAGAATCATTTAGGCTGGAAAAGACCTTTAAGAAATAATACCTTTGATTTGAAACTTAACCTTCAAAACCGAAGTCCAAGTAATGTGTCTGCAAAAACACAAAATGTGAGAGCCTTCGCTAAACTTTTATCTTATTTTGTAGAATATTAATCAGGAATAGCACCCATTATATTCATACATAATTTACTGAGCAAATAAAAGCAATGCCTCTTCTTTAAGTCGCTAGGCAGATGAACTCTAAAAGTTAAATGTACTGACTGACCTCAAGGAAAGCCATTTTAGAAACAGCAAAAGTCAGCTCACTTCTGTTGCAAGGGGTTTTCTCAGATGATCTCATCCGTAGTGATACTACATTTATTCTCTTTCATTCCACGGGGCGGGGGGAAATCTCACTTCTGATTTGTTTCAAGCTAGATGTTTTCCTCCCCTGAGAAGGTTTAAACACACATTATGAGCTTGGTCTAGTAACCATTCAAAGCAAAATTCTGACTCAAGCCTGCAAGACCTTTGTCTGCATAAGGACCGCAGGCTTGGTCTCTTGCGAATACTTTCACTTAAGACTGAAAGGCTTCATTGTTTACTGTATTACTAGAACATGCATATGCACTTATAAATGGGAGGCATTTATCATTCTCAAACAGTGATGAGGTGGCTACGGTTCATGAAGCAAGCAGAGAGATGAGACTCAAGAAATCTGGCTTCTGTTTCTCACTGGGCGACAGATTTACGTGACCAAGCAACTGCATCTTTTCCTATTTTAATACTCTATTTGTAAACTGTAGCTGATATTTTATTATGCTGCAGAGTACCTTTAGATTAATGAATTAAATTCCCTGATTGATCATTAAACAAAGAGACTTCTTCACAAATATAATCATCAGCACAATGAAATATGAATGAGACACTAGTCAATGAGATGCAGGGGAAGCAGGAAATCTCTCATTTAACAGATCTAAAGTATTTCCATAACATCAGGTTGTGTTTTAGTCCACCGTCACTAAAAAAATTTTCTACAGCCATCAAATTTTGTGGCCGCTATATGAAAGGCCAATTTTACCAAATACAGAAAGAAAAGAAAAGTAGTATACAGGTAATGAGCCCTTAGAGGGATGTGGCTTCTCACGACCCTTTTGGGGCGTAGTATGCCCACTCCCCTTTGAGTGACCATGTACCTGAAGTCCTTTGAGCTTACAGATGTTTTTGCTTTAGCAGCACCTGTATGGCGTGACTGCTGCCTGCCCGTTCCTGTGGGTCACACTGGTATCATCCCAGTCCTCAACCCTCTCCCCAGCACACAGCTCCAGTGTGCCTGGGACGCAGGCAAGCCCCACGCAGGACAGCGCAGGAGGGCAGCACATCAAAAAAGAGCTCCCAAAACTGGGAAGTGACTTCTCTAGTGTGCCCAAAGCAGGTAACCTGCACTCAGGTCTGAACAGCAGACTGGCTGTTTCTGTACAAGGAAGGACCTGCTCTCCGAACACTGACAGAAGTTGCACTACAGTAATCTTTTTAACACACTTTAAACAAGAATAGCACATGGTAGAGGAGGTCAGAAAGCAATAATCAACACTATTCTTGGAGAGTTATCTTCCCTTAGAAAAGGCCCTGGGGGTATATTTACCAGAAATGCTAGAAGCAATGATTTCCCTGAGTGAAGAGGATGAACTACACCCAGCCAATTCCTGAGCATCATTTGAATCCAGGTGACAAGAAAAAGTCGTGAGAAAAACTATGCAGTGAGCTATACAACCACTGGACGCTGAAGAAAGAAAAGGGAGGGGGGGAGGAAATGGGTATAAACACAAGAAAGAAGGCAGGAAGCAAATGAAAAATAGGTTATGAGAGCACATCACAGAGGAGCTTGCAGGAGAGCCCATAAGATCCACCGTGAGGTGAAGATGGGGATTCGGGTGTGGAGCAGGAGCTGCACCTGGTGCAGCACCCTTGACTGGCTGGAGCCACTGCCTCAGCCGCACGGCGACCCGCAACGGCTATATGCATACAGACAAAGTATTAGAAAGAGCCTTCATTTTCCCCCCTTCCAAAAAGGGATGAAATCCTGTATAAAACTTGCTTGCACAACAACACTGTGATAGGGAAAGCAGTCCCTTTCACCTGTGCGATCAGTAGTCCAGGGGACGTGATCGTCCTGGCTCGCCTCACCGCGGGTGCCATCAGCCCCCCTCCCCAGGGGACTGCGGGGCAGTTTTGTGCCTGCTGCCACCTCGGAGGCCCCACAGCTCTGCAGGGGCCAGCACTGCAGGGTGAGCGCCTCAGCTCAGCACATCCACCGGGAACTGGCATCCGAGGGAAATCACTCGCATTTCCGAATGAAAGAGCGAGCAAGAGACTGCAACTTAAAAATAATTATTCAAATAATGCAGTAAATTATTACGATCCGAATGGGTGGCTTTTGTTAATACTTTATAGTTCTAGATCTTCTCAGCTTCGTTATGTATTTTTTACAAGAGCTGAAATGTTCTCTTTTTAAGCCGTGCTCTGTAATGAATTACGAACTTTCCTCAGGGTAAAGCAGACTAAAACAGCTGTTAAAAAAAGTAACTGAATCACAGTTCCGATTAAGCCCAGCAAACAAACATTTTTTTGGCTACAGACACTAGAGCTGCTAGGGGGTTTAAATAACACCAATACTTAATTTCCACACCAAGTTTTGATTCTTTTCACTGCACATGCCTTGGTAGCTAAGTCTTTAAAATAGAGTTTTAAAACAGACCTCCCACATTTAAAAGCGTTAATTATCATTTATGCCAAAGTTTGCCTCTCTTCATCAATTCAGTTAAATTCATGTAAATTCAATTTCTTTTTGCAGTAGCACTATGTATTTTTAGATTAAATGTGTAACACTTATTAGTTGCTTTTTAAGACACCTTGCATTAGATGAAATTCCTCTATTGCAAGTTTTGTTACTTGGCATTACCACCAGGGCAATATATTATGTGGCAGCAATGGCCTGCGAGCCAGATACGGCCCCTGGTCACTAAGCTTAGCTCATGCAGACCACCAGCCCCAGCATGGGGTCATCTAGCCTGATCCAGCAGCTTCTGTTCAGGCTAAGATGGAGCGTCCCATGCTGGGACAGGCAGCCTCTTCAGGCTTCACCCCCATGGTTTCCATATGTTTTCAAATAAATCTCCCTGTCCTGTATTTTATAAATTACTCTCTCAAGACATGCAAAGCGAGTAAAGTCCAGATTTTCAGTCCTTCTCTTTGTGGGATGTATCTATGTATTTATACATATCTGTACAGAGATATATGGATAGCTATGACAGAGAGAAAATACTTTTCGAGACAAAAAGAAAAGGGGAAAGGACAGTTTTTCTTTTAGGACACTGAAAGGACTTATTTGAACCAGAAGACCAGACCTAAAGCCCTCAGGCATGCTGGAAGTTCAGTCCTGTGAATGTAGTAATTTATGCAAATTTCTAAATTATAGGGAAGGAGCATGACAGTTGCAAACCATTTCAATATATTGCTAATTGAAGCATTTTTCATGCACATAGCTATAATGAAACTGTGATCACGAGGACTCTGTAAAATACAAAACCAAAAGCAATAAAAACAAAGCCTTCAGGTTATGGTAATTCTTCTGTAACAAGACATGTGTGGGCAACTGGTGATATTTTTTGTAACTGATAACAAATATTTATTTTTTAAAAAGCCTTGATGTACAAACATTCCATTAAGTTTCTTACAATTACCCAGTATACATAAAGCTGGCAGAACTGGACCCTGAATAATGAGAGTTGTAAAAACACCAATGTGTACATAGCTATCTACATTCCAACCCAAGTTTCAGCTAGACCAAATTATATCCACAAATACACAATTATTGCAAATATTTGTGCTGGTGAAGCTCAGCTGCTGCTTTCTTTGTAAGACATTATTTTTAGATTAAACACTGGCTAAAGAATCTCTTTTACTACATATTTGTTTACTAAATTGATCATTTGAAAGTTGGACTCCATCTACTACTAAAACCACACAGCCAATTGCTTTTGTTTTCTAACTGGATAACATGCACTTAAATTAGTATCACACAAACGTTACATACTTCATTGAAATGTTTGTAAGTTCATGTTGATGTTAGTTATAGAGGCTGGCCAAGTAGAATCTAAAAAAATACCACTTGACTAATATTATTAGCACACCAACTGTCTTGTATTTTAAATTACAATATAATACAAAGTGGTTTTGAATGACTGACAGAGCTAAAGATCTTCACTAGGTAAAATTGGCTAAGCAATTGATTAATTCCTAATTTTGCAAATTTCATAATCTGATTTGTAAGGTATTTCACAAATACAAAAAGAAATTTATTCACTGATTTATTGTACTGCTTTCCCTAACTGTAGAGTGATATGTTGCTATTTAAGAGGAAGAGCATTTTATCAAAAAGCCACATGTTCTCATCTGTCCAAGAGTTTCTTATTGTTTGAAATGCTTGGCTTGTTCACATCAAATCAATGGGAACTTCGCAACTGATTTCAGAGACGGCACGAGCAATCCCTACATGCAGTCAGAGACTCTGCATGTAAAATGTAAAGACAAAAGAAAAAATATACTCCACCAGGCAACCATTCCCCCATGCTCCACTTTTAGAGAAGGTGAAAGCAAGCTTTGCTGATGAGGAAAGCATTCCTCCTCTTTCAGGCCACTGCCGTTTTCAGCTGACAGACTCCAGCGTGCCATCATCTGTCTCTGTCACGGGTTCCACCGACTCCTACTGAGAGCCAGCAATGAGCATCAATCCTCAGCCAAACAGCCTGCCAGCTCTCTGAGATGGGAAAGCTGGCTTTCTCCACCCGCCCACTCTCTCTTACCAAAACAGGAACACAGTAGACAAGGATAAAGAAGTAGCCTGTGCAAAGGTCTGCAGGTCCATCACAGCATGAGAAGTTGAAGTAAAAAGTTATGTCAACAACAACAAAGAAAAAACAAATGCTTTGATGTTATGAATAGCTGCTGATGCAGAAGGTGAGGCACGCTGCGTGCACTGTAACCCCTTCCTCCTGCCTTCTCCACACATGTGCCCGCTCCTCAGGGAAAAGTAGCCACAGAGCCACTGGTCATTCCTACTAGTTTCTTTCCAGTTGAACTCCTCCAGAATGAACAAGCCTTTATTTTTTAGGAAACACTTTATTAGAAGTTATGAAAGCCTTGCAAGCATGCTCTTGATGGCTCTCTAATGGGACTCTAAAAAATGTTTTATACCTCTATCAATAGTTGTCTTCATAAACTTTTTTTTTTTCAATCTTTACACAAAATCACAATTGTCACACCTTTTCATGTTTTCAATTTGACATAAAGGAAACTCCTAATGGGACCTGGCGTGAATGATTCTGCTTACATCCAAGAACCTCCAGTATGTAACAGGCAAGTTCATCTGACTCCAAACTTCTTCATAATTACTATAGGAAGGAAAACAGAATACATTTTCTTTTTCTTCAACTAGAATCCTCCTCAGATTACTGCAGGACATGACTGTTATCCAGAAAGAGTAAGTATTTCTAAATTGGTTGCAGAGACAGTATGCAACATTGTATTTATTCTTTGGTTTGTTTTTAAAACAACCTTTGGATACAGTCAGACAGAAAGTCAACAGAACATATCATCAAGCACCACAAAACAAGTTGCAGTGCCCCAAATCAGATTTACAATCCATAATAAAAGACCAAAAGCCACAACAGCATCCAAACACATCATCTCTAAGATGTCAAGAGCATTTCCAAAGTCCTAGCTCACACCAATAGCAAAGAATTTTTTACAGTCTCCTAAATGATGCTACAAAATCAGACATATCCCACGTACAATGAATACATAAACTTGTGTTCACATGTGTTTGGGCAGGGGGGTTGGGAATGTGATAGACTTGACCAAGCCAATTCAGGGAAAAATCCCCTTCCTGCCCTCAAACCTCAAATCTAGCAAAAAGTTTAATGCAGAAGGTGGGAGCAGAACATGGCATCAAAGGTGCCTAAGAAAAGTCAACTTGGAGGAGCATCAGTATCCTCAAGCTACGTCTGATCGCTAGCTGAGGCCAATCCAATATTTCAGAGAAAAATGAAAGATGCAACAACTCAAAAGCCAAATTACTATGTTACAGTGGAAAAAAATCCTTCGAAATAGTGGAAATTTTAAAGCATGGTATGAAAATAATATAGACTACAAATAGACAATAATTTATGAAAAATTATCAAATCAGTATGCTTTTTATTCTGCTGTCTTTTTGAGAGAATTATAACCTGGGACTTCTTTCTCTAATAGAGAGAAACTACTTACACCACCACATATGTACAATATATTATATTGCATTCATGAATAATATATTAGAAAGTTTCCTGTCATACAAAAAGAAGAAAACACCTGTAGACTGGATGATTGTTTTAACCTGGTGGATGTGTGATCTGTGGATACGCATCTGGGGATCTGATGCTAACATAAAAGCATGAGATAACAGCTTGACTGCTATGATTGCAAGATAGAGAAGGAAGCTTCCCAACAGATGGATAACTGACAGGCTATAAAAGAATCGCTAATTATAAGAGAATTTGGGATAGATGGCAACAGTTGGACTTGATGATCTTAAAGGTCTTTACCAACCTAAACGATTCTGTGATTCTATGCCTAGGTTTTAAGACAGTAATTTAAACATACTGGCCCTGGAAAGCAATTATTGCACAGAAAAACAATGTATTCCATTCCAAAGAAGCCCTTAATCCATGTTTAAACAAACTCTACACTAAACAGACTTCTGCCTGAACACCTGCTTTTACCACAGGATTTGGAGGCTTTTGTGTGTTTTTCAATTAAAAGACTAATATTTAACTTCTGGAGGGAACAGCAGGGTCTACTTGTTCAGGGAAGAGATTAAGAATTAAAAAGTTATGTTTTTATCACACTGCAGATGCGAATCAGAAGTAAAACTAGAAATCCAATTGAGTGAAAACTAATGTGATCCGTATTACAATCACATTTCAGACTCGCTGTGGATTAGAATGGATCAGTAGCATGGCCGCAGTGTGGGGGTGAACAAAGATTAATTCCTACTCAGCCCAAAAACCCCCTTCCTCCAGCCCTCTCAGGGATTCACCACCTGATATCCTCCTCGTCACTGCTGTAAGCAAGTGGTTAGAGAGGGCAGAGAGCGGGAGGACTCAGGATTTCCCCTGCCACAGCCCGGCTCCGCACACTCCTCCCAGGCCACAGCAGCTGTTTGCCTACGAACATGGCATGAAGCAGCTGTTCCCAAAGGATGCGGATGATGAACTGCACCTCTGAATCATACTTACGAAGGGAAACGGTGGCTTTACGTGACCACTGGCAAGTGCTTTATCTCATGTCCCTCTATTAAGTACTCTGCAGAGCAGGGCTAAGTCCACAGGACAGAAGGCTCTTTGAATCGCTGTACCAGGAAAAAAAAACAGTCCTCCGAGCTCAGGATAAGATGCAGCCCCCTTTGGCTTTGAAGTTGTTTCCATAATTTCTGAGACACTGCTAGTTATATACTCAGAGCTCTTGAAAATTCAGTGATGTAAAGAAACATCAAGGAAATATTTGTAAAATACTGGCCAGAAGAGAATCAGACCATTTGCACACTGCCTTCCTCTGAAGGGAAGGCTCTCGAGAAAAAAAATCTTTTCTAGACTGCAACTTCATTTAGACAGTGCTCACTGAAACACAGGAGATGTGTCCCCATTTACTGTAGTTCAGATCAGCTTTAAATCTTTCAGTCTAACACATATTATTACAATTTTACTATCATTATTTGCAGACCAATGCACCATATACCCAAACACAGACGTCAAACAGTCACCACATTTTCCCCCCCTGAAACTTGAATATTTTTTTAGCAGTTACGCACAGAGCAAACTTGCACACAGATCTTAATCTTCCTTTAAAGACACAATTAAATCATACTGCTGTCTGAACACAAATCAATATCCTTCCCTTTCTCATAAGACCCTCTTACTTTTTAATATTTTTTTTTTTAAAGAATACTAACTGCAGCATTTAGGCTTCAATGAAACAATTTCATAGGTATATTTTACTTACCATGGTAAATTTTTCCCTCCATTCTTCTCTCTCCTCTTGTTCTCTTTCCTGTTCTGACCCTTTTAAAAAAACGTCTTTAGCTTGCTTTCTTCTACTATCTGCTGTGGGTAGTGTGGGTAGAGAAAAGATATAGAAGCTGATTCCCCTTTTACTGTTAATTTCACTGCCAGTTCAGCCCCTCACACAGTATGAGAAACAAGACCATCATTGCTTATTGAATGTCATGCACAAGTAGCAATTATATGCCTTTCTCATTCCGTCCCCTGTGTTAACAAACAAATATTCGTACGGCCTTGACGTGAAAGCTCTGGACACCCCGTCTTCACAGTCAAAGAAGTCAGAGAGGTTAGACACTGTATAAAAATGGGAGCTTAATGAGAGGTCTCTTAAATGTATGAAACAGAAGGTTCATTAGCCAGGCTAACTGAGATTTCTGAACTTTTTCTTCTGCTAACATGTCCTGCTTCCTACCCAACTCCTACATTTTTTTCAGTATGACTACCAGTTTTACAGTGATCTCACGTTCATGGTTAATACACCTTGACTTCGCTTCAAGTCACAATCCCTCAGCCCTGCTTTAGTTTTCCATATTATTCTTTTGGGAGCAAAATCTGGAAATTCCTAGAGCAGATTTGAAGAGCAGCTTGCTAAAATAACTGCCCATACCTGTCATCTCAGTATTAGGATCGCATTACTAAAATAAGAAAAAAATCCTGTTAGACCTTCAGAGAATTCAAGTTGTTTTGTAATCTAAAGCAGCACATGACAGCAGCCGGAGATGCCCCCGTTAAACTGGAACTACATACTATTGAATAATTTGCTTGTATTTATTTTTATAATAATAATGACTACATTATGCCATTCAATATGAAAGCAAAGGAGCAGTTCTTATTTACTGTACCCTACAGCCTCCTACTATTAACGTGACATTAAAAAAATGCTACAGAATACATTTATAAATAAAACAATTCTATATGTGCATACCTAAATCTTAGAATTACCTCTACTGAGATTAAGGGACTGTCTGGGTTAGGTCAAATCCTGTATGGGTGAACTCTGAATAAGGTTGCAAAACATCAAAGGACATCTTTAATATCTGACTTTAATACGTTTGCCAAACTTTATGTCTTTTCTTACTTCAGCTGGGTAACAGATGACCATTTCAACATATTTTACTGCTTTATAATAATCACCTTAGAGATTTTCTCTTTTTTCCTAAGAGAATGAAAGACTTTTTTTTTCTTCCTTAAACATTTTTTTTGCCACATTCTCATTATACAGAGGGGGGGAACAAAAAAAGATGCATTGTTAGAGGTAAGTAAGTACACTGTTGGCGGAAGGTTTTTGGTCACTTGTTTATTGGCATTTCTTAGAGCTAAGAGCTGGGTACTTCTGAGTAATTTCTTCTGTTAGTCGCCTTCCATTAAAAATCTCTGCCAAATCAAAGACAAGAAAGTCCATGTATTTTTTACCTAGAACTAACTTTTGTGAAAAATGGTTCTCCAAATGGGAGGACAAATGAATTCTTCCTAGGATTCTGAACTCCTGATGACCACCTTACTCCTACAAGTAAACTGACCACTACGGCTTAGGCTAAGCACAGTAAATGACTACTTTCATTAGGTTTCGTGCTATTCACATGCTCAATTTACCAGAATTTAACTATGTTTATAAAGGCAGTGTGACTTAAGTGAATTCTTAAATACTCTGCTAAAAGCATATGAAGTCAGGTATTAGACATCCCCTCTAACACTGCATGTCATTCTGGTTGAAAATTTTGAAGCAATCGTTCTATGAAACTTTGATATGCTTTTATAGCACAAAGAGTGGCCTGGACAGGGTCACGAACAAACTGTATAATTTTAAAGCCCATAACCCTTTTCTGTCACTTAATCACCATTATTGATAAAAAAATAGTCTTTAAAAATAACTACAAAAGAAGTATCGTGGGATAAGGTACGTTTCAAAAAAGCATACTGATCAGAAATACCAATGGCAAGTAAAAATGCATTACTTCAACCATGCTGTTGAAGAGAACTGTCCTGTATCACTTCCACAGTTATTCAGGCTTGGCACACTGTCAACTTTTGCCATATGGCTTTTTCTTCCCTTGTTGAAAGTGAATCTTTCTGTCAAAGAGCAGCTGTTCTAAATTATCACATCAAATTTTAACCTTACAGTAGACAACCACTGAACCCACAGATTCATGACAGTGAAATAGTTCGCTTCCTTAACCTATGAAGGATTTGTCGTTGCTTAGGTCTATTTCTGCCTTAGCAGAAGGGCTACACCAATTGTCAGGGTATCCAATGCAGGCAGGTACTTAAAGCTGAAGCTACAAACAAATGCTAGGCAATGAACTTCTCATCTTCTCTCCCTAAAAAGACTGTGTGAAGTTCAAGTAATTACATTCCTGTTGGGCTATCAAGAATAAAACTGCAATTTCAAATGCAAAGAAAATGAGACATTACAAATGCAACCCTTCTTATTCAGTTTGTAATCCAAAGAAACAGCCAATTCTGATACGTCTCCTGCAGCCTAAGCGTTTCAATAAAGTCTGATATCAATTACCGGTTATTTAGATGTCTGCCAACAGCATGTTTTGACAACATCTTGTGCTTCATGCTGAGGAGCGGCAGACATATAGAAGATTCTTGTCGTCTTGTACTCATCTTTCAAGATGGTTCTTACTTTAAGAGCATTTTCATCGAACATTATCAAAACGTACAGCTCTCACTACAATTGCTCTCTATTAAAGTCTAGTACCAGCTGTCAGTTGTAATGCAACCCCCTGTTAGCCTTTATAAGTTCCACTCTGGAACTAATAAGGGATCGTCAAATAGCTCTCTACACAGACGCGAGCGGCAGAGAAACCGATGGAAAAAGCGCGTGTTCAATGAATTCGCACCGACAATACAATCTTTGTGCAACTCGGAGCTAAGCTGATATTGAAAGTCACCAAAGACAGTACAAGCAAAACATGCTCGGGATGATACTATTAATTTAGTTTTTAATCTTTTGAAAGCCTCCAAAGAAGCGAAGCCATTAAAATGAAAAGGTTAAGAAAATGCCAGCAAGATCCCTTAGGATTCTCTGCAATAGACATCCGTAAGATATTTGCAGTAAAATCCTGTACAAAAATTCAACAGTAGTGGTCTTGAACATGTAAGTGTCAGAGAACCAAGGCGAAAATGTCTATGTTAAGAAGAGGAAGCAAATGTCTCGCACATACTTGTTAAATTGTAGAGAGTCTGGACCAATATGCAGTATATTCCACTACTTTGTGGAAGGTTTGTTGTTTTTTTTTTTTTTGTTCGGGGTTGAGGGGGGTTGTTGCTTGAAAAGCAGGTGACGGGATGAGGAAGAAATTGCCAAAATACACACAATGCGGCACAGCAAGCACCACCTCTAAACCGGTAAGAGATCTGGATTGAACAAACATACAGTGCATCTGTATTAAGTTGCATGTTGTGAGTCATTAACACTTTTGCCAATATTTCATTTTCTGAGTGAATGTTTCCATTTCCCAACTAGTTTCAAATACAAAAATTCAATTCTGAATTACCTATTTATGTCATATGATGACACTGTAGTACTGAACAACTTGGAGATAAGTATTAGTAAGCTTTCTTAAAGAACACTAATACTAGGTTCCTAATCACTGAACATTAAAAAAAAAGAGAAATATTTATAATCAAGTTTTTGTTTAAATATTTCTATCACAATCTGCAAGAAATTTAGTAAAGAGTCTTCTCAAGTAACTACAGAGCAATGAAACAACACTTTTCTAACTTGAGAATCTGTATAATGCCGTATCGAAAAAAATCTCTCTTCTAGTAATTTCAGAATGTTTCTTTTTAATTTTTGCTGGTTTAGGACATGTGACAAATGTGCTCACAAACCATAAGATTCTGCCCAAGAAATTTTACCTTTAAAATGTGCGTTTTAAATCTACAGCTTATGATTGACAAATCACAGAATATTTTCAAAATTTGTAACAGTCAGAAAATGTCATATAAAAAGTTGGCTATGATCTTTCCAAAGTATTCAGTGCAGCATAATTCTTCCCCTATGAAAAATCATCTGGATATCTCTGACATAACTTTCGTAAGAGTTAAATAAATTCTAAGCAGGAAGGTAAATCCTTCATTGTGTGCTCTGTTTATGTACTTACAGAATATAAAGTGGATGAAAACAATGAATATTTTACAAATAAAGTGATTCATAATTTATAGCTGCTGTCATTTTAGTTTACTAGCTTGAAAGATTAAGTGTCCCTTTTAAAAGGCATCTCTCTCACTTTTTAAGATCAAAACAATACTTCAAACAAAAGGAAAACGAATACACATCAAACCTCTGTTTTAAAAAACACGAATCCCTAGCTTTTTCAGATTTCATGTAAAAGGAAACTGTCTTAATAGTTCTATTATTATATGATATATCATATGATCAGTTCCTACATTTTATTAAACCTAACTGTCCCTAGACAGAGCCTAAGAGTTAAAACCACACACTTTTGTAGTGTAAGCAACACATCCAAGCTACTTGGCTATTTCCAAGGCAACATGTTATCGTCTTTGCAGTTGCAGCAAGCACTTGTGCCTTCCACCTGGTTTCACTTGCACAAAGTTGAGTAGTTCCTCCCAGTACCTGTTTCTCTTTACATGTACATTTATCTTTTATCTACTGATACAAGCAAGTAAAAAGTATATTTACTTATGCAGAGACCAAATGGTTATTTAAAGCATAGGGGAAAAAAAAAAGAAATATAGAGAAATGTTTTTCATCCTTAGTATTAATGATGTTTTACATATTTTTATCTCAAGTACAGCATTCATTCTACTGAAAGAATTAAGTAATCTATGTGATGGTTCAGATATAGCAGCCACAGATGGCATTCCTTTCCTATCTCCATAAACTCAGAGAGAGAAATATGATTTAGGATATGCTTACTATACAACTTGAAGCACTGAATAATTTAGTGTTAGGGGAAATTTTGTGAAGTTATTTTTGCAATAACCAGGCACAGTGGGTGAACTTCACCTCTCCCTCGTTTACCCCTTACCTCCTTTTCTCCCATTCAATCCACCTGATTAATTGCTAAAAATTAGATACATAAGGAAGGACTGTTAGATTACATTCGTTTTTTTCTTCTGGATTTGTTATAGAAAATGTGTCAGTCACTTGTGGTTCAAACTTACAATTTTATTAGATAGTATTACATAGGAAATTTACAATTCAGACTTACTCAATTCCAGCAACTAAAATCTAGAAACTATATCTTGAAACGATAGCATGCAGAAAATGTAATTCTGTGCTTTTCCAGTCATTCTCTTCAGGCCCACCAATTTAATTTTCCATTTGATAACTGGAGCCACAAAGCTTGTTTTCGGTCTAAAGGGTCACCTGTTGGAAGTATTCAAAAGAACATTCAAGCTCACTCGTACTTCCACATGGATAAACAATTGCCCACTGCATGTGTGCTAATTAAGTATATCATCATGAAAAATATCGTTCTCCATGTCCAGCTAGTCTTTCTGACGTGCGTGAAATAAACCAACAACAGAACAGACACATTCAGGATGGAAGAGATTTATTAGTCCAAGCCTGCCACGGCAGGATTTCCTTTATCATCTGGTTACTGCATTTTTAGAAAACATCTCCTGAAATGAGGCTTCCATTATTTCTCCGAGGAGATTTCCAGATTATTACAGAACTAAAGACATTTTTTTCTAACATTTATCCTACGTTTTCCCATTTATTTTCATACTATTAGCCCAACTAACCAACCTTCACATCGTGAGATCTATTTCCTCTCCGTAACGTTTAAAACAAAACTAAGCCTAGCTTCTCCACATACAAATCACTGGGCAGGTGATGTGAATGCTCCTTTTCTTTTACTGATCTTTGGGCTGTTCCAAACACCGTGCCACTGCATAATCTCCTGGTGTACTTAAATAGCACATGTAACCCTCATAGCCCTTTTCGTAAAAATCACATTGTTTACTCTGAATATGTACAGAGACAGTCAAAAAGGATGAGTAGAGGTATGGAGCAATTAGCCTGTCCTCCAAATAAGAAGGCACTAGTAGAGAGGGACAGTTGGGAAAATGAGTATTAGAGATGAGATATTAGACATGAAAGAGATCTAGAAAATTGTTAATAGAGAAGCTGAAAAGGGAACAGTTATTTTCTCACTATACAAGGAAAACCTTATCCAACTGACTTAAAACTGAAGGCTTAAACCAGCAAGAAGATATGTTTTTCACACAAGTTATGGCATTGATTACCATAAAATCTTACAGAGACTAAAAATATAAATAAGTCAGAAAAAAGACAAATTAACAGGTGACAGGTCACCGATTCCTATTATACATAGTTTTTCTTACAAGATATATCTTAAATCTTAGGAAGTCAACAGTTAATTGGCAGAAGCTGAAAGGTATACCCAGTAATGCAGCTCTTTATGCAGTTTCTTATACTTTTCCTTAAGAATCTGCCATTAGCCACTGTCAGAGAAAGAATACTAAGGCAGATAAAACTGATCTGACCTACTATGGCTGTTCAATGGGGAACACATGGAAAAGATGAGTTAACCTTGTTGACTGGAGAATAGCATGGAGACTATCAGAAAGCATTAGGTTCAGTGTGCAGCTCCAGCCAGTTGTTTTTTTTTTCTAATTAAAACAAATTAAAACACTGTAATTCTAAGAGAGGAGATGCTACAAAGATGTAGTTTGGCCAAAATGGCACGAAGACAATGATGAAATATTACAGTAAGATTAAATAGACAGGATCACTATGATGCAAGCGCTAACAAAGATGTAGTAACAAACAGTCTACAACAGATGACATATACCATATTTAGTTAACTAACATATGTTTTAGCTAAGGGGAAAAAAAAAAAAGTATGAAAGAGGCTTTTCCGACATGCTCGCTGATGCATCTTACCTTGCCTTATACAAACCTACTCCCTCCAAAATACTGAACGGCTACAAAAACCTTTGCTAGAGGAGGCGTTAAATCTTAAGCTATTAACCCAAAGTATACCATGAAGACCCGAATTCCTCAAGGTGAGGCATACAACTCACTTTTGAGAAATCATTTCTCCACACATGCACAATAATGAGGACGAGGATGGTCACAGCCAAATTGGTCCTGATTCTTTAACTGACTGACAGGTACGTATCACACGTGTAAAATACTTATTAGTTGGTAGGACTCAGAAAAGAACAACAATCTTTTCAACAAGAACCAGTATTCTGAGTAAAGCCAATACTCCAATCTTGGCTTTTCAGAGCTTAGATACAAATATGTTAGAAAAACATACATGTTTTTATATGTACATGTATCCCAATAACAAAAAAAGGCTTGAGCCTTATGTCATCTTTTCCTCGTTATGCAGAGAAAGGGAAGCAGTCGTGGAAAATGGTACAATTTGTGTTATCTGAGGGCATGGCTATGCCTTAATATTTTTCCAAGTACCAAGAAAAGCTGTTCTGAATGAAACTTAAATAGGCTGATAGCATACCATCAGGTCCTTCATTTTAATCATTAGTGATAATCTCCTGCTAATGCAAAATGATATTGTTTCTGAAAGCAGCATTACAGAAACAAAATAAATCAGAGGCAGTCTGAATGTAGGATCAAGCAGTGACAGACACTAAGTTGTTGAATGCTTCCAACTACTGTGAAGACAAGAATTTCTATTATTTATTAGTCTTTCAAACTTCAGCTGAAACATTTTTTCCCTAAATTATGACCTCATTCCAGCCCATGCTTGTAACACCATTTTGGATCTTCTTTAGACTCTACAATTCTATCTCTACTGCCCTTTGGTTGACAAAAACAAAACAAAACAAAAAAACAACCAAACCCAAAACCTTAAACCCTAACACCCTAAAAGAAGGAGCAAGAGAAGGGGAGAAGAAGAAGAAGAAAAAGGAAAGGAAAGGTGCAGGAGCAGCCTTAAACCTGAGGTCAAAACTGAACTTTTTTCTGAGCTTCCCAACTCCTGCTGAGTTACCGATGCTGACAAAGGGGAGGTTTTGAATTACTGACTGCTTTTAGAGTGCCACTTCAATCACACCACACTGAAAATATTTTATAAATATGACTTCCCATAAAAGTTAGTAGAACATTATATGTTAAATCAGAATAAACCAGAAGGACTGGTTGCTATTGTTAATGGTTTCATCATATATCACTCCCTTGATCAACAGTTGGTGAGGAAGCCAAAAAAAACAAAAGGGGTTGGGAAAAAAAAAAAGAAAAATAAAGAAAAAGATAGTAGTTCCAGGGTCTGATTTTATGCCTTCCAAATCATGTATGATATACTCACACATGTATGTGAACTCACTCCTAATCTCTGCAGAACTCAGTAGGAGCTGCCTTGCCTACCCCAAGCATCTGAGAACCTGTTTCTAATAGAACTATTTATTTTATTTTACTTTATTTAGCTCAACTTTTGCTCAATTGTAGCCTGACACTTTCTGGAGTGATTGGTTTTTTGTGCTCATGTATAACTGAAATTCTAAACCAACATCTTTCAACCATTTACAAGTACACAGGCTCTATAGTAAGCAAGACTATACACAGTCATTAAAAATTCTAGCATTTTTAAGTGTAGCTATAGGAGGCCCTAGATAAAGCATTTCTGAATAAGAAATGGATTCAGCTCTTAACAGAAGAGTCTAACTTGTTTTTTTAATATCGGTATCTAACTGCAGAAAAGCATACTCAAAAGAATCAGCTCCCCAGTTTATTCATTTTGAGGGCAAAACCAATTTAAAATCTACTTAAAAGCAAAACCAAACAAAACACACTCTTACCACTTTCCTCTCACACCTCCCTGGCATTTTCTGAGAAAAAGTCACCTTAATGAGAACAACAGTTTTCACAATGACCTGGCTATGGTTTTGGTGGGCTCTTAGTAGCTGCCCAGGACTTGCCTGTTTGACATAAAGATTGCTGTAGGACCGATGAAAAAGGAATAGATGCTCTCTCAACTAGGTTCAGAATACTTTAAATTTCTGTTCTTATGGATATATGCATACACACATGTACACAAACACACATACACATACACCATGGTAAATATCTCAGCTACTACTCCTTCCATCCATGGTATTTCTAGATATTACTGTTTAACTTTTACTTAATTATTTAACAAAAGACCCTTTGCCACAGCCAGCACCCTTTAAGGCACTCTGTGAAAAGAGGTTTAAGATTCAACTAGCAAAAAACTTCAAACCATACCTTTGTAAAAAGCAAAATGTAGACCACCATCATTTTGATTCATATTAAAATTAGGTAAATATAATACGCATTTCTCTAACGTTTAGAAGACCATTTCTGGAAAAACTCAAAATCCCTGGTGTAGTCTTGTTCTTGGGAGCATTCACATAACCACAGTTTGCAGAAACCAAAAGTTTGGAGAAAATTATTTTGAGTTAAATACATGAGTACTCATGAAAATGCAATTTTGAAGTTCAAGTATTAATTTTTCAAATGTATCTGCATTTAGGGACTGTGCTACCTGACACAACACTACCTTTTTTTTCTGACCAATCCCAATTAACCAACACAGCTCAGTAGCAAATATTATACATCAAGCCACAAAGTTTTTTTTTAAAAAAAAAACAAACCCAAAACAAAACACACACACCAAAAAAATCAAATATTCTGACAGAAACAACGCATTTGAGAAAACTATGATCTACTGAAAGAAGTCCAAGAGTGGTGAGAGACTAGATTTGCGACATGCTGTAGCAAAAAAATCAGTTGTTGACCCTTATTAGGTGTTTTTAGCAAATTATATTATTTACACAGATTAAATAAACCCCATTTTCATGGTGATTTTATGAACTAATTTATTTCTCTCAGGAATTTGGAGAAAATTAACAAGACCCAATATCCAGAGTAGGGACATAAGGTGAAGCCCCTGTTAATAATTGAACTATGAACATGGAGCGCATTGTTACCTTGGCACGCAAAGCCTCTTTCTTCATAGCCAGCATTACACAAGCACTTCCCTATGGGCACTAGCCATTCTCCTTCTGTACTGCAATACATCTTGGGTGGCTCTTCCTCCTTGGAATGATTGACACAAGAACCCCGCACCTCCACCAGTGACTGGGAGTCCATGGGTACCGTATCTGGAAACATGGCGAGGTTCTTGACAGTGAAAGGGCACTTTTTGAAGTACACTCGCACCGAGACTAAGGCAACACACGCACCTACATCTTGAAAAGCCAAGTAAAAGCCTTTCCTGCTGACAGGCCCCACCTCACGGACTTCTGTATTCAGCTTGAGAATTCGGTCCCCAAGATCCATTTGGGTGAAGCTCTCATCAGCTGCAATGGTGTCAATCTTTGTAAACTGATGCTCTCTGAACTTTACCAAATGGTCATCATCGGACTCCATATAATACAGATTGAAGGTCTCTTTGCAAGTGCCCAGAACTAGAGGGATACTATTGCAGTCCCTCAAGGTAAACTTGAGCTCCACATATATCTTCTGAGCTGAATTGCGTGGAATCCAGTTTGTTCGCAGCCAATTGTTTTGACTATGATCCATAACATTGCACACTTGGTAAGTTCTGATCGGAGTGTAATGCTCATCAACACCACTAATCTCTTCCCACTGGAAAAAAAAAAAAAGAAAAAAAAAGGAAAAAGGAAATATTTTAAGATTAATTATTATACCAATAAAAATCACATTTAGAGACAAAAGCTGCGAAAAAGCAAAAATCATTTTGCTTGGACATCACTATAAAATAGACAACAAAGTCTGGTTGAACTTGCACTTACTTTTTTCCTGTTAAAACATATAAATATCTTAAACGAACACAGGATTCACCATTAAGAAGCCAGTTTTTACCAAGTTATTTCAAGGTGGCATGAAAGAGATACTACAGCTGTTTTGCATTATCAGAAACCTGTGATCTCTTAAACTATATGCAGTGCTGTCCTTTCGATCATGACCCCAATATGTCTTTACTACAACCACACTCACCTCAAACAGACGAGGTTCACTAGGACAACACCACATTTTCACTGTTAGAACCAAGTTGTATTTCAAAGTTTAAACAAGACTTAAAATCTTACCAAACAAAAGCCAATGGCTCCCACTGAAATTCCATGTAGTCACAAGAAAATGTTACAGTTTTAAATTTGTTCAAAGCATGACAATTGATTTTGCTTGGGATATATGTCCTCTGGACAAACAGTCAAGCTTAGCCCAGTTTCCATTAAAAATTACCGCCAACTTACTGTGTCTTGGTTACTTAATTCTTCTGTGGACTATAGAGACTATAACGCTAAAACGGTTTTTGAAGACTACATAGTCATCATTTGTTTTTACATCAGTCATCAGCTGACAAACTTACTTGACCCAGACAGGGAAGGAATGGGTTTCCTATTTGTGAATTACTCATGTACCAGTCCTACCTGATTTCTGAAGTCAGGCTTACTGGAGAGGAATATTTACCAATCACAGGAAAAAAGAAATCCTACAGGGGTAGTTAAAGTAAATATTTACTGTTAGTCATTTACCATACACAACTAAGTGACTTAAGATGCATCTTCATTCTCTTTCTCCCTGAATGGATGACTAGGACCATTTTTTTTAATTTGTTTTTTTTAAGATCATCATTCATCAGCTTTTATCCACACAAAAACTGCAGTTGTTCTATATTCCAAGTCTTAAAATGCAAAACGAAGAGCCTTACAACTAAACCGCAGGAATTAAAACTCTTATTACAATCAGCAATACCTGTTGCAGAATCACAACACTGCTGAAGTTGAAAGAAACCCTTCCAGATTTTCTAGTCCAACCCCCTGCTCATGCAGGGTCACCCAGAGCAGGTTGCTCAGGATCCTGTCCAGTCAGGCTTTTGAATATCTCCAAGGATGGAGACTCCACAGCCTCTCTGGGCAGCCTGGGCCAGCGTTTGATTGTACTTAGAGTAAAAAGGTTGGTCCCTATGTTAAATGGAATTTCCTGTATTTCTGTTTGTATCCATTGCCTCTTGGCCTTTCACTGGGCATCAGAGAGAAGAGTCTGGCTCCATATTATCTATATGCTGCCATCAGGCATTTATACACACCGGTAAGATCCCCCTCAGCCTTATCTCCTATCATGATAATGAAGCACGTACTAACAGAGCATACGGTGGCACAGCAGCTCCAGAAATCCCTGCTTCGCTGTCATCCACATACACAGCCTCTGCAAAACACACAAATGCTGCCCTATTCAACCAGATGCAGTGCAGCTGGGGAGCAGTAGAGCTTAAAACAGAGCTGCTGCATGGTATAAAAACTGAAGATGCGAAGTAGACAGAATTAAGTATGTTGTGAGAAATCACTGCCGCTCTTGGGGGAAGAAGACAAAGAAGAACTTCTACCAGGAAAGCACCTTCCCTCAAAAATCAAGTCACGTTAATGCTACATTTAAGATCTCAGACTAACAATTATTCATTTTACATAAGCACCTTTTGCTGAGGGATCTTAGTGTACTGCAGAGCAAACATTAGGAGAGGAAAGTACTATTCCCACTATACTGACAAAGAAGCTGAGGCGCAGCAGAGTTAACTGTCTTTACAGTCTCCTGGTTTTACAAGACATGCATCACACACACACAAAGAAAGAAAGAAAGGAAGAAAAAAAGTGGCCACATCAGAGTAACATCTGAGAGTTCTCAGTCCCAACCCACTGACTTAAGTAAGGTGTGCTACGACTAAAAGCTGGTCTGCACAATGAAATTGTCCACGCACCACTGAAGAGATGATTTTAAATCATGTTATTAAACCTGTAGATAAACCCAGTATAAATACTCTTCCTTTAATTGAAACAAAGTTTATTTTAGTTCACTTTACAGATCTGACTATACACAAGTTTTATCTCTTCCTGACTAGTTCGACAGAGTTAAAAACACAGTCTTGGATGTGTATACAGCAGTTGAAATGCCGTAGCAAGCCGTAATATGCTACGCTGCCAAAGAAAGCTAGCAGTACAGAGGCTTTCTGAATCAGAGTTACCACACTAGAGCTCACAGCCACTTGAGCGCCGGGCACCACGTGGCAGCCCATCATATAAGGACAAGCTCTTGCCTGCATAAGAAGCAGCTGGACCCTGGCTCCCAGCCTCTGCCAAGTTCCCAAAACTGAGTGGAGGGCCCTCCACTGACAGATGTCCTTGTACAAGTACAGCCCCGAGCCAATAATATAATCCTGTTGCAAAAAGCCATTCAGATGCTATAATTGCCTCCCATGAAGCTGGCTGTACCTATTTAACTACAGGTCTTACCTGGACAAATAAAAATTCAGTTACGACAACTGGATGAAACTAGATAAGATTATATAATGAAACATAATTTTATGGACATTTAAAGCAGCTCACACTAATTCATAAATGATCTACTTAATATCTCTTCCATATAATTTCTAATCAGTTCAACATATTTTACATGTCCAGTGGGAGACAGAAACAAAACTAGGAACTTGCAGAATTTAAAACATCTCCACAGCAGATGTTATTTCTCTGGACAAGTCCCATTGCAAATTTTTTTTCAGAAGTTTCTTATCCAACATGCTTGCACAGACAATTGAATGTAGATGTATGAATTGTGCAACAAAGGTAGCAGCCACTACTATGTTTTTAACCTAAAAGCTGCAACGTGCAATTATTACTTCATTAATTTGTAACGAAGACCCAATTGCTTGGAAACAATTGTAGATTGCCATGTCAGTCCACTTACATAAACAACAAAATTTCAAATCGACCATTTAATGCTGAAGCATTGCTGACTGGAAGCACCAGTCTCACACTGGGTGCTAACCTGACCACAATACTGTTACAAAACCATGGAGATTGCAGCTATCGCTTTAGAAAGAGTTAAGGTGAAATAAGTCACTGAAACTACAGAAAGAGCATCCAAAATCAGATGATGTACTAGATTCAAGTAGGTTTGCGACTTCAATAATTATGATGATCAAACTAAAAAACAAGCAGTACATTTGCGTTGCTCATACATTGCAACTTTTCCCAGTAAGCTGTCGTATGCCATACCCAAGTGATCTTTATTCTAAACAGATTATCAAGAACAGTAAGAAAATTTCCCTGCCATGACCCGTAAGTTTTTTCTATTAAGTAAGGTTTCTCAAACACCTATATTTGTAGTTGTTTTAATTTTTATTTCTGTACTTTTCTGTACTGTACTACTCTGAGCACTTTCTGTGTTCAACTTGGCTCTGTAAAGTTACAATGGTTACATAATTACTTTCTTTAAAAAATAAAAAAAGAGAGAGAGATATTCTTATTCCAAGGATGGAATCAAGGAAAGAAAAACATAAAACAAAATGCATGTTGCTTAATAAAATATTGAATGTTTTCTTATTTAATAACTATTGTCAATTGCTCCTGGGTTGAATTTGGGGGCTCAAATGAAGGTGAGCAGTCTTCCACTGTAAATCCTTATATATGACATTCATAGGGCATCCTACAATATAGGTCTTCTGAGGCATCAGTTATAAAGGACTTCTCAGCCCACACCTGTTCTGAACACACATAAATCAAAAAGTTCCGTATTGTTTTAGTGCTGCAAAATGCTAAACTCACGCCCACTTCAGATGAAGGGGAGTCTACACATGCCCTCTTTAGTGCAAAGTTGTGCTGTTTTAGCATCTCTTATTCTATTCCCAATATTGCTCTTGTAGAGCCACCTCCCCCTGATGCTGCACTTGAGCTCTGCTGCTTTTAGAAGAAAGTGTCAGATAGTACCCAACCAAGACTATGCCTCTCTCAGCATTTCTTTTCAGCACTAAAAATTGAGTCCAGTCTGCTGCAGTCTCAGCTTCCCCTCCTCTCATCTTCAGCTTTGCAGAACTATTCCCATCCCATGGAAAACTAGCGTGGGTGGGGGGCTAATTTCTATTGAATCAACTCTCCTAAATAGTACATCATGCAAGCACAAAAGAACTAGTATTTCTGCAGGAACAAGAATGTAATGCAAGGGGCAAGAAAGCACCCAGCAAGAAAGTATGGCCACCAAAACTTAGTTACCACGGAAACCACCTGGAACTAAAAAAAAAAAATAAATAAATAAAAAAAAAAAAATCTATTTCTGAGGGTACTGCATTTTCCCATACAAAATTTCATCTTGTTGAGGCTTTGCTAAGAGAAAATAAGAACAGTTTGCATTTTCATCCTCCAGACAGATGGAAAAGACAAACCAGAAGGTATCAGAGGAATAAGCAGAAAGATGAAGGAGAAGCTGTCACAAGGACACAGACAGACTCCACAGCAGCGACAGCAGAGAAATACTGCAGAGAATTTGGGCACAGGCACTTTCCCAGGAGTTAGGAAAGACCTGGAGAAGGTTACCTGAGCCAGGAAGGAAGGAACTGGCACTATGTAATATTGAGGAGGAAGGGCATTGGTGGGAGTTACGCTGAGAACTTAAAGCAAATTTGTTGAGATGCTGGGAGAACGACTGTATGAAAGATCTGTACTTATACCGTGTAAACCAACACGGGTGGGACCCAAACCTAATTCTCACCTCAATTATACGCAATTACTTGAGTAACTCTGGTCCATGAGGCATTACACGTCAGAAGTGTCCCAACTGGCATTTCTTATTTTCAGTACCGTGCAGCTACAGAATGAATGGATATTCATCAGTCCTGGCTATGTTTAGACTGGAAATTAGTAGCCAGTTTCTAAATACTGGAAGAATGAAGCAACAAGACCATCTTCCAAGCAGTCCAATAAGGAGGATAAATCCAATTTTTTTTACAAAAGAGATTTATAAAATTGCATCAGGGATTTTATCACAGCATGATCGGGGAGCTGGAAATCTGAGGCTGTGATATGAGGCTTTGGGTGCCGGATTTATTTCTATTGTCAAGAGAGAAGGAGCAGAGGTGTGACCACCATTTCTGAATTCACATTATTACACAGTACTTCTCTCATATTACTCTAATGCCTTCAGGCACCTTCAGCACTTCTGAAACTCATCCAGGAGAAGTGCCATAGCACCACTCCTTCCCCAGAATGTAATTCGACTTTTGGAAACTGTTCTTTTGTTTGCTTTTCATTTTTTAAACCTTCTTTGGATACTGTTAATGGCAGGAAACAAGAGAGAACTTTCAGTGGTACAGAAAAATCTCCGAGATCCCCAGCGAGAGGGTCTAACTCATATGCTCCCGTCATACTGACTGACAAAGTTGGGACAGAAAGGATTTTCTTTTCCAGAACATATCTAGCAGAGTGTTCTGGACTTCTGGCTTTGTGGTTTTTTTCTTCCTTTCATTTTCTTTACAAAAGGGAATGTACAGAAGTAAATGAAGGCCATTTCCTAGGACGCCATGAGCAGTCGCACTAAAAAGTTCCCTCTCAATGTGGGAATCTAGGACACGAGTGATCTCCTCAATTCTTTCATCCTTCCTATGGCATACTTCAGTTTTTGTGGCTTTTTATCCTTCGTATTAAAAATCTTAAGTTTACAGGAAGAAATTGAAGGCTATTTTGTGATTTACAATACAACACATATGCAACTGCATGATTCCAGTAAAGTAAATTTTATGTTTCAGTGTTGCATTACTATAAAACCCCTAAAGTATAAACTTCCCACTAAAAGTCGAGCTTGATAATTTTTCAAGGCCCCTATGGAACCCAGGCAGCTAACTCCCCGAGACTCCATTGGCAGTCTCAGGCAACAGTCTAACAATATTTATTTACAATTTTATCTTCCATTAAGAAACTTGCTATGATGATGTATTTGATATGAGGACCATTTCATGTAATGTCCAACCGTCCTTTAACACAAATTAATAATTCTAATAGTGGCTTAACCTGCAGAACCACTGCGCACGCTAGAACACAGACTGGGAATACAGTGCTGAGAAATCAGAACAAAAATAGGAACTGAGTGAAATTACTTCGAAACCTCAGAAAAACATCTTCGTATGCTAGGATGTCCCACCCTTGCTGAGCAGAGCAGTCCAATCATTGCTTATTTCTAAACTAATTTTAAAAAATGATTTTTTTTTTTGTCAGTGTAATTGCTTTTCACTATCTGTGAGGTGTTCACATAAGCCTCTACAGAACCACCATTCAAATTCTACCTGAAAAACACTTTTTGTTCTAATACTGAAAACTGACCCTGCTCTCCTCTACTGGCTCTTAATATTCAGTACCGTTTTTCAGCCAGCAAAAAAAAAAATCGCCTTTATTACGCCTTGCTGAGCAATGACAGAAAAGTATGCATTCCCGTGTATGCACACTTTCTGCCTTCTGCTATTTATTCAAGCAATTCCCTTCCCAAACAAAAAGATCATTATGATAGGAATCTCACATTTCAGATAGTCAGTGCATGCAACTTTTCAACATTTCACTGACAGAATACCAACTGGCTAATAATATTTTCTCCCCCTGCCCTCCCCCCCTTGGTTGCCAGACAATCACAATAAAAAAAGGTAAACAAACAAGCCACGCCACGAGCAACAGAATTCATGAAGCCTAGTTTCCTACAAATCTGTCTCTCGTACTTGGTCTCCAACATGGACTCTGATGTGTAATAAAAGGTGAGCGCAAAAAAGTCCCTTCCTCATCGGGAGCATTAATGCCATCCCTGTCTCTCTCCCCCTTCCTTTCTCTCCTCCTATTGCTTATTTTCATAAATCTTGCAGGGACTTAAGCCTTTGGAGACCTCTGCTCCTCTGCGAAACAGTTAAAATTCACCTCTGAATTCAAACTATTAAGTGAGATCTTCCTTTCCCTTGCATATACACACACTTAAATGCATATATGTCTGTGTAGTTTCCATTTTCTCCAGAGGTTATGCTAAAAACAGGGTAGCGTCTTCACACACAGGCCAAGCATAGTATTTGAAACTGCTAAGATTAGTGCAGACACTATGCATTTCTATTAAGGTTTTAAGGGGGGGGGAGAATCTATATTTGCAAGCAGAAAATCAAAATGGTCAAAATGTTCTATTATGAGCCTAAAGTTAGGCATATGAGGGTTTCATGCAGCACTTGGAAAATGCTGAAATGTTCCAAAGCTGCATAATACACGTTCAATTGCTATAAGTACTGAGGATCACTGATCAGCAGGCATTTGAGATATTACTCTATATTATACTAATACCATTTAGAATTAGTATTTTTCTCAGTGAGTAATTTTATATGAAATTAATTTTTTAACAAAAGGAAAAAAGTTACAGCTGGCAGTTCAGTAGATGTCCTGAGTACGAGCTTAAAGTAGGCATTCCTGGTAAAAAGTTCATTCTGTTGGAAATAAGGATCAACATAAAGAAGTATTTGACATTTTTTTTCCCCAGCTTTTCCAGAATTATATTTCTTTGTGCCAGAAATGTATAAACATTAAGTTCATTTTCTTGTTTTGGAAAATGAAAGTGCTACCAACAAACATTCTTAACCAAAGACATTCAGTTCCAATGACACCCTTGTCAAGTTGATATTACATTAAATAGCTTTGTGTATTTGTTACTGTAACAGTTAAGCATCCTTCAGCATTACACAGTGCGCTCTGCTATTTATCTTAAGTGTGGGAAATTAATCCTCACTGATACAAATCTCTCATTTGCTTTTTGGTGTCTATCTCACACTTGCCTAAGAATCCTTGATCTTGCTCTCAAGGGACATTTGCCATTAACTTTAATAAGAGGATGAGCATAGCCTGAGTTGAAATGTTGAAATAAAACCTCATCTCCTAAGAAAGATGCCTTGTGATAAGCAAGACTTTCGGAAAGGGCTAAAAACTGAAGAAACAATATTGGGCGGGGGGAAACCACAACAAAAAAGACAAACCATCACCATCACAGACATTTGTATCTTATTTATAAAAGAACCCAAAAGATCTACAAGTCATTTTCTGACAACTTTGTGCTTGTAACCTTAATTGACTGAAAATATAATTCATGTTAAGTATGAAACATCTGACATACTTTATACCATGGCAACATAGCAGGCCAAGATTGAAAGTTTCAGGCATGGGAATATTCACCACTTATTTAGATAACATTTATATTGGGGTTTTGGTTTTTTGGGTTGGTTTTTTTTTTTGTTTGTTTGTTTGTTTGTTTGTTTGAAAAAAGAACTTTGCATGAGAGAGTTTGACCTAAAAATCTTTCAGTATGATAATAGGGAATTATATCATAATTAAACATATGTATATATTTCAGTCTAACACTTTCTCTGCTGCACACTGTCCGATATTTCAAACACTTGCATCAGGCTGAAGCATACATTTGGGAAACAGGTTGCAGGATTTAAGACAAGATGAATAACTTTGATGCCTCCTTTGCTTTAGTACTTAGATCTTCTGTTGACTTTTTTACTGTAACATTAAATATGTCCAAATTCAGATCGTAAGAGAATCAAGCTTTCACATAATGTTGAACATGATTCTAATGTATCCTACTCAACTTCATAGCCAATACACAGAGAGAATGACTTTTTCAGTTACTTGAAAGTAAAAATGTATTTAAGGAGAGATTTCTATAAACAACAGCCAAAATTCTGAGGAGGAAATCAAACAGCCAACAAAAATTAGCACATATTTTAGGAGAGCTTGAGACTAGGAATAAAATAATTCAAATCTAACTGAGAACTGGAACTTTCCCATAGACTATATAAAAGTTTAACAAAACATTAACAGGATGCAAGAGCTATGAAAGCTTGCTATTAACAAAAACCCTGTAATGACCATATCATAGAAGAATGCATTGCAGATCAGCTCATCAGTATGAAAACACTTCCCTTATAACATTGCGAAAGGTGCTGATGCAAGGCCCATAAACACCAATCAGCTGAGATCAGAGGACAGAAAACGATCCTATTTGGGAGTTTAATAAATTTAGGAACTACCACGGTAATTTTCTTCTATATTTGTTGAAATTACCTGCTGGTACTGGGTCTCCCCCCAGTTTTTTAGGTTTTTTTCTAAGTTGCAAATGAAAGAAGGGGAAGTTGCATTGCAAGAGTTTTCTAAGTTACACACACAGTGAAATTATCAAAACCGTTGCATAAACCCTTCTAAGACACAGACTTTGGTACACTTTCTCCTAACGTTGTTTTACTAGTCTATGATTTTACATCAACCAGTCATAACTGTTAAACAAAAAAGCTCAACTGTGATAGAAAATAAGCATATTAGAGAGAATTTAAGGTTGAAAGGAGGATATATTGGTACAAAATTACACGCAACAATATTCAGTCTAAGATCCACCTAGTATCACCACTGTTTTCTTCTCCTCTGTTGAGTTATCCACCAAAGTCTTCACATTTGTGGGAGCAGGCAAAATAACACCTGACAGCGTATCATTGTATTCAGGAGACTTTGTTCATAGCCTCAACCTAAAAGCTGGGTTCTCTTCCTAACTAAGCAAAACAGTTTCAGAATTACAACCAAGACAAAATCTTAATTTCTTGTCTGATGAGAGCTCAGGTGAAATGAGAAACTTATTAATAGTATCCAGATACTAAATTTGGCCAACAAAAATTGAGATATAGCATTTTGCCATACAACGCATAGCTCCAAATTTACCCCAAATTATGCAAAACAATCAGGTCCAATGGAAAACTCTTATCTAACATATTGCCAGTTTTGGTTTTTTACCTTTTTTTCTTTCACTATAAGCAAAGCCAAAACAGTGAAACTTAGGGAAGGAAAAAAAAAAAATTCATTTTCCATGGTTTTATTAAAAAAAAAAAAAAAAAAAAAAAAAAAAAAAAAAGAGGCAGCAAGCCCACCCTTATTCTCCCCACAGGAACATGCTGTTCCCAGCACGTGACCTGACCGGGGACTGGAGAGAAACTGTGTCCCATGCTGCGACCACAGAATCACAGTCTGGTCAGAATTATAAGACCTTAAAAAAGGACTCTTAAATATAAGACCAAACATGGAGGAAGGTGGAAAGGGCGAGAACCTCCTCCCTCTGTTGCAGCTGCATCATCCTCTGCTGCCTACAGCACAATATATATTGCCACAGTGATCTGAATATCTTTCAAAGTAAATAAACCTCATTTCACCAAGGCATAAAAAATATGTACATAATTTAACATAAATCTTGACCCTCTTCCTCTCTCAACTGGTAAACAAAAACACCAAAAGTGTTGGATGCACTAATGTCTCTTAGTTTTTAAAGAACCTTCATCTGGGAAGTAAAATAACATAATAAATAGGGTTAAAAAAAAAAAAAAAGTGCAACTGTGTTATAGGTACTAAGCACACATAAACACACAATATTTGAGAAAGAAAGAGTACACACCTTATCATGGGAATAGTAGAGTAATAATTAAACTAAACTGCAGAAAGATAAGTAAAGCCATCCTTTTTCGCCATCTCTAATTGCTAGACAGCTGAGTATCTCATCATCAAACTTGTAAGGACAGCTGATTCTCACCCTTTCCAAGCAAAATCCTCTAAATCACAGTGAGGTAAAAAGGTCACTACAATGAGGAAAACATCTGACTGTCCAACAGACATCTGAATCCAGCATTCAAATGCCTATTCAGAGCTTGGACAAGCAAAACATTTATAGCTTTATTTTTCTCTAGGCTGCATGTCTCTTTGAGAAACAGGTTTCAATCTCATTTATCTCGCAGGTTAAGCAGATTTTCTGGCAAGTTCTCAACACAACAGTCCCCATGGTCGAAATCTGTACTGAACTACCGCTCACATAAAAGTGCCTTTCATCCATGAGCACTGTACAAACTAGGTAAGATTCAGCCTTTAAGCGTAGCTGTTTCAGAGATGGAAATAAGCAGCTGTTTAGTACAACGGGTACTTCAGCAAGCAGAATTTTATCCAAGATGGAACTCACCCAAGGCTGTGGACTTGGAAACCCGGTGAAAAATTGTGTCTTCAGTAATTGCAATTAGAGATGATTTCACACTTCATGTTAGACATAACACTTTCAGCTACACGGCTCGTAACAATAAGCTCCTGTTAATATTTAATAATAATATGAATAAAAAGCATCAGGTCCTCCAGCATTATCCTCTGCTTCACCTAAAGCACTACCTCCTCTTGCAGCCAGACAAGTACCGATGGCAAACCTTTACAAAGAAATGATCGTGGCATAGTTATTCAAGAATAGAATGAAGTCGGTTCTTCTCCAAACTATTTGCTGCTTAGGTAAATCTGAAGATACCCCTTGCTCACATTTATGCCTCAGTTTTGTAATGCATAGAATAGGAACAAATTAATAATGGGGAGACATCGTTGTTACTATTTTAGTTATTACTTGGACTCTAAAAAAGAGTCAATCACACCTTCGTAAAAAAAAGAAACAAACCATTAGCTAATGGTTTCAGAAACAGCAGCAAGCAGGCATTTTTAACCACGACACCATTACTTAAAATAGGAAAATACCACCGCAATAGAGAAAGTGAAAAACATTTATGACACAGGAACACTTAAAAATTCACATTTGAAAAGCCTCTGCAGTTTGTTGCTTTGTATTTGCCAGCAAAACACATAAACACAAAAGTATTTACATCAAAATGCACAAAACAGGTGCGTAATATAGCATTTCCTTGGTACAGCCAGTCTCTCAAAACAATGTATTTTTACACAATGGCATTTCCTACAGAAATCCCAAACCACCCCGTGTTTTCCTATTGTCATTAACACAACACTGAATGTACAGTGAAATTCAGTAGTGTTATGCTGAATGTAACTGTAAAAAGCACCAGCTGGCTGTATTAGAAATGGCATTCTTCCAGGTCTCAAATGTCTTATTTATATACAATGGAATCCTGCCAGCTGTTTAATATTTAGGGCTAATAAATATAATTGGCAGTACTACTGCACAAGGACAAGTAACACAAATACACATAAAACTACTTCCTAACAGAAAATATGATTTGTTTTTAGATGATTAAACCAAAGATGGATGCAGAGTTCTGAGCAAATTTTGCATAGCTGCCTTTTTTCTTTAACCTGAACAATATTTGCTTGTTTTCTAAGCGCAAAACTGAACAGAATAAAATACCAGGCATCGTTATGCCAGCTGCCCCAAGACCAACGTAGCCTTCAACCAGTGTTTTCCACAGACCACGAATAAAGAGAAATTGGCAAGGACAGCATGCCGAGGTGGAGAGACAGGACACAGCACAGGTTTCCAGGGTGGGCGGCAGTTCATTATTCATTCCAGAGAAAGCGCTGGATCACTCCAGAAAACAGTCAGACACTACCGGCCAGTCCAGAAGGAGTACTTACTCCCATGAACAATTCTTCTATGCACGTGCAGGACAACTTTACCTCTCACAAGCAGATTAACTCCGTGTTGAGTGGAAGGTGAGCACAATGCACCTGAGAATGCAAACATAGCGGAGTTCCCCTAAGGACATCTCTAAGATTTGCGTCCCTATTTCCAGCTTTCTGGCAGACTTGATGTTGGCAAGGCCACTACATCATTGCCGAAGTAACGGTGCAGCAGGTTACTGCTGAATGTAGTAGTCTTCCCTCCAACTCAAGAAGGTCAGCAAATCCAAAGAGTTGGGCCCCATTACAAGCAGCTTCACCGATTCTGAGAAAAGCTTCAGGATCTGTGGCCTCCAACATGATAACCCCCTTTAAGATCACACCGCTGAATGTAATCCTGCACCGCAGACAGCAAAAGGCAAGTACTGTGACTCCTTCCCTTCTGTAAGACCTTGATTCCCTTGAAACCACCTTCAACTCCCTGGCACAACCTAGATGGAGAGCTAATCTAGAAATGGGAAACTTTAATTTGCATGAGTGAAGCGTAGTTAATGCTTCATAACTTTGTATGAGAGAACAATTTAACCTGAAAACTCAAACAACTTCCATGACAGATGAAGCCCACAGTCAATTCCATAAAAGGCTGCTCAGTGTAATTACCGTCATTTAGAGGCATTTGGGTTGTTTTGTTGTTTGGCAATACTCTTTTTGGATATTCCTCAGCTAAGCAGAGTTCCACACTCACACATTGCCATGCTCCCATCTTCAGCATCATTTCTTAATAACAACTTGAAGAGTTGTTCTTTTCATTCATCGTTTTGCACTTTCATTTAAAACTGCATTATTGTAGTTTAAGTAACTACACTTAAAGTTCTTTGTCATGACTACTAGTAGAAAAAAGCAGGCATACACTAATGTTAGTTGTTAACTGTCACTTCTTCAGCCTCAGCTTCAACCCAGATGATGCAAGCAGCTATGGCATCCCATTGCCTAGATGCTCCCTTTCGTACAGATCTTCATCCAGTGTCCAGACTTCCCTCTCCTACATCCCTGCCCCATATTACAGCTGTAGCAATGACCACAGCCTACGCTGCCTCCCTTACCTCAGCTGTACACTAAGAGCTTTATCTTTCAACCTCTTTATTCAGGCACTGAGGAAGGCTTGTATTCAGAACCAGTATCCTTACCCACACAGAATGGCTTTCAGCCTGGAGCACAAAAGGTCTTATCTAAGGACTAACATGGCCCCCACCTCCCTACATCAGCTCCGAATCAACTAACTGAACCTGCGACAACAGGTTAACAAAAGCTCATCAGCAGCTCTGCTGTTAACAAAGTGTGTTAAGTACTTAATACTACGGTCCTCCTATAATAAAGCAATAAACCCCAACATTTTTCCTCCTAAGATTGCCTTGTTATTCCTGTAGAAGGCAACACAGACACTTTTTTCTTAAAGGAAACAACGTCTGAAATCCTGTCTCTGCCATCAAACTTTCCCTTTAATGAGGATAAGCCAGAAAGAGTTATGAGATGTACCTGAAAAGCATAACACTGTTTCCTCCAATCCCTTGCTTGGGAAGTACTGCAAAAATGGCAATAAATAAAAACAGATTTTAAAAGTAATACCTGTAGTAACTATCACATAGGGTCTTGAAAATTAAGTGCACATTGAAATCAGAGAAGAGTCATTCTGCTTAAAAGGCTAAGTTAAAAATACCTCTACAAAGTTTATTATTCTTTTGTCTGGGTTAAAAGAGTAATGATAATTATTATATTTTTACTGTAATTCTATGGAAATTAATTTTCTTACCATGCAATTAGGAAAAGTTAGTTCTATGCACATATTTCCATAGTTATTTTAATTGAAAAATGTTTAATACAGGAACTCATAGCTTGACATTTCATATTTTCTAAAGATAAATTCACTTCAGTTCAACAAGAAGAAAGTAATTAGACTGGGAATTCTGGAAATAGTCCAGATATCTTCTCAACCGCTGGCTAAGTTGCTCTTAATTTCTCAAGGCTCTGAAACATTATTAAACAATTACTTTTCATATGCCAGGCTAGGGATGAAAGAGTAACTCACGCCTAATTTAATATGAGATAAATAAACAGAAGTAACTCAACCAGGACTTTAACCAAAGACTCTTGAGGAGCAACGGCATTAGCTAATCTTCACAGTTCTATACTATAGCAGTAAGTTGGAAATGCATCATTTTCTAAAAACTCTGTTCATTATTTGAGAGACTGTACACATTGGGAACCGAAAAAAAAAAAAAGTAAGCATGTCATGGAAATAAGTAGTTTTACATGAAGGAAAAAAAACAGTTAACCTTAGTCCGATAGCCATTGGGAAGCTTTCAGGTTCATTCAGTTTCAGTCTTGGGTAAACAGAAGCTCATTAGATAAAATAGCTCAAAAACATACAAAAAAACTCCTTGAATGAAATCCGTTGTTCACACTGTGTTACCTGTATCTTGCACAGCATCTTTGCTGTAGACCGAGGTCATAGGTCATTGTAAGCCCAAGGAGGAGTCAAAGGTCTCCTGGGAATAGGATACATGCAATACTAAAAGTATTGCCATAGTTTAGAGAAGTCTCAAAGAACCTCAAATTCAAATCTCATTATATAACTCTATTTGTATACTTACTATGTGGGAGGTTGACAGACACTAGCAGGAACACAAACTCCTGACCTATAATCCTACTAACAAAATTCCTCCGTAAGACCTTGTATGTAAATATGAGGCTTATATTTCATTTTCTAGCTTACTATGGTACAGTGAAGCACGATGTGCTTCAAGAGTTATGCTACACTAATTATCATCATTACTATCAATACCTTACTGAAGAGATTAAATATGGTTCAGAGAATTACTCTAAAGCTAAACAGGGCTCATTAGCCGTAATGCTGAAAATACTTCTATAGCTTACTTTTATTTACTCAAGCTTCATTTCTTTGCCATAACTAGCTCGGCCATAAACATACTCAATAGTACAGCACTGCAGTTTTTGTATTCAAACATTCAAATTGCCTCACTTTTAGGTCCTGTGGTTAAAAAAAAAAGTTAACCTTGCACTGCTCTCAGTAAGACACTGATTACATACTGTGAAAAGCTGAAAATGAAAACAACTGCACAGGAGAGAGGGTTTTTTTTCCACAAACCGCAGCACTAAACATAAATGAAAGCCTGCTGGAACGTGTATCGATAAATGCGAGTGTGTTTGACTCCGTTCTCTGCATTTGTGACTGCGCGGGGTGGGGTGGGGGGGATTCAGACAAGGATTTGCCTGTTTTATTTATTTTGATGAATTGTGGCTCCAGAGGTTATAGTTTATGCAGAACCAGAATACAATGAGACCCTCTATTTGCCCACAAGGTAGCCCTGCAGTAGTAACCATATGGTATTTCATATTGTCCTGACAATGACCTCAACAGCAATGGGTGAATCACCACTCAAGGGATAAGAGACAAACTAACCTTCACACTATCTCATACCCCTGGGCTTTTCCTGCCCAAGGTCAGGAATTGTGTCAAATTATTTATGCTTCTGATAAAGAAGACTCAATCTCAGGACTCTGAGATAAGGCCATCACAAACTTTCTATGCGAGTTAAGTCTTTGAAGTCCCATAAACCAGAAGATAAAAATTACGTTTTAATATACTTGGACAGGAAAGCTACCATATGTAGGTAACTGTCTTTCAGATCTTCAGCTTTAGTCACTTGCTTCCCAGCGTCCATCTGAACATGCTGTGAGAACGAAATTCAAAGCCCACACATTTCTAACAGAAAACCTGAGCTGTCAAGAATCCTCACCATTCCTGGGATCAGAACGCTCTCTTACAAGACGGATGGGACCTAGTGAGAAACCCGTCACGTGAAAACATTTGGAATGTTCTGCAAGCCACAGGAAACAGGAAAAATTTCAGTATTGCTACTGATTTATAACCCATGAAATACAGCCAGTAATACAGATTTACTGATATGCAATAAAGTTCAAAAGTGCATTTCATAGTTGTTTCATATTCACATGTTCCGGAGCCAACATCCTAATTGGCAATGTTTTGGGAAATGAGAACTACAGCTTGAACCCCATATGCCATGTACAGCTTACAACAGCAGAAAATGAGATGGAGAACATAGGAAGCTGATAACCATAACACGCAGAATTCCATTTTTGAAATGATAACGAACAAAATTATTACTAATGAACCTCTGTGGTGCAATATCCAAAACCAAAGGAGTTAGGAAAAAAATAAAGTGTTAAATATACACATTGTCTTTGGTAGCACCAAACCCCGTATTTCATATACCAAAATTTCAAGTGGTAAGACTAGCAGTTCTGTCATTAAAATAGTAATTTGCCCCCCAAAACAGCACAAAAATACAAATTTGTTTGTCTCCATTTCATTTTATCAGGGATTAAAAAAAAAAAAAAAAAAAAAAGAATTTATATAAAAAAAAAGGCAGGTTTTATAACTAAAAAAAACCACAACATATCTTTGAATTCATGGAAGTATTTTATGCAAGCGATGGTAAATACACACTTCATGCCCAGCAGTTTTATAATTTATGCATTAAACATTCTGGAATATTCTTGTCTGCTAATCTTAAATGCAATATTATCTCATACTAAATGAAAAATTGTGTTTACTGTAATTACACTGTACCTGTTCCACTTCACAAACAAGAATACTTCCAACAGGAAAATCATTCTGTTGCCATTATTGATAAATCAGCAATTATTTACTTAAATTGAATATTAAAAGTCAGTGAAAATACTGAAAAATCATGCTTCGCGAGCCTGAATACAATTTATCCAGATTTAACACTTCATTCACTGTATGCAGAGATTTTGGAAAGAAAAAAAAATATATATTATTTACATGTCTACCTACACAACAGTCTTAGAAGACATTGCTTAGACTTAGAAGTATTGCTAAATATAATTGTGTGGACAGAGAGCTCAAGTAGCTAAAAAAAATACAAGAACTTTTTTCTTTTTTGTAAATAATGAGTCATCATTTTTCCTTATAAAGGATATACCATATATCCTACATATACCTATTTTGTACTGTAATTTCTCTTTTAATTAAAGCATTTTTGAACTCTATGAAAACTCAGTTTCCCACAAAAAATGCTGGACTGACAAGAAAAGACAAAAGCCTTCTGTTTTGAAAAACGGTGACAAGAAAGTAAAAGCACAATTTAGTTATGATTTATACTACGTTTCACGTAGGCAGGTTCTTGAATTAAAGTATAAAACTGTAATTTTGTTCTTGAGGGCGTTTTGTTTTCTTTTCTTTTTGCACTAGCAGGCAGAGAGTACTTAGAAAAAAGCCCAAACATAGTCTCTGTTTACTCTTGTTGCTGTTGTTCAGGGGTTACATATTGGTTTTAGCAATGGTTTTGCCTTAGTTCCTACAAGTGTAGGGGGGACAGACAAGAAAAGCAAGCAAAACACTTTTCTAGGTAGATGTTTGACAAAGTTTTTGTAATCTTAGCAAAGAGACAGAAACATCAGCATGCAATGGACATGATTAATCACACACAAAGTCTCATCGTGAGCCTCCTACAGCTGAAATTTGTTCACACAAAACATTCAAATGATATTTATGAATGATCCCAGTTTGAACAAACTTTTTTTTACAGAAGAAACCTAAATGCACAGAACAAATTATAAATTGTTTGTACTGCTCTAACTCAAAAGGCAAGCATACTTTTTCAAAGCAGAAAGAAAACAAAAATACAGATTTTAGGGAAATATAAAAAAAAAAAAAAAAAAGTATCAGAAGCCTAGGTGGGAGAGAAAAAGTGGGGACAAAAGGATGTCAGGCTTACAAGAGTAGGCAACAGAGAGAAGAACAGTAAGCGACAAGAAATGAAGAAAGAAGAATGCTGCTGCAATCAGAAAAGGGAAAAGAATAAACCGTGATATAAAATCCAGTGCAAAAGTGGGTATGATTCAGAAACTATTATGGACAAAGGAGTCAAGGAAAGAAAGCTGTAATTGAATCAAGTGAGAGACTTAGACACAAACAAAGAATCAAAGTTGGGGAAAAAGCAGGCATTGTAAACATAAAGATGGTAGTTTGTACAAGAACTATTCCCAGCCGCTTGCATGTGTGGGGAAGAAGCAGAGGGACCAAGGTCTGGATCAGCAAGTAGATATAATGAAGGCCAGAGAGAGTCAGAGAGGGTGGAGTGAATTCATGCAGCTTTCCAAAAGCTAAGGCGGCAACTCCTAATTAAATCAGAAGGCTGTGAAGGTGACAGAGTACGGAGACAATACACTCATGTTCTTTGGAGCCAAGCTGCAGTCTTACTACAGCAAACTGGATACCTCCACATGCAGAGCATGGCAATTTAGATAAAAGTGACAATTTTGCAATATTCAAGATGGGACGTTTTGGACATGAGTTTGTTTTTTTCAAGATTGTCTAACACAATGTTCTAAGGCGTAATTTAAAATTCACTTACTGCCAAGACACTGTCCTTCAGAAATAACCACTGACTACTGCAACACCAAGCTGAAATTAAAACATCACAAACAAAATACCTTTCCAAAATACTCTCTATCTGATTTTCTTGTGAAGAGTACAGAAATGTGCGCATGACCTCTAACCACCACATGGAAAACTGATTTGAACTTGCACAGTAAGTGAAGTCACGGCTCTACAACAGCTTAACTGCTGATTCTGCTCTTCCCTACTCCTACCTTCTCTCCTGCTCCCTGTGTTAGTGTTAAAGTGGCAACGCAGGGAGCTGACACAGGGAAAAATCCATCTGAATGTCAATCTGGAAAGAACACACCAAAGCCAGACCCAAGGCAAAAAGAAAACCCCAACCCCTAAATAAAGGCACAAAACTGGCTACTGTGATCAACGGTCACAAAGTGTTAATGCCAGTTCCAAGGCTGGGGCAGGAACAGAGGGATGGGGAGCAGGGGAGACCTGGGGAACCACGGGCTGGTCAGCCTCCAGCCCTGGGAAGGTGATCAAACAACTAATCCTGGGAACCATTTCCAAGCACACAAAGAACAAGAAAATGATCAGGAAGAGTCAGCATAGCTTCACTTAAGGGTCATGCTTGACCAACTTGATAAACTTCTATGATGAAATGACCGGCCTAGTAGATGAGGGGAGAGCGGTGGGCATTGACTACCTGGACTTCAGTAGGGCTTTCGACACTTTCTCCCGTAACACGCTCACAGAGAAGCTGACGAAGTATAGGCTAGATGAGCAGACAGTGAGGTGGACTGAAACTGCCTAGTTCAGAAGGTTGTGATGAGTGGCATAAAGTCTAGCCGGAGGCCAGTTAACTAGCGGTGTACCGCAAGCATCAATAACGGGTCCGGTCCTGTTCAACATCTTCATTAATGATCTGGATGACGGGGCTGAGTGTACCCTCAGCAAGTTTGCTGATGACACAAAACTGGGAGGAATGGCTAATATGCCAGAGGGTCGTGCTGCCATTCAGGGGGACCTTGACAGGCTGGAGAAATGGGCCAACAGGAACCTCAAGAAGGTTCCTGTTTTGCTCATAAAGCAAAATCTTGCACCTGGGGAGGAACAACATACTTGGAACTTTTACTTAGCAAAACTGGATTCCCCTGCCCATAAGCACATCATCAGTTCACCATGACCCAAACATAAGCAGCTAGCTTTGGTAAAAAGACCTCGATCCACATACTTGCTTTCTAGATTACTTCCCTTCCACACTGATATCACTGCAGCAAAGAGTTTGTAACGGACCCAGCCCTGCTGGTTTCCTGCATAATTTACAGAGTGACCTCATTCTCATTCTCAGAAGAGCATCCTGTGTCTGGCACAGCCCATTTGACAGTGCAAGTGAAGTTGTCCATCTCAGCAATAGTACCAGCAAGCACAGCACAAACCTCAGTGAAACAGTACCAGTTTGCAGGTGATTTAAGGTTAAAGCAGTAACTTGGTAACTGCACTTTATAGCATCTGTATGCACACAAGTCACAAAGTTGTTTCTTTAAATTACGAGAGAACTGTGAGTTAAACCAAGGATGAGAAACAGGAGTCTGTACAAGATACCTGTTCAAGGTCTTTTGTTCTTTCACAGACACCACCTCCTCTGATCCCTCAGACCCAATCAACAACATTTTCTATTCCACAAGTCTGTACCCTAAGGGCCACAAGGAAGGTATTCTCACTTCACAGTAGGAACACAATTTCTGTTAACTCTTTCCAGGCTATACTTGGCAGTCATTTATTTAAACAGTGCTAATTCAGTCATGCCAGCAATTTTGAGTTGACTGCACATGTGTGATCCAAGTAGAGAAGAATTAAATGAGATTGCATTTAACAACTTCTCATTCATGACTCTAAAGAACAGTACAAGCATGTCCAGCTGTTCTCCTAATTAAGACAATTTGGTCTTTAACAGATTTCTGTGGTCGTTGGCATATATAGGGTAACTGAGAGATGTAGGAAAGGGTTTTTTAAAAAAGATAAGACCAAGTATCTTTTACAAATAGAAAGAGACATTCTCTGCATAACACCAGAGATAAAAAAACAAATCACTTTTGGGGGTGGCCAAACTCATATCATCAACAGTATACACCGCCAGCCGCTTTGATGGGGAAAAGTATGAGAGACAAAGACGAGAAAGCCCTGTACTGAGGGGCAGACTTCTACGCACTCTGGGATGATGTAGCTGAGGTCAGTATTTGGGAAATACTTAAATACTTATTTGGGGGTGGGGTGGGGTGGGGGTGTGTTTTAAACTGGGCAAAAAGAAATATGATAACCATATTAGTGTGCTAGAATTCCCCTCAGTAAAACAGAGGTGTGACAAGTTGTCAGAACATATGAATGATGGTCATGTGAGACACCTGCATGCTAACACACGCCCCATCATCACGTGCTTCATTCTAAAAAGCCTGGCTAGTTCTCTCACAGACAGCACATGAAACGAAAAGCAATACTCAGCAGACCTCAGCCCTGCAGAATAACCATCCAGCAAGTAAATCATCTCAAAAATCGTAAGGAGATAGATGATATTCCTTACAGTGAAGACAAACACCCACCACCTGTGGCACATGTATCCGTGGAGGGCTATGGTATACCTGTGCTTAAATGATCCTTTGCATCAAATCTTAGAACACAACACTGCACACTATACAGCTACATGAAAAAAGGTCTTGCTGAGTTACTGCAATATTGAAAATGTGTAATGGCAGAAAAGTAGCTTGAATTATGTACCTCATACCAAGCTTGGGAGAAAGCACAGTACAAAACTAGCAGGTAAAACCACTACCAGAAAAGCAGCCTATGCCATTTTTGTTCAGGCTGTCTTGTCACTATAAAAAGCCCTTCCTTGCCCATATCACTACTGAGCCATTTGGAGGTCACTTTCCCTTTATTGCAGGTCTTCTACAAGAGTAACAGATCCTGAAGAGACTGGAAGAGTTTTTCCACTTTAGAAAGCTGTAGTACATTATTTTTAGGTACTCAAACAACATTTCTTTTGGTATATAATGCCTGTTCCTGTGCTTTGCATCCTTTAACAGTCAGAAAAACAATCAACCAAATCTACAACAAACAATGCAAATACCCTAGCATGAAACTATGCTAGTGAAAAATTAATTTCTAAATTTTCAAAACGATCTTATTCTCTACATTGATGAACTTAAATATATATTTGTACAAAAACAATCTGTCTCACAGAAACAACCTAAGATCCATGTTAGCATTCCTGTTTTACGATCATAAAATATAGCACTAATTTAAAATTGAAGATTTAGCTAGAACTAAAATTATTTACAGTGCACTAAATGACAAAGAAACTGAGATTTACACAATAAAGAAGACAGACAGATTGGTTGTGGAAAAAGGAAGAACTCTAAGAAGTATCTACCCTACAAAGTAGGTCACCTAACGAAAAAAAAAAACAAAAACCTTTTAATATTCCTAACAGCAAGATAATGGCACGTTTTTGTAGGAGATAAGTTCAGGGAAAAGTATTTTTACTGCTACATTTATTACTTGAAAAGTGGCGGTACTAAGAAGGAACAATCCCATTGTGCAAGGCATAATAGGAATAGGTAAGAATGACTCATCCCTGCCCAAAAAAAGCTTTCAGTCTGAATGGTAGATGGTATTTTACAGCATAGATTTGAGAAAGAGGGCCCCATGCCTTTTTACAGTGAATTACCACAGCAAGAAGAATACAACACTTCTCAAAACAGAAGCTCATGTTTTATCATGTTTTATGCCACTATTTTCTGAAAACTGAGACCTTAGCTAAGATGACATAATTGGACGAAGTTTGGCTAAAACCATCTTTCTGTTTGTGCTACCAGCACTCATCAACCAATACTTAACTAACAGAAAATACACGTTGCAAATAATCCTAGAAATTAGGTCAGAGTGAAATTTTTCCTTCAAATAACTTATCGATAAAAACAAAAGTCTGATCCTGTTTGGGGGGAATCAAAACTATATAGAGATTCCAGGCACTAGCTTTGATTGAAATAGTGGAGAAAAGTTGAAACATAGTGTCAGAAGAACATTTTGTGAAAAGCATTGTTTGCTTTCATTGTTAAAAAAAAAAAAAAAAAAGTATGTTACAAAAAATGTTCGCTGTTTTTTGTCTTACACCTGTTAGGGAAAATACTATACATGGCACAATGTTAAACACTTACACAAAAAAAAAAAAAAAAGAGATCCACAAAACTACACCAGTTTAAGGTAACCTGTACATTTTTTTGGTCTTAGTTTAGCCAGAAAGTTTCAAACAAACAATCCAAAATCTTACTCTCTTTCGGGGGGGGGGGGGAACACACATTATTCAGCACTCACATAAAAAAAATGAAAAAAATGTATTGAACTTTCTGAAAGTCAGTAATTTCTGAGCACAGCATATCATACTATAATGCGGGAAATAGCATAGGAAATATGTTCTTTGCCTAACAACTTCATAACAGACCACTCTTTCACTATTCCATTTATTTTCCAATGGAGAAGAACTGGTTTCCTTAGCAGTATCTTCTTTTGGTATTCTGTTGGTTTATCTTTGCTTTATTTCTCCTTGGTTGCTCTTTCTCTTTTTATGGAGAGGAATGTGGAGCAAGCACAATCCAGCAGCCCTCAAGTGATACGAAACATTTGCCTGTTCACTCAGACAGCAAAGCCCCTTTAAGTACACTTTGCATAAACAGACCTCTAACAGCTTTGCAATTATCAGTAATTTGAATCAAGTGACCAAAGCAAAGGTTAACTTGCAGTAAAAGAAAGCACGGCAACTAATTAATATGTCAAAGTAGCACTGTCTCTTCTAAAAGAGTTAATGAAGCTTACGAAGGACACATGTGTGCCTTTTGTTGCCCAGGCCTGCCTGTGCAGCATGGTGCAGCTGAGTTAGGTTAAACTGCACGTTACTGCCCAGGCTGTCGCGGTACCTGGCCGCCTCTGCCAGCGTCCTCTCCTCCCCGGCACCCCGCCTCGGCCCTCCACTGCAAGCCGGCGCGAGGAGGCAGCGAGGAATAGCTGAGGATGGTTAGCCCCACGACGGGCTCCTGGCATGGCAATGAAGAGCAGGGATACAGGGTGACTGACAAGGTTTTCCTGTTTAGTCTCATATTAACAACCATCACACACAAAAAAACCCCAAACCTCAAAATAAAACAAAAAAACAAACCCCAAAACACCCTCCCTACCAAAAAAGTCTCACACACACCACCATCCTCAGTGTCTGTGCGGCTGTTAGCATGTAGAAAATGATGCTAATAGCCTTCAAGCCAGCTATTACCATACTCTGTCCACAGACTGACAGTGACAGCTTCAGACCCTAACAATAAAATAGGTTTATCCACTACAAAGACGACCTTTTCATATTCTCCTCATCAAATAAGTTTCTTAGTTACACTACACTTCCATCTGGAAAGAACCAGTACATGGTCCCATCCTGCTGCCTTAGAAAAATTATTCTTCTCATTTTGCTTTTTGGGGAATGAGTACACTGTAAAATAAAAAAAAAGTCTAGTAAATTCAAATTACATGAAAATCTACATCAAAATATTTGCCCACAGCAAAATAAAAACCATGTAAAATACTGTATATAGATGTGATTTGGGAAGAGTAATTTTATAGGTAAAGAGTAAATTACTCTTGTTTCTATGACCATATAAAACTCCAGTTAGTGCTAGGACCACTGAATAGACTTTGAAGGCTAAATTATTTTTTAAGTCTGTAAAGCTGCCTATTTTCATTACATGGAAATTTTTACATTTTTTTAAATGGCTGCAAAAGAGAAATGGTAATTTCCCCTGAACCCAGGGTTCAGTCCTTTTCTCCAGAAAGAAAATTAGGCCTATAAAGAAGCTCTAAGCTATCAATCTTTGCAGCGTCACTCCTTCCATAAGAAAAAAACCTCAAGAATTAAACATCAATTATTGTAAGTTCAAAAAACACACAAAAAACCCCTAACCAAATGCTCTGTCTCTTCCTACTCAGCCAGTATGACAGCACTCACTTCTCTCCCTCAGAAAACATCATTCCTCCTGCTTAGTTCACATTTGATCATTTTCAGCAGTTGATTCTGTTTCCACGGATGTCTGCACTTACATTGCGACACCATGAAATCGAACCTGCCAGGCTTCCACCTGCAAATACATTACTTAGGACAGCAGGCACTCCCAATATCACTTTCATGCTTTAATTATAAGAAGTATCAATTGGTCTTATTAATCACCAATTGAGAAATCCACATTTGCATGATTTTCACCCACTGACAAATTAAAGAGAAATATTCACCAAGAGTCATTTTTCGAGTAGCAGGTGAGCCTGCTGTGAACACGTGCACAGAGAAGCTTGACTGAGAAACACACCTACCTACAATCAAAAATCTCTTAAATGTTTCTTTTTACGAGCTGGGACAAAGAACAGCAGAATTGAACTGTTACAAAACAAAGCTAATAAGAACAGAACAAACCTGAATTTCTCAAACCCTCAAAACACCCTTTTGTCAGGCAAACTGCATGCTTGACAAAGAGACTCCTATGCACATAATACTGGCAGCAGTATTTGCTCCAGAAGGTACACACATTTTCTCAAGAACGTCTCCAAAGAACATGTTCAAAGCAAAGGCTTTTAGCCTTTTTCACAAGGTATTTGCATGCTATCCGAACCTAGCAGAAAGATTAGGGTGTGGAGAGAGGTGACATTTTACTAGTACAATATACCCCATGTAACTCCTGATACACATCCTACATGAACCTCATCAGGCATTTAGGGAATAAGAAGCTGACTACCAAAAGTGATTTCACACATCTTTCAGTTCTAGTCAGATCTGCATGCAAATTTGACACTTTATGGAATCAGACAGATATGTAACACACTTTGGAGAACTTTAGATCCCAAACCAACAGATAAGATTCAGCTAATCACACATTACTTCCTCTACAAAAGGCAGAAATAAAGGTGTTTTAGTCTGGTTTCCCCAAGACACAAGGCTTCATAATTATGCCACCCAACCTTATTCTTCCCTCTCCCACCCACACTGCCCCCACTAACTTTGGAATCTATTGGCCAATTTCAACTAAATTTTAGAAGACTGGAGTCTCAAAGGATTTCTGTGAGCCTTGCAAAAGTCAGTGGACAGGTAAAGGAGAGAAATACAATGCCCCTTTTGAAGGGCAAGGCTATGGCGTGATTTAACAGCTGCTTGGCCTGCCATCCAGTCAGTGTGCACACACTTTTCGGAGCTAAGTCCAACATCAGAGGACTGCCGGTTGTCCATTGAAGTTCAGGGGGCAGTGAATGACGATGACAAGTGTAAAGTGAGAAAGCCAGTGTATACAGGGATCCGTTTGAAACTCTAGAAAAGGAATGATGATGGACACTAGAGTAATGGCACTGCTATGAAGGAGAGAAGGCACAAGAAGTTTGTGGGCAAGCTAGAGTTAGGATACCAATCTGGAGAAAATAAAAAAGGCTTTGTTCTGCCACTTGTGGAACAAGCTACTGAATTTAATTGTCCAGATATAATTCAGTAACACTGACAAAATAGTCTGAGCTTCATTACCTTTTAAGCCACTGCACCTAAGGCTGCACAGCTGAGTGAACAGCAGCAGGTATTTGCATTTTGCAACATGTGGCAAGGTTTCCAAGAAAGTAAAAACCTACTTAAACTTTGTGATTATAAGCAGCTTTAACAACTTATAAGAACTCACAATGTATTTTTTAATTATCTTAGTCCCGCTAGTTTGAAAGAGACATTCATCTCGTGCTCCAGTCATCATCTTTTAAAAATTACTGCACTATCAGCTAACGCTTTCTCCTGCCAAGAAACACTATCCTTGCCCCATCTCCCATGGAACACCAAGTGGTAATGGGAAGCAGGAATGACTCGAGATGCTGGGTTTGCCCTACAGGTTGAAAGATCCTGATAGCGTAGAAGACAAATGCTAGGCTGATTCCAGAGCTGCAAACTCTTTACTAAAAGGCCAGTAACACCTCCTGAAAGAAAGTATCCCCACCAGATCCTCAAAAAGACAGGAATGCCGAAAATAACATCATTTCCTCTCATTCTTCACAGAGCCACTGAAATGTCAATCAATTGTATGCTCTTTGAGACATGGAAATCTAACTCTGCTCCACTGTGCATATGCATTATGATACCGCCTAATTAGGTGATTATACACCTTTTTTCCCCACAGGACCTTTGTGTTCCAGGAGCGTGGGAAACCATGCTGAATAGTAAGATCTGGTCTGGACTCAGATACTTCTGGAGCAAGCCAGTTTACAGGGCAACGAAAAATTGTATTCCAGCTTCTGGCCACAGGTCAAGATGCCCCTGGATTTGGTACAGTGGATATGGAGTATCCACTTAGATATATCTTAAGGCGCCTGTTCAGCAGAGAGCCCAGCCTGCAGAGAGACAACGCCTGGGTAGGGTCAGCTTCATGAGCTGGACACAGAAGCTCACCAGCCACGGGGAGAGGCAGAATCCAGAATGAAGGCAATGAAAAAGGCTCTCAGCAGTCTGACTGCGACAGAGCCTTTGCTCAGGCATTCATTTGGCATTTTACCTGGTAGCCTCAGGACTGTGAGGAGTTTTGCTTCTGGGATCTTCGGCAGTTAAAGTGATATAAAATGATCCATGCTAGTTAGACATTTTGCCTCTCAATGTACAAGTTGAACGGTGCTTATGCAGTGAGCCAGCACTTAATACTTGGGCTCACTTTTTTAAGTTTCTGAACTGATCAATTAAAGAATCTAAACACACAGTCGTTCACAATGTTTTCTTTCCTTAGTTTCCTCCCACATTAACACCAAGCAGCAGATCCAGAGACCGCTGAGATTAAAGAACAAACAAACAAACAAAAACTTCAGTGATTTTAGGAGATTTGGACATGGACCTGAGAGATGTTTAGAAGAAAAATATCTGATCATACAAACATGTCACCACATCAGAACTTCTCTTAGGAAAACAATTTCTCTTAGGCCAAAAATTTCTTTATATCTATTTGTTTATATCTGCATCCACAGCACATTAGAGCTCTGTAGTGGGTACTACCCACACAGGTGTAAGTTTTTGGGGCAATGTTGGGATTCTCGTTAGAAAAATCACTAGAAAAACATTAATTGCATATAGAAGCAAAAGCTGGAAGACTAGCTAGAAGACTTAGTAAACTCCTCCTATTCGAGTTCATGATCCAATCAAACACATAAAATGTGTGTCACCAAGAAACTCTTTTAAAAGCCAGCACATGCATCAGCAGTTGACAAGCCAGAAAATTTAAATCCTCATTGTAACAACTTTACCTGAAACACCTAGAGACAAAAGTGAATAAACAGCTCAGCTCCCAACTTGTCAGCTCTTCTATCAAATCTATACCTCACATTTCACTCTGCAAAATCTTTCTTTACAGCCACATTTGTTTCAGAGAACTTTACTCCCAATGTTATAATTTCAAGGTAGTAACTACAAGCCACATAATCTCTGCATTGAGAGACTGCCAGTCATAGCTAAGTTATTAAGTCACTGACCTGAACACTATCTTGTGCCCGCTTCTTGTTTTATTCAATTTATTATAAGCAAACTCAAAATTATTAAGAGTTCTTTCACTAGTCCAACAAGATGAAAATGAGCTGTCTTGGGCATACTAATTGAGATGCATTGTTTCCCCTCTTCATTAAACACTTTTATTTTAAAAGAGCCTCATATTCATCTGCATCTTAAACCATGTAAAGCCAATCATATGGACAAGAAGCAGAGCACTCAAGCCAGAGAAAGAAACGAACACCCCTGAAGACTCCAGAAGCATTCTTAACTAAGTATAATGCATGAATCCGAACAGAATCTTTTTGTTACTGCTTTTGCTTTTCCCTGAGTAATGACATACAGCTGTATTTATGCTGCTGAATATTTACGTAAAATGTGCCTGCAACCTGTGTAAGATAAGCAATGCATTTTGCTGTTGGAACATTAACTTTTGGCTTTTCTGACCCGTGTGCTCAAAATGTTCCGCCTTAATATCCCCTTCATTTTCCTTGCCCTGAATATTTGTGCACACAGCCTGCAGACCTGTTTCATGTTCGCAATGCTGGAATTCCTAGCTGTGCTTTGATCACGGCCCAGTGAGTGGTAATTTTCTACCTTGAGCATGTCAGCCTAATAAAACGAACAAACTGTTCCCAGTCTCCAAGATTTAAAAAACAAAAAATCCACAGTTGCCAAAGTTACCTGCTTCTTATCAAGATCCATGTTTGGCACCAGATGCATTTGATTCATTCATCATTGTCAGTGCACTCGCACACTAATTATTTCAAATTGTTTCCTCAAGCAGAGGTCTAGGACAAATGCAAGCAAGCCAAAAATAGCAGTTATGAATAATTATGCATAATTTACCTCAAGGCCTGGGCCAGTCTATCATTAAAACTTCTTCTTGCCACCTGTGATCCAGGCTAATTGTGGACTTTAAATCAGTTCAAGATTACTTTTTTTTTTAAGACAATGCCAACATTTAATTTAGTAGCTTTCTGATGCTTTAAAAATTTCCAGTTGAATGCCAATAAGGTTCCTCCTTTTCCTTCTTTTTTTTAACAATGCCTTTGTATTTCACAACCTGACAACAAGTTTGCTAACAGGAAAAACTTCAGAGACAAGGTCATCACATGCAACCTAACTTAGAAAAGCACAATTCCTCAACCTCAAAGTAAATTCTGATGCTCCAATACTAAAGCTGTTTCAGTCCCTAGAACTTTCCCTATTACAGTTCTAACCCCTTATGGAGAAAAGAAAAGAACTTTCATAACACTGACATTTCAAACAACAACAACAAAAAAAACCCCACGTATAAAACACTTGCTCCTGCAAATTCAGAAGTACCTGTTTAATTTTACAGGTAGCAAACTCGTTAATTCCAAAGGGATCCAGAGGTGTATGATGCAGGTGTAGAAGGTTTTGCAGAACTAGAGCCTTACTTCATTCATTGTAATGAATGTACCTTCTATGTTGTTGTGCTGCTTTAACTATTAAAATTTCAGGTTTAAAGTAAGAACAGCTGAAAGAAAGAAAACGCACCCTAAAGATTTCCAGGAGAAGAAACATGTATCATACCAAAACCTAAGCGTACTTACCACTGATAATTGCTAAACACTACTCCGGTTTGGGAACACAGTACGAATGTTTCACTTTCAGAGACAACAGAAAATATGTAACAGTAGCCAGAGCTATCAATGCACAAATTACAAGTATTGCTCACTCAGGGAAAACCATCTATGAATTCCTCCATTCAGGTATGAATACACAAACATCAGACCTCCCAGGGACTATAAATACTCCGCTGTTCAGTAAGCGCTGTAAGACATGCAGGAGCCAGTCCACCTCAGCTCTGAATTTGTTTAAGCTAAGGATATGCTTATGTACTTTCCTGATTCAAGACAACGGAAAAATACCAAAGCAGAGACAAATTTTTTAAAAAGTTACATTCAGTAACAAAACGTAAGATATTAATAGAGAGGATACACACACAGGAAAACATGAATTCAAGCTGTCTTCTGGATAGCTACTTAAAACATTAATTACAAATAGTTCTTCTATTAAAATCAGATGTTCCTAAGATATTAATGGATGAAGTTTACATGGTCTGATCATTTCTAAAGCTGACACACAATCCTGCATCATCAACAGATTTTGACAGCAGACAAAGTACGCTAACACGTATTAAGCTGGAGCTTACTAAGTTTCCCAAACAGGAGAAGAAAAAAATAAAGCTTGCAGTGCAATTCTTTCGAGTATCCAATGCTTTGGCATCTCCACCTGTGTTAGAAAGATAGCTGCACTGGATGTCTTTGCACCACATTATTTTGTATTAGAGCATCTCCTGCTGAACTGTATGGAGAAAACTGCATATTTCTAACCTGCAGATAAAGTAAACTGAGAAAGGGTGGGAATGTTGAAGAATGGACACGGAAAAGGGCAGAATGTAAATTCACTTCCTCTATAGGGTATCCTTGTGGCTGCCCTGTCATTAAAGTCTCTTGGGTATGTAGTTGATATAACTTGTTTGACATTGCAGGTATGAAGTGATTATTATCAAAATATTTCATATCAGAAAATAATGTTCAGGAACTTTCCTTTACAGACCTTGCCATCTTGCCCCTGTCACGGCCCAATTCCTAAGAACATCTGCAATTTCACATAACAAATTTTCTGTTGCTGAGAGAGATGATGCTAATGTCTGATCTCAATTCTGTGTCAAATATAGTTGTGGCTGGTTTACTATTATGGATCTTATACCACTGAAGTTTGTTATTTACCAATCTACTTGTGTTTGTTATAAAGAGTTAGGAAGTGCTTTACACTTTATAGAACAGATGTCTGCAGGTCCTTCAAGACTGAATTAATGCAACCATAGTGGACTAAGTTTTGAGATTCAAGTGACCTTTTTCTGCTTTTATTTTCCATAAGGAGAAAACAAAGACATAAACTCATCTTTCAGCTGTTTTCTATCCATCACACACACACCTTCAATGCAAGGCCTAGACTGCTAAACACTCCTCAAAGAAGATTTATTTTTATTATGAACAACTGAAAAGCTTTGTCATGAGCAAAGTTTTCACAACAACTAGAACCAATAGGTAGTATAAATACCATTAATCACAATTTTTCTTTCCTGCCACCATACATGAAATTTACAATTGATATATACACAGAGAAAATAGTGTCTAAGTTGTATATACAACAGAAAGATTAATATTAATTTTTAAAAGTTGTGGAACGTAATTTAGAACCATCTGCATGCTAATCACTCAACCAATACAAAAAATGAAAGGAGTTTAGAAGGAACCAATTCTGTTTTCTCTTTGTCACATTGTGATTTTAAAGTGGCAAAAACAAATGAAAAAATACCATTTTCATGAAATGAACAAGTTCAATTGGACAATAAGTACCATTTATGTTGAAATCAGTTATTTAAACCCTAATCTGGCCTAATCGGCTTTTTGATAGGGAATCACAGTTTTTAAATTGCTTGCTTAAGATTATAGTGCATATTACTTTAAAAAGTTTAGGAAAAACATTCATGAAATTTCCTGTTGTTCTCTGATTGAAGTATGCTGGAGTCAGAGATAACCAAGTTGTCAAAGCCCAAACTTAGAAGGGTTCTTATGTCCCCTGTACAAGGAGGATTTCCTTCAATGATATCAAAATACAAAAGTTATTTTCCCTTCAAGTGATAAATAGTGCCTACCATTCCTGCTTACTGTAGAAATCAAAGTGTTTTCCCCCTTTTACTATCTCCATATTTCTAATTTACCACAGTTCAGTGTAACTTCAGCTTTGTGTATGAATTGGATGCAATTAATAAATCATTAATAAACTATTACTTTCAAAGAGAACTATTACTTTTCAAACACTTGACGTGATTCACTGGATTCATTTGAGCAGTCCCTTTGCAGCCACTGTTAATTCACACGTTCCCATTCTCATAGTCATTTGACCTTCTGTTCATTGCTGATCATCACTTACTATGGGTGAAAAACTTCAAATGATACCTATGCTTCCATCGGTTCAAACCTAGGAGACTGACCAGTGAGTTTGCTTTTTACTATTAGCAACAGAAAGCGATCAACAATGGCAGAGAACCCAAAGAGAAAACAGAAATGGAAATTAGGTAGACTAATGCAAGAAACAGGAGTTAGAGCGCTGTGTATTTTTGCTAAACAGAGCAAAACCAAAATGATCACATAACAGCTATTTAAAGAGCAACAAATACAAAAGGACTTATTTCATATGATTCACCAGGGTAAAATTCAAAAAGCACTCATTAAAAAAAAAAATCCCATTAAGAAATAGGAGACTGATTATCAGCAAATAATTCATAACAGTGAGAGATATAAAGCAGGCTTCAAAAAGATCTCCCAGAGGAACTCCATTAGCTGCAATTTTAAATTTAGACTGAACAACGTATAAGAACACATACTTCAGGGATCCAACCTGCTCACCTAGGGGATGGAAAGATGCCCTTTCAAGTGTGTTACTTTCTCAGTTTACTTGGATTTATTCTGCTTCTTTTTGTGATACCTGATTATAAGGACTGAAATGACAAAAGTACTGAGAAGAAAGCCAAGCACTAAGACCACCTGCATTACCTCAAAGAACATAGAATAGCCCAAGTTAGGTTTTCACAAATAGCTTATTTCCAGCACGTTTACATGCCGATTGCTAAACAGAACAAGTAAGGAAAGCATGATCTTTTTTACTGCAGTTACATAGTACAAATTCCTGCCCCTATTAAAAAAAAAGCTAGAAAACAGTCTAATACCATACAAAGCACCTCCTGACCACAATTCTTAGAGGCCTATTAGCTTCTCTCCAAGAAGCACAACATAGCAAGATTTAAATAGTTAAGGTGGACTACTGAAAATGTAGATACTAATAAAATTTCCACTAATCTTATACATACTGCTGCAGTAGCTCTGTGACTAATAAGGTGGAAGTATTAGCGATTGGTCCCTTAGGGGAGTGGTTTTGATGCTTGTTTGCATTCTCCCCTCCCAGGGTGGGGGTCTGCAAGGCTGGAGTATCCAGTTATGGCCTCAGTTATTTTAACTCTTTTCAATCTGCAGCATTCTTTTATATATTTTATGTATCAGGAGATACAAAGAGATGCAAAGATAAGTTGAAGACACATTCTATGCTGTTACTTTCTACAGCAGTGTTGAAATACAACTCTGCTGCTTGGAGTACTAGCTACTCTATTGTATTTTTCAGGAACAGATAGGTGAAATACCTTGCTGTTGATGCAAGCACGAACACTCACGCTATTCTCAGCCACAAGGTCTGACACCACTCCTGTAGTGTGCAATAGCATATTGGGCAAAAACTCCAGGGTAAGGCACGGTGTTTCCTGCTCTTCTGTACTTACAAAGCACACTTCTCCTAGTTATAAAACTCTGAAAACTCCGAGCCCAAAGGAAGGGGGAGCGGGAAGTAATGAGCCTTTGTACTGGTCTCGAAGAAGTTCTTCTGTTTCTGATCCACCTGTTCCCTTTCAATTTAAATCTGTTTCTTATAGTCCTCTCAGTGCTCACTTTTAGTACTAGAGTTACCTACAGATATTTTATCCTTGTTTTATTACATCCAGATACTGTTTAGGAACGAATGAAATCTTACCATAAAACAGATTAATACAATAAATTATACTATGAACTCCACTATAACATCACAGTCACCTTAAATAAATTACTCTCAGTAAATTTTACCAAAATAAACACATTCGGTTTTTCAACTACAGTGGCACCAACACTGCTGGATTATTTTTTCCCCATATGCCTTGATTTTTTCTCCAGACAATGCTGCTCTCAAGAGACTTTATTTCTTGTCTCTTCAATGCTACACCCTCAAATTATTTGTCACAAAACATCTGCTTTGAGTAAACCAATACTTAGAGGAAAAAAAAAGATAAAATCCTGGTCATTGTGTTTGCACAAGCAGGCTAAAACAATGGGACGATGAAGTATCAGGTATTTATGACAAACTGGAACAAATTCAGAGATGCTGTGAACTACGGTGTCAGTTACACATAGTGAAATACATATAATTCAGGGCGAAGAAGACTGGCTGATGTTAAGAAACAAAAAGACAGACTACCCCCCCCAAAAAAAAAATGACTGGATGGCTGTTTTACTTCATGATTGTACAACGGCCTGCAACTGAGTTTTCTGGGAAAGCCTGGAAAACTCTGTACTCCAATTCTGCATTGCACTGCTGCCTCTATTTACAATGGCCATAGACCCAAATGTAATATATCTACAGACTGCCTTAGGGGAGGACTAAGGAAGTTTATCTCAGCATTCGCAACCACTGTGCAGTAAGCTCAGAGAGCAGGAGAATACTGGAGAAAGTGACAAAGCCCCGTCTGTCACTCAAAGGCAAAACCTGTCAGTGTTTGACCTTCAATTGTTTTGAGTTTTTTCTTTTTTATCTGCAAGCTAATTTTTCATTTTCATTTTTCCACATCCATGCTGCAGTTACTGAGTAGAGTAAATCTCTCTTTTTTTGGATACATAATGTTTTTTAATATCCTGTGCTCTCTTATCACACTGCAAACCTCCTCTGTAATACGTTGTCCATAAATTTTTCAAATGTTATAGACTTTAACAGCTATGGATGTGATTGAAATACAATGTTAACTATTTTGCTCCTACAAAAATATCCTATAAAGGTTCACGTTCATTCTTTACACTTAAGTAACAACTGGGTCATGCAAATTTAAAAACGGCAAGAAAATTATTTTAGTCCCGAACTCCAAGTCATAAAAGACACAACACCAAAGATAATCCTTTTTCTGGTTTCCTCTGATTTATGATCTACAATTACTTGACCATGAAAGATGCATAAGCATTTTAAGTCAAGTACATACAATTAAAATGCTAAAAGTAAAAAACGTGATGTGTCATTGTGACAGCTGATAAATGTATCAGCCATAAACATATCATGTGTGCATGGCACACAGATCACATACCACAAATGAATACTAAAATTAAATATGGTTTTCTTGAAGAACCCAAAGCGTCACATAAATCTGTTCACAAAACGGATGGCAATCGTCAATCCTCCAAGATAAAACGCAGTTCTTTCTAACATGATCCTACTCACCCACTGAAATGTATAATTTTTGCTGGGATAATTCCACCAAACTCAACACTTGTATGAACACTTGCTGAACTGAGACTCTGCCTCGGGTCAGTTCCAGCTAAGCTTATACCTACTAAAGCACTGTAATGGCTTTTGAATTTTGCAACTTATTTTTCATGTCCCCAGCTTCCAGGTACCATAGTATTCCACTCTGGGCAAACCCCTATGGTATATAGGGGTATATAGACCCCTATGGTCTATGTAATGTAGACAAACAACCACAACTTGTCACAGAAGCTCAAGCAGGTGGATTTTGCTGCAAGTTACACTTTCAACAGATCTTTGGAGAGGCCTAAGGATACAGCTCACACAAGAAGTTTCTGCAACTGTAGGTCCAATACCCTACTAAATTGAGTTAATGATCCTAATGAAGCATCCTTCAACAGTGGTTTACTAGTTAATCTTAAACAACAAAAATGCCTACCTGAAGCTCTTTACTAGTACTCAATTTACTGTTTATAAACACCACCACAAGAAAACGCTATATTGTAGTTTAGAATGTGTCAAAACATACTAACAGAAGATTAAAGAACTTCTGCTCAAAATGATATTACAGACAATCTGAAAATCAAGTCCAAGCAGCAAAGCAACAAGTTACGCAAGTTATTGGTCTCCAACTACCAAGACTTGTCATATTTTTGAGATGTGTTTAATGATATAATAAAAACCACAATTCAAAGTTTATGAGCTCAGATGAAAACTCTATACCTCAGTAATTTTATTTCTTGTACCATTTGTTTAATTTTAACTCGCATTTTACACCGCAGCAACTGGCACAAATCACTATCAGCAACCAGAAAACTACTTTCTCATTAAAAATCACTTTCTGACTCACTTTCTCATACCCCTCAAAAAAACCTTATGTTTTTATGTGATTTTTTTTTTTTCTGCCAGCCCCTGGCTGGCATTTTCTTCCCCCCCCTCCCGCCCCGAAAACTTGCTAGTGAGACATATAGCAGCTATGCAATGAACAAATTTTCTCTTGTTATTTATCACTAAATAACACAGACTACTAATTTCATTTCAGAAAACAGCACTACTTCATGTTAACCAATTATGTGCCTATGCTGTAAAAAAAAAAGGAGGGGAAGATGGTTCTTAGTGTTAAGAATAATCAAATAATCAAATCACTAAAGCGCACATACGCACATTCAAAACTCTGCAGACACTATGATTATAGCTGCTATTGATGTTATGCTGCAGGCCTCAAAAAGCTCACTGCAAATTACCTGTCAGTCACAGGCACATTCTGTTCTCATGACTTTCATATCATAAATGGATTTACTTTAACACCACTGGAAGACTCAACGCTGTCAGTTCACGGAATGGTCAGTGAAACTAGTTCCATATACCAATCTTCAGGAAGACCAGAACCTAAATAAGAACTGTTCTGTAGTATATTGAATTAATTCAGATTAGAGCTGTTAAGCTAATGTCACATGTCACTACAAGGTACTAGCGTACAGCAATAATAGTTTATTCTTTCCCCTCAAGAAACATTGAGATGCATTACTACATCTTACTACTAGAAATTAGGATTTGACCATGCTTGCGATATGGAACATCACACACTGCCTATTAAAACTAAGTTGCCGCAATCAGAAATACTATGAATCTAAGCTTGACAAAATTTATTTTTTTTCCATTGCACACCATATTGCTACATCTCACCTGAAACTGTTATGTAGTCTGAAATGCTCATTATTTCTAGCAAGAAAGTCCAACCATTAAAGGATTTTGTACAGCATGTGACTACTTTCCTTTACACTTCTGACAGATGCTATTGTGTTTTTTCTATTTCTCTATGAAAGTGATACTTGAGAGATATTTATATGGCTACTCTGGCAGCCAGCCCCTTACAGCAGATCTGAATGGATCACAGGGATACCCACAAAAGCTCTGAATAGTATCTACAACAGTTTTCCTATGCCTTCAAACACCAAATAGCCAGCGGTAATATCATGAAAAACAGACATTAAACTGAATGCTGTATTCATGTCTAAATGCTGCCTACATGGCAACTTAAATTCCAAAGTTTATAAAATAAATCACATTTATGTGGTTTGATGACTTTTCAAATAAGCTATTTGAAACTACTCAGAGCTGTGGAATGAAGTCAATAGACCTAAGGGAGATAGATTAGAGTATATAGAGCAAGTAAACTGGTACAAGGTACAAGGTAGAGGAATTTATTGCCTAGACTTGAACTCTGCATGCATGGTGCAACTTTTATACATATAATTACCCAGTAAGCCTTGGTTTGTTATTCAGACTCAGGGACTTTAGAAGCATTTAATGAAGACTTAATTTCTCAAATATAAATTTGGAGGAAAGCAGTCCAGGCCAAATCATCTTATGCCAGTGAAACCAAACACTAAGGAGAGCATGATCAGACAGCTCACTTCTCTCTTCACATTAAGAAATCAAAAAGTAGGAAGTAGAGTAATAAGGAATAACCTTTACTTTAGAGTGGTAAGAAAGCAGTCAAACTCTGGAAGACAGATATCACATTGCATATTGTCAATACATTGCAGCACAAGATCAATGACTATCAAGTTAATTTCACATTCACTATTGTACCATAAATCATAAAGAACTTGATATCAATACCGTGATCTGGTCTACAGCCTTCATTTGAATTAAACTGAATTCTTTTAACACTTAATGCTTTCTTTGGGAATAATAAGATTTTTTGGGGGGTTGTTTGGTTTTTTTTTTAATTTCCAGTAAAATAAAAATATGATTTCCAAGACTTGACAGCGTTTCTCTCAGTTCACATTCACTGCATTTGGCTACTCTGATGTACCAGCACACTCCTTAGCACTGTAGGGTCTACTGTAATAAACATTAGTTTATGAAAAAGTACACATACTTCATGCTCTTTTAGGACATTCTTTTTAAAATTAGCTTGTATATACTTTAAAAAAAAAAAAAAAAATGGACATGGTTGCACGATGAAAAGCCAAGATTTGTATAGCAGACTGTAATGATAAAACCCCTTGATCTGTGAAATGTTTTTGTGTTTAGTGCCATATAATTCCAATAATTCAGTTCATAACTTTTCATTGAATGTCATAAGCTATAACTATGCTCCCAGAGTTGGGGGGTGAGATGTTATTGTTGTTTTTAAATTACTGGTAACAGCTCATTTTCCAATAGGAAATTCCTAATAGGAAAGTAGAGCTAACATGTTGGCATATGGCACCAAGCACCAAAAGGTCAGTTCAGCAGCAGCACATACTTCATAACACTGACTTTCTGTCATGAAAATTATTCAAATACTCTATTGCCCTGTTATTGATTTCATCAAACTACTGAAACAAGTAGTACAATCTTACCTGTATTTCTAGTAGTACAGCTCACCTATATTTCTAGTACCTGTATTTCTAGTAGTACAGCTTACCTGTATTTCCAGAGCTGAAAATTAAACTGCTGTATTGTAGACCTGCCCTTTGCCAACTGCAGGCAGATGTCAGGACTTTTTGTACCGGCTGCCAGTCATCTGAATCAGCAACTTGGAGAATAGCTTTTTATTTCACACTTCTACAACTATAACAGAGGTATTTGCAAACAGTACAAGGACTATATCTTCTGCCACAGACCACTGCCAAAACACAAATGAGAGGGAAAAAAAAAAAAACTGTTCTCAAAAGAAACTCACAAATTCTGAAAGTGCTGGCACCTGAGACTCTAATTGAATGGTTAACCGTGAAACCTGCTGGTGCTCCCACTCTCACAATACAAAGCAAGACCTTATTCCACAGCTGAGAGAGATCTTTCACCAGCTTACCACATCAGAACCAAACACAGAAGGAACTAAATAATAATATCTATGAACAAACTCCTCTTCCGTGAAATTGGTCTCAAATGCTTGAATCCAAAGTCCTGGGTAAACTGTATTCACAAAAAAATTGACAGAAGAGCCCCTTGCAGATCAAGGTACTGATTATTTCAGAAATCCAAGAGCAGAAACTTCACCTCCATTTCTGTTCTTCGGGACTAGGTACAAGAAGCAGAAAGAGGGGAAGGAAAGAGAGAACTTAGGTCTCCATGATGTAAGCAATTTCATTCAGGTTAAAATCCTAAAATAATACTTTTAATTAAGAGGTAAATAATTTTCGTGTGTATGTACCACAGATATCCGATAAAGTAAAAATCTGCAGAGGAGGAACTCCCACAGCATGCAAACATTAGCACCACTTTTGCAAATTCCCTAGAAAAGGCAGCATGCACGTCATCAAACTGTACACACACTTTCCCTGCATACTCAGTTCTCAGTCTCCTCTTTCTTGTTCATTGTGTCCTACATAAACACGGAGTCCTTTGCCTTTGCTCATTTCTTCCTTGCACCCACAGAAAAGCCTTCTCATACACAAGCCAAGAAATTGAAAAACTGCTTGAAGCCAAAAAAGCAATTTTCCACAGCCAACTGGACTCAGTCAATTCCTGGATGTACAGATAGATGTAATACAGGTTATACTGCACATACAAGTTCATTGTCAGGTTCTGACATCCAGTCCTTTTACAACTGTGACCATATTGTTATTTTTTTGTCTTTGTCAGAGTCAATTTGGGCAAAAATTTAATTTTCACAATGTACACATGACACATTTAACTACTTTCTTTTAGGGTTTTATCTTCAGCATTCCAGAAACAATCTATCTGTGAAACTATGCCTGAAAGCGCCTGAAAATTAATTCATTAAACAAACTCATTATAGACCAAAACTGTCAAGACTTATGCAGCTCACAGACAACAAATATGTACTGTAAGGCTATGAAATAGGGGTGTGTGTGTGTGTGTTTATAGACAAAAAACGCTGCATAAATGTATGTAACTTTGCACAATCATCTGTTTTTCAACTACTTTATCAGGCAAAAGAGTCAGTGTGTGCATGGCTATAAAGCTATCTGTATTTTTGTGACCTTCATAGAAAAAAAGACCACAGACAGCTTCTACTATGTTCATAAAAGTGAAAGCAAAGAACTATTACAATTTTGCATTATATTATAATACTTTTGACCAGGATTCTGTATTCATTGTACCCATTAAGGTATCTACTGAACCTTGGAAAAGTAATTTTTTAAAAAAAAAAAAAAAAGAGAGAGAGAGAGAGAGAGAGAGAGAGATAAAGAATTCCCAGCAGCAAAAACAGTGTTTTGGAATGGCACAGGAGGCCTCATAGTTGTTGGTTTTTTGATTACTCTCTTCACTGAACAACATAGAAACAACAGACTTGGAGATGCACAGCAATGCCAACTGGTTTAAGCATTGTGTCTTAATGTTAAAAATTAAGAGCTGACGGTAAATTTTTACTTTATCAACTAAACCAAATTTTACCTGGATGACACAAGGGCAGTTACAATTTGGGGCAGGCATTACAACAGGATCCAGCAACTGCTGGCTGCCTGCCTACCTTCTAGTCTCCCACCCCTACTCTCCACCACACCATACCCATCCCACAGCTGCTTTACAGGACCAGTAAAGGATTTGGCAACTAGCCAGAGAGTAACACCCCAATGATACAGAGGGCTGCTATGGAAGGAGTCACTGCTCCGAGAGCTGCGTGTTGCTCACCTTCACCTTTCGGGACCCCCGGGAGCACAGACAGCCCTTTGGAGAGAAAGGACCATGCTGCCATACAGACCACAGGGCATGAAGGAAACATAGATTATCTTCTACTAGTTTAACAAACAGCGGGAAAAAAAAAAATATTTCATCCGTAAGCCATATTGCTTGCTCTCTCAGTTCACAGCTTGCTCATACACAGCTATATATTTTAAAATAAGATTGCATCCGTCATTTTTCTTTTTTCTCCCTCTTCCTGAATTTCCTCTCTTTAGCTCTTCTTCTCCTTAGTTCCATCTCCTTCCACACATTTGCTGTAGACATCTATGACATTGTTACCTACCGTTTTCCCCTATATCCCTGCTCCTTTCAGTGCACAAAATGCCAAGTGTCACCAAAAAAAGCTAACGCTAAATCATTCCCACAGTCAGTCAGCCCAGTATGATCTTTCTTGCATTACTCTTGGTTTACACATTTTTAAAGATTTGTGGACACTGAAACAATTCTTTAATCTAATTTTGGTTTTATGCAAATCCCATGTTAATTAAATTATCCTGGGTTATTTCTAAGATCCCTCACTTTTTTTTTTTTAATTGGCCCATTCTCTCTCAGATAATAAAATATGTCTTTATTCTTTATTTTGACCTTTTGGCACTCTTACTTTATTATCATTTTAATATTGTCATTAACCATTCCATAACCTTTCCAGTTGCCCAGTATACTATATATATTGCTCACACCACTCATCAGTGATTGCTTATAGCACTTCTGTATTCATTCTCTCTTCACAGCAAAGGCATTTATAGCCGTTTTGAACCAATGATTTCTCTTCAGACACTTATCTCACCTCTGTCCTTTCCAGCCATGACTTTATCCCACTGAATGTCTAGCACAAAATGTGGTGCCAAAATACAACAATTTTTATTCATTTCAGTTAATCACATTTACAAAACACTACTCACATTTAGGATGACAGAGGTGGGGAAAAAAGAAAAAAAAAAAAGACTGCATTAACTAGTCTCTTTGCTATGTTCAGTGCAGGAGCATTACTTGCAGGAAGCCATATTTTACTTTTAGTTACAATGTAAATCCAACACAATTCCTATCTAAAATGGGTTCAGAGGTAGGTTAACAACAACTTTAATACACTATAGACCCTAGAGCTCTGCCCGTCCTTCACTTTGTCCAGAGTGATAGACTTGCTAGCATAAAAGTAATTCTGTCTCCTGATAAAAATTAAGTTTAAGAAATTTATCAGGGTAGCTCTCCTTTTCATTATTCCTCTTCTGTTTTTCTACATAAATCTTTTCAACTACCACACACTGCTAAAAGCATTCAAGTGGGAAGTAACTATGTCAGCTATGGTAACGGTTCCGATGCTCCTTTGCTAGGAAGCAGAGACCTCCTAGCTTCATCTTGTCATCTGACGTATCTAAGATGAAAAGTTTTCTGTCATATATATATTAAGAAGGAATTGGTCACTTTCCACTAGCACCTCCAATATTTTACTCCTATATCACCTTTTTCTATATCATTAACAGCAGATATTGCAGAAGTTGTCCTTGTATAATTTTCAAATACTATTAATACTCAATGCAATTTTTTACTAGGATGCAGCATCACATTTCAGTGGAAAACATAGTGACGATGGACATACATCCCTAAAGTGCTTCTCTCTTAAATGCAGAATCATATGCTTGAGATTTTCTAAAGGATGTTAATTGCTAGGAATATAAACATCGAATTTCAAACATACATGTATTTCTAAGGCTTTTTAAATACTATCCATGTATTATGGTTTTATGCAGTGAAACAGAGATGTACATCTTGTGTGGGACCATACCTATCACTTGCCATTGCACCTCACGTACCTTGCCTCAGAAGCTCTCCAAAGTCAAAGGAAGCTTACTAGAACAATTAGTTCCTGTGCATGTGAGAACTAAGGAAGTCTGGCTTCATACGGATTTTTATCTGGTGTGCTTATCCGACTTAGGTTTAGGGATGCAATGCTTTATCTAAATGATTTTACTGAGTTGGACTTTTATAATGTCTGTCCTCCATGTAGATACTGCAATGGTTAATAACTACAGCTCGAGTGGGGTTACTCAACGGTAGACTAAGTCCTTCTTACATGAAGCAGGAATTAAGTATGTTTGAGACCTAGGCTGCTTGGCCCCCTCCAGTCAAACGTAGCTGAAATTAGAAAGACAGTCTTCAAAAGTTATTAGGGATGTATGAAAAATAATAGAATTTATATCAGGATTACTAAAACCTATTTCCTTAATAGATCAAGCTAACCATGGCAGGATTCAATTCTAATATTGTAACTGTGTAAATGGTCATTTTTTTTTTTTAATTATATATTATCATCATTTTTAGTAACACAGTGTGCAGGAGCATGTATCTGTACACACATATGTTCCAGAGATGTGCACCAACACCACAGCTGAAGAATGTCCTTGCACTGACAACACACCTTACAGGATCTTCCAACCTTTGACAGAAGGTCACTAAATCAACTTAAGAATGCTTGTATCTTAAAAGAAGAGCTGAGGTATAAAGCAATATAAATTACATTCTTCCAGAACAGCCAACTCTGAGAACACACACAATTAATTTTGCACAATACATAGCAGCGGACTGGAGAAAACCTCCACGCTATTCTCATCCTGCTGGGGCTTCGGGAGACTCCAGGCCTGGCACTCAGCTATATTCAGCAAACTCCTCCCACGCAGCTGGTAGAATCCCGCTGGATGTAACAAGAGGAAACAACTGGACTAAAGGATTCACTGGCAAGAAACATGGATAGGAAGATCAGTCTGTTCTTCCTGTAATGGTTAAGGAGAGAAATTTAGCAGTAAAAAGATAAGCTGAATGGAATGCTCTCACTCACAGTCTGGTTTTTCTCTTCCCCCTGCCTCCTTTTTTTGTTTTATAAAAACATTTTTATTAAAAAAAAAGAAAGGAACAGAAATTATAAGCAGACTGTTTCTTGTCTGTTTCCTAGGTCCTTCCTGGATGAGTACCGTTTGCTGAATTTGAACAGGCAAATAAAAGGAAAAGAACTTGTAAGGTTTTAATTCAAAATCTCTGTTTTACAGAAGAACGCAAAATGAAGATTTGAATCTGTGTATTTAAATGTTTTTCTAAACAAGGCATAACCAAAGAGAAAAAAAAACAGTTCCCTAGTTACTAAATGAACTTGATTTCTAAATATAACACACTGCAAGTGGCCATGACAAAACTTGTTTACATTTGGTCACAGCACTGCCTTTAACTCAACTAGTAAACCAGGCTAAACAAACCTACATCACATTTGACCAGAGTTTGTAAATACCTCTAACATGCACCAGTTAAAATGCATATGTTTTTAAAAAGTTCACTTCCAAACATGTCAGAAACAATTAAATATACATTTTATATTTAACATAAAATAGGATGGCAGACATATTCCTGCAAACTTTTGTATATCAGTCACTGCAAGAGTCCAAGGGCATACCTTCAGTTCAGATACTTCCTCGCCCCACTGTTGAATTCTTGTTGTTTTTAAAAGGACATAAACACAAATAGATTATATACTTAATACTGATTATATACTTAATAACAGATCGTATTACTCTTTTACTCCTTCTACATGGAGACCTGCCATTCTTCAGATTAAAACACAACTCCCAGTCAAGTAAAAGTGTATTTTCTTTGCTCAGCCCTCAGTCACTACACTTCAACCTACATAACACAAATCGCAGACCTTTCACTTTCTGTCTCTATTAATAGTGGTTTAACCAAGTTAGCTCCGAGTTCAATGCTGCCCTCCACCTTCTAAATCAAGACATTGCACTAGTGCAGTCGTATGCAATAACTGAACTTTCAATGTGTATTGTACTACATACCTATTAGTTTTCCTAAAAATCTTAAGACACCAACACCCAGCATTTACTTTCTATTTCCAAAGTCTTCTCCATTCTTTCTGTTTCTGCTTACATTTTATTCAACAACACTTTAAAATAAAATCACAAACTCTTCAGGAACTCAGAAGTGGGGTAGTCCACAATCCACCCTCTGCTACAGCATGAGACTAGACCACGCATAGCCTTCTCTTAAAACACTATGTAAGTTAAAGATGTGACAGTACTGACATTCGCCAAGTGGTTTGTTCCAAGATTTGGGAACTGTTGTCTGCTCATCCAATCCCATCATCTGTGCTTAAAGCCAATACCTCTGTTTAGTCGCACGTGTACTTGCGCACGTGAGATACCTCCAGTTAGCTCCCAGTCTACAAGACAATAATAATTCAGGAGTCCTGTGGTCCTGGCAAATCACTCACGTAGTAGAGGGAAAGTTTCCACCTGGGCTGCACATTTATTTTGTGCACTACTTCACCGCCCCTGCTTGTCCTTCGTCCACATAGTACTTTTCTACCAATCTTATTAGTGTTCACCCCTCTGGATGTTTTCATTTTAAGAGGATGTTCTAACCTGAAAACCATTTACTTCTGAATATACGCTACTGAATTACAGTGTCATCAGAAGAAGCGCAGCTCAGCTTCTCCTCTAAACACATCTTCAGGCTAAAACACTTCTACATAAATGCTCTGCAGTTCAAACATTTATTACCAGGTTTCAGAGTAAAATTAAATTTCCGTCATGGATATGTTATGTTTATTAATAAAGTGTCACAAAAATATTAGTGAAGGCTAAACAGGTAACACAAGGATATCAGGGAACATAAACGCTCAAGTTGCAGTAGCAATGTTTGCTTTGCCAGGTTACACATCCCGTAAGCTTGATGGAATGCATTGCACATTATGTATCAAACTACACGGCCAGGAAGAAAATTAACTTCTGAAGTTCTGGTTGGGATTTTAATTTTGCATTAAGCAAAAAGTGGAAAAGCAAGAATCTCGTTTGTTTGAACTTCTAGTAAATATTTACAGAGAGGTTCATGAAGGCAAAGTTTTGAACAGATGACAGGCACAAACATCATGGAATCAATCTCTGCAGTATGAAGGAAGGAGTCAGAGTCACAGGGAAGCTGGGAGTTAACCCAAGCTCTCTCCCTCCCACAGAAGCCAAAGGGTCCTGCCTTTCCTCTGGAACATGAAGGTTGTTGTGGCATCTTTAGTCCCTACTGCCACATGGGAAAGAAGCTTCAAGCCTTCCAGATAAGAGGCAGCAGGAATAGCTCCACAAGCAGTTTAAACCCAGGTTGCTTTCTGCAGATTTCAATCTTGATTCTTCACTTGCCCTCAACACCTAACGCCTCTCTCCACATAGGCTTTGACTGTTTAACGTCATTCTACCCAGAGTTCTCATCTTCAGTTCAGCTGCCACTACTTCCTTAACCCTCTTTTTTTGTGCCCTATTCAGCCTCGGGAAACATTTGCCCTTTTGTTTTTTTTAAAAAAAAGAAAACACAAAAATCAGAAAAAATTTTTAAAGAAAGAAAACACAAAAATCAGAAAAGCACTCCTGCTACTAAATCTTAAACAAATAAAATCTCCCTTTCAGGAAGAATATTCTAGCTTAAGATTTTTTTGCTATCATGGTAAAAGCTCTTAGAAAAAGCCTTGAAAACATTCAGATTCTAGACAAACATGTCTCCCATTATAAGAGTTTTTGGATAACAAGCTAGTATAGCACCAGACTTTTCATTTTTAGGAGCTGTGAAGTAAGCCATACTACGCTGTTATCTTCTCTTTCCAAGAAACCTGAACTACTCCAAAACCCAGCTTCTACTTGCCAAATCCCTGGATGGTAAAAGGAATGTAAAATAAAATATAATGTTGCTTGTGAACTGTTTCTAGACTGAAACACTTGATCAGTTACATAGATAAGGCATCTAAATTCCTATTTCATTCCCATTCTTGGATTTTCTCTGCCACCCTAGTAGAGGTTTTCCACAAGTTCATCCCCCTCAGTTAAGGAAGTTACTATGGCAATGAGCATGGCATCGTAACTAATAAGATTGCTCCATACCAAGACAGTTAGAGGACAAAAGCCCATGATGTGAGGAAGCAGGGATTGCTCAGCCTTCTAAAAAGAAAAAGCTAAGGAGTGATCCAATTACAGACTGCAACAACTTGAAAGGGCCAAACTCTCCTCGGTAGCGACAGATGGTGTAAGAAGAGAAAAAAGCCACAAACTGTGTCTTGAGAGATTCAGATGAGGTATCAGGCAGAATTCTGTCCACTAGAAGAAGCCTCCACAGCACCGAAAGAGGCTGCCTGGAGAGGCTGTGGTATCTCCACCCTCAGAGTCCGAGAGTCCACTACCCAAAGCCGTAGCTGTTGACCTCATACAACGTTAGCATTAGTCCGGCATTGAGCAGGAGACTGGATGGGCTAGATGGCCTCCTCGCAGCTCTTCCAAACAACATTTTATTATTTCTCTGATAATCTACATCTCTGCAAGTAAGACACATTTCAGTATCAAACTTTAAAAAAGATTCTAAGTGAAAAGCAGATTCTGATTTACACCATTCTGCAGCCTGATCCATAACCAACACTAATATTATCAACCTCTCCCATCAGTCATAATTTTTGGGTGACATCAGAACTTGAAGCAAGCTAATTCACCACAATTTTTTTCTCAATATCAATGAAATCTGAACAGGCCCTAATTAAAGGATTGGTGGTCAAAATCTACCTGTAATGTTCTAAGATAAACAATTGATAAAGGATAAAAAAACCCGAATTCCTACCACGCCGTAGCTTTTCCATACAGAAAGCACTGCATGTGAATGTTGACATCCAGTTTAGAAACTAAGCTTCAGCTACCATAAACAGTAACTGTCCTGTAGATCTAAAAGATTCACTTTGAGATTAGGTTTTTATTTTGTTTAAAGACAAGAACATAGACAGAGTGAGTCCAATTTGATCCCTGGAGTCTAACTAAAATCAGCTGTCAGCCCCTTGAGGAAGGATGGTGTTGACTGCCCATACTTGTCTAATATAACAGCACACAAACCACATCGCAGCACGGCACTCATCCATACGTACGTGTGCTAACAGACAACTAGCAATCATTCTGCGCGTCTTAATCACCCTTTGGGGCCTCTGAAAATGCAACAGCTGGAAATAAAGTTGTAGTCTGAGAGACATCGAGGAATAGCAGTTAGGCAGGGAAAATTAACACACAGATGCAAGGACCAAATGTCACAGAGTAAAACTCACAGATTTCATCACCACGTTATGTATAAGATAGTTATCTGCACACAGTGCAAAGAGCCCTTAACCCCAGCATATCCTTCACAGAGCTCAACCACTGATTAAAAGCAGAGCACAAGCACGAAGCACGCATTTCGCCCTAACACCTTCCGCTCCAAACCAAGCCAAGTACACGAAGAACTGAAATATCGGCCGCTTGCTGTGCCCTGCAGCCGGGCGGCACACCTAAAGGCAACCACAGCAGCCGCCTAGAAGGACGCGGCAAGCCTAACCACGCGGCAGCCAAAAGCCGCCGGCCATTAGCCCGGGCCTCGCCGTCGCCCGGGGGCCGGCGCAGCCCCGCCCCGCCCCGCCCCGCGGGCGGCCGCGCTGAAGGAACAGCGCCACCTGCCGCGCCGCCCGCGCCCCTCCCGCCGCCGCGACACCCGGGACGGACGGACGGGCGGACGGACGGAGCGGGGAGGCCGGGGCCGCCGGGCCGGGTCGCTGCGGGCGAGCCGCGACAGCCGCGCTGCGCTCGCTGAACCCGCGCCACCGCTTCGCTTTTGAATAATACGAATGCTACTGCTACTAGGAGGGCCGCGACTCTGAAACGCCGCCCTGCGCCCCCGCTGAAGTTTTCAGCCCTCCCCCGAGGCAGCCCGTGGCCTCCTGCCGAGGGAGGAAGCCCGGAGGAAGCCCAGCGGCATCGCAGCGCCGCCGCAGGGGCTGGGCCACGGCCGCCCGGCCGGGCTGCGAGGGGAAGGGGTAGGCGGTCGGGCGCCCGCCGTGCGCCTCCTGGAGCGCAGCCCCCGCACCGGCACGGCAGCGCCCGACGGAACGGCCGCGGCGCTCCTCGCCCCCGGGGCAGCCCGCCGCCTGTTCCACAGCGGCCCCTCCCTCGGGTAGCGAAAGGCCCCGAGCCCCGCCGGGGTCCCGCTGAGGGGAGCCCCGCGTAAGGCTCAGCCCCGGGCGGGACCGCCGCTCCAGCGGCCGCAGCCTGGGCGGTAACGGCCAAGGGAGAGAGGGAAGGCAGGCGCTCCCGCACGGGCCTTCGCCCGGGTGTCCCACGTCCCTCCCGGCTGCGGCTCACCTGCCCTCCGGCCGCGGGACCGAGCCTGGCGTCGGCCGCAGCCCCGCCGCCGCCCGGCGCAGGGAGGGGCAGGGACGGGACGGGACGGGGGTGAGCCCGCGCGCCTCCTGGCAGGGCTCGCCTCAGGGAGCGCGGGCGGGCGGCCGCTCCCCGCCGCCGCTCCTCGCCTTCGCCGGCGGCCAGCGGGCAGGCGTGGGGCGTCCCGCTGGAGGGGGCCGTGTGCGGCCTTGGGAAGCGAACTGACAGAATCCTCGGGCTGCTTTCACAAACAACTTCGAAAACCGAGGGGAAAAAAACCCAAGCGACGTGAGGGTCTCCCGCCTAGGAACCGCTGCCTTCTCAGCCTCGCTGCGTCAGCCTGAGAGCCAGCAAGCCCTCCCTGCACCGATACGCCTGCTCTCCAACACTTCTGTAAAAGAACAATTTTAAATTGTAGGAAATACTATTCTTCACGGAGAATCATTTTAACCTGAATATTTTCAGAGATCTGGGGGAAAGAAAAAAAATATACCCAGAATAAATTACCTACCAAAACTACTTAGACTGTCAAAAATAAAGCTCAACCACAGCAAAGGTATCAGGCGAAATCGTTTATGGGCATTTTTAACTGGAGACTGCAGTTACTCTTCTTGTGATCTTGATGTTATAAAAACAGTCTTAAAATCGACTGTGATAAATAATGCTGCATTTCATGACAGTTACTGTATTTATTTTGTTCTATTCTGGTTTATGCAAATAAATTCAGCACAAAAGAAAATGAATAAAATTTATAAAGTAAGCATTTCCTTACAAAGGGAAAAATATCTCATGGTGATCAGGCCATTTGAGAGAACTTCTCGCAAATGGCCTGCGTTTATGCTGACAGGGCTGACAGAAATAAAATTCTGCCCATGAGGAGAATGATGTCGTTTCTAAGCTTTGAAAGTTAAAAAGAAAAATTGGAAGCTGAAGTATCTGCAATTCCAACTCTAAATAAGATCTTTATTTAACTCTTGGAATAGAAGCCAAAACGTGCTCTGGCTTTTTTTTTTTTTTTTTTTTTTTTTAATTTGAAACCACAGAAAACTGATACCCAACCTTCAGCAACCTATTACCAGTAAGGAAAATGACTGATGAGGCTAATGAAATACGGGGGGGGGGATGTCCGTATTTTTCATCATAAAAAATGGTACAAGGACATTGCACTTATTGTACATTTAGCTTTTTGGTTTTGTTGCATTTTTTTTTTTTTAAATAGAAATCTCATAATTTGAAGTAACATGGTAAAAATGCTAGTTTCAAAAGAAAGGGGAAAAAAAGGCTTTGTCCCTCCTTTAATAACGGTCATGGCATAGAAATTAGCACACTTTTGACTTTATGGCAAGTTAAAAGCTGTCTTTTAAAAGGTACCAAAACACAGTATCGTTATGATCATACTAAATTTTTCAAATGAATGCAATACAGACTACAATTATCAAAACAACACATCTAAAGAATATCACAGTGCTCCACATTTTAAAAAGGCATTTCTTTCCGGTGACAATTCATAACACGAGACAGTCATAAATATAATTCTGAAGTAATACGCATGTTCTCATTTTTTTTTTTTCAAATAACTTCCCCCATTTGTTTAGTCAACTCCACTTAATTTTTTTTTTATTTGAACTTCTATTTGAAATGCATGCTTAATGCAAGCAGCTGAAGATAGTGCGCAGATGAAACACAAGTCAAAGCCAGCTAAAGTACACCAAAAGTACATTCTACCCTTGGCTACTCACACACTGCTTCTGAAAACATCAACAAAACTTTCATATTATATTCAGAAAGCAGTACTAAACAATGCTGTCATCAGTTTAACAATATGTAATTAAAATAATTACCTGGCATATCTCATAGCTTTATATTGCTAAAAGTAATACCTTTCAGAAAGGGGAAAAAAAATACAGTACAAATAAATCTATTTTTCATCATGTTCCTATTTCATGTAAAAGAAGCATCCACAGACTGCAGAAACCACCATTGCATTCTGATTCAAGGCGCTGAATGTGAATGAAGAGATTTGAGTTCGAAAGAGGCAGATTTTTAAATGTCCCTCTCCAAAGCAAAATCATTCACTTTACAATAATAAAAATAAATTCAAATAGTTTTATTCTAGTAGGAAGAAAACAAAAAGTCTAAAAATGAGAAACAGCACATGCTTGATTACAGAAAATTGGAGGTGAAGAACTTATGAAAGCTATAGTAAAAGTGCTCTATTTATTAACACAGTCTCGTTACATTGAAAAAAGGAGAATAAAATGAAACGAACATACTTTCAATGCACCCTAAAAGCAAATCCCTTGGGGGGGGGAAGGGTATATAAACCCAAAAAATTACTTTCTCAATCAGCCATTCAGTGTAAAATGAAACAAAGCCTATGATTCACAGAAACAGAATCCCAAGTGGTTAGTTGGACTTTCAATCGCCAAAACAGTCTGCGTGCATTTCAGACCTGATACACAAGTCGTGAAAGGCAGGGTGACAGTAGGAAATATATAAAGTTGCAAGGAGACCAGAGCTCAGGCAAAACAAAGATAAATCTTGGTTTTAACAGAATACATTGTTTTAAGAAGTACTAAGGAAATTCCACTGCTAATGAATAGGAAAAAGATAGTGTATAATAGTATAACGTGCCTGTTTTCATTTTGAAGTACTTAACTTTTCATTTTGCAAAGACACCTTTCAGTTTCATTATTTTGTCTCATACCAATTGTTTGATATCATTTGCTTTACTTTGAAACTCATTTTCACAACCACCTGGTGATTTGGGTAATACTCCCCACTTCAAATACAGTATCACTTCAAAGTTGACAAGGTAAGTTTGGTGTCTCAGACAAAAAAAAAAAAAAAAAAAGAGTGCAGACTAAGATGTCAATCGGTACAAAAAGAACACTAAAATTTTGTTTTTTCATAAATTTTTTTATGTGTTGGCCAGTTTCAAGTTTTTTTGATGGCTCAGCTGTCCTAAGATTCTGCAGTGGTGTGAAAATAAGACGCACGTACGGATGAGAAACTTTCTGTGTGCCCAGCTGAGGGGAAGGCTGAAGCGTGACACCAGGAAAGCCACTGGCATTAAGGACCTACTGCAAAAAACCCTTCAATCATGGGACGCAATTAACCGCAAGACACAAAGCTGCAGGAAAACAAACCTCGTTATTTCCACCACTCATGGAAATACTTATTAATCTTGAAAACGTCTTCCAAATAAACAGAGAAACTTTCCATTCCGAGTGGCCTTAGTAACTGATTCTTGAACGCAGCTTATTTGAGTGCACCTTAATCACAGGCAAAATGTAACTCTGCACAAGTTCTCCTCTACCTTCACCTAGTCACAAGTGAGAGCCAAATGCTTATTTAGTCAGTCTTCTTCAGTCACTGTGTCCAGGATATCCCACAAAAAAAGTTTTTACAGTGCCACACATTAGCCGACTATTGAAACCAGAACAAATGCAGCCAGGGAGACCGCTGCTGTCATGGGTAGGCAGTAATACAGTCTAATGTGACAAACCACTTTCAGGCTTTTGAAATATAAGAGAGAAGGCATTTTCCTCATTTTCACTTGGATTTTTGGATTCTAACCCAATTTCGGGTGATGGAAAAACTCTCATTAATCTCAGTCACGCATGCGGTAGCCTTCCTAGCACAAACTATTACAGAAACAGGGAATGTTACCCGTCTCTCCTCTAATACTTACAAACCAGTTTCTATTACTGAGATGATCGGCTTGCTTTGTCCAAACGATCATGAGGGTGACCACTAAGAAAAAGCAAAGTTATTCACACCATTTTCAAAGCACTTCAGCGTACAGTCAGCAGCTGAGGTACTTGCCCAGAAGTTTAAGGTACTAAGCACAGCCAGCAGTCAAAGAAGTCAGATGGTTCTGAAGAAACTCAGGGACCTAGAAAGCTTCTGTCATGACCAAAGACCATATCTTTATTTCCCAACCAGTCTTTTAAAATTTTGCCCGCAATTTACTAACTTTGGTCACATACTGAACAGGTTGGGTTTTTTGTTTGGTTTAGTTTTTTTTTTTGTTTGGTTTTGGTTTTTTCTTTGTTTGTTTGGTTGTTTTGGTTGTTTTTTGTTTTTTGTGGTTGGTTTTGTTTTTTTTTTTTACAATTTTCTATTACATGACAATAGTAAATGCCAGAGCATTCTTTTCTCTATCTACAAGCAAAATAAGATAGGCATGATTTCTCTTTTACTTTTCTACTGACTACATAAAAAAATGCCCAAAAATTTCAAGCCCGGTAATAAACACATAAATATCAAGTCACAGGTTGGGTGACTGCAGAACAACGTACTGCCATTATGTCACAAATATATCTATCTTTTCAAACTTTCCAAAGAACATGGAGCTAGAGTCAAATTAGAAACATCTTTCTTACTAAAAAAACGATGCTGAAACCAATACAACTACTCGCATGAATATGCAGAGCGGGATTTAGACTGTACTCTTTTTGTCCTGTATGAATTATCCATCACATTTCTATTGTATATTATTAAAGTGACTTGCTTTTTTATCCTCCCAACCCCCACATCTGTGCTGCTGTAATTTATGTGAATTGCAGTTAATGATCACTTGCGTTATGCTTAATCAGCATATCAATAATATACTCTGTACAGACTAAGTAGCTCTTCTTTCTTTCCCCTTTAATGAAACCTATAGAAATGGAACTGGTATTTGACTGATTGGCATTACAAAAAGGTTGCCTAGGCAGGTGCTGGAGATGGTAGTACAGGATACAGGCCTTGTGGCTGCTGCCAATCATGCTCAAGCATCAGCAAAGCCCGCTATTATATTTTTTTAATTCCATTGCCTTGCTATCTAGAGGGGCCGATGTTTTGTACTTAAGGGATTTTAATGAGCTTGACCAGATCAGTGTTACTGATGCCAAGATTGTGGCTGTGTGGGATGGATCAAGGAGAGATCACCTTCTTACAGGGTGATATTATTAACCATGGTCTAAAGCACTGCCATTAGAGCATTCTTACGTGGGACACAGAAATCTCTGAATACAAATGAGCTATAGATCTTAACATGAATATTCAGGAATTTCTGGAAAGCTGTTATTATATATGCCCAAGTCAAGGCAGACTTAAAAGAATAAAAAAGAACCATTGAATGTTGAAAATGACAACCAATCAGTTTGGGTCATTTTCCCAGAAATCAATCAATATTGTGTATTGATAAGATAAAATTATTAACCTAGTAAGAGGTTTATTAAACACTTTGGCTAAATTACTCTTAAAAACTCTGTAAGTCACCAGCTTCAGTATACTGACATTTATGGCTTCAGATCAGAACACTGCTGCATGCTGGAGAAGGACTGGCACAACACCAATATTCTCATTTTTGAGTCACAGCCTGAAGTGTAGCTCTATTAGCTTTACCTTGTAAATCACCACTATGCTATTAGCAATCTTTCAATACAATGTGACATCTTTATTATAATGTTTTTCCACTAAAGTTTAAGTTCATATTTTAGTTAGCTCAGAGACAGATGCAGCCACATTTACCAGGTTTAATTAATTGACTATAAATAAAGGGCTGTAAAAAGAAGGCGCCTCTTTCACATGATGTTCAAGTTGTCATCATTTTACAGAAAAATGCCAATTCAGATAGGATGGATGTTACTATTTCTATACTTTACATTCGTGTTTCAATATGTAAGCTTAAAATTTCACAGTATTTTGAAGGCTACAGTTGAGAGTCTCGGTTCTCTTACAAAAACACTCACAGTACATGATCTACATTAATTTACTACCACGTGATTTTTAACTAAGAATTTCATTAACTTGTAAGAACACCAGTACAATTCCATGATTTACTTTGGCTTCAATATCTGTGGATATTACAGTAAATAGGAACAGCATGCACAGACACACAAACAAGTTGTGCTGGATTTACCTGACAAAAACTTGCAGAAGCTAATAAAATTGCTTTGAGAGATCTAGGGCCCCTTTTTGGCGGGGTAATGTAGCACATCTGTTTTTCTTATAGCCCCCAAGATACCCTGTATCATTCCCTACCAACTGCTTTAGGCATCCAAGGCAAGAGAAGCACAGCTGCAGGGAGCAGAGCAGTAGATCTGCACAGCTGCAAGGAGAGGAACAGAGCAGAAGAGTAAAGCAGAGGAGGGCAGGGCAGCTGGGAGAGAAACCAGGAAAAAAAAAAAAAGTAAAAAGAAAAAAATGCAAGTGGAGACAAAAAACTGATGAGAGAGAAATTGCTGGAGAGTTCCCTCTTGGACATCCTGTTTATAGAGGTTTCTTATTGGGAAAAGTCAGCAGGAACAGCCACTAGAAAGAAACATGAACCCTCTTCCCACTTCTTCCCCATGAGAATGGAACAATTTGTTCAGAGACACGGAGAGAGATCCATGGATAAACTCAAAAAATAAACCAAGCCTTAATCCTTAAATAGTGCTAAACACCTGTATAACGCTTAATATCAAGAAGGCACTACTTAAATATTAACAACTGAATCCCATAAGTAAAGTACTGTTACCACTAATCTCTGTAAAAGTGATAAAGGTGAAGTAATAACTTGCCCAAAGCTGCAGAGGAATCGAAAGCTGATGTTCATGGTCCTACAAACAAACCAATGAGCAAATACCTGCCAACACCGAATTGAGAATTCAAAATGCAGTTGGTTTGGAAAAAGGACAGTCGCTGGACTCCTAGCTGCAACTCCTCACCCTTTATCAAGACTAGAGACAACATTTCCCAAGGACTCAGAAGTGGCAGTACTCTCTGGCAGAGGTTTACCCATAGGGTAGAAGACACAAGCAGGAAGAGACTCATGGAAACTTCTAGGAGTTGTCATCCTGAAGGTAGGAAACCAAACTCAGACAGCCATAGAGGAAGGAAACAGCACCATGAGGGCAAGCACAAGTGACGGGACAGCAAAAGAAGGAGCCACAGGTCTCCGAGTGCCTTCTTCCAGAAAGACTTGATGGCACAGCCTTCTCTGAGGGCGAGGGAAGCTCCAGACACCAGGGCATAGGCCTGCCAAGTGGAGGATTTTTTGTTTAGGGGACAGAATGCAGGAATGCAAGATTCTCCTGGCATATCTGTGCTATGCAATGTAGAAGGAGCGTAATGGGTTGTTCCTACACACACACATATACATTCCACAGAGACAAGAAGTTGGGGAGTGACCAGGTATCAGCACCACTGGATACTATGCACTTATATTAAGTCATCAAAAATTTTAAAAAGCGACTGGTGGCAAGTGCTACGTAAAAATGATGGAGTTAGCAAGTTTGAAAGCACAAATGCTTTAAGACTGCTCTTTTACTTCTCCAAATAGAATGCCTAGTTTCATTTGATCTGGATACAAGGTAAATAAAAACACACCCCTCAAGAACATTATTTAGACATGTCTTTAATAACATTTTAACTCATAAGTGACAATACTTGACCAATTCATCACAAAAGTTACCAAGTAAGTACTTACATCACCCGCTTATGTCCATACATTTTTCACCTTCCACGACTGCCATCTGAATAAATTAGCAAGTAATACTATGAAACAGTCCATGATACGTTTTAGAAATACACATAGCGATAGAAGGAACAGTACCTAAAGACAATTTTTTTTTTTTCCTCAATGCACTTCTTGCTTTAATTTTCTCCAGTAAGAGTGAGCTCTTCCTGGGGGTTACACGCAGTGCATTGTATGTTCTAAAGAGAAGGCGCCACATCTATATAAGCCACACATTGCAAGTTTAGAGCAGACTATTTTTGAAGCTCCAAAGAACCGGCGCTATTGCACGGTGTCCTCTGAAGAGGAAACAATGGTTAAATGGCACATTGGTCTGTAGCAGCACTTTTCCATTTCACAGTCTAGTGAACTCACCCCATGTGATGGGTAGGAGATCCAGCCCAGCTCCCCTTGAATTGTTTTTGAATCCAGCAGATTAACTACAAAAGAAGACAAAATGAAGAGGAATGAGTTTCATTTGCCTCTGTCCAGTTAACCTCAGTTACCCGTACCAAAAGACGTGTTTATTTGGGGACCTTGTGAAGCAGTTGATTTGTTCAGGTGGCCTGGCAGTTAGCTACAAAGAAGAAAAAGACAGACAAATAAAAAGGATTGTCTTGTTTATCTTAAAACATGGTATGAACAGCAGACGGGGGAACTTTTCAAAACAAAAAAAGTGACAAAAAACAAACAAGGGATCGCTGGCCAAATTAATTACAGCAGGGGGTGGGAACAGAGCACTTCTATCAGCTGTACAAACTACAGCGTTTTCCCCTTGGACGCCTGAAATTTGGGTCAATGCATCTAACTACATGGGTGAGATCTGAATATTTTAATCATTATTTGATTAAAGGCCTGTATTTGGCATATATAATTTTCTCAGAATGCAGGAATAAATAATGAATGCTGATTAAAGTCTTTCCTGCAGTTCTTTCTTCCTTCTGATCTAATTTGTTCTCAAATTGTCTTGTAGTAGTGAAGTGTTTCCTAAATGTCATGTGTAACACATTAGATACAAAAGTAATTATTTACAATGTTATAAGTTCAGACAAACCTACTTTTAAAGAGGACCATCAATTCATTGCTAATCTTGCTGTTATCTTTTTTTTTGGAGGCATGCAACAATTTTCAGAGTAAGAAGGAAGATTTTATTTGTAAACAGCCTGATATAGACATTTTCCAGTCAATCAAATCACAGTGGTTTTATACCCATTTTAAAACATGACAAGTATTTAAAAAAATAAAAAAGATATTTGTCTTTGGTATTTGTTTTCTACAAGCACAAAAATAAATTCTGTTCCTAATCTTGGCCATATAGACTGCAAGTGCTTAATCACACAGTTCCCTAACTACCCATTTATTTATTAACATGAAGCAGAACGGGGATTGATACAAAGTATCATACAAAAAAAAACATAGCCTCTATATAAATACAAACCAATGAAGCATTAGTATACAACATGACAACGCTGTTTGCAACTGCACCAATTTGTGCACCTTCAATATTTATTATCTGCAATTTGGGTTTACTTTCATTGCCTGCCCTCTCATGCCCCCATTTTTTTTCCTTCAACATGGAAACTACTGACAATGAGAAAAGAAATAAATCCCATCATATGCAAGGGAATTTTAACACCTGAGAATGATGGATCTATTAGAGGTGGCCAGTGTAGCAGTCTGAGCAGCTTCAGCTTCTATTTGTAAGCCTGAAGGGTTGTCACTGCTCCCAGAACCAGATGGTCTGGGTATTGGTGCTCAGAGAAAGTAAAAGAATAGGACTAGGAAAGGAAAAAATGGGGGAAATTATCTATGACTCTGCCAAGTTAATTTTTTTGAATTATTTCATCATTCTGCTTTTAATTGCTGTTTAATTTTGGACATCACGTAAAAAATAGAGCTATGAAGGCATTTTTTTTCCTCCTGTTATTGGGATGTACAGAAGGAGGAGACAGAGTAAGGAAAAACAGGTACACAGTATTAGCAATAAGACCATGTTATAAACAACCATAACTATACACATTAGTCTACATTTGCGTGCACATGTATTTGTGTTGTGTATGTGTATATACGCAGTGCTATACTACCATGAATAAGCTGCTCTGCCATCTGTGTGAGGAAAAATGTTTCCCCCTGCAGTTATACACCCCTTTAAAAGAAAGCAACAGTATTTTGAATTTTTACCTACATCAATAAATAAAATATCTTTCCTATCTTACAGAAATAACATAATCCAGTATTATATATTTCTCAGCTCCAAATTTATCAGTGATTAAATTCTCCATCACCTATGCAAAGAAAAATCAGTCAGCCCTTTATTGAGTGCATAGGGCTCTAGGCAGACTATTCTGAAGCAAGGTTTGCATCTGTAAAAAGGAAATACTAATAAAAATTCAAAAGAAAAAAGTGCACTTCTTGCTTTTGTGACTACAAATTCCCACAGATTATGGATCTCCTGGGATAAGAGAGATATGTTTGTTGCGCATCTGCAACACATGGTGGTGAAGGAAGTATGATTGTTGAGGTAAAGTACTTGGCAATAAGTTGTTTAGGCAAATCACTCAGAAGTAACTTAAGTAACATACATATTCTTTAAGAATAAGCTTCTTGAAAACATGATTGCAGCCACTCTGAAATTTATGAATTCAGTCCAAATTCATCAGCCTCATCTGGAAAAATAAACAGGCAATAGAATCAAAACCTGGTGGTAGTTTCCCTCTTGACTTGCCAAGCACCCTAGCAGTTAGAGCATGCCCTCAAGGTGCAGATCAGCATTCAGAATCATTGTCTCTCTCTCTATGCCACCTCGACAATGCCAGCTCCCTACTGCCTGCCTATCTCTCAGAGCAGGTTTACCAGGTTCTCCTACAAGAAGCACTCACAAGCATTACAACAGGGCCATGGGGGGCAATTAAGTCTTCAGTGCAAGCCATGTGTGGTCCGCGACAGGTGGATGTCCCAGCCATGGGGCAACTTGTGGTGCAATATATTGAGATCAAATCTACGACATCAACACTTTTTAAGCGTCTCTCCTTCATTCCACCTTCCTTATCTTCCTCATCTCCTTCAAATCAGCAGGGCTAGGCAAACTACTTTTCCATGCTCATACGCATTTCACTACATTTTAGAAATCCTTAGACTACAGTAGAACTCCAATTCAGATACAAGTCAGAGAATGCAAGTAGGTACCTAAAAAAAGTGGTATGAACGCTCCCATCACTGACAAAAAAAAAAAATCAAAGCAAAGGTATGTTCCAGACCTGTAACTTTATTCATAACTAGTTTTGTGCTAAACATATTTATATGCTTTCATACTGCACAGTCTTTAACTTCCTCCATTTTAATTTGTGCAAGATGGAACAAAGGTTGTCATGTCAAGTAACTATTTAATATCTAGCAGAATAAGATCAGAAAACATTAAGTTCCTTCACCTATCCAGCCACATGGTTTTCAGTGATTATAAAGACCACTCATTCCTTTTTTTTTTTTTTTGTGAAATGCCAAGAAATAAAAGACCAGGGAAGGGAAAAAATACCCAAAGAAAGAAAACATAATTATACTGACCCCCTAGATAATTGTTGCTTTCCCTGAATGTCTTTATCATTTGTCTAGTAAGAAATATATTACAGGCAAGCAGAAACACAAAGTAGACTGCCTGAGTGCTGAAACTGTTTGAAATCCAACTGAAAATCATACGTACAATACTTTTTCCCTATAAAAAATTGGGGAAAAAAATACCTAGCACTAAAAGTATACTGTTCTTCAACAGTATCTAAAATGTAAAATGTATTTCCTTTCAGCTAGTCACCTGAGAAAAACGCTTCCCTCTCCCTGAGAAAAGCTTCTACAACACTCACTTTTCCTGTGACTTCAAGAGAGAGTTGTACACCTCGATCCAGAGCAAACAATTAATACAGAACCAACAGGCTGCAATCATCATGGTCCCCAGACAAAAATGATAGGGACGGGTAGTGTTACGTTTTGTCATTACATGTCCTAACATTACATATTAATCTGGAAATTGAAGGAGAAAATAGCATTTCCCTACACTAAGATGGAAGAAACACATAAAGAATGGATTAGATATTAATTGTCTGAAATTTTTGGCATGCATTTGTAGGATTACGTAAAAAGTAAAAAAGTAAAACTTTACACAAGCACTTGATTGCTCATTTGAACTTCTTTTCACCCTGATATATGCTCTAGTGTAACAAAAGGCAACCCTTGGTTCACAAAACTAACCTGACCAATTCATGAAGTGTAACATGAAGACATATTCAGTCAGATCATGATCAGTGGACATATATCAATGTGACCCTAACATTTTCCCATATACAATTAAAGTTAAATGAAAGCCAGTGTTTAAATGTACTACAATTGCCTACAGCCACATATTTATCAGATGAAAGAGGGAACTGGAAAGAAGGGAGTTTAACCTTTCTTGTGGCACCGTCCTGTGCAAGGTCCGTGTCTTCAAAAAAAGACAAAAATAAACAAAAAAAAAGAGGTCAAGCTACTTCGCGTGGCAATACGTTTTCTTCCCTTGCAAGTGTAACAACCAGGTCCTCCGGAACAACTGGCCCAGTGAAGAGCACGGCTGTGCAAGCAATCGTAACCGCAGGTCCCATATGGTCCTAACTTCAGGGTCTGATTACTCACAGCTCTCGTGTTCTTAAATGGGGTATTGGGGGATGGAAGAAGAGGAAGGGTTGTCACATTATGTCCTAAAAATAAAGCCAATAACTCTTCTTCCTTTCTAACTATTGCTGCTTTCCAGAAGAGAGTAAAGAGATAGTTTTACAAGTCAGGCCACATGAAAGAGAATCAGGATTTCCAGGCTCTTTCTGAAGCTTATGCGTTTCTCACCCAACTCAGTTGCACTCCTTGTATCTCCTCCTCCTGCAAAACTGTGCGAGTATCACTCAGCTAACTCTTACAGAAACCTCTGAGGCTGACCAGCCAGTTACTAAGGGTAACTCTTAAACTAGCTGAACAGCTTTGGTGCTCTCAACAATCTTTTCCTACAGAATGACTTGAAAAGGATCACTGGTTATGCTACAGAGACACAGAGGAGTTCTCATTAAACAACTTTAAAAAAAGTGCTCTCTAAAAATCTCAGTGTCATCCATTGGTTCCCACCATGTAATTAACTGCCTTTAAAACTAGTGGTAAGTATGAGGGAGAATTTACTGGTATTAAAATACTGCAGTGCTATACAAACTGAGCAACCACCACTTCTAGCTCTAAATATCAGTGACTTGGTCCTTCCGTACAACAGCCTTGCTCACCGTGCCGTACACCATAGCTGTTTCTGCCAAGTGGCAGCATACCAGCAAAATGCTGATTAAGAACACGTTCTCTTTTTAGAAGCTCTCTCCTGCCCAACTCTTCTGGCCTTCCCCATTCACAGCCACAAGAAAAAGCATTATTAGTTCCCTCAACATGCGTTTCTGCCTGGGGGCAAAGATGAATCTCTTAACAGCAACTGGAGCAGGGGCATGGATGCAAAACGCGAAGCTCACTCTCCTTTTCATGGCATCAGGCAGAAGACGAATGAGGGCTCGGGTGGAGTCCGACAGGCGGGCCCGCTCGCGCCACCAGAGACTGCTTCCAGTTTGAGGGTGACTGCAGAGGGCCTGCCGCGAGGCTCACTAACAGCAGGTCTCATCAGGAGTAAGTAATGCCAGTGAAAGAAAAAGAACTGTAAAACTAACAAGATACCTGAATACACTCTGAAAGCAGCAGCATTTCCAGAAACATGTGGAGTAACAACGGCTACAATGAACTGAACACAGTATAAATACCTCCCCCAATAAAAAAAAAAAAAAAAAAAAAACAACAAACCCACAAAGAAACCCACCAAACAAATGCTGCGCCAGGAGGTAGAACCACCCCGAGACCCCCCTCACTGCCTAAGAAATGAGGAAGAAAGTCTGCTAGGAGGCAACTTGCAATATCTAAAGAAGAACCTACAAACAACTTCACCACTGGAAAGCATTTCCAAATCATATTCTTTACATCAAAAAACCAGAGTAATAGTCAATGAGGTAAAAATATATAAAATATTTCCTCTTCAACTAATTAATATTTCCAATTAAAAGTTAAAAAAACCTCAAAGAACAAGAAACCACCACTTTTTTGTGTGTTCCTGTTTGGCATCAAACTGTCAGTTTAGAAAGATGCTAGTTAGTTATTAAAAAAATGCTAACAAATGGGAAAATTAGATTTGCTATGCAACCAAAAAAAAAAAAAAAAAATGGTGAATGCCCATAATTGAAACGTGTCATATAATCCTGAGCAGCAAAGAAAATACTTTGCGGCAGGAAGTCAGCCAAAATTTGGTTTTGGGGTGGGACAGAGCGGAGTCAGCGCAAACCCTGACGGACATTTTTAGAATGGTGGCCTCTTCCTGGCTAAAGGGACTTGCACCTGGATTTTCATCCACCTATGGGTACAGATCCGAGTCTTCTCAACTTTCCGTTCCCTCAGCAGTGGTGAAAGTGAAATAAGAGGAGCTGCAGCAGATCAGCTTTGTGTCTTTGGTTTATTCTGAGGCTAGAAACAACATCTACAGAGAGGCTGGGCCCAGGCAAGGCCAAAGTTGCACCTTGGTGCATTCACCATAATCACCAACTAGAATCAGCTGTCATGCTGATGTTGCTCAAGTCATGCTCCAATTTGCTAAGGTAGACCATGAAATCTTTTGGAAAGGACAACAAATAAATAAATAAGTAAAATCAGTAGATAAGAAAGCACTCCATGAAGCAATGCTAACCAATGCAATACTCTCTTCATGGAAGGGTGTTCAAGAGTGAAGCCTGGTTCTAAGCAGCAGACTGGAGGCCTGATTTGCTGCTTGTCCATTAATAAAAAAGTCAAGTCTGCTGTAATTGTATGGTCCTACATTTCCCCTCAGATGTTGTAATGAAGATGTAATTATTGCTCAGAAGAAAATGACCTTAGCATAAGAGAGATATGCTAGGTCCCCATCTACTAACTCTGCTTTTACAGCTGTGTCTCCCTCCAGCCTGGGGCACCCTAAGAGCAAAGTAACACTAAGCTACACGGAGTAAAGTCTCCTAAAAACAGCAAACAGAACATACTTTGTAACGCATACCCAACCCAAGTGCCTACGAAGTTTGGCCCACTTACTGCACAACTCTTTTCCAAATGTGAGATTTCTCAGTGAGATTTCTGCTACAGCTCAAAGCCAGACTACAGTCCTTCGAGAGGCACAATGCTGTGAGGTCTGCACTTTCAACCCTTCTTGCCTGTGCTGTTATATTGTACAATACAAATCTGATTTTGTGCAGAACATTCCAAATTTGGCAACTGTCATGTTCAATCTGTGGTTAAATTGCTGACTGAAGAACTCCACCAGGGTGGGGGCAAGAGATGAACAAACAAGGGAAAACCAAAATGAATTAAAAAACAGTTGCTGCAATACTGAACACAGGAATCTTCACAAAAGAGGACTGGATAGTTCAAGCCTCCATTACTTTCCTTTAAATGTTCAGTAAATAACTGTTTCCAAAATTAAGAGATTGTGTTCCAAATCTCAGATGAGAAGACAAAAGACTAGCAATACGTGTCAAGTTACCCTATAGATTATTGCTTCTGTAGAACATACAAAGTTCCTACATCAGTTTGGATTATTTGGCAAATTCTATTTTTATGGCAGTTGCCCACAGCTTTTGAAGAGGAAGAGTTTCATTTTCCTCCCAGATTTTACTCTTCCCATCAAACACACTCCCCAAGAACGTCTGAGGCCACATTTAGATACCTCAGTTTTTCCTACAGCTGAATACTGAAGCAGCCAAAGCAGGAACCTTACTGCAAGTTTCTCTCAAAAGGCTGCCACGAAAGAGGGAACAGAGGACAACGATGAGCAATGCAGGAATGCCTATAAATAAAAGCACGGATTGTAAACTGCAAAACCAGAGCGGATCAGGGAGGCTCCACGACTGCATAGCAGCCCTCTCCCTGCTTGCTGCGCACAGCATGGCTTTCGATGCTGCTAGGGACCAGCAGCACTCCCGTGCCCCCTTCGCGGGGGCTCAGACCACGCTAACCGGCAGCCACGGCTCTCCGTGCGCCTCAGCCCAGCCAGCCTGGCTTTCATCACCTGCACCCGACGCCAAGTAGAAGCTCTCCAGCAGTCTATCTCCTTTCGCTAAGTATAGAGCCTGTCTGTGGAAAAGGGACAACACTGTCCTAAGTCTCCTGAACAGACAGGACAATGAGAACCGGGTCCAAAACCAAAAGCTTCACATGAGAGGTTTCAGCGAGCAAAACTGAAGAGCTATACTGTTCCTTAGCAGACAAAACTGGAACTGATTTTAAAGCAGAAAGCAAAACGAGTAAACATTTTGTTGCTAGAAATCTCAGGAGCGTCCACGTAACGCCAAAAGCCGTTGCCCCCCTCCTATAGCGGAGGGACTCCAAGCAATAGCTAAGGCTATGCAGCATACATAATGCTTTCACCTTACCCTCTCATCAATCTATATCAAGTCTATGCAGGTGTGCAGACACACTCAAACCTCCTACCTTAGCACTTCCCAGAAGTTATTCTGGCTACTGTAAAGAGAAAATAAAGACAAGCTGTTTCTACACCGATGATGACATATGAACTAGCAGCTCTTTTTGTAGGAGTGAGGTGACAAATCTGTACACTGCTTTTTCTCGGAGTACCTGTCTGCGTTATGTTGACAACCGCCCATCCATTCTCATGGATGAACACAGACAAAACAGATTTTATTTCTTTTTTATTAGTTTGAAACATGAGAGTTCTCTTCATATTGTTAAAGTGGCGTAAAGCTCAATTTCCAAGTATGCAAAAACATATGACTGGTGGGCTGGAATGCAATGTTTATCAAAGGGGCCTAATAAGGTTTTGGTTTTATTAGGCTATTTCCTGTAAGTTGATATGTGCCAGTTCTTTTCATTAAGACAAGGATATAAAAATTAAAAATGGATTAACCTAATGGGTTCCAAATTACTGTGTCGCTTTCACTTCTTTGCATTCTTTTTTTTTTTAAAACAGTCCCAATTGGTCCTTTTCCAGTACCGCCTACAACAGGCATAAACCCTTAGATACCTGAATTACCGTTCAGCTGAACTCACATTCAAATCCAAATCCTGCAAATCTCATTCTACTCTACTACTATAGCATTAAATCTGACATCAGTGAAGCACTGTGTTAAACATGCAATGCAAAATGGGGGCAACTGTGTTAAAAGGGAGTTTAAATTGCAAAACCCAAGTTCACCTTTCTCAGGAAAAAAGAAAAATTATACCAGATACTAAGGATGAGATTCAGTTCTCTAAACCTAGCCACTCTATGGCTTTCACAAGCCCAGAATAGAAGCGGGTTTCTCGCAGGATGTGTCGTATTTCCCAGTCCCGTTGGGTGCCTAAATCCTGAGGCACATAAAATGGCATCATATGCCTATGTCTAGCCAAAATTCAACAGCAAACATTACTCAAATAATTTTAATAAGCTCTAAACCACTTCTTAAAAGGGCTTAAGCACACTGCACAACTAAGTCTTTTTACTTCTGCATTCCTTCTCCCTTGGGAAAAAAGAATAATATTCAGTATTCACTAGTTTTGCAGAATTAAGCTGTCCTAAGATCTGACAGATTTGGGGCTTACCAGAGTATCACAAAGGTCCCCCTTGGGAAGGCTTCTAGCAACTTAAAGGAGGAAAAAAAATGTTGCTACATAGTGCCCATGTTCACTTAAGGTAAATTGAGAATTCAAGACCAAGTACGACATGCTCAGTTTCTAGAAATCTATAGGCGCCAAAAAGACACGGAAAAAACACCTGGGCACATGCAGCACCCGTGACTAAAAGTTCCTAAGTTCCCACAAATTTTACTGCAGTTCAAACATATTCAAGGTCCTGAAATCACTGAAAATTACAGCAAGTAACCAACAGTCCTTTGATGACAGAAATTTTTGAGACAGGGACCAGAGCATAAGTCCAGCAAATGACCATTTATTTGTTAAAAAGGTGGTGATACCCCCACCAAGTGAATCAGCTGGCAGCATGCCACAGCTAAGACAAAAAATGCTTTTAAGAAATTCCTCGCAGAAAAATAGAAACCCTTGCAGGTGAATATAGTTGTGTTGGGTTTGATTGTGGGGTTTGTTTTTTGTTTTTGGGGGTTTTTTTTAGTTTTTTTGTTGTTGTTGGTGGTGGTGGTGGTGGTTTTTTAAGTTTGAAACACAGAAGTTAAGACTTGTAAAAAATTTCTGAGAATCCTGCATTTGGAAAGCCACCTACTCAGGTGTGCCCTGACAGAGTTTTGTCAAGCTTTTCTTCTCTAATTCCATGAATCGAGGATTCCAGCTTCCATGGGCTATGAAATGCCTGGGTCCTTACACAGCTACTCCACAGATAAAATAAACCCACAGAGCAAATTACTAAACATCTTGGTGCAAATTGGGGGAGTAAAATGCCAATAGCATAAGAAATCTCCTCAAGTGTCATGTTGAGAAAACCAAGATGCTAAAACCAGTTTTATTTTCCAATACAGTGATGTCACCAACATGATATTTTCATTGTTTGCCAGGTTAACAGAATTTATGGAGGTAATTAATGCAGAACATGTGTGCTGAGCTATCCGTATGAAAAATGGAATTGCCCCGACTTCATTTGCTGCCTTTGCAACCAAAACCCCGCTAACATCTTTTTTCACTATTTCCATATGTGAGAAATACAAATATTTATAACAAAGGTAAATGCCTAAATGACTGTTCTATTCCCATCTACCCACAAGCCAGGTTTTCAGACCCCTGTCTTCTGCTTATTCCTCTACTTCCATTACCTTCCCACAAACGGCCCCAGTTCCTATTATGTTCCACAAACTAAGCATGTTCCTCACACCTCTTCTCCAAAACTGCTTTCCTTGGTTAGCATGGACAACTTCTGCTTCGATTTCTTGAACATCCTCTGTCCGGCTCTAACCCAGCTTTCGGGATCAAGACAACCAACTAACTATGGAAAAAACAAAGCCATTAAACATATGATTCTTTTCCCGTGTCTTTTTTTTCTGGGCTTCTACAGGATCAAGGCATCCCCCTTCTAGTAAACAACATTTAGTAAGAAGGAATGGACCTGTGGTCTTCCCACACAGGAAAAAAAATTATATTTGCCTTCTACTCTTTACAGCTGAATGCTGATTGATTTATGGGAAGCAAGAGACAGAAGAAAAAGGACAGGCATGAGAGAAAGACTGCAGGGCAGTACAGGTGGGCAGGCTAGGAACAAAAGAGGCCGATGAGGTTTCCCTACAGTTGGGTTACCTCTAGATGGTTTGGGTGAGCACAGTACATTTTCCATAGCTGTAATCGCCTTCTCCAGGAAAACAGAACTCTCAACCATTGCTAGGACATTTGCTATCTGAGGTAAATCCTCCGTGGGAGAAAAGTTTTTGCAGGATAAGGCCCTTACCATCTCAGAACCTGTTTTGATATAAATACCTTAAGTGGGTGTTCTCCACAGCTGGTCATGAACATTAAGGCTGAACAGACACAACTTGCTTTGCTTTTTTTTTTTTTAAAGAAAGCACCATTACAGAAAGATTAAATATAAATGGTAAAAGTGCCTCTACCCTGCCTAAGCTGCAGTCTCTGTTGCAATTCACCACTGGTAAATCATAAGTCATGAAGCTTACTAATGTAAACAAAGCTTAGACTTTCAGGGAGGCAAGGAATTTCTTGATTTGTGCTTTGCTCAGTGTTCAGGTCATCGTCAGCACTGAATTCTGGGTTCCTAACACTGCCATTAATTGGAGAAAGTTTGGATTTTGGTCTGATTTTTCTAAGATTCAGGTCCAACTTTCACTTCATCTCTGCCTACCTATGCTCTTTTTTTAATCCTTCTCTCTCCCTCCCCAAAAGAGATCTCTCTAAAAGCCTTGCCTCTCAAAAACAGCAAACAGCATGAAAACCCTCTAGCTGCCTTCTAGCTTCTTAACAACTAAATGAAGAAATCCAATGTCACTCGTTGCTATTTGTTACTGCACAAAATTTGTGGGAAGACTACCATGGACCAAAACACGTTTCGGTGCTTTAATTATTATTTATTTAAACGGTAACGCTTCACCCTAGATTTTCTACAAAACCTTCCTTTCCTAGGCACCAATGTAAAAGTTCTGGTTTTAATAATTGTCCTCTTATGCGAGGCAGCTATGCTTTAGCAGTTTTTTTTAATTATTATTTTTAAAAGAAGAGACCAAGGCAATGCAAACCTTTCCATCCAAATACAGATATAAAAATGGTATGAGAAACCAGCTGGGGAAAAAAAAAAGAAAGCACCATTCCCACACCTTATTACACTAAACTGCCCTGACTGAACCTTAACATTCATCCTATTGTTCACTTAATTGCTAGCAAGTTTCAACCACTGTTCGTTTGGTCTGCTATTCTTCTTTCATCAATATTTTTCCAGCAGATTAATGGGATTTTCCTCCATATTTTGCCTGAAACAGCAGGACACAGTAGTTTAATGAAAAAAAAAAAAAGGAGCGTGACACTAAAGTTTCTGCTTACAGTGTGTCTGGTTTAATAACATCTCTGCAAATTTAAGGCTGTACATGCTGGTGTTTCATTCAGTCTACCCGTCACTCTCACAGACTGGAACTCTATTGTCACCGTCCCAAGACTTCTTTCAGACAGGATTATCTTTATTTCTCTATCTTTATTTCTTTCATTCATTCACTGCAGAAATTTAAAGGGAATTTTCAGTCCAAGGGATGGAATTTTAATCTTCCATCAGTTTCACACTGCAAAATGAGTACTTACACTGCAAAATAAGTACTTGTGCTAGGATTTATCAAGCGCCTAAGGAACTAAGAAGCACAAGGCTACCGGTGGGGAATACAACCCTAACCCAGCAAATTGCTACCACGTTCTGTTTCCAAAATCACACCACCGGGAGTTCATATCTAATCTTCTGAATTAAAGTATTTTCTTTTAAGTTTTGGTTCTTGTTTAAAACAGTTTAAATATAAAAATATAAAAGCTACTGCTTGGAAGTGTTTATGGAAATAAGAAGGGCTACGCGACTGCAGTGGATTTTTAGCAAAACGTATCATTTAACAGTAGTCGTGTTTGTAAACAAAAATTCTCCCATTTCACTGTATCATTTCTTATTGTAAGTCTCTTCTTCCTCATAAATATATTTTCAGCAACTTTCAACAATGCTTCAACAAATCGAACAATTTGTTTTCATAAGAAAAGAAATGTTAAAAAATTAAAAATCCCTACATCTCACTCCAGAAAAGCAACTGTTCAGATGCTGGAATTATCTTTCAGAAAGGTGACAGGTTACTGAGATCCCTCTGCCCCACCTCTCAAGTTTTATCCAACAGCTCTGGACAAGTCCAGTCAATTTTGCACCTTAGGGTACCAAAATGACCTTTCCGTGTTTCAATACCAGCTCCACCGAGTAGAGCTTTGAACTTTAACAGAAGTAAGGACATGATTACATCTCCAGTTGTTTATATTTTTTAAAAGAAAAATCAAACAGCAGCTACAAAGCGGCAGTACCTACATTAATTACAGGTACCCTATGGAACTAAACTCAGGCTCTGTATAAAAATCTACAAACAGCGCTGTTGTATTCGGTAACAGCTCTGTAGTGACCCTCACTGGTGACAAAATCCAGAGCTCTGAAAACAAGAAAACGAACACCTGCATCCGTATTTCTAAACTTTCATCAAGTGGGGATTACAAGAACGAAAGCCATTACATTCGCTCCTAGAGGAAAACTTGCAAGTTCTCAAACAGAATCAAAAGTAAGTATCCTGATAGCAATTTACTCAACTCCGGCAGGTAATAAAAAAAATTAAAACTAATTTGTATATCTTCCCAGATGGGAATGAAAAATTTAAGTTCAATCAGAACGCACTCCTGATTTGCAACGATTTCATGTAAACAACTGTTAAACTTAGCGTGCCTACTATCTGTTTAATGCTCTCCCTTCTGGTAGTGCCTCTGAAGCCTCATTTCCTGAGGCTGAGAGTACAGAAGAGTTCTAACCGTTTCTATGCCCTGACTACTTCGTTGGGCAGCAAATACATTGTATCCAAATTAACTGCAATAAGAATTAATTGCTGTGTCAAATTTGGACATCTTTATACTTCAAACATCTGCTTTAAGTTTGCTACAGACAATGTAGTGATTTTTCTTCTTAATACACCGTATTGAAATCAGCAGTAAGTCAAGACAAACTTCAGTGACAAACAAACAGAAAAGAAAATAAATTATTCCGTGTGTTACAGCCTGCTATCAAAAATGTTGACAGAAAATGAGGAATTTACCCAACTTTTCCTGTTGCACAGGATTTTAAAAACATCATGGTGTGAATTTTAAAGCATGTTCATTATTTGTCTAATTGCACAGCTTAGGATTAAGTACAGAAGCTTTGAATAAGATATAGCTGTATGAAAAACAGCCCTCTAGACTCCCATGACTTTGAGCTTTCTGAAATAAAATTTTAAAAGGTATCACATTAAGATTTCTAAGCATACTTTTAAATTCTTTTACAGATAAACACTCAAGAGCAAGCTAGAGGCACCAGCAGGAATTGTGTCACGACACATGAAGACTTATCCGGACCTAATGATACCCGACATACAGCGAGGCAAGATTTCCAAAAAGCATTTCCCCATGCAAGCCCTTTAGATTCCACTGAAAAGTTCCCAGTATCGCCAGCCTTTCCCAAAATTACATGCGAAAGTTGGGCAGGGATTTCGCTCCACATGCAAACACCGCATTTTTCAAAACCATGCCAAGAGCTGTCATTACTACAAAGGCACAGTAAGTCATCTTTAGCAACTTTAAGTGTTAACAGAGACCAGCCCAGATAAAATGGTGCATTTAATTGCGCAGTTATACAAAGTTCTGAGATGGTAATCAATGAATAAAAGATGAAACCACATCTCCAAATCCAATACAGACTGAAAACAGAGGCTGATTGGAACCTTCTTGCTGTAAACCAAAACAGACACTATTTGAAACCAAGTACTGTAAGCAGATTTACCGTATTGATCTTTTGGTGGCTGTGTTCGCAAGAAATTAATTTTATGCTAGATTGAGAGGTTACAAGAAGTTTCCTGTCTGCACAGTCAAAATATTATTGAAGCAATTCAGGTTGTCAGTAAAAGCTTAAACAAATTTGCTGATAATCCTGTTAATGACCTAGGTCAAGTGTTAACTGTTGTGGGTTATAAAACAGTGAAATTAAGGTTGCTGGTACCCTCAGGCAGGCAATATAGTTACAGAAGAGATTGAGGAAAAATTATTAAATTACAGAACGATATAGCTCATTCGATTTCTTGATACCGTAGGAATTATTCAGAAAGAAATTGCATCCTTCTAAGAAAAAACCCACAATCCTCCCTAAGCGGAAAATACCCAACAGAATGGAAGAGCAGAACATGTGGTTTCTATGCACCTACGGGTTTGGCTTGCAACTTCAAACTGGAAAAGTTAGATGTTAAATATTCCTGACATTTTCCTGCCTCGGAGAAAATGGCACACACATTACCGCTGCCCATAGATAAATCTGAACTTTAGAGAACCTTCTTGAGCCTCCGTGATTACGTAGGTAAAACGCATGCAGCTTTGCGATGGGCACGGCAGATAGTTTAAAAATAAACCCAGTGGAAAATTTTCTGTTTCATTAAAAAAAAAAAAAAAGCTCTAAATAAAACTTCTCTGGGATGAAGCAAATTAACAAAAATTCAAGCACTCCAAGAAAAAACAAAAGACTGCATTTAACACCACAAAGTAAAGTAAGCCAACAACTCGCTTTCAGCCCCTCTTTCATCCTTTTCTCCCTTCATCCCATCCGCTTCCATTGCAGTATTAGTACTAACTCAAACAGTTGTCAGCTTCAGTATTAATTTTACACGTTAACTCAAGTTGTACTTAAAAAATAGAATAATTCTTTCAAGTCAAATAAATTTAGGAAAGATCACTGGGAGCTCTGAACATACTCTTGCAACATGTCTACTGCAACATTCATGTCCCCTAGAAGTTTGACAAAGCTATAAACGCACAGCAAAAATTAGTTCCATCCTTTGTTAAAACAATCCATGAGAAGAATTTCAACAGTAGCTTTAATATAAAGCATAGGAAAAAATGTATACATTTTTATTTACATGCTTATATTAACAATGTCTGTTCAAAGTATAACTTTTTCCTTCTCAGTAATGGAAAGAGAAAACTTTTCTAAATACCCCACAGAAACGGAGAAACATCTATCTCTGGTTTTGGGGAGAAATTTATGGTAACAACAGTAAGTAAGGAAATGAAATGGTGAGAAAAAGATTATTTAAAAGAAGAAAACAATCTTCTGACATGATTTAAAGCTGCATGCTAATGCTTGATCACTGAACAATTTAGTGTGTCAGTAAATTATAATAATTCAGATTTCTAAACTCACATGATCAGCCTAAACGTGCTGTAAATAAATAAAAGAATTACTGAGCTTTTCTAAGTGTGTGTGTGGGAGGGGGAAGTCCTTTAAAGTTGATCTCATTTTTAAAAGAAACACTCAGTGTTCCTTTTTTCGAAAGGAATAGCAAAATACATACTTGAAAAAAGTAAGCATGAAAAAGTGCGTCACTGTCTGGTAACTGCACTTATATCGTTGTTTTCACTAGCCATTTTGAAAATATTGCCCAAATCATACAAGTTCTTGAAGCTGAAAACAGAGAATAGAAGCAGTATCTGCTGAAAGCTGACTCGGACAAGTATGCTTAATGCTCATTCTGTGTGATACCAATTTTTTCCTCCTTTCTCAATTCTCAGTGCCAGTGACTTTAAACAAAGAAACAAAAAGTGGGTTTTTGCAAACTGGAATGCTCTAATATCTTTTTTGCATAATTAGTCTCAGTTTACAGACTGTGCCTGTCTACCACTGCCATAGAGGCAGAGCTGCTCCGCTGACTGACAGAACTACATACGTTCCCAAAAAGCTTTTAATAATAAGACAAGACCTACTAACACTCTGGTTTTCATTTCTGAAAATCATTTGTGAAAGATGACAATATTTACGAAACAGCATGTATCTGGAGGCTTAAAAGTGACCAACTATTGAAAGCGCATTCTTTTAAATAACCTATAAAGCACTGTGCATGCAAAACAAATTTACATAAAGCATACAAACAGACGATATATTGCTCTTCTGGTATGATGGTACCACAGCTTCCTTCCTAGGAATAAAACCAACTGATTTAAGATTACCCAGGATTTGTAAAGTTTGAATCTTTCCTTATTTGTTTTATATTATATTTTTTTCCTTCCAGAAATAATTTAAAGTCATTATCTCACTGCCTTACCTCACAAGCACCCAGAATATCAATAAGTAGATCAGCATTATTTGTACAGGAGAAATGACTTCTCTAATAGCTTTGATATCTGCTTCTCTATGCAAATGCTACAGCTGAAGCAGGTGTAAGTTTTACATGGTTGTTTGATCCTAGAAGTTCTTCCCAACCTTTGGCCTCTGGATTTTATCCATAAAGATGATTACACTGGATACCCTGGTCATGCGTCCACTGTGCAAGTGAGCAAAAGCTACATTTTTTTTTTTCATAGGGAAAGAGCAATCTTATCTTTTTTTAAAAAGTATTTCAATTACTCTTTCAGTGTCTAGCAGTCATTATTTTTCTCTGAAATCTAACATGTGCTTTCATCAAATGTCATCTTAAGAAGTACCATAGCAAAGGAGAACAAACGACTCATGCTTTGTGTCCGAAAATTTACACACGTTCACATGCACACACGCACCATCTTCACTCACTAAAAAAACCGATATGAAACCACTACGGAAGCAAAAGGAGGTTTTATAGGGGAGCAAGCTTCTTTTTTGTATTAATTAAAAGTTTTGAAAGAGGGGATGGCTAATGAAACACCACCCCTGCACACACAAAAGGGCTCACCGCTCAGTTATCGCTGGGCTGCGGGAGACGGGGGATGCCCATTCGCCTTTACAGCTTATTTTTATTACTTAACAAACGAAGCCGGTGCCTACCGCCCCAGCTCCCAGCCGGCTATCTGAGGCTAGAAATGAGGCGGCGGCTGGCCCCGGCCGGCCAGCTGCGGGGACGCGGGGCACCTGCCGGCGGCCGGGCCGGCCCGGCTCCCCCGGCCCGCAGCCTCCCCTGCCCTTTCCCCGCCCGCCTCGCCCCCGGGCGCCGCGGCTCTGCCCCCCGCACGGCCCCGCCGGCGGAGGGCCGGGGGCCGGCACAGGCTGCCCTGCCCTCGCCAACTTTCCTGGGGGGCGGGTGGGGCGGCTGCCCCCCGCACCGCACCGCACCGCGCCGCGCCGCGCCGCCCCGGGCGGCGGCCGCCCCTGCGCGGCTGTCAGCGGGGCCGCGCTGCCAGAGCGCAAGGCGAGAGGGAGCCCCACGGTCCCGGGGCGAGGAGCCGCTCGCTGCCGCCCGGGACCACCTTAACGCAGGGGAGAAAATAAAAGGGAAAAAAAAGGAAAAATAAATAGGAAAGGGCGGGGGAAGGGAGAAGGCGAAGCGGGTCCCCCACCCACCCGTCCCCGGCGGGACCCGGCCGGGCCGCGGCTCACCTTCGTTGCCGGGGCGGGCGCTCAGACGCCCGGCGGCGCCGAGGGCAGCGCAGAGCAGCAGCAGCGGCGGCGGCAGGCGGCGGCGGTCCATGTCGGCGGGGCAGCGGGCAGGCAGAGCCGCATGTCTCCGCGCCGCATGCCACCGCTCCGCTCCGCTCCGCGCCCGCTCCGCGCTGCGCCGCGCCGCCGGGACTGGGAGCGGGAGCGGGACCGGGACCATGCCCCGCGCCCGCCCGCGCCCGCCTTCGCGCTGCGCCCGGGAGGGGCCGCCCCCGCCCGGCCCCGCGCCGCCGCCGCGCCGCCCCGGGCCCTAGCGCCGCCCCGCCCACCTGCCCGCCCGCGGGAGCGGGAGCGGAGCGGGGCGGGGGGGGCGCTCCCGAGCGGGCTTTTCCGCGGGGCTTGCGCGCTCGGAGGTCGCCGTCCCCGCACCGGGACCCCCCCGTGGCACGGGGAGGGGCGGGTGCCACATTCCGGACGGGGGCAAAGCGCAGAACCTGCCCCTGAGCCCGGAAAGATGCCCCGTCGCATGCGGCACGTAGCAGGGTCTCTGCAATACGGGATGACATAAGTCACATAACTCGGAAGCCTGGGCTGGGTGTTTCAGCCAGCTACAATCCGATCACGTCCAATTACCGGTCTTTCCTAGGCTGAATACAACTGCGAAGTAGCGGTAAAGCCTTCAGAGTTTCAGAGCGCAGCCATAGCAGGCTTGCGAGAAAAATGCCAATTATGTCATTCATCCCTTTGCTGCCCACAGTGACTCTAGCCCGGTCTGCTTCACGTGGGACCATAAGTCTGACCCCCAAAGAACAGACTTACTTTGACCTCACTAAAGCAAACTGGAGCCTTGGTGGTGGCAGGGGTCTCCTCCCAGACGCTGCTCTCTGTAAGGATGTGCAGCTTTACTCTAGAAGTTACCATGTAAAATGTGTAGCTTAGAAGCATTCTCTAGATGTGTGCACCTTACCTCCAGTCCTCTCAGCCCATCACAGGCCCCAGAGTACCTGTCAGAGCAGAGGGCAGAGCAGCAGGCACGCAGTACTGCTATTCCACCGCTCCCAGGGGGAATCGCTGCAGAGCAGCGCTTCCCAAGCTTCTGTGGATCATTTCTTCAGAATATGGACATCTTTCTTCCCAAGTGACTCATTTCAGGTCTCCAGAGCCACCCAGCGTGGTTCTGTGGAAATGGGAAAATATTTGAATAATACTGAGGTCAAATAAATATTTTACTCCAAACCAAAGCTATGCATCCACGTAGTACGAGGTCTTGCTCTGAATGTATATGCTGTCTGCACAGACAGCAAGCAACGGGCTGGGAGGAAAGGAGCCTTTGGCAACAGATGTGGAACTACAGTGCAGAAGTAACATCAAAAACCTTTGATACCACAGGAAGCGAACACCCATGTTTTACAAACCAGTATGTTAAATGCCCAAACAACCTTCCTCTTCATGAATACAAAAGAATTGTCCTATGTGTCCTCAGGTCCTCAGGGTCACCGGTATCTGCAGGACAGCTGAGAACTGCTGCCTGCAGCATCCGAGCTCCGAGTTTATCAACAGCGATGCTGCCTGCGGGGCAGCGCTGCACCACAGCACCGCCGGCTTGCTTCAGCTGTGGCGCTCCTTTCCTGCCCCCCAGCAGCACAGGAGGCGGCGCTGGGCCCGTTGCAAGTCAGGGCCTGTGCCAACGTCTCTCCTGCACAATATTGGCCTACCCCAAACTATCTGGTTTAGCTCCGCCAGGTTTACACTGCACTAAGGGGTTGGAAGTGTACGTAAGCCAAACCAAAGGAGAGAGAAGGCCGTGAGAAGTCGGTCTCAGTCAGGTACTGGTTTCAAGGGAGTACAGCTGAGGACATGAGCGTTACTTTCCTTCTCATTTCCAGTTTCCAGGTTTGATTATTCAATCAATCAGATTAAGGAATCATCAAATCTAATAGCATCTGTTGTTTGATGTCTCCAAGCCTTCCTTTCACTTATACTTGTATTGCCCACCTACCCTACCTCCCTCCTCTCTGGCCAAATTTCCAACAGGAGAGAGCGAGATGCCTGTGGCTCTTGAGCAGGCACCTCCAGGGGCAGGGAGAAGAGCAGGGTGATCTGGTCATACAGTTAACGGTGCATGGCCCAGAGAAGGGATCTCTTGTCCTCCTTTGTCTTTCTCAAGGTTCACTTCATTCTACCTTTTCATTTATTTGACAAAGATGCTTTTCTGCCACAAAATGTCCAGAAATATACACTGATTTCCTCAAAATGTTACTCTTTCTAGTAATAAAAAATGTTTTGTTTTGGTTTGGGGTTTTTTTCCCAGACTTTTTCCTAGTCTTTTCTAGAATACACAGCTGTCTTCCTTGAGTTCTTTGGTACAGCAGAGGCAAGTCTTCTATTTAAAACACTACTAAATTCTCAGGACTACTAGTTTTGGTCTCTGCGGAACCACATCTTTCTTTCTTTTGTGACTTCAGGTAATTTTTTTTTTTTAAGGTGGAAGAAAAAGGTGGAAGAAAAAGGGTGAAGAAAGATAACAAATCTTTAAAAAAAACCCCAAACAAACCAAACAACAAAATTTCTGGTTTTAGTTAGTGGGAAAAAATATTTCCAAAGAAGCAAAGGGGATTTTTGGTTTTCAGTCTTCAGATTGTGTGTGTATAAAACACCTGCACCTTCCAGCTGCAGCACCTGAGTCTGCTCTTGCTCCCCCTCTGGGAGCGGGAGGCTGAGCACCCTTCACGGTTTTACCGCACAACAGTGATTTGCTGAAGAAGGAAAAGAGAAAAAGGAGATGCAACCACATTCAACTGCCAAACCTTGTTTTTCTCCTCCTGGGAAGAGCTACAGCGTTCAGCATTTCCCTTCCCATGCTACTGCTTTATAAAGGAGGAGCTTTTACAATACGTAAAGAGTGGAGGTGGGAGAGGCAACTCCTCAGAGTCCACGAGAAGTAAATATTCTCTAGCTGGATCCTGACGACAAGTAGGGCACAGCACTTTTCCAAAGGCCAGGGCACAGCCCTCTTCTTCCACCAGCACACGCAATCCTCCTGACCCTCTGAGCCACGTATTAATGTCACCGTACGGCTGGCGGTCACGGGACGCACGCTGCACAGCTTCGCCTGCCAGGGAGGAAAAGAGCTCCTCCAAGGGATCGGAGGCAGCAGCTGGTGCCTGAGCCCAGCCCGAGCATCCCCCCACATTACCCTGCCCTATATCAGGCTCCAAAACTTGGACTGACCAGCATCCCCCCAGGTTGTGCATGGTACCACCTCAGCACCATAGCCGCTTTTGAACGGCTCCCAGGCCTACACCTGTAGGTCCAGGACTGTTCTCACAACTCGCCCACAAAGGCCACAGCTGAGAGAAACCGCTTCAATCTTCTGTTGTGATGTAATTTTTCACAGGTACAAATTTGTGATGTCATTTTCTACAGGTACACACCCAAGCTGAAAACCCCGCCTTGGGTTAGGCAAGATGATAGAAAGGAGCTGGTAGGAAAACATCATAGAAAAGATAACACATGTTACAAGTGATTGTGTTCAAAGTATTAATGTCACCATTAACTCCTTCGCTGGTTTGTGGTAAGAAAACAAAGGGTGGATATTAGAAATATCTATGCAACTTTTTCCAAGATAACAATGCGGTTACCAGGTAAAGATTTTGTTAAAAAAAAAGGTAAAGGAGATAGAAGGAGGAAGGGGAGGAACAAATTAAGATCTATACAGTAAACAACAGATTGTGAATTCCCGAGTCTGCTTCAGGACAGTGTGCACACACGCACACACACAGAGACACGTATACACATGTATTTTGGGTTAGTTTCACCATCCGTGCCTCAAGGTGTATTTTTCAGCCTTCTTTTCTCCTTGTCAGGATTAGAAATGCACCTCTTAGAAACAAATGAAAGATCAGATTTTCATATCGTATTGTGGACAGCAGTTAGAGAGTTTCATAACAAGGAGCAACATGGATAATATGGCCAAACACTAAAGCTGAACTCTGCAGAATTTTTTCTCCAGATTGGAGAAACATTACTTTTAAGCAAATATTTTGAGGTTACTCATAGCAAACGCATTCTGAATTCATTCTGGTCTTTCTGAAACACATCCTGGTCTTAGCACCAGAGAACTCATCTCATCCAGGAAGAAAAGAATATCAAACACTACAGTCCATATAACTCAAATTTTTAGTGTCAAACCTTTACTAAGGACACTTCTCAAGCTAAAAATGAATAGCAGAAATATTTGGAAAAATTGGACATAAAGAATGTGTTTTAGAAAACTGCAAGTTCTGGGAAAAAGCCTCAGCAGGAAAGAAAGATAAAATTCATTACAAATTTTCACTATGCTTTTTTCTCTTTTTTTTCTCTGTGACATGTAACCTGGAATGCATTGTGTTAGTTTTGTGCAAATTGCATGTTTACTCTATTAAGAGTAATTTTGTGTGAGCTTAAAGGGCACCTTTGAAGAAAGAAAATAGCCTCCAGTGGCATTTCTACATAACCAGAGTGCACATGGTAATATCTTTGCCCTAGCATCCATAAAATCATTCTAGAGAAACACATAACCATGATTTATGATTTTCTGCCAACCCTGGACTTTAATTTCTTTAATATATTGAAGATCAAAATCCTTACTAAACACAAATTTTATCTGTTACATTTTTCTTTTGTAAACAGGGAAGTGACACATTCTGTGATTGCATAATGGAAAAAAGAAATCATAACACATGGGCAGAATGCTCCAGATCTCACGTTTGCATACTAAATAGGAAAACAAGTTTCTGCCTAATGAAAAAATGTTACAGATTATTAGGAACAGCCACAGAAGTAATCAATCAATTTATCCAATGGACTGGGCCACAGTCTGCTTCCAAGAAGGCTTTTTAATGTTTATGGCTCTTGAGTTGCATTGTTTAATTAATTGAATGACATGAAACTTCTAATCTTAGAGATTTAAAGATAAAATATTTTCCTTAAAAACAAATAAAAAGAATTAATGATAGGTTCACTACTCATAAAGAAAGGTGGCCGGACAATCCCCCATTTATTCGGGGAGGAGGCAACGTGCACAGCAGAACAATGCTCCCCATCGGTAGATGCCTCGCCTGCAACTCGAGGGGATTGTTCGGAGGCGTGAGAACATTTCCTCCTCAATTTCTGGTACTTATTTACGAAGGTTCTTAGTTGTGATGTTGGTACCCCCCCCTCCCTTCACAGAGACCTGGACTTACACAACGTTTCCACATAAATCATACCGGGGGCAGCTTTTCAAAGTCATTCAGCAATCATTTAGGCCTCCAAGTAAGCATATCTGCATATCTTTTCAGATTAACTGTTTAAGTGTTGAGCTTAAAATGTCATAACTGGAAGCATTGCTGCTTGAATTCATCATAAGGCAGCAGTCCGCCATGGGCCAGTCTCGGAAATGGTGACCAAGGAGGAAAAAACCCTCCTACAAGCCACTAAGTAAGCAGATTTACTTGTTTTACATATTCTTTGGGAGGGATTTTATAACATAACCCAAAGGTCTCCTAATGTACAACGTTGCCCTGAAAATGCAAGCAGATCAGAAAATGCAGGATGCGGAGGAATAAAAGACAGGATGCAATAAAAACAAATGAGAAACGAAGTGTGAAAAGTTACTTTAAATGAGTCCGTTATTTAAAGCTAAGCTATAGCTCTTTCTAATCGATACTTACACAATAATTACGCGAAAATCCAGAAAAACGGATTAACTAGACAGCGTAAGAAATTCAGCTTTGAGCAGCAACATAGCTGCAATTGTAATTATGAAGTGACTGCACACCAATTCCATAATGAAAAAAAGCATGACTTATTATGGAGATGGAATACAGTAGAAAAGCATGCAAAATGCAAATGCAGTTTAGCTGCAAATTCTCCCCATAAAGGCTGAATCATTTGTTAAGTATGCAATAAAAAGGTGACTCTCCAAGCACTTAGACTGAATTTACCTATTTGTAAACAGAAATCTATAGAAGCCATAAAAGAAAAGCTTCACTAGCATTACTGCCAGTTTTCAGAGAAAAGCAACATTTATGTTCAGGAGAGAGTATTACTGTATCATGAACAAGCTTGCCAAATTTCAGCTTGGACTGAGCATTTGCAGTAGAAATCTATGAATCCTGTAAAACCAGACTGTGGTATGGAGATCCTGGCAGACCTCCAGTGAGGTGCATAAAGGCAAGTTTGATTAGTTTATTTTTTTCTTGCAGATCACAACGAATGTTCAAAAAAAATTCTATTGTAAAAAAAAAAAAAAAAGATACCAAGAAATTAAATTATTTATTTTCATGTATTTCAACTAACTTGACTTTTTTTTTCTTTTTTTCCTTTCAGAAAATACTGTGAGGCAGTATTGGACAATAAATAGGCAGACACATTTTAAAATAAATGCCCCAGTACTTCTAATACTGGGGATCAGGATCCAATTTAGGGAATGCACTTGGAGAGTGCACAGACATATTTCTGCGATCTGGCTGAGCCGGATTTGAAGTATTCCCTTGTCTTTACAGAGCCAAGCTTGCACATTGACAGCAAAATAGGTCATCTATTTTTGCTAACTAAAAAACTAACTGCAGAAATAGTCATTGTAAACTGCAAGTTTAAATAGCATAATGCAAATAATTTGAAGAGTCAGTGTTCACAACATGAGGAAACTCCTTAACCGTTTTATTTCCACAGTGAAATTTTTGCATTTGACAATTGATTGGGTATTTTATTGCAGACCTTTTAGCCATAGTAAAGAACACCGGAGATCCCACATATAACTTTGATCCTTTTACATTTTGTGTGGATTTGCTGGTTTTTCTCAAATCCTCTCACCTCCTCCCTTGTAGTCAAAGATGGGGTTTTCTCCTCTTTAACCTCTTGGAACTGGCACCGTCAGTTTTATTCACAGTCCAAGGAAGCATCTGGGGATGGAATAGGATTGGTAAAAGGTCATAAAGTAGCATTATCTTAGAAGCCTCAACTTCACATCTAGCACAAAGGTATGAAATCATTTTACAGCTTTGCTCAGAATGGCAAGATATGTATTTGATTGCATGGTGTACGTGTAATTAGTACTTCCCAAATAAATGTCTCCCCCAAGAAGAAAATCAGAACTCAAAAGGTGGCAACCTTTTTCAAATGCCTTGTTCTCAACTTCAATGACTGCATGGAGATGAAGAGTTCCTATTTGCTTCAAAAACTGCTTAGTTCAGGTCTTTGGGGAGAGATTAATTAATTTGGAAACAGAGAACAACATCATATATGATGATTAAGAGCTGCTTAAGTTGAGAACAAATCCTTGTCAGGGTACACAAGTCTTTCAGAAGTTCCTTCATGGAAGCAAATGAACACTCCCAGCTTTTACCCAAATTGCCGAGCCTGCAATCAAAATACAGCAAGAGTAACACTATAAAAGTTGAGGGAACCCCCTGATCCTAGCTCCCCGAACCAGACTTGCCCTCAATCGTATTCAGCAACATTTGGGTGCAGAACACCTTGTCAGCAGTTGCTGACATCACTGTATCACTGAATGCCTTCAGCTTCTGTCACAGGGTATGAAACATCCCCATCCTCCTGACCCGTCACACCGGCTGACCCTGGGCGTGCTGGGAAGCTCTTAAGTCTTCCAGTGTTTTCTTCTTGATTATAATGAGTTAATCACTTTGCCAAAACGGATGAGGTAGCTTTTTATTAATCCTCTGCGGCACCTTGAGCAATGAAGAATTGCAGTTTCTGCAAAAGACTAAGCTAACATTATCTAAACGTTATTCTTCATAATATTGTTGTTATCATTATTGTACAACACATGCAATAAATAATTATGCATCATTAATATTCTCCCAGCCCAAGAGGAAATAAAAGACCCGTAGCAGGACAGTCTGTCAACCTTGGGTCAAGCAATCCTTATCCATTAAATAGGATATTTTGCTGGTATATTTTCCTCCCCAATCCTGTGGCCAGCTGCAGCTCTGTAGTGAAGGATGAATCTCCTCAACCTTTCTACATCAGAAGACCCACCAAACAGGGCTGCAAATGCAAGTATTTCGTATTCTGTGCTGCAAATGTACTATCCATGTCAGGAAAATGTATTACAAAGATTTCTTGTTTTCTTGGATGTGACAAAACTGGTATTTCCTACTGCAACATCAGATCTGGTTTATCTGAACTAAATTTTCAATCTTTTAAACACCTTTATTCATCAGTGTTATTTTTCATTATATAGATAGTCCAGTACTTAATGGGACTGTTAGCTTAAGAATTTGCATAAATAGCTTCTGTCATTTTTTTTGAGCTGTCACCAAAACATGGAGGAATGTGTCTGTTACTTCTATGATACCAGAAATGCAGAAAGCCTCTGTTTATTTCCTAGTCGTTTGTATTACCGAACTAAAGAAAAGTCGCTAGGAAAAGGTATATCAACATTGAAATTAGCCGTCTTTCTGGAGGCTTTAATGAGAGAAGTAAACCACCCAGCATTCACTCATTTCACTCAGATGCCTTCTGCACCAGCTTTGGAACTGGGAAGTAACACCAGGATGAACAGAAAGATGTGACAATTAAATAATGATGTGGACAACATGGTCGTGGAAAGAAATTTATTACAAATAGTGGCAAGATTTTCCTAAATGAATGCAATGTTCTAGCTCAAAAGGCAGCTGTAGAAAACATACACAGAAGGCACCATAATAAAAAAAATCTTGGAGAAGCTGGGGGCAATTAGTAGAAAATAGTCCACATCCAGTTTCTAAGCTGAACTGACACTAACATCATACCAAGCTGCAAAACTAAAAATCCAAAAACCACTAGAATCAAAGAGTATTTCTTGAGAAAAGAAAAGAGGACGCTCATCAAAAATGACATAAAATGAGAGCCTTACATAAAATGAGAGAAGGAGACGCTCTGCAGAAAGTCTGTGAAAAAAATTCAGGGGACTTGCCAGATCTACAGAGGGGAAAGTTTTATTGAAACACAGTATATGCAAACAGTGTACTCTGCTGGTTTTATGGATATGCTTCCTCTGATGTGACTTTGTTTTAAATAATACTTTGCTTTAAGGCGGCAGTTGGGTGACTTATTACCATTGCTCAAAAGAGAAAGGAACTGCAGCATATACAGAAGTAAGAGCTGCTGTGATAAATCACGGAAAGTGGAAGGAGGACTGTAACCTCCGTCCCTGCTTAAGAATGGAGGCCCATGCAAATGCCTTCAGAGAAATGCAAAAGCCTGAGATCTGTGACCTAGGGGGGCAACATGCAAAGACAGAAGATAGGGTCAGATCATTTATAGCACAGGTCCTGATTGTTGGGGTTTTGGGTTGTGGGGTTTTTGTTTTGTTTTGTTTTTAACTAAAATTACAAATTATGACATTACTCATTTCTAAAGAATTTTCTGTCCTATGAATTTCAGATTGATATATGCTGGGGCACCTGCCCTGTAGCTTTCCTTAAGAAAACTGCAAAAGATCCTCGTGAGTTCTGCAATAATCAAGGCAGCGACTTCTATTATTTTATACAAATGTTCTGTCTAGAATTAAATAACCAAGCCACGTTGATTTTGCCAAGTTTTTTTGATGAAGCAATCTGCGCTGGATTTGTCAGATAAGCAATTATATTTATATTCCTGTCACATATGTTTTCTTATTTCATTTTAGACCTTTTGCAAAGGAGATAAATAGGTTTCTTGGAGGCTTTAGAAGTTGAAGCTTATGACCTCCAAGCTCTTCCAAGAGAAAACTAAACGTTGCTGACTAAAATATTAGGAAGGGTACTCCATTTTTAAAGGATGTTATCATTTGCACTGGAGTTGTAATGGAGCTACGCCACACCTACTTAGAGAACAGGGCCAAACACTGCTCTCAGTTACAGCAGTTTAAATCCTTGGAGGCCTTTATTACTAGGAAAATGGAGTAAGATTTCAGTAAAATCAATTTTTAAAAGCACTAGGAGTTTGCTGTTGACCTCAGTTACAGCAATCTTTGCAGCTTTGCAAAAACATGCTCTCTCTCTTAAATCTGACTGACGCCATTGATGAATTGTGCTGTAAAATTTACTGTTTCAATCCCTTAATACACAGAAGCTGCTGCTTATGTTTCTGGACGATAAAGTAACCTGTGAAAAGAAAGACTATTTCAGGCAAGCAACCGGTCTTTCCAAACTAAATGCAGGCACAGAAGTACAGGCATCTTGGTCTTCGGTCTCAGATCTCTTCTCAGCTCCTTCAGCATTAGATTAACTCATAGCAGCACCAGAGATTTTGGAGAACAGCACAGTTTTAAAGGTAGCACTGAACCAAATTGTTCCCAGCTCTATATCTTTACAAATTATTAAGCAAGCAAAAAAAACCCAAAAAACCCACAAAATGTTTGTTCATTGTGATGCAGCTGGAGACTAAAGGACTATCTTGCTGAGCATTATTGTCTTTTTTTTTTAATATACTCAGCTGTCAAGGGTGTACCTGTTATTTCTCTTGCTTTATATGTTGTGGTTTAGCCCTTTGGAGTTTTAATTGTGGGGGGTTTTATTGTTATTATTACTATGGCATAATGGGATCTTTGCCATGACATCTAACATACCGCAGTAATTCAAGAAAGAACTATTTCACGCCTTCAAACTTTCCTCGTTCTGTGCACACTCAGAGGCTTTTGGACTTTTTAACTGAGACAGAGTGAAATAAATCTGGGATCCATGGCTTTCTAATGAGGTAATACTATTTCCATTTTCTCTTTTGTTTTCAGCTTTTTTCTCCATAAAGGATTGTCCTTGGTGGCACCTCATTCACCTCATACCACAAGAGCGAGCAGCAATACGTAAAAATCTTACCCAATACACACCTATCAATAATGCATATCCAAACTTCCAAAGTCTTTTTATTTTTTACCATGCCTCTGTTTGCCATCAAATCATCATGTGCACTCTGACCCTGCACGCTTGACACATTTTAATAGACAGAAGGAACAAAACTATCAGTTCTCCCTGGCACCATCTGGGGTTCTTTTACAGTTACTTTCTTCCTAGCTGCCTAAAGCTCGATTTGGCTTTTTTTTTTTTTCTTTTTTTTTTTTTTTTTCACAGCATCTCCCTGAGCTTCTTCACTCGGCTTCAGGTTTCTTCACAACATCACCTTTCAAGCCTTTACCTTTGTCACGCATTCCAGGCAGTGCTGCTGTAAAGCTCAGGAGAGGGCTTTTTTCCCTTGCTATTCTCATTCTGCTTCGAGTGCACTGCAATTACAACAGGATATGAACTATCCTCCACCGTTATAGATGTGTTCAATTTTCTCTCTGTTAGTAGAAGTCTTTTCCCATCACTTTGGCCTGACAAACGTGACATTCACACATTGATTGTATATGTCTGCTTTACACAGCATAGCTAATGACTTTCCCTTATCCTGACTTGAATTTTAGATTAGTTTTTCTACCGCTGAGTATTCCATTCCATCAATAATTGCAGAACAATTATCTCATTTGTGATTTTTTTCCCCAAATGCTGAACAAATCCATGAATCTTATGGTATATGATGCAGTAAATGTAAGGTTTTAACCTAATACTTCATTCTAGCGACTTGCCTCGCTGTGTCTATCAGCCTGCAGACACCCCAATGACTTCTTCAGGGCTGCATATTCTCAAAAGGGAATACAGTTCGCCTTATGCATTGCCAACTACTAAGTTTTCTCAGAGAGTAGTTATGTGGTTCTGTGACACTAAATGTTACAAAATTTGAGACTGAATCTTAAAAGCCAAGATGGAAAATGGATATCTATCATAAAACCTCATCACTGTCTCACCTGATTCTTCCATCACTTGCCTTAATACAAAATGCTGTATAAATCACACTCTTTTCTAGAGGCAAAGGCCAATCGTATCACAGAAGATTTTCCTTTTATCTCATGGGGATCCCAACCATCATCTCGTTTGCCAGCTGCTATTTTGGGCAATGAATCATGGGTGCTATTTACTATATCACACAGCTCTTCATTTTGGACTTTCCATCTTGAGTGTAAATACCAAGTCTCACTTGAACTCACTTGTCCATTTCTGCCTTTTTAAATTATGTTTTTATAGGCTTTGAAATGAAAAAGAAAATAGTAGTACTACCAATCCGATTTCAGATATCAAAGAAAGATGGGATGGAAAGTTCTTTTTCCTGATCTGTAGACTCCTCTGCCTTCCACACACTGAAAAACTAGCCTAATTTCTTCCCACTAAAAATACTGTGAGGCTCTGAATGTTAAGAGATGCAAAGCAATCTTTGACCTGTGTGTCTCATTTCTGGACCAGATCCTTCCTAGCCTGAACAGATAATCTCATTTAGGAAATGAATATGCACAAACAAATTTGTGATACAAAGTGAACTCTCTTCTTTTTGTATCTAATTAGAAAAACTCTAACTAAAGAATACTTAGTGCAGGTCTTTACCAAGAAATTTTATATTTAAAGTTTTTTCCAAAGAAGCACATGATGCTAAATTCAAGGCATGTGATGTCAAATTCGAGTCCAGGAGTATGACCTTGGTGTTTCAAACTCAGGAGACGTTGGTGGTTTTGACTGTCAGTTTCTGTGTTTCAGAAGCCTTGTGGTTTTGCTTATATACCTTCCAGTGCAATACGTTTTGTGTGCGTTCAAATAGAAGTAGATTAATAATGAGAATATTTAAATCCTCACCACTCCCCATTAGAATCTACTAAAATTTAGTTCACTTTCCTCTTTTTACAAACAGGAGAGGAGAAAAACTGAGTTATCCATGCATTTTTTCCATATTTGAACAGAAATTACCCCAGTGAAAGACTGCAGCAACTGCAATTCACCAGACATTTTTCTACTTTGTGGTTAATAGAAAAATGAGTATAGTGACAATGTGACAGAAGGTTTTCTTTGTGTAACATAAAACAGGGGAGTAAAGAGATATGACTGAGAGAAATCAGGGCTGTTGTCTCTCAACATGTATTCTAAGAATTGCAGCCTCTGTAGTTTAAGGTAACCGTTTCAATACTGAGGACAAAACTTATTCTCTGAAAGCATTTCATGGGTCAAAAAGATGAACATGACTCCATCAGAAGCAAGGAAGTGGTTACGAATCCACTACAAAAGTTAAGGGCATGTTGGAATGAGGAAGGCTTAAAATAGGTCTCCTATGAAATATGACTATATTTCATATTTATCTCCAGCAGAGGTTGTAGAGTGTTACAAACATCTATGTGTTTTTTCTCTGTCTCAGTTTTATTGTAGATCAGTCACAGAATACTCTTCATGCATAAATATATTCCTGCCAGTGCTTTAGATATAGATTTTTCCATTATTATTTTTCGATTCCTTCTTGTGCTACCTTTATACAGTCCTAGTCCTTTTCACTGTGCTCCCAGGAATTAAATTGGTGCCGTCAGTTTTCCTTATTTCACAGAAAGGAATAACTGCCTTTCATAACATTTTTATCATTTCACCACATCTCCCCATCAACACATCCCTACAGGTACAAACATGAATATAAACAGCATATACAATGGCCCTACCCTTTTTTTTTTTTTTTTTGCATTATAGCAGTGCCTGGAGATACTAGCCAAGAATAACGTCCTTTGGAGCTGTGATCTATGAGAATACAGTCCTCAGCCATAAAGTCCTCGGTATCAACCCAATGAGATATGCAAGGTGCAGACAAGAAATTAAAGAGAAACAAAACCACAAGCATTTGTTCATTGCTAGTGTGCAGATAAAAACTGGATTCGTAAAAATCCGTTCTCTGCCTCTTTCAGTCCAAACCATTACTAGGTCTTTCACCCTTATTGAGAACAACCCGAACCAGTTAAAATACTAGTTAATCTCAGAAGCTCAAGTTAGGAACATTTCAGAGGAAAAAAAATGCTAGCATAGACAACATTAAAAGGGAAAGATACAACTTTGATAATGTCTCAGAACAAAGAAATAAAGACAAAAGCTTTGATAGCTATCTATAGCAGGGTTCTGCAAGGTTCTCCATTTAAGCAGGGGAGGACTTGGGGAGATGGTACTACTCACTGGGTAGCGAATATCACCTTTCAGGTGATGACTACCAATCAAAGAAATAAAGCTTTGAAATTTTGGTTGGAAACAATACTATTTGTAGCTAAGCTATCACTATTCTAAGAGGGGTAATGAAGGAAAAAAATAGTTTGATGTACAAGAGATTTTTACTGCTTTCTATGAAGTGATGCCTTGCACTAGCAAATAACGTTTGCAGCTATTGGCAGAATTGCAAATACTTGCAGAAGTAGATTTGCAAGAAAGATTAAATGCGGAACTGGCCGTTCTTGTGCTATTATTCAATTCACTCTATTGCTTCTTTTACATATCCTTGAATGTTTTCTGAAAAACATGAGCTCTCATCCAAGATGTTGTTTAAAGATCGCATTTGGGGAGCCTGGTTCTCTGCGTAATCACACCAGTTTTGCACGGCCCCTGTGTAAGGCTGCTGAAACAGTTAGAGCCAGGTAGGTTGCTGGGCTGAGCACCTCAGCAGGCTGAAAAACCTGTTAATTCATTCAGCAGCCACGAGGAGGCCAAGAAGAGCGCACAGACAATAACGCTCTTGCTATGGGTGCTGGCATAAGCTTATGCACAACGTGTCCAGCTTCAACAGGTCCACATGAGCAATCCTTCAAGTGTGCTACACACACGCCAAGCTCCCTCCTCCGCCACAGCACCCAGCTGCCTTAGGAAAAACAATGCAAAGCTTAAGCTACTATTCCATTAATAGTTAAACACTCCAAAATAAGAATCTACGCTGCAGCATGCTATGCATGGGACTTTTATGTTACTGTAAACTTTGAGACACGGCTGCTAGGGACTTGGAAAGCATGATGTAGGCAAATTTTGTAACACGGTAGAATTGTTCTGAAAAAGAAAAGAGCCTTCACTGAAAAAAGGAAAGTCCAGGAGAAACTTATTCAGAGCAAAGGAGAAGAAAAAAGAGGGAAGAGAAATGGAATAACAAACTGAAACAACAACAGGTATGGGACTCTCTCTGTCAGTACTCCTGCATCTTCCCTGTTCACTTTTTGTGGGTCACTTCAGCTGTCATTCTTGCATGACAAGCTATAACAGAAATAGCCAATTTAGTAAATCTAGGGCAAACTAGCATCATACAGAAATCATCTGTCCTGGAAAAATTAACAGATGTACTTTTAATGGTAAAATGTGGGTAGTCAGGAAGATTTCATGGATGTAGCAAAAAGGACTAGAATTTCAGCCACTCGTTACAACTCAAAGCCATCCGAAAGCAGCCAGCTAACTCCGAGGAGACAGCTCTGGTCTGTTGACACCCGTTTTTCAGAGAACTGAGCACCTGCATCTTCATCTAATTTATACTAGTGACTACTAGTCAATACTGCGAAGGTAACATGCAAAGAAACCTATACTGGGAGGCTCCATGACCATTCATTCAGTCCTCTGCCCCTCCAGTCCTATCAACTGGTCTGCCTGTAGCAGTACTGTAGGGCACAGCTGAGCCTGACCCTGTGCTTCTCTACAGGCCACTGAGGACCAGGGACACAGCTGAGGGATGTCCTCCAGCCCCAAGCACGTCAGATGTTCCACAGGAACATACTGCTGGGCTTCAAGCTGCTGGACATCTGAGCTGAGCCCACAGTCTTGCTGAGCACATCAGTCCTTAATACCAAATCCTTCGTCTGCCTTTCTGCCTTTTCATGAACAGCATACGTACTTGGTAGGGAAGGGTACCTAAAAGTAAACCTCCCTGACAGGACACCTTTTGAGGCTATGGAGTTGCCAAATCTCTGTTTCAGGCTACTGCTTCTGCACAGCTTCAAATGCTCTTTTAATAGGCAACTTCTCAGACTATACAGATTTGCTGAATGAATGCCATATTGAGTCAATACCTCAACTGTTTACCTTGAGAAGATGAAAATCAGATGAAACTCCTGAGGTTTTTGGCACGTGGAACAATTTTCCCCACAAGGAACGGGTACAGTGAGTTTGAATATGTATTCCTGAAATACAACAAAGGTACTCAATTAATTTTGGAAAGTCAGTATCAATTTCTAAGCTTCCATTGAGATACCATAAATAATGCTTTGCAAGCTTATTAATTTAATAGCTCTGATATTCATTCTGTTTCACCATGTGTTTCCTAGGCTTTTATTCATTTTGATTTGTTTTTTCCTCCTCAAATATTATTTTAAATAGCTTTCATGAAATTGCTGCATAATAAGTGTACTCTTTTGTTCTTATTCAAGGAAGCTCAGCAAAAGCATAACAAATAATAAAGCTGATAAAAGGATACATGAAATGCATACCAAAATCCGTGAGGTTTATCCTGATATCAGCCCCATTTAACTTCAAGCCAAGACACGAATCTCAGCAGGCAGCATCTTACCAAGCTGTTGGGCAATGTATTCAAGCCAGCATCAGAGCCCAGTAAGTAGTGGAATTCTGGTTTTACTGTCATCAACCCCTCCTGACTGTAAGCGTGCAATATAGCAATGTGTTATTTAGCCATCCAGCTCAGAAAGGGAAGAGGGCCATTTTATGGCTTTCAACTCTGCTGGGTGAGCTAGAATTAAAATTAGTTGTTAACAAGAAAACAGAATACATAATGATCATGGCAGAATCTAAAATAAATTATGAGATTTGTGCTCACGCACCTATATGTTGGAGAGTGAATGTGACTGAACAAGGCAATTATCTTTAATTAGGGGGGGCTAGGGTCATTCCATTAATTATGTCCATCACAGCTAGTTAACAATATTGATTAACAAGATAAGAAGCAGAATGAGCCATTCATCCCCAAATGGGGTTTTTATAGATTTTGTAGTGAATTCTTACAACATACTTGAAAAGGAAAATAACAGAATTGGAGGTGCCATAATTCCAACAAAGCAAGATTTCAAAAAGACTATTCTGAAAAACATTCCTGAATCAATCTGCTTTTGTTAATATGGAATAATTATTGAGCTAAATAAACATACAAGAGCATTCCATAAGTGTGCCTGACATACACAAGGAAAACACTCTTTGATCCTTGAAGCAAAGGGATTCCAGGCCCAAACTTTGCAGGGCTGAAGACAAAGACAAATTAAAATCTGATTGACTGCAAGTGATTAAGAAGAATGCAGATTTGCCACAAGGAGTCCTGAACTAACACGGAAATGGCTGTCTAAGAATGGTTCAGTGTAATCCCTGGTTTAACTCAAAAACAGTCAGTGGAATCAAATTATGAATTATTTTTTCTTTGAGATATTATGAAAGAGAAATACAGACATACATATGTTTCCTCTCTCTCACTCACAGACACACACACTTATTTGCTCCTCCACATGTTTTGCAAGAGACAAGTTCTCAATCTGTGAGATGTCCTACTATTTTCAAAATAAAAGTCTTTTTTGTTTTTCCTGCTTTTTTTCTTTTCCTGGTGGGTTGTTTTTCATTTTTTTTTATATATCTTCTCACAACATAGTGATTGATTCCCAAGTTTGGTGGCAAGCAACCAAGTGGATATCAAACATACATGGTGCTTCTGAAGCCCCAGAGCCAAACTGCAAATTGGAAACGCGCTCCTGGTTACTCCATTAACAAAAGAGATCCTTGATGTGCAATTCCACTCATCATCCCTCTTAAGCCATTATCAGGCAGCTGAGATGAGACAACAATGAATGAGCATGTGCCTGATTGTTAGCATGTCAGACATACGTTATTAAAAACAGTAGGGGCAAGAAGAAAGATGAGAGGGAAGGCATTTGCTTCTTTGTTCAGATATTGGAAAGCTTATTTGGGAAGAAAGGAGTTCTAGGATGTACTGACATAGATATAAGGACTTGATGCAATGAAGGCATCCAAACCATCTCTGTGTACTTTGGATAATGAAGTTTTCAAGTATTTTCTGTTTCATATTAAAGGAATACATATGCTAAGCTCATCTGATTTAGAAACATGCTCTCTCACCTGGGCGAATTGTTGCTATATCTTAATACTGCATTTTTTTAATATTGTTTTGAGCCAAGCAACTATCCCACAATGAACACAAAAGCAAACTTATTCTAATCCTGTCTATAAACACAAGTTCTTGGTCATGTTCAAAATCATCTTCTTGTATTCACTACTTTAAAAAAGGAAAGCAAAGCGTGATAGCTTTTGGGATATAAGGCAATCACCAATTATTAACAATAATATTTAAATGCTTCTCTTAATGAAAACATTCAAGAAGCATTTAACTACATTGTTCACAACAAAAATAAAGCTATGGTTGGGCTGATAATAATTAGTATCCTCATTTAGCAAAGAATTAGACTCTCTCAGAACACTTACATCAGACCAGAGATATAATAGAACAAATGCTAATGGGGAAAACACCCCTCTCTACTGGAAATACACAACTTTTTTTTTTCCCATCATATGTTTGCTTTGGTAGACTCAGACAGATTCTTTAGGGAAGTTTACGCTAGCTAACATATAAGTGTTTTACACATAAATGTAAAATAGCAAATCATGTGACCAAGAAAGAGATGTGCAACCTAAAGGCAAAGTAAGCTTGTAAAGCATTTTATATGGACTGTCAGAACTTTGAGAAAAAAATCCGAACTGACTTCTGTCAAACATTGATACTGTTGTGTACCAGGAAATGCTGCAAGTCAAGGTTTGGCATTAAGTTTCCCAACGTACCAATTCCTTACTTATAAATGTAAACTTCCAAAAAAATTTCAGTAAAATATGGACTATTATAAACATGTTGGACTGTGTACTTCTTGTAAGCACTTTAACAATGAAATGACATTTCTTTAAGATCAGTGCTCTTGACAATGGTGCTGACAAAATTTGCAAATGCCTCTGACCAAAGCATCTGAGAAGGTTCCAGAAGAGATACTCGCTAGAGATGCTGCATGATAAAGACAACTGAAGAAATGAGAGTGTATCGAAATTAAAGAACAGTGCCATTAACCTTACAACATGAATATTTTGACATGTGTCCTACATGAAACATAAATCATCATATACCTTTGGCTTTGCAATAAAACCACAAAAGGCAAAAATACAGATGCTTTCAAGACTATAAGAAGTTTAAAAGATACCATCCCAGAGTTACTTTAGTGGAATGACTCCTGTTAATATCAAAGGGCTGAGACTAGGTATTCATTTACCCAAAAACTTAAGTTCATACTGAAAAGCAGTTTCACCAGTGAAGAATTGTCATCAGAGAGATGATCTCTGTGGCAGACTCCTGCGTGCATCAGATGAGACTAGAGAGAACGTCATGAGGATTGTGGGTGTAGACGAGAAAGGCAAAACATTGCCAGAACATTGGCAACTTTTGGAATAATTCTAGGAGTTAATTGTAAAACTTGATTAAACCATGCTCTTGTTTATGGATCTTAATACTTTCAACATCACAAAGCAAAATTTTTTTTTTCGTATGTTTTTTGCTAAGCACAGAAAACACAGTTTCTAACTAGATTACTTGAATGCCACAAGATATAAACTACAGCGTAACCACAGTGCTCTTAAATTCACAGTAGATCCCCCCTTCTTTGAATTTCCCGCGGCTGAATACTCCAGTGTTGACTTCTATGGTTGAAATTCGTAATGTGTCTCCCTTTTTATTTGCTTATTTCTCCCCCTTTGCAATGTATTTGAAAGAACCTTTCTCTACTAAACCCCTGCATTCTTGTAGCTACCAAGTCTTTCATGTTTCTGTCAACAGAAAGAAGCTTTGAACAGGATCAAGTGTAATCACATCAAGCTTTTTATTGCTATCACTATTTATATTTATTAAGGGACAGCAGACTTTGTAAGAGACTTTTTTTTTTTTTTAAACAGAGGTGGTACATTATATTCTAGCTATATGGCACAGGCAATTCTATTTCTGCCTGCTTTGCAGCTGTCCTGCAAAAAGTCAGATTTATAGAAATAAGTGGAAATTCTTCCTTTAGATCTGTTCAACAAGGACCACTGTTTTAACTGAAACGTTGTGGCTCAGTAGGTACCTCTGCATCCAAAAAAGATCATTTGTGCCTTCAGTTCTATTTGCAGATACGACAGAACCCAGGAGCTGTGAAGGAAGCCCGGGAGCTTCGTTGCGCGAGTGCACGAAGTCAGTGCATTCCTGTATCAATGGGCAGGTCTCTGCCTCTGTGAAAATGTAGCTCTAAGATTGAAAGAGGAATTAGAAGCAAAACAAAAAATGACATATTAAATAAATTCTGTAGCGTGCCAGCCCTACTAACTGTCTCATGATACTTCTTCGTAGATTAAGTAGTAAGCATCTGCTTATCTGCAGTTGCCAGGCTCTTTAGTTTCCAGTTATCAGGTCCTCTGTTTCTTCTGCCTCTCCTTCATGCTCCTGCGATGTCCCTCCTGTGCTTCTTAGCGGCTGTGGCATTTCACAAACGCAGGCAGGTGACAAACTACAAACTGCACTGTTCTGCATTTATTCTTCTAATCTGTTTCTCGGTAGAATAGCAGGACTGAACTGTACTAACCTCTATATGCTAAAGCAGAGTGTATCATATTTACTTCTGACTGCTGGCATACTATTTGGCTGTTTAATTCCCTCTTTCATTTGATTGCAATAGAAAAACTTTGTCAGGTGTAGGAGCTGGCTGCCTTAAGCAAGTGACATAGCTAGGCAGTCCCAATTCAAAGCGGGTCACTATTACTGCCGTGTCCACCCCCTTAACAGGGCCTGAAATGAAAAGGTGGTTATATGAAGAAAGGACTGGTATACCTTGACTAACATGGAGGTCAATGTAGTGAGCTTGCAAAGCTGCACAACTCATCTGCAATAGGTCCCAGACATAGGACCATGCTGGCACTATCTGAAGTAGCAGAACCATAAGAGAATTTTCTTGGGGAACCAAGCTGCACTGGGCCATCAGAACTCCCAGCTTCTTTGTAGTACCAGAAAAAGCAGGAGCTGCTTGATAAGCTTTGTGAATGCTGCCACGATTTTAAAGGATGTGACTGTAAGCAATCAGGTGACCCACATAACTTAAATATGAACCTGGGGTGCTGGCCGAGGGCTATCTTCAGGCAGTACATGGTTTGGGGGCTCTGAGAACCACAGAAGCAGGTCTCCTAATTCTTTGCTCTACATCTCCCCTAAGGGAAATACGGGATTCTGGTATTCTGAAATGTGGCCATAAAGTTGGGCGTCGTTTACCTAGGAAGTGACTGTAAACAAAATGATAACCAGGGATATGCTACTTCATGTCTAATGAAGTCAGGATTCACTGTTAAAACCATCATCAGCAACTCAAAGAATCACATTTGTATATTAGAATAGACATTGTTTATGGGACATAATGACCAGGTTTAGAAGAAGATTCACATGGTTTATTCTTCTAGCACTTTCAAGCAAGCAAAAGCTCAAATAGAGCAGGAGTCTCTAAGGGAGCTGCAGTTTTTGTCACTGTTCATCAGCAACACGAAGAGCCCAGCAAATTGACAAGAATGACAGAATAGTCTGATTGTAATATTTAGATAATGCATACTGCTATGAAAGAAATTGGTAAATGTATTTTTGATTAAGCAGAGCCTAAATCATTTTTAACCTTCTAAACACTAATCAGGGCAGTTTCAGTACTTTCATAAGCACATTTGTTGCATTTTTGTCTATTTAAAGCTGCGTTTATTGTTCTCTGCAGAATACCGGAAAGCAATTGTGCTTTCCTTCCTACTTTACATAGATGAACAAGGTACCTGTGGAACTAGGTTGATTCACAGTAAAGCCATGACTCTTGTCGTCCACACAGTGAAGGCAAACATGCCCTTAGAGCTCTATTGCCAAACACCTCCCACCAGTATTACGCAGCAATGAGGAACACAACGACCCTCATTTGCCTTTCTACACCTTGGGTTAGATCAGAACCAGAAGCCAAACAAAGGCAGGGTACTCCATGCCCAATTCAGGCATTTAGTCACTCAAATGCACATTTACATTGACCCCAAGAAGATTATATTCCTTAGACCATGGCTCACAATTACATTAGCAATTGCCAAGAGAGAAATGAGAAAACACATATGTTTAGGAAATACATGGGTAATTATGTCACATATTTCATATGTTACAGCTAGAGTCTGCCACAAAGCCACCAAATTTGTCATTAGCTCTGACTTCGTCATACCATGCTGAGAGGGAAGAGAGGTGTTAAGGATCTTTCTTGTCCCAAAATATCCTTAACCCAAATGATACCAACAAGGAAGACTGTGAAGGATCAAAATGTCATCTTGCTCTGAGGCAGAGAAGTCAAACTCCCTTTTACATGTTATGATTCCTCATTTCTTTAAAGCATGTTTATAAGATTTTCTCATGTGCTTTGGACAACTGCAAGCCTTCCTTCCTCACAGAACCATGGTGACACCAGCAGCTTCTGCCGAGATGTCGTCTCATCACTCCACCTCAGTCTTCCAATTCTTAATCTTTACTTATATATCATTCTGAGTAACCATTTCAGAGCTTTTGTAGGACTGTGTACAGTATTGCCAACATCACAAGTCTTCAGTCACACTCCCAAAAGTTCTACAGGCTCCTTAGTTATTTTTCAAATTTCCATAAAGAAAAGTAGGAGCTTGCAACATCTGTCTCTGGGTTTTTTACACTCTGGAAATATGTAGATGAGTTTTCAGGCTTTTTTCCAGCAAGAATTATTTTAATATAAATTTACTTCAAGAATTTAAATAAAAAATACAAAACCAACTTGGAATTTAAGATGAAAGTATGATAAGCAGTGAATTTTGATCATCCATGTTGCTCAGTCAGAAAAGCATCAGCTATGTGAGATGCAAGCAACGCTTCTTCAGCAGTGCTATTTTGTCTGTGAATCAAAATGAACCCGTTTGAAAAGGTTATCAGAATGTTATTTAATTAGTATTACCGAAACCACAGGCCAACACTATCACATAAAAGTCATATAGTTCAGAAGAATGATGATCTAACACTGCTGATAGAGAGTTCACAAGGCAGCAAGTTTAAGTCACCCAGAGCTGGTCAATAACTGTGATTTCACAGTACAAAAACTCGTGCCAATGTCAGGACACTTTGGGCAGAAGAACAGATGAGCTCGACTGAGATGCACATTCCCACAGTGGTAATGCTTATTATTCTGTCATAGCCAATTGAAAGCTAACTTTTAGTTACATAGTAGTATCTTTGATGAAGATCTGCAAAGTCTTTTGAGGACTTTAAGACTCCTTGAAATCAAAACAGCTTCTACATGCTTGGGTGGATCCAGGTAACCATAAGCCCTGAGACATAGCTGGTAGGGACTTGGCAGGCATGATTAAACAAATTTTGTAAAGAAATAGAATTGTTCTGAAAAAGAGCATAAATGAACCCTCACTAAAAAGGGAAGTCCAAGAGAAACTTATTCAGAGAAAAGGAGATGCAAAAAGGAGGGACGAGAAATGAAATAATGGACTAAATAACAGGAGTGGGACTGTGACTAATTTATCGAGAAATATTACACATGAAAGGATTCTCATAGAAATGTTTCAGAACTGTTTCTTAAGCAGGCAGTACCATCAATACTCCTAAAAAATAAGTTTGAATCCCTGTCTGTCTTTCCTTTGTTGTATCTCCTGTTGCCTGCAGTGAGTTAAGTCTGGGCAGTTCCTGCTGTCCTGAGTGAAATTAGTCCGCATTTGATATGATTTCTTACCCATAGATCAAATTTATGAACTTGAGCTGGCACTTTCAAATAAATCCAAGAATAAGCATCTAATTCCTCATGGGACTTTTCACGGAAACTTCAGCATATGATCTTTTCAAACCACTGGATATATTCAAATCCATTTTAAAAGAGAAAAAGAACAGCAAAACACCAGCAATGTTCCTATTGCTTCATTATTTCTGCAAGAAATAATCTTTCCCAGCACTGATTCCATACCCTGTGCCAGATTTAACAGTGAAGACAGAACACAGTAAGTTTCTTTTAGAGCTGATTTCAAGCAGGCAAAATCAAATATATAAACAAACCAAACATCTAAAGTAAGTAAGAGAATAAATATCACCCTAATTCTGCTTTCAGAGATAAAACCTTTTTTTGCGTTTAAGCACAAAACTTGTTTTATCATTTGTTTCTCATTACTACTAAAAGAACATGAAAATTTAAATTGCAATTACATACAAAAATTGCAACCAATGTGTGCTTTGTTATTCTAGATGATGTCTTAACTTCAGAAATAAGAAATTAGTAGGTTTTGCATAAAGGAAGATTCCATACATAGTAAATGTGATGTCTTTGTTGTTATATTCACATTTTTCCCCTTCTGCTTTATTAAAAAGTACTATGATATAGGCATAACAGGCATTCAGATGGCATTTTCTCCTGTCTAAAAAAAAGTTAAGTCAGTAAATATTGACAGCCATCACCATCTTGCACATCTCTAGTAGAGTGAAGGACAGTCAATAGTTGACATGACTACAATATTGAAAACACTAAGTTGTAAAACTGAATACATCCTGAATCTGAAGACAAAAAGATGTGAAAGGGAAATAGCTCTGTAGAATTAAGAAAAATCCCTTCATCTCTGTGGTCATGGAGAATGGCTAATATTCTATGCTGCTACTTTTTTTTTTTTTTTCCTTCTTCCTCAAGACATCAAAGGGAAACTTATTTGAGGTAGCTTAAAATGGACTTGGACTTGGACCAACAAAGTTTCAGAAGTTTAGCCTTTCTGTCTGTTTACTCTACCAAGGAGATGTTTTCCACTTAAGCAAGATTAATCTAATTAAATTAATTTAATCTATTCTATATCCCTAAGGTAGAAAACAACCACATTTTCATTTATTTGTGTGTTATTTTTCCTAGATTCTGAAACTAGTGGCAAAAAATTGTAGTGGAATTAATTTTGAAGACACATCTGATTTATGTTACCCCTTGCAGCAAAACCATCCCCTTTCCATGGTTAAAGCTGCTTCCCTGATACCTCCCATCTGCAAGGGAAAGTGACTACAGTTTTTCCTTTTTAAGGGAAAATGTTGTTTCCAGCAGTCTCTCACTTTTACATAATGGGATTATAAAAAAATTTTTGGAACTGTCATGAATACTTCCCTTTTGAGGACTCTCACAAACTTTTGGACGTGTTTCCCTGTCTAAAAGTTCATAATATGCTATAACTAAATTAATACTGGTAAGAATTTTCTGTTCCTTTTAGAAAGGAACAAAATACGTGCTGAGTTACACTCTGAAACTGAGTTAACATTATGCCAATTATAAATACTACTGTTCCGATTATTGACACGTGTAAATGTGGTTCATTTGGATGTCCCACTGCTTTTCCTCATATCATTTAGATAATGCTCCCATCTCCTCAGTTTCCTTTTTTATCACAGATTGCCTGTAGAAAAGTGTGAAGCCAATTTAGATGTTAGATTACCCTCAAATCATCACAAAAATCAAAATACAGTGTTAAAAGTGTGGAGTTGTTCTTTTAAGGTACCTAGCTAAGACCACTGCTTAAACTAAAAAGAGAAAACGTCTCTTAGTTTGTGCGTTGCTATTTGTGGGTCTCCCAGAAAGTGCTATCCTTAGGTTTCAATTAACTCAGAATTAACTGAATAAATGAACCGGGCTTGAATTCTCTGTTAGGTCAGTTCCAGCTTTAAGTAATTTCACCAAGTACGATTGTTTTAACCCTCCTAAAATTTTCTCAAATAATCAACATAGAAATGGGCATCCTTTTTGTGTTTCAATATATTATCCTTGGGGTGATGCTATGTAATGGAAATCTTTAGACTCCCCTATTGAAAGTGACGTTTTGAGTGGCCCTTGCTCACGGTAGAACAGATTGTTGGAACCTGACTTGAACAAATGGCTCTAGTCATGGATTGGAAACTCAAGGGCTTGCTTTGCTGACTGTCAGTATCTATCTAATACTTCTGCGGAATCAAGAAAAATTTCCCATTCACTCACAACTGTTTTCACTTTGGGTATATCACGTATCTTAAATTTCAGCTACAAACAATAGAGTTACAACCACATTATAATTCATGTGCAAAATATTTGCATTTTTCCATAAATATGTTTCAAATTTCATCTTGTGCACTTCAGTCTGGAGGGTATCTATGTTCTTTAGATCTCATTTTAAATTGTAAATATGCACATTTTCATTTTCATACAGCTGAGCTGTTTGCCCACGCCAACATTTATGCTCAGATCAGCTGAAATAATTTGTCAATTTACATCAAAACCATTATTTGTAGTTCATTTGTTTTTAAAGGAATAGATCTGGGGTTTTTTTCACTTGTTTCTTAAAAGATGTCTTTTGTACAGTGCCTACCTTATTTTTCAAGCCCCTAAATGATTTTACACTAGTTCTTATTTGACGAAAAAGTAAAAAAATATTTCTTACAGGTAATTAAATATTACATACTTCCACTGTCTTCCATGGGAAAATCCCACTTCTGGTTGAAAATATTGCACTTCAGTTACATCCTCCCTTCTAGCCAACTTTCCTCTCAACGTGCACACTGATAGCAATTCACTTCAGATACTCTGGAAGGGAAAGTAACAACAAAAAAATATGTTCAGATCCCATTGGAGTTGGTGACAGCTTACAGCATTGTAAAAGTTAAGAAAACCTTCAGTTTGAAGCAACGACTGCATTATTTTTCTGGCTTTTCAAAATGTGACATTTGCTGTTAATGATTTGGTTACTAACAGTGATGTTTTTATTATAAAACAGTGCTTGCTTTTAGAAGAATAACGACTAAAATACTGAAGAAGCAAAGTATTGTTTAACGCTGTATTTCTTTTGCATAGCTATTAGTCACTGCTAACAAGCATTCCTTCAACTATAAATTGACAATTACAACATAGAAATGAAATTGTCTTCTTTCATCCAAAAGATCCCGTATAATTCTGTGAATTTAAAAAAAATACATTGTTTCTTTTTCTTTAATGCAGACAAATATACTTCATTCACTCTTTTGCTGATTCACAGGTGAACCTCACATACACTACCCTGTATCACTACTAAGCTATTATACAATTGGCAAAGACTTTGTCTTATCAACTCTCTTGTCCAGTTGCCAAAGATATAAGCAAATGAAATTCCTTTAATTTCAGTGGAGCGTAACTCCAGTGCCTGTTGGAAAGAGCCATAGCAGCAGTTTCAGATGTGCGAACATTAAACAAAGATGCCAAATACATTTTGTGCTGTTGACAAGAAATAAATTAGAAATGAGAGTCCAGAGGTGTGAACCGGTACGGTTTGTACTTCAGCAACATTTTTCCTGTTAGAAAGCGTATATTAATTGTATATATTTCACAGTTTTAATCAAACTCTCTGAACAACTCCCCTCAGCTAGAAAAGTCAAATGGGAAAGTATATGGAAGAGATACTACATTTTTTTAAGACCAGTCCAGCCCTTTTGACTCAGTCTGAAGGAGCTCCAAAGAACCCAAGAGGATCAAGTGCTTACTCATTCATGAGAAGTTTGCAGGATCAGGGCTTTCTTGACAAGCAACGCTTACTCAAAGCTCTTTCTCAACTACATTTGCAACATCAGAATTTCATTACAGAGAAGTAGGAAGAGGATCCTAATTTGCTTTATTTATAAAAAAAAATATCAGTGTAAACGGATGTGGATATCTTAATTTCATACCATACTCTTGCATTTACTTTTTATACTTTCTTACTCTTGGACAACAAATAGGTTTTACCTGAATAAAAAAGGGCATCCAAATAATTCAGTGGTGAGCAGATTTCCTCCGTCACTAAACTTAGAAAGGAAAATTATACCTGTTTCCCTGGGTTAGCCATCTTGCCAAATTTCTCCACTTGGGGTGTCAAGGAAGGGAAGAAGCCGAGTAGAGCTGGAATCTAAATGGGGGCAAGCATACTGACATGCCAGTGAGGAGGCCTTGGGATCCCATCCTTTCCAGCAATCAGATTAGCAGCTTTGGATCAGAAATTCTGCAGAGGCGATGCGTCTGCCAGAGCCACTTTTCGGGAAATAATTTTGTTATCATTTCTCTCTCTCTCTGCAATAAAGTAAGGGGAAGGACCCAATGCAAACAGTCATCTCCATTTTCTACAGTCTCAGGACTATGCCTAATTAGTATTGTCAGCATAAATATTGAGTCTGGCTTAAACTGAAACACACTACACAAAAGTCCAAGACAAGAATTCAGTTTTTCTTGCCTTCAGTTTGATTTTACACTTGCAAGTCTTCATCTGAAGACAGAAGTTTGTTCCTGTAAATAAAAGCTGAGACTTATTCCTCTTAACAAGTAGACTCAGAAATACATCTTTAAAGGGAGAAAAAAATCCCCAGTAAATGCATATCACAGGAGTGGCAACAGGTATAATTCTTGTGCAGCAGTCTTTCTAAATGTCTTTGAATATTCGAGAGGGCAGGATATCCTATCTGATATTTCAACATTTCGAGAAAGCTACCTTCACACTGCACATTTAAATTTGTTTTTAGAAGCAGTACAAGCTTCATCCTGTTTCAGTCTGCTAAGTAATATTCCCAAAACAGAGGATGGAAAACAGAAAGGACATGTCAGTTTACGTTCTTATTCCCATAGCTAAACTAGTGAGGATCTTCGTACTCTTTTATGGGGTTTACCAAACAATAATTTCAGTTTCCGTACGCCTGCCACTTGTGTTTGAACATCTCAGCTAGCGTTTTTTTCCAGCTGATCGTGAGCCTGTCCAAGATGATATCCACTCCAGCTAAAATAGGGTGGAAGGTGGTGATAGTGCTCACTACACGCTACCACAGCAGCAATTCAGTCACAAGGAGCAGCTATCCTCCACTCAAACTGTGCTCCAGTGGAACAGTGACTGGGAAGCAGGAGTGCTGGATATGCTACCGTCTGACAGAGGAGGTAATGCTCCTGTGTATCCTTGGAAGTCTCCTTTCATCACAGTGCAGAAGCAGCAGTGGTCTGCAGCTCAGACTTTTTATTTTAAAACAACTTTTTTTTTAGTTACTCTCTACTGTTTGAGTCAAGCCCATTCAAAGGGCAGTAAATACTGAAATAACAGCAGACACTTCTGGATAAGGATGGCAGTTAGGTAAGCAAAGACTACCTTAACCTGATGCAAGAGTACAGAACAGACTCACTATCACAAGGGCTTCTGTACTGTAGAGCCAGCACTTTTTCTGTAACACAGAGTCTTCAATATTATATTATTTACAGAAGAAGAGGGTTTGAAGACAATAACTAAATTATTTCCAAATTAAAAAAAAAAAGATATTTAAAACAGATTTTTCTTCTACTTTCCTATTCTATCACATTACCTAAGAGATCACCACAACTGGAAGTGCAACTACCTGAAGTGCACAGAGCCTAAAGAATACATTCTAAAAAGCTATAGTTAGGTGCACTAAGGAAGGGATGGGGCAGCAGTTATTCCTAGCTGCTAGTCCCCTGGTACACAAAAGCTTCTTTACATTGCGTCACAGTAAAGCGAACTTGAAGTGACCCAAGTTTATAACTGTACCATTTCAAGAGTACTTTACATTCCCAGAGCTCACCAATATAAAAAGGAGGTGTAGTACAAATGAGAACCAAAGTCCCAGAGTTCTTCAGTACTATGGTTTTACATTTCTTGTTCCTTCTATTTTTGAAATACAGCACGTATTATTATAGGTAGTTATATCTGCATATTACAAGCAATTACTGGGCAAAGTGCTTTTCTTTGTCAAAGTCATTGGCAAAACTTACATTATCTTCAGAGCAAACAAGCTGAGATCAGATCACTGTGTACACTGTGAAAATGAAGCGTGCTGTAAAAAAATGAAGATGGAAACTGCATTAATTTACAACATGTGCTCTTAAGAAAAAAGAGCACAACTCAAAGATTCATATTAATGTAATGAAATCTGACTTTCCTTCAATGAACATATTAAAAACTTTATGCGTCATCCTTGGCACTAAAATTCAGTAAAATACTTAATTTATGTCAGCTGTAATCCATACTGTCATGAACTCTCTAAGGCTTATTGTCGCGTTACTGAAACATGCACGTTGCCCAGAACCTTACAGCATCTTTTTGCACCGGACAATTGACTACAAAGAGGTTATTAGCAAATGCCATGACACAAGGTACATGGGTGCCTAATTCTTCTAGGAAGTTTTCACAGTTCCTGAGCTGCCTCAGAGCATTGCCTGACCCTGCTGACCCAGCAGAAGACACCTTGCAGCATCAGAGTGCAGTTTTTCAGTCTCTACAGTCTTTTTATTTAGGGTATAAATTATAACTTTCAGGGGTATACTCGAATCATAGATAGTAAAGATGACTTTACAGCTATCTCATTGGTTTGAAAATAGTGCTTCACTCAGAAGGTTTATAGCCCATTAAGACAGTATGTTTTTCCTTGTATTATCCCCTCCTGTGCAGTACTAATTTCATTTTAACACTATGATTTGAGCACCACACATACAATTAGTTTCTATCAAGGATGAAAGCTCTTTCACTCAAGGTCAAATTATACAAAGTCTATGAAGCAGGATGAACCGACGATTTCAGATTAAGTAAAACTAGTCAAAGCTCTATTGTTTCAGATTTTTTTTTTCCTAATTCTAAGAAAAGTCCCATTTGAGCTAATCTAGAAATGCAATACATTAAAAAAAAAACCCGTTCATTTTTCTTCTGTTAATGTTATTCCTCCACACATACTGAAATTCAGTTTTAGCCAAATTAACAACAGCTGCCTACATAGATAATTAGAAAAATAATAAAGCACTGTTTTAGAACCTCACCAAAGGATTCTCAGTTAGTTCAGGAAAATTAAACAGGAGTGATGTAACTAGTGTGGCATAAAGCACTCTAAGAGAATATTGAGGGGTTTTCTGTTTTGTTTTTTAAATGTCTGCTACAACAAAAGTTCAGGTAAACACATACCTGTAGTGACAGCAGACCTCTCTGTCTTATTCCATTTATCAGCTAGTCACTCATTTAGAGGAGTAAAGACAGCTTTCCATGAGAGCTTCTAATTTCTTATTTTAGAAATCACTACGTTCGTAAATCACCATAGTGGTTCTAGAAAACCGTCATTGGTTTATACATCATCCTACAGTGTTTAAATTTTCCTGAATGAACTGTGCGTCATCTCCAGTTTTAATGTTTGCTGTATATCACATCTTACCTACAGCCCAGCAAGCTGAAAGGCTTGATCACTCTGTCTTCCTCTTGATACTTGAAAATAAGTTTTAAAGCTGTGTCTCTAACCTTGATGTTATCTTCCTGAGGAAGGAGGGTACATGCATAAGATACAAATTCACGTGGATAAATTCAGCACTTCAATAGATTTGAAGATCGAAAAAAAATCTTTATAAGGCCAACAGATGCAGTCAGGAAGATCAGGCAGGTTTCTTCCAGTCTTTAACAGCTGCAACATATTCAAAGGCAAAGGTGAGGTAAAAGGCCGAGACAAAGGTGAGACAAACACAAGCTGGGACTTTTCTGAGTAAAGGTTAAGTTATTTGGTACCTTTGAAGTAGAGGAGATTTTAGGAGAGGATAGTGGAGAAGGAAGGGAGAAGGGTGAAGGGAAAAAAGGGGAGAAAAAGTAGCATGCACAATGCAGGGATACTTGTGGGAGGAAGGGAACAGGAGATTACAATGGACTGGAAACCCAGGATCAGTTGTATTATATATCTACTTCTGTAACATACTCACTTAAAAAGTCACCTACCTAACTCTAGATGTGTTTATGTTTTAAAGAAAAGCTATATAAATAAACTAAAAGTCTCTCCAAAATCAGGAAATAAAGAGTGTCATCCATCACCCATCCTTAGAAAGCATTTTCCTCCTAGGGATAAACAAGAGAGAGCTTTGTAGCATCTGCTGAATCAACAGTTTTTAATCATTTCCAGTTAAGGTGGATAGGAATGGAGAGAGAATTTTTCAGTTCACTCCCAAAGTTTACACCAGCTTTGGCTGAAGAAGACCAGATGGGAATTAATGACTGAAGAACATCTGAGAAAAGATGATACATACATGTCACACTGAGCTCACTGAGGCAGAGGCTTTCCTACACTTATGGATATATTTTAAACCATACAGTAATTCTGGCTATTATTATTTAATTCAGGGTATTATTATTTAAGTGAAATAGTACCTTTGTTTGATACAGATCAGTTTCAAGATCCCTTGGTTTCAGTTCTGCTACAGCAAAGTCAGCTGCATCTATCCCTTGTTATCCACATTTTGAAAATCTTACCAATTGTCCAAATAAGCAAGAGAAAGTTGAAGTACTACATCTCCGGTCAAGGGGGTCCTATTTAGACATGTTTTAAAGACTCATTTGCCATAACTGGAACTGAAGTTCTATTTTGTGGCAAATTTCAATGTTTGTCTTCGGTCTGCAATGAAATGAATGTTAAATTCAAATTTAACTCTGCAAATAAAAGCAATCTAGGATTAGGCAGCTTGGAATGCAGGTATTTGTCAGTGAATCACTAAATGCTGAAACTGCTTAGCATCTCTCGGTATAGAAATTCAATTTTTGTCCTACTTCTCCTGACAAAAGGAGCCATTCATTTGATGGTACTCTTTCTTATGTTACCTTGTGTCAAAAGATGCTAGAGTTGTGGGTTCATACATTTGGGAGAAGGGCTGTGCAAGTAACTTTAAACCAGCTGAAGCATCCTCTCATGCTTGTTCTTCTTGCTGGGCTAACACAGTTCCCTCTGCAGCAAATTGGATCACCAAATGCATCTGGCTGGGAAAAATTATTTTGCAAGATTTTTTTTTTTTTTTTTTTTTTAAAGAAGGAAGGCAAATGAAGGAAAGCTTAAGTGAACACTAAAGAAATGCTCTCAGAAAAAAGGTGTTTAGCTTGATTTCAGAATGACTATTCTCAGTTTTATAAATGAATATTTAAATATTACACAGTTACAGGTGTAAGTCTCATTCTCGTCACTGCAGAACCATATCCAACATCTAATCAGCCTAGCAAGTCAAAGAGTTTAAACGGAGCAGAGTTATGCCCTACATGAAAGCAGATAATACCTCCCACCTTTAGTATCTAGAAAATCAGTGCCATCAATTTCCAATGTATCAGGAGCTTCCCAGCTTCTGTTCCCACTTCCTGATCTTTTGAAAGAAAGCTTGAATTCCTATAGCTGAATAACTACCTAAAGATCTCGGGAAGAGACTGGAAAGCTCAATGAAAACAATCCTTATGTGCCAAAACAGAGGTCTATAGTGATGCTCCACATTTGTTTTTGTAAATATCATAACAACTCTGATAGTTTCCTTGTTCAAGCATCCTTTTAATGTATTGTTTCCTAATTATTGTTAATTTGCCTCCTGCATTTTATAAGGATAAATTCTCAGCAACTTCCAGAGGTAGAAAGAGTTGGAAAGACATCAAATAAGACAATCAATACTAGCTATGTTTCAAGATTATTTTCACTTCTTATTTCATCTTTACTTTCTTCCAAAGACCTCAGATGAAAATAAGACCATAGGATAACATATACATAACAGTGCATTTGTGAACTGTTTATGCTATTGCTCCAGCAGAAGTCAGAGTCAATGCAGTAATGGTTGTTTTGAGATTTCAAGTAATCCAGGTAAAACTGAGATCAAGAACTTGGAGATTTCCCCTTTTAAACAAAGAGTACATTGATGCATCCATGATTTTTTTTTTATTCTCATTATTAAAAAGATTCTTGAGTATCTGCTGGGGATAGAAGTAGCAGCTACAAGTGATAATATTTAGCAGTAATTACTTGCAAGTTAAATGTAGTTGAGGTACAGTGGATTTTCATCGGGAAAACACCTCCCAGGTTTCCCCATTGGCTCAAGCACTGAGAAAAAAAAATAAAAATAGCTTTGCTCTTCTGTGATGCACACCATACATAAATCAAATAAGTGCGTACGAGTGACCTGTAAAGCCCCAAGCTATGCTGTATTCTGGTGGCTATAGCATCAGTAGATTACCATTGCATCCAAAACCCCAAATGGGACCGAGTCCCTGTAGTTCTATGCAAAATGCAAATTCATAATATGAAGCACATGTTATGAAGCACAAGCTGAACTGCTCACCAACTCCAAATGAGTTAGGTTTTATAAAACTTTATGAAGTGTGTACCTGGAGGTGGGACAACATACCCAAAGTTAAAGCAGAAGAAATGAAGAGAATGGGACCATGCAGATGCACTGTGATCTGGCATGGGGCCCTCCTTGTCTGCCAGCAGGCCTCTTTTTCTGGACAGGGTCCTCACCATTGAGTTCACCCCTGTTAGTTGCACAATGTTCCCTGCTGACTTACTGCTCTCTGAAGTGAATCCCAGCACGTTGCAGCCCTGCCTGATGGCACTGCATCATCCTGTTCTCTCACTTGCGATTTATCATTGGGTGTGCAGGCTATCAGCCAGTGCGTGAATTTCACATTCAGTTTAAAGATACAATATTTAAATTTCGTCTTCTATACCTTTCTGCTATGACTTTTCCTTCCTATATTGGAAAGCCAATGGCTAAGTCTTATTTCACCTTACCCTGTGAATGAAACACAGTGTGCACATTACCCACTAAAATACACACCTGCAGTAGAATACAACATTTCATTAAGCGTAAAGTTACAAGTCTCGTTCTACTCTGGAGTTAATGCACACAGTGAAGATTCTGTTCTACCTATATTGAAGATAAATGACGCAAACATCTTTTGGGAAATATACTTTAGTCATACATGTGCTTTTGTACCTTTGCTTTCCTTTTACATATGCCTGGGTTGAGCTCCCTGAAAGCCATCATGTACTCAACCCAGTCAGTCAACAAGAATGATAAAATGTGACTTATGTGATTAACCACAAGTATGCACTATCATTTAAATTCAGAATATTCATGATCAATCAACTCAGTAAATTGTATCTGGGAAAAGCTATTAATAAAAAATGTTTGAAGAGATGAACTCAAGGAAATTGTGAGCTGCTTGTGGTTGTTCCATAAGTAGAAAAGAGGGACTAAAATCATTCAATATACTACTCCTGCCGGATTATTTGCTCTGCTCCACTGAACACTCATAAGCACATTCAACTATTAAATTAGCACTGCTAAGCTGTGCATTTTTGTTGGCTATTTTTATACGCAGCAGGCAATAATCATTGCTTAATGAGAGGCTAGGCTTTAACACCAGGTGTGATTTTGTTGTTAGGAGATCTCTTTTTCTACTTTTTGCAGTTTTCATCCAAACCAGTTTTCATCCCCACCAGTACCACCTATTTCTGTCCTGAGGGTTGAATGCTGAAGGCCAATTCCAAGCTCTGCATGGTGCGCAGTACTTGATTTGCACTGATTGTCATAAAATGTAGCACACAGTTTTCTGTGAAGATGTGCAATGAAAGTGTGATTTTTGTTAAGTTCCTTGCGTTAGAGATCACTTCTAATTTGTAGCCTCTTCTATTATACTTCAGCTGTTTTCTTTGTGAATTAAAACAAAGCTCTGTTTAAGATGTTGGCTTCTCAAAAATCCACCTGTAACAATGAAAGAAACGTATTCATAGTATTTACTGTCAGAACACTGCACAAGAGAAGCAAACATTTTTTTCCTATACTAATGACAAATATTCAGCATATAAAGAGCTTAATTACATGCTATAAATGGCTGACTTTCTGCTTTGCTATTCAGCTATTCAACCAGAATGTTGTAAAATCTTAAGAACAAAAATCAGGGAAGAAAACCCATAACTTCTGCACACTTTACAAGAGAAAGCCCAGTTCTGAGACAGTTGCAGATGGACATAAACTCCTGCTACAGGCATTTTTGGGCAAGAGACAAATAAGCAAACAAAACTACACGTGACTCTGCCAGATTTTTTTTTAGACTTAATGAACTTAAGCACAACCAGATCAAGCAAAAACATGCATTCTTTCTCCAACAAAACACAAGTAGATTCCTTTCATGCAAAATTTTTAGTCCAACCTGGAGCAAATACAGAGCAGAGCTCTAAGTATTCACTTTTATAAAATCCCATTACCAAAGACAAATATGAAGCAACTTGGGAATATTGCTTCACCCGTAGATTACAACTTTCAAACTAGTCTAGAGTAGCAATTCTGTAAAATTGCCATTGTTGGTTTTGTTTTGTTTCTTTAAAGTAGCATTTGTTACCGTTATAACATCGAAAACTCAGTAATTCTCCTGGCCTCCTGCAATCAGCTTGAGAGTACTGACAACCTTAGAAATGTGAGAAAACTTACAAATAGCTCTGTGGTACTTATTTTATCCAAAACCTAGCAAGACTGGTTAGGGTGCATACTACTAAATATTACTAAGTTTGCTAAACAGTGTTTGCAAGATGTGATGGTACAGAAGCCCCAAGTTCTCAATTTGAATTCCCTGGTGACAATTTGGTCTCATTCTGCTCTATGTATCTTTCTAATCTTATGGAAACTAGATGGTCTCCATTCCAGTTAACATCAGAATCCATATCTGAATAAGTATTTTTCCTAGTTTGCAAATATAAAGCAAGATATAGTACTATACCAGTACTACATCAGGAAACTTCAACTTTATCAATTTTCTTCAAAAACATACTGTGGCTCACTCTCATAACTAAAGCACTATGGACTCATCTTTTTATTGCACACATCTCATAAGAGTGATGTGAAATTAGTAATTATCATCCATGTAGCTCTTAAAACCCATAGCAAGCTATGTAGAAATACTATTAACAGTCATTTAAATTAACTGTCTTGTTGTGCAACGAAAATTTCACAGCATTCAGAAACAGCAAGTAGAAACAAGATCTCAGGCTACAAAGAGAAAAGTAATCATAGGATTGAAAAATACTTGCTACGTGACATTGCAGCATACATGTTCCTATACTATCCCCCACAACCACATTTTTAAAGTTTGTTTTTACCTCCTAAGTCTTCAGGAAACCCCACAATTTCTGTAGAGGTACTCATATATTGTACACATTTTGCACCAGGTGGGGGAAAAACCAGCACATTTTGCTTTTTTCCAGCAGCATATTGTTAAAATCTCTGTGCTACGCTAACAGCACACACTCACCCACCCAGATAACTGTCACTACTGCAAAAGAGGAAAGTGACCCAACAATGCCTGCAACATGGATCCGTACACGGCTCCTTCAGATCAGTCTGTCGTCCAGCAGAAATGTACAAGTCAAGTCACATTTGTTGAGGAAATGGTCATATTTCTCTTCTATGTATTGACATCTATTCTGTGCAGCCCATAGCAATATATGAATATAACCCTTTTTGACAAATGGTAGTTTAATGCATAAAGGATTACTCTCTACCAAACTTTCGCCTGCTCATCCAAATTGTACCTATGGCTTATTAGCAATGCCTTCTACTGCTATGCATAAATCACTCAGGCACTAGTGAAGAAAAACGGTTGCGTCAAAAATAATGCATCTCCTTAGCAACATATTATGGATCTCCACATACCTGTGAAAACTAAAACAAACAGAATAACCAAATCCTCACTTTTAATTGTATGTGTTCTTTCAGGTCTGCACAGAGAAATGACTAATCAGAAGCAACTTACCACTTGGCTTCAGTTTGATTTATGGGGCACTTTTGTTTATTCTTCTGCCCGGCGAGATGTTGGAATCTCCATTCTTAGATGTTTCTGAGGCTCAGCTAGACAAAGCCACAGCTGAGCTAATCTACCATTGGTGACAGTCCTGCACTGAGCATATGGTTGGACCTTCACAGGTCCCTTCCAGCCAACACTTCTGTGATTCTACATTATGAAATCGGAGTCTCATATGTGAACTGGAAGTTAACACCACATTTCTTATGCTCTCTTTTCTAGTGCAGCATGATTTTCCTGTCTAAACACCCTTGTCCATACTAAGATTTCTCTTTTCATGCTTGTCAAGGCCACCCTTGTACAAACATTAAGATACACCCAATCCTCCTTTCACCAACTACCTGATCCTGGCCTGACTCAAACACAAGCGGTTCCCTCAGAAACTAAGCAGAGTTGCTAGGTTGGACCTTTGATGATGATCACCACTTAAATTGAACTGCCAACTCAGTTTTGCTTCACTATTACTAATATAGCGATAACATCAAGCAGGCATACCTGGATGTCTGTGCATCCCCTATACATGGGATGCACAGGTGCAGTAGCAGGCGCTGTACAAACACCCAACCAAAAGATGACCCTTTGGCATACTTTCCCAGAAATTCCTCAAGTACAAGATTTCTTCAGAAAAAAAAAAAAAAAAAAAAAAGATTGCATCACGTATTTCTGACAAAAGTTATTTACTGAGCTGCCATGAGTAGCAGCATTAGAAAAGTTGAGGGAGGGACAAAAAACATATAAGCTTAAGGAATTTTCTCTTTTAAGACAAACTCAGCAGAGGGAGAAGGTGACTGCACCAGAAGTGAGTGAATGTAGAATAGCCAGGCTGGTCTGACCTTTAGAAGCTCAGAGTATTTAAAGTGTGGCAGTTGCATTGATTTCCTATGTCTACCATACTGTATTTCTCCTACACTGACAAACAGGAGACTGGGCTGATTCATGAGAGTCACTATTTGCATGTTAAGTTTATTGGCTTTCTTTGCTACAGCTTCTGTCAGTAATGCTCGACAAAGATCTTTTCACAATGTATTCTCTGTACTGTGTTCTCCATGTGAAAGATTAAATACAGCAATTATATATACCTATACATTTACTTTCTCTGCCTTTACTGCATTCTAATTTTAATGCTTTAGCTATGAAAACTGGGAAACTAGTGTCTGCAGTTTTAAGAAAAATAACGTGACTCAGTCTGTGCTGATGCACCTTCTTCTGTCAACATTGCTCTTCCTTGTACTGGAGAACTAGTTCTTGATTTTCTCTTTCCTGTGATAAAACAATGGTTTTCCTCATGGGAATAATCTCTGAATAGGCTCTTCCTTTCTTCCCTTTGCCTTTTTGTTCTTGTTCCAGTAGAACATACATCACTTATGATATCACACCAGCCAGGCAGTCTCTTCCAGTATAAAAGGTGGAGCGTAACCTCATGTAAGGCATGTAAAATGCTTCAAAACTTAAAAGCGGCAGGGCATACTTCTCTAATCAGATAAGTCTACACGCATAACCTACTGTAGATGGTGAACATTACGTCGTCTCTCTGATGTGAGCTATCGGTACTGTCATGGGTTGTCCCCATGTCATATGCAAGTCACCACAGAGGGGGACTGGACCCAAATTGCAGGAGTCATCAACATGGCTAAGGGAATATGAACTGCTTGGCACAGGACCACAGGAAGCAGGTGTATCAGCTGTGCCTTGCAACAGGCCAACACTGACAGAAACCATTTGAAGACCATGGAATGGTGGAAGGGTGATTCCATGCGCACAAGCGTGTCTGAAGCCATCACTCCCAGGCACAGCAGTACAGTAGGCTGCCAGAGTAACATAAGATTCTTCGCCGGCTTTCCAGATTTTTCTTACAACACCAGGCAGTAGAAAACATTTTTCTGAGGTCTCAGCTTATGTTTATAGCTCCTTTGAGGTGGCTGTTGCCCACATGGCTGTGGGGCTCTGTGACTACGGTGTAGGCTTGACTTGTTCCCTGGCTCCATAAGGAGTTTTTGACTCATATGTTTCCTCTCTGTTTTTGTAGTACCAGTAACATGTTCACAGACATTAGGTCTGACTCCATATCTTCTCCTTAACCATTGCCAAGGCAAAGGGCATAAAATTGGCCTTCTATGGTGTGCTGGTTTTGGCTGGGGTAGAGTTAATTTTCTTCATAAGTAGCTAGTATGGGGCTATGTTGTGGATTTGTGCCGGAAACAGTGTTGATAACACAGGGATGGTTTAGTTACTGCTGAGCAGGGCTTACCCAGAGTCAAGGCCTTTTTTGCTTCTCACCCTACCACACCAGCAAGTAGGCTGAGGGTGCACAAGGAGCTAGGAGGTGACACAGCTGGGACAGCTGACTGCACCTGACCAAAGGGATAGCCCACACCATGTGACGCCATGCTCAGCATAGAAAGCTGGGGGAAGAAGGAAGGAAAGGGGGGACATTCGGAGTGATGGCATTTGTCTTCCAAGTAACCGTTATGCGTGATGGAGCCCTGCTTTCCTGGAGATGGCTGAACACCTGCCTGCCAATGGGAAGTAGCAAATTAATTCCTTGTTTTGCTTTGCTTGTGCACACAGCTTTTGCTTTACCTATTAAATTGTCTTTGTCTCAACCCCGGAGTTTTCTCACTTTTAGTCTTCTGATTCTCCTCGCCATCCTACCAGCAGGGGTGGGGGGGAGCAAGCGAGCAGCTCTGTGGGGCTTAGTTGACAGCTGGGGTTAAACCATAACATACGGCAAGCTTTTGTAATCCTTTCTCTGTCAGCCCAACAGCGTGTCGATGGAAGTCATGCAAATGTTCAAATATATGTTGTATTTGCTTCTTCATAGGACTGGAGGGCTCTATTAGATCTTTTCCACATATGGCATTTTCAATTTTTTTCTAATTTTTGTTTTGGAGTTAGTTTTCTTCATAAGCGTCCTCATTTTCATACCTATGTGAAAAAAAGCATCTATGTGCCTTATATGTTCATTGCATAGTATCATTTGTACAGTGCTAAAAATTCTGTCTGAAAACAGTTAAGTATGAGTTTCACTCAATTTGTTGTGGCTGAATTTTGTTTCTTGAACTACTGCCTGTATTAACATTCCCAGTAATTTAAACTACCTAACCGTTTGATATCTACTGCTACTGTTTGTCATTTGAAGTATCTAAAGCACTACGAAGAGCTAGTAAAGATTAAAAAAATTTGCTATAGCAAACTGTTCTAAGCGAAAGCAACTCTGAGTTAAATAATCAAATGCTCTACTTCGTTACGTTCTGCATAGAATTACTTTTATAAGTTTATTATTTAACATTTATTCTTTCCACAAGATATAAAAGCAAAGCAATAGAAATGGTATGTTACACACATGATTATAACGATGGTATTCAGCTGCCTAGACATATGCATCTAATGCTATTTTAGATACTCTAAGGTGTGTAAGACATGCATATTGGGAGAGCATGCATGGCTGAGGGTCTCCACCCTTCTGGAGCAGCACTTGAAGTCCAGATGTAATTGTGTAGTGCTTCTAAGGTAATGTTAGATCAATGTGATTTGCCAGCTGAATCACGCCCTAAAAATCTAATTGCTTTAAAAAGAGAGAGAGAGAGTGTGTGTGTATGTGTGTGTGTGTGTATAAAATCGATAATGTTACAATTCGGAAATAAATAGAATATTCTACAAACATAACTAAAATTTCAAAATTTCAACATTTTAACATAGCTTATGACAGAAAACAACTGAAATCTCTCAAAATTCCTTCATGGAACAAAAATCCCACATTTGGCTCTCCCTGTCACTATATTTATATTATTATACTGCCTAAGATAGAGTCATTAATGGAGCATAGAGTGTAGACTGAGATTCCTGTCTCTGTCACCAAATCATCCCTTTTTAAATCACTCTCCTTACAAAATGCTTAAAACTCTTATATTGAATCCTCATCTTTCACTCATTTGACATTATAATACATAAAGATTTATGTTAATGAAAAAACTGATTACATATTAATGGATTGGTAGTGTCAGAGCTGCAAAGAAACTTCAGAAGCTTTTTGAAGAGTACACTCATTTCTGTGATTTCTGTGTCCATTGCACGGGACTTTCCTTTTTGGCAATATTAGGATTTTTTTTAGCGATTATGGTAAGCTGTCATTACTTAGTGACATTTGTGGGTTTGTTCAACCAGCTTAACTCAGTCTGAGTGCTAAAAAATTTGCAGACGGGAAGTAATTTCAAACTTGGCTTTAAAGCTGGATGTAGACACATAACAGGACTATCAACTCCCGTATTCATTGTGGTCCTTAATGAAATTTAATTAATTGAATAAAAAGATTAAAAATCTTAGTCTGAAATATTACCGATCCCCAAATAATGTTCAACTAATGCTAATTATTTGAACTTTAGGTCTCTGGTTTCCCACTGAGCCAGATCATGACTTTGGATGGTATAAAAACAATAGCAGTAACATTGAAGTCACTCAAGTATAAAAAGTATGAAATCTGAATCAGCCCATTTATCTAGAAATGTTAAAAAGAAACTTTCAGTTTAACAGTTTCAGTTTAAGAAGTCTTTCACTCTTCCCATGAACAAATAGTGAGTCATTACCAGGGACAGCAATAAAAGAAGACCTCTGAATCCATTTACATTTTACAGAAAACAACCCTTACTATTAGCATTGCATACTGCCTCTATAAAGCACAAGTTTATTCAAGATCATACAAAATTCATCTCAAGGGCTGATGTATTGAAGCACTAGAATTTATTTTATATAAATTTGTTGTTGTTTTTAAGATATATTTTAGTAGCGCTGTAATAACTAACGGTTAGGTTCTAACTAGATAGCCTATGAATGGACACAGGCTCAAGTCTCCTACCAGAAACACTGCACGGAATACATTATATATACATTTCCTATGCTTAAAGTCCTTAAGGTCTCAACAAAGATATAGGGATTCTAGGCTATGTGGGTCACTAACATGATCAATTACATTATAAGTGAAGACTTCATTGTTATTTTTGATTCTTCATGTTTTAGATTAATATGGATTAAAAGCCTGTTAAATCTTCTTCTGCATTCGTTAGGTTTTTAGTAAGTGGAAAATTCTCACTGGCATTACACTAATGAAGTACACTTAAAGTCAGCTGGTATAAATTGTGAATGTGGCACAAAATGATTTGAGTCAAATACATCATGAGATTTAAATTCAGGGAAAATTCCATAATAACCCTTTCTACATTTTTAATCAATTTATTCCAAGCCATTTTTTCTTTCGATTGCTAAGTTGCAGCTTATTTAAAAAGGATCAAGTTTTCATTACCTTTTGAAAACTTATCCACAAACAGGGATTTTATACAAACAAGTCAAGTCTTGTTTCCTTCTTCCTTTTTAGTAAAATTCATAAAGATTTACATCAATTTCCATCAGATAAAATTGTCACAGTAACAACTCTGTGCGTCTCTCTTTTTGAGCACCTAAGTTCACAAATAGTATCTTTTGTTACCAGAAACACTCGCTGTTTATATCCGAAAAAAATCTGTGCAGTTTGATTTACTTCTAAAGCAAGGGCCAATTAGTAAAACCAGAAGAAAGCAGGGATACAGTCCAGTAGGTAATCTCACCCAGAGAAATAACCCTGCAGTCATGAAGGAAAAAAAAAAACCCACTCAGAAATCATATGTGTGCTTGCAATATAGTGTGATGTTTATAAGTCAGCATACATCTTTTACATGGCAGAGATGTTTATGGCTAAATGCTGACATGTTGCCTAACAGCAGCAGCAGCAAAATGATGAAGATAATGAAGAAAAGTAGATGCAGTCATTAGTTTTTTCTATTTATGCCAGGAAAACTTGCCTGTTTCCCTTGGGAAATAAGAGTCATAGGCTATGTCTACACCGCAGTCAGAAGCATGACTACAGCAAATGTATCCTTACCCAGGATAAATTGAAGACATCTAGCTCAGGTATTAGCACAAGAAAAAAAGCACCATATAAAGACATGGCCTAATTATCCTGAGTCCTGGCTGGAACCTTCTTATTGATATCCGGACTGACTAACTGGATTAAAGCAGGGCTTAAGTGTTTTCCCTGTCCCATCAAAACCAGCAGGGCTACTTTAAATTAGAATCCTGCCCTGAACTAGAAATAGCTTTTCAGTGCTAAATATTATAATATTCTGGCCAGGTTGCTTGGCTCTAAATGTTGCCTCCTCGCCTGCAAAAAAGTCTACTCAGCTGGAAAGCGGAGTACAAGCATCAGGGCCTGGAGGCTAACGATGCCAAAGTAGGTAAATGGGCAGAGCCCTGGGCTCATCCCAGTTGTGATTCTTTCTCCCTAGAAGTGCAGGGAAAAGGAGAACCACATTGCAGCTGCACATCAACATCTGTCCCAGCAAACACAGCAGATCCTACCAGAAAAGAATTTGCCTTTGTAACAAGTGAGATACAAAAGTCTTTATGCAGGCTCTCAATTAAATCCTCTTATTATTTAACTGGCGATCATAGCTCCTCACAAGAAATGTTCTTCCCTTGTTTTCAAATCTGAATTTAAATATTCTGTCCACTAGAAAATAACACCACCCCTTTATAGTAGAATAGAAGCCTGCTTATCAACTTAAAAGGAGACTGCAGTATTACCCATTCATGTGGATTTCACCAACAGTTTGGTATCATACAGCTCACAAATTACTTAAGGCTAAAATAGGCCTGTGCTTCTCCTGTAAGCAGATGATGCAGAAACATCAATACTGAAGATTTGGAAATCCCTATTCAAGTCTGGTGATGGAAAGATTATGCGTCTCCTCACCTACTTCATTTTCCATCATTGGTAGATGACCACCTCAAAGGAAAAAACTTACCTACTCTACTTTCTCTCAGATCCCTCCCAAATCACAAAATCGACACCAGTCTTCTCGTGAAGGGCAGCAACTTCAGCTGATGTAATCTGTTTTTGTCTGGAATGGGAATAACATTCTTCCTGAAGGAAGACTTACCTGCCATTCAGCATGAGAGCTTTCACATGACTAGGAACTAAAATCTTGCCACTAAATAGCTAGAGTACACTGCTGGAAACAAAAAGTGACCCTGTTTACATTAGCATGCTTGAATCGCCAGCAGGTTTTTTCAATTAATACTGTCACTTTGCCAAACACTTATGAAATTTGGCAGAAAACGTTGATTCACCAGTCCCAAGTGAAATTTGTCCCTGGAAAACACAATGCATAATAATAGTCATGACAGAAAAATGCTAAAATACACAAGGGCCTGTCGGAATTCTCAGCACTGATCAATGATAGCCAGCAGAAAATAAAGCAGAGACGGTACAAACTGTTAAGCATATTAAGCTCAAAATGAGATTACTTTGGAGATCTGGTAAATTTAGAGTATCCTAAAGCAAAAAGAGCATGCAAATAGACATTGATTTTTTTGCTTGTTAAGCACTGAACTAGTCTTTCTAGTTTATTAAGCTGAAAAAACATTCTGTTTGTTCATCTCAGGAGTCCTAAGAGATATTAAAGTTAGTGGCCAATCACACACGCACACACACACGCACACACACGCACACACAAAAAAGCAGCAAAAAAACAAACACCAAATGAAATCTTTAGAAAATGACACCATCTTCAACCAACATTTTGACAAGGAAAAGCAGTACGAGAAGGATGAGCGGCCCAGACAAACACGGGATGACTGCAGTGTATGGAACACCACTAGCATGTTCTGATAGCCAGAGCATTTCACTCTAATAATGTTGAGAAAACAAAATTTAACAAGTGACATCCAGTAAATACTTAATCAGAGAATGCTTAAGTGACTTGGGATTTGGAAGGCAGTTACTTAAGGAATAAGTTAACTGTTTATGCACTTGAGTTAAAAAGATGTTAAGAAGAGGGTGTAGAATGACTTACTAGATGTCTTTGATAATAATCCAGCAGGTACCACACAAATAGTTTTGTTAGTATTGGCAAAACTAAATAAACCCTGTGGAGAAGTATGATTGGAAAAAGCAAACCTTGCGGTGTAAAATAAACTTGCATGTCAAAATCAAGTACCAAGTTCACTCAGATTCCTGACAGAATTCTATAGCAATGAATTGGCAGCCTTACTGTTTATACTGCTCTAACTCATGTGTTACTTTAAAGGAAATTTTCTTTAGCTAATGCTGAGACCTTGAGACAGGAAGGTCTCCATCTTACTGACATTCAGCTGTAGAAAAAGTGGCAGCTCATCCATTGTATATCTCATTCCATACTACATTCCACCACCAAGGTCTAGGTGATACAAGAGATTATGATTCACCAAAGCAAGCATTTGGGTTTTTCCTTGTAGTTGATTTAAACTATAAAACCACAAACAGGAGAAAAAACTTTGAACACAGAGTTCAGAATACTAATATAAAAATATACTACAAATACAAAAAAAATAACTCCTAATGTGACAAAGTCTGGATTTATATGCCAGCCCACAGTAAGTAATCCGTACCAAGCCAGCAGGGGCAACTGCTAAAGGTAAGGGAGGAAATAACACAATCTTGCTTTCAGCCTTAGCACAGACTTACAATTTTCAAGTCTTGTCCTGATCTGAATTTTCAAAAATCTTCTCCTGACATATTTGTTTCATGTTATTCAGATACTAATTACAGCCTTTGTAGGTTTTTGAAATGATGGAGGGTTTCCTTTATAAATTACTATAAATGCTAGGGATTTTGCGATATTTGCTGGGATTCCTGAATGAAAGCAAGTCTCAGATACAGAAATAAAACAGACATTTGTGAAAGGCTACATGAGCCAAAGCTACATGAGATGAAACAAGTATTTCCACCAGCTTCAGCAGAACTAGATTTAGCCAAACCAGAGAAAGGGAAAAAAAACACCAAGTCAGGCAAGCTGTCTTCTCATCTCCTGCTGTTCAGGCAGACAAAGATCACTGTGACAAATAGCATCCTTCCTAATACAGTTATGTCTGGTAGGTGACTCTCTCTTCTAAGCCATACTAGTAAGGCCAGTAGAAATTATTGACTAAACCACATTTGCTGAGACTTACTTGGATGTCGACAGTATTGAAAGGAAATTAAAAAAGATATCCATGTAGCCCCTGATGGTTGTGAGTAATTTTTCTGGATCAAAATTATGTATAGTTGTGGTATGGTTTACATGCAGTATGTGGTTTAGCTGTGTCTGGAAATCTAAATTAAGACGACAGTCTAAGAGCATCCAACAAAATTTAAGCACATTAAAAGTACTATATATTCATCAGAATGAATTTTTCCTAGTTAGTGTTATTGACTTCTTTTACCAAGGAAATCTGTCTGCGTTGCATAAATATGATTTACATTCAGAAAGTTCTGATTAGATGTGTATCTCATGCTCTTGACTAAGTTACAATTTCTTAAAATATTTGATAGCTGCTATGAAGAGATTCATCCTGGATATTGGACAACAGTGGAAATTGCTGCATAAAGATTACATTAATCGTAGAATCATCAGGCATTAATTCTACCAGCTACTCAAGAGGCCAATATTTCTCCTTTGTGATTAGGGAAGGATAGTGGAGGTTGCCAAGCTTATCAGCAAGTCGAAAAACAAACTGGGACTAGAATTTGAGGACCATGACATCCAATCGGCTGGAAATTTCCACAGGATTCAATAACAACAATTATATTAAAAAAATCTACGTCATACAGTCCTGACAAGAAAACAGAGCAGTAAACACCCCTTTTGCCTTCACTACATCATCTATATAGGGCAGGGACTGATGAAGTTTCTCAGTGACACCTACTTTTTGTGAGTGAGGTGCTTTGCATTTCTTTTTCTGTCCACACTGAAGGACCAGAGGATTCTAGCTTAACTTAACATATTCTTTAAACTTATCAACATGTCATATATAAGGAAGCTTTCCCAACAAATGCAGAAAGCTCATGCCTTAAAGGAGGAGTTGCTGTTTGCCATTATGCCTCTCCATTGATTTAACTTTTTTTTTATAAAAACATCGCGTAAGAGGAGAAGACAGTCTGTTAAACGACAGACATTCATTCTTTCCTGTTTTCCTGGTGTCTTTAAATTAAGTTCTTACATGATCTTAGTATAAGTTTTAGCGCTGAATGAAATAACAGCAGTTTATATGCTTAAGCAGTACAAAGCCAATCAGAGACTCCTCTGGAAGACAGAACAATTTTTTCACTCAAGACTTCTTTTTGATCCACATGGGTAATTCTCAAAGTGTTATGTTAAGAAACCATTATGCTAAGAGGCCCAGCATTAAGAATCCTGAGCTTAAACTGTCGCTTTATGAAGCGGATTTATGCCTTATGACAGTAATTGCTCACACCAAAGGAGCAAGCTGGTGCACCAGCCAAGCACAAAGCAGAATATGGGGAGAGCATAGAGTTATTGCTATTAGATGAGGTTAGGGATCTGATAATGTCTGGTTTTTACAACTAGAAAATGACTTTTCATTTAAATTAAAAAAAAAAAAAAAACGTACTATACACAAACAGGCACTTGTTTGTGTAAATGAACATAAATGTTGGCATTTTTGTTCAGCTTTATTTTTTAAAGTAACTTGAATCACAATAAGCATGGTGTACTTCTTCCTCTGTGCTTGACTTTGTATTGCTTTAAATGAACTAGTTAAATCTTAATTTAAGCTATTCTGTGTTTCTTGAGTTCATGTGCTCATTATAAAAGAGCTAAAAAGAAAAAAGCGAATGTAAAAGCAAGGCAAAGTAAAACATCTGTGAGAAGGAAAGTAAATCTTGTGCCTGTAAATTGCAGGATTGGGATCTCTGTAAAAAGCAAAGACCAACACAGTGCACCCAGGAAGTCAATTTAGAAATTTTAATATGAGCTATTAAACAGGGAAAAATAGAAAGGTTTCCTGGTTGCAAAGCTACATATTAACGAAGACAAATAAAATTTGGTCCTATCTCCCTCTTCTCTCTCTTTCCCGACCCCATTTTAGATTTAAAAAGCTTTTCATAGTGTTGCAGTACGCCTTCCCTCAGAAAACTGAATAAGCAAAACACAAAACAGCTCCATAAAGTATACTTTGTCTGATATGATTTTCTGGTTTTGCTCTGCCAGTAAATTCAAGCATGATCTGAATGGTAACAGCAAGTTTATGGACAATGAGTAATAGCATGACATAGCTAATTAATGCTATTTCAATCCAGACTGCTTAAACAATCAAGCCTAATTGTGCTAAACAGTGTGATGGTTCTATATGGACAGCAGTGAATGAGCAAATCCAATGGAGATTTAAAGCTAAAGCCCGACTAATTTATGCTTTATGGGTATAACAAACTCATCCCAGTACCTTCATTACTTGCATCTCCTGTCAGTTCTGCAGTCTTTCCTCAAAAAGAAAAAACACGTGCTGTACTGTGCGTTGTTTGGACAGCGTTTCTGTCACTGATTTGAAAACAAAAAAATACATGCGATCTATTATACAGAACAGCTCAGTTGCTGAATGTGCAGGGATGCTTGCTGGATGTTTATGCCTCTGTTAGGCAGGTTCTTGAGCCTGGTTAGGCTCTTCCTAATCACCATGTGGCTTATCTAGATACAATAGAGTACATAAAGCTCTGTATTCTGATTAGCCTCTATAACGTGATCAGAGTTCTGGGTGCGCTATAACACCTCTATCAATTTCTTTAAATAAAGAGAAATCAAAATAATCAAAACTGATTGCCTGAAAGAAGTCCAGTTTAATTTTATTTACATCAAAGCAAACAGCCAGTCCTACCGTACTCCAAAGTTTCCTTGATTATGGGGAAAGGTGCGAAAGGAGAGAAAGAACAAGGACGCAGCTGAAAGGCGAAGAGCAGTCAAAAGCAGTTTGTTTGCGTTCGCCTCATCCCCTCTGCGAAGTCCTAGTGTTATCCTTCCTCCCTGCCAAACCACCTAAGCTTCATCACTACAGCAGCAGGTCACAAGCATGCATCTGCAAACATTACCATTTCACTTCTTCCAATTCGGCTTTGAAATCACTTAAAGGTGTGCAATGATCTTATCCCAACTCTGCGCAGTTACGAGGGCTTACCCTCTTACCAGGCATTTCTTCATGCTCTTGCCAGGTAGAGCCTGGCTTTGCCATCACAAAGCAAGGCATGGGAAGTATTAGACAACCAAATACGGAGGCTAAGAAAATTAATAGCTGGGTTTATATTAGAAAAGTAGTTTTTGCTGAGTAAGCCTACATTTCAAATCTGAAATGGACATATCTATGTAATTTTATAATGTGTCAGTCTGTAGCATTACTATTAACAGATAGAGTATTAAAGTGCACAAAACTCCTACAAAATATTTTTGTTGCCCTAAGAGCTTTATTCAATACTTAAAGAGACTTATTACCTTTCTCTACATTACTTTCGTTTTACTCAGTCAGTTTAAGCACAAGTCTAGTTATCTGTACATTTAATCTTCATTATATCAAGATAAAGCTGGTAGTAATTGTCGTTCCAATTAAACCACATTACAGAGCTCTGCAGGATTTCTCTTCTGCAATATTCAGGTTGGCCAGCAATTTATGTCACTTTTGATACTTGGGTTCTTCCCCATAACGAGGTTTTTAAGTGTCCTACCTGACATTTACATTCCTAATGAGATTCCTACACCTCTGCTGGGGTCCATAATGACTAATATAATAGCTCAAGCTGTTTTACTGGATTAAAAAAAGTTAGAATTTACTTTTATATTATGGCCAAGTATAACAGCACTTTGCAGTTCAAATATACTATACACACATGGCTATAAAGTGCTTCACTATTAAATACATTTAACTTACCCATGGTAGAAAAACACTATTATAGTTGTTGACTACGTCAGCAGTTTTCCCCCAAGAGAACCACAAAAAGTTTCTCACCCCAGGTAAGCCTGGCCTTTCTCTCTACCTGACTTGGTTTTCTATCTCTTCAGTTTGCTGCTCCCTTTACATATACCCCAAAAGTTCTCTCCCTGACCCCCTAGCAATAAAATTGGATTTCCTGTGACCCAGGGGCTTGGCGGGGGGGGAACAGGAGATGGCAGGCAGGGAGAGAAAAACAAGGCAAAAGCCAGAGGCATCTATACGTGGCAATGGGGAGCTGGCAGAAAAAGGACTGTTTCCTCTCCCCCCTCCACCCTTTCTCTTCCCCCTGCCCATGGGCGAGTTGAAGAAAGCTGGGAGGACATGCCACAGTGGCTTTACTAGCACTGCAGATGGGGCAGATCCCCCGTGTCCCTGCGTGCGGATGGGGCAGCAAGGGATGCACCCCTGCCTGCAGGGGACTTTCAGGGGCTCAGAGAGAAGTTGCTGACTGGAGAAGGGAGGGATGCAAAGGTGCCCTCAGCTGCAAAGGTGGAGGAAGTCAAAGTTATCTCTGCCGGTACTTGGGAAACAAGGATGGGATTTATTTTGGAGGGGGTGGTGGGCAGAAAAGACAGGTTAGCGGAGAAAAACCCAGGCTGGCTGCTACAGGTGGAGGAAGAGAGGCTTGGGGCAATCCAGAGCACTTAGTGTATGAAGGTGGTGAGGTTAGAGGTAGATCAAAAACGTTTCGAAGGGAAAAAGGTGGGCCAGTCCAAAGGTGGGTCTGTCTCTGCTGCTGCTTTTGAACAAACCAGAACCTCCCTTCCTGTTTCAGGATGTCTGTGAGGAAAGTACTACTGAGCTGTTCAGCCCAGGTGCCAAAAGAGAGGGCAAATGCACTGTGTTTGCTGCCTAAGAGGTTATTTGTTTGCTTGTTTTAGAGAGCCATTCAGACTGAAAAGATACAGTTACTCTGCTGGTTATTTCACAGGTGAATGGACGAAAGCACAGGGCAGGGTTCTGCATTATCTGCACTGTTTGGCCACTTAATAGCATGGAGGAGGTTGAAAACTCTGATTTGATAACACTTTAGTGCTCATTTAGTCAGGAACAAGTGGTTTCAAAGCACTGGAGATTCAGACTTCCATAATTAACTGTTTTTTCAATCATCATGCAAGAAGCATATTTTAACACCCCACCCCTTAACTATAACAAAACGTAGTTAAGTGGCCTACAGAGTAAAGATACTGAATAGCGATCACAACACTAGACAAACCACTGAAATCTGACTGAACAAGGCCACGATTCTTATCCACAGGTTGTATAACTGAGGGGAGTTTTCTTACAGTAGACCCTGAAACAAGCTTAGAAAAGGAGATGGACTGACTGGTTTAGCAGTCTGGGATTTTAGGCGCACAAAATCTTTTTACCTGCTGGTATCACTTGTGAGTACATTCTGACATGTCTAATAGATAAATACACATTAGCAAAGTCATCATCACCCCATGTTATAATTTCTCACCTCTAAGAAATTAATGTGCATAATTTGTTTCTGTTTACATGCAATATTATAATGGCACAACAGCTTAAGCAAATGCAGCCTATTTTCTGAGCGCCAGCCAGGGGCTGGATGCTTTCTACGATATTAAGCATCAATCCTTCGCAAAGATAAAAAGTGACAAATATTTTTCTCATGATAGAATTGATTTTTGCAAATAGAGCTTGGTTAAAGTGGTCTAATAATCTTTGCTACCTTTTGCAGTTGCTCAATGCACAATCTCCTCATTCAGTCGTAATCAATTGGGTGGTAAAATATTTCCCTCGTCAGTGAAAAAGGAGAGCTAAGGAGTGCCTTGTGTACCCAATATCAGTAACAGTCGTGTGTTTAGTTGGCTGATAAGAGGTTACACCTCCTAGCAAACCTAGCTGCAAAAACTCCCTTACCTTTTAAAAATATGGCAAATACATCTATCGGCTTCAGTGGTTTCCATTCCCAACTTTCTGTAATGTAAAAGTGTTTGGATGCTTATCCCTCAAATTTAATTGTACAACTGTGTATTAAGACAAGTTCTCTGTATGAGAGCTTGCTGTGGGAACTAAATACGCAAGATGAACGTCCCTGATGCAGGGAGAGATTCTTACAGTTTCTGTAGCTTATAGGATGTAGTTTATAGGAAGATTAAAAAAAAAATAAGACATTCCCGGACTAATTTCTATTAAGATGAATTCCTATTGCTGGAATGCTCCTTTCTGTTCCTCTAAATAATGGCAGAGATCTTACTCTTTCTTCAAAATCTGTGCATGAATATTTGTTATATATAGGAAAAAGTGGTGGTTTTTTTTTTTTTTTTTGCCAAGTTTTGTACATATTTATTTTAGCATTTGAGGCTGAAATATTAAATAAGGTGGATGCACAGAGTTTCATAGAAACTAAGAATATATTTAACTTTTGATTTTCAAACATTACTTTTGCTATTTCTTTGTAAATTCTGCCTCTTGTGTTGTCACTTCAGTTCTCTCTCTCTCTCTTTTCTTGAGAGGTTTTAAGACTATTTTAGAGCTTGAGGTATGCCAAATGGTACTTGTGAGAATGAGCTTTCTGCCAAAACTCATGGGATATCACTCACACAAACTAGGAATTACTAAATTTTTAAAAATTATTTGTCTATTTATTTTTGAGAGGACACTTCCTGCGCAGCAGCTGATCTGTTTACGTGGCTGAAGCAGGTATGCAAACAACTAGTCTCGGCTAAAAATAGCTGTTATTGTCCTGTAAGTGCTGACTTCTCATTGCACACTACACATGGATCTCAATTTGAGCTGCTTTGACGACAACACATATGCACAGTCAGCTACGTCTCATTGATTTTTGGACGTTGGACGGAATACACATCAGTTTTCCTATAGCCATTCCCAAAACGATTGATCCAGGCACCATTTTTCACCAGATCACTAAGTGCTAATTCAATTTGATGGGCACAGCAGGCAATAATATATACTACAAGGAACTTACTTTCAGTAGCGTACAAAGTACATCCTTTTCATCCATATGTGTTGTTGATGCAGATCAAATGAATTTTCATATAAAACCTTTGCTGGTTGTCTTTCACTAAATCAGCATGTTGTAGCAACATCATGGTTTTCCTATTGCTTCTTTTGTAGTTTTTCCATGAGAATCTGGAAAATATAACACCACAACTACCAACACCACAGGCAAGCCTTCTTTTACACATAGTATGGATTTCGGTACTGAAAAAGCTCTCGATGAATTAATTTTATGATAAAAGTCAAGTAGTATATATAGCAAAGCAGAAGATAAAAAAAATTGCATTGTTCTGTATGCATCGAAAATGCAGTACAGAAGCTGCCCAAAGAGGGAATAAACCGGAATTGTTCAACTTTAGCTCAGTCTGAGGAAGTAAAAGGGGAAAATCAGAAGTCAGTTAAATATTAGACAGCAATTAAATATGGAGGTAACAGTAGCCCACACAAATTGACCAAACTCTCTGGGTATTACTAAACTGGCAATAAAAAGAAATGGAGCCAGCAATTGGTAACCTGCTTTGGAAAAAAACAAGTTGCAACAAGAAAGCTGCTATTTTAAATAGTAGTTTCTATTGACATGAAATTGCTATCATCTCCATAAGGTTAGGCAAACCAAGTACATCTAATAATGTGTTATCCTCTCAATCCTTATACAAAAAAAAAAAAAAAACAAACCACCAACCATAAATAGAATATGAACATCCCAAGAAAAAGCACAGAAACATAAGTCCTTGCCAGCTATTTTCTTAATTTCTTTCTGTTTTCAGAAGAAAAAGAAAAACTTCTGGGGACAAAAAGAAAAAGAAGAGATAGGAAATGGAACAAATTGTCATCTTTGTGAGCCCACATGCTAAATAAAGTGAAGGTACCATGACTAAAGGGAAAAATCAACCTCATATTGGTCTAGGGATATGACCTTTGGAGTCCTAATCGGAATTAGGAAAAAACTAAATAAAGCATTCCTAGATAAATTCTTGCTGCTATAATCTGAGAGAAAGGAAAGCTAAAACAGTACAGGGGGATTTTCCAAGTGATATAGCGCACATACAATTAATAGCTCATCATGGGTTGTTAAGGACGCGATTAAAGGACAGCCAATTTACTAACAACTTAAGATGTTAATGATGAAGAAAAAAAAAAAAGTGACAATATCCTCCCTTCTTCCTTTCTCCCTTTTTATTGCGATAAGCATACACTTTCCACACATCTGTGAAAACAAAATTACAGATTTTCCTTGTGAATTTAAATAAGCACACCACCTGAGAAGAGACATGCAAAAATTTAGTTGGAAAAAAAATAGAGGGAGGTGTTGTAATGCAGTGGCTAAAGGAGATTTTTTAAGCATTTTAGAAACCCAAAGCATTTTAAAAGGCTAAATTAATAACCACTACACACTTTGTGATGTTGTTGAAGATTGATAAGCTGTAAGTGAGAGACAAAGATTCACTAGATTCACTTTGTCCGAACGTGGTCAAGGCTGGCCATGCTTTACCTATGCCATTTCATATTCCACACACTTGAGAAAATGTGAGTTAGGGTGCATTTTAATGGGATTTTTGCTCAATAGTATAATTTTAATGATTTCTAGGTCACCATGAGACCAATGACCTTTTCTAAAGGGCAAAAATGGAAGCAAGGTCTTTCTAATGCATGTTTGCGAATTCTCCTTTTTGCATCCTACAAGTCATGTCTGACAGTCCTCAGTCTACCTACAGACCCTTGGGATTTACATGAGCAGTGTCAAGGCACTGTCTGTACTCCCAGTTGTTGTCTTTTTTTTTTTCTTTTTTTTTTTTTAAATATGAGTTTTCACACCTTACTTCAACTTGCATTATAAACTTGAGAGGGAGGGAGGGGACGGGGAGAAGGAAAAATTCATTTTATTATAAATATTATAAATAGGATATTTATATATATATATTTATATATATTATAAATAGGATAATGAGATCTTTGTGAATATTTCTGAGCATTGGAACCAGTAACAATCACACTAGTGTTTGAGCCAAAACAGAAACCACCCAATCTTCAGGGTTAAGGACTTCTGTCAGGAACAACCTGAGCTTTACTGAAGGAAGGCTCAGAATGTTCCAGAAGCTTCTTTCCCCACCCCGCCCCCCTCCAGAAATGCAAGGAAGCTTTTGGAGCACAAGGCTGATGTGGATTTGAGACGTCTCCCTTGCAAAACTGCTACATTTAGGGACTACCTCTGGCATTGGAGCGGTCCAAGGTAAACCATGCAGACTGAGTTACATGGATGTCTAATCTAGAAGTAACTGAACTATGGGAAACAAAACATGGTTTACCTCTGTTTTTCTAGCTGAAGGCAAAGGCAAAGACAAGTTTTAATGCAAACGGGACATGCAAAGCCTTTGATTGGCTTTGTAAAGCCAAACCAAAATCTGTTGTCATAGGAGTGAGATAAATATGTAACATACATCTCTTCTAAACATTGCTAATCTCAGTATCTTCAGGATAGAAAAAGTAGCAGAGATCAAGCTAATCAGCTCAGATGCACCACAGGGAAATCTTTTTTGCCCATGTATTTCAATCAGCTGTGATCAAACTCAAATGTTCATCCATGTTTAAGATTATGAAGATGAATTCGATAAACACAACAAAGGGAAGATAAAGATTTCATCGTAACAGCAGCCTTTACTTTTAGGTTTATTGAGAGAGAAGTATGAAAACCGCTCCTTGTTTGTACCTGTCCCTACAGTGTCTGAAGGAATGATAAAGTAAGTAGAACTTGCATTCGCTACATCTGCGTGCATTTTTACCTAATTATTATATTTAACTTGTATAAAACTCAAATAAACCACAGTCCTGGAAACAACTGGGTTCATCTTGGGAGAGCGTTCAGTCATTGAAGCTAATTACAGTGACCACAAAGAGCTTTCTGTGAACAGATGCCGTCATCTCTCTGAAGTACACCAAGCGTTACACCTATTGTCTCTCGGACACTTAAGGAAAGATATTAGCAATAGTGAGCTGACCTAAGGTCTAATCCTGCAAGCATACGTGTAGCTGACTCCATAATGTCCCTATGATGATTACTGGGGACTTAATTCTCAGCTGTCCTATTAAAAACCCATAAGCCACCTAAAAGGGTCAGAGAGCATCTAGGGTTCTCCTTTAACTGCTATCATAAAATAAGCAGCTGAATCTATGAAGGATGGCCACCAGGAAAACAGTCTCTCTGGTGTTTTAAAAGTAAACCAGTCACCACTGCAAATTATTGCTGAAGTCACACCATTAGCTGCATTTTGCCTGGGGTTTGTTTTGCCTCTGTGTTCAGTTGAAAACAGCAGACAGTTTGCATAACAGATTGCAAAGTCACGGGTCTCCGGGGCTACTCTTGAGGACTAGTGGGCAGCAGGAACAACAAGTCATTCATTCCAGCATGCAGATGATGAGCTGAGCAAGGCAGTTATAAGGAAACATAAAGTCACAGAGAATGTTATTTGAAGGAAGTTTATAAACTTTGTGCTTGATATTCTGTCTCTGACCAATCGATTCCCAAATTACTTAGTGCAGCAGCATCCTGAATGGAGTTCAGGTAAGTTCAACATCTGACAGCAAGATCAGCAAGAGTTTCCAGAGAAGCTGATCCATTCCGAGCAATCTGCTGAAACACTTTGATGTGGACCAAAGGACGGCTTGGGTGGGACTAAAGCTAAACACACACTTTTTTGTAATGGGTGGGACTAAAAATAAACACACACTTTTGTTATAATAAGAAAGATGTTCTTGGAGTTTACTTTAGTCCCCAAATTGAAACAGGTCAAATATTAAATATTGTATGCCCATCAGTATATTCAGAGCTATAAGCTTAGCGTCACTCTAATTGTGAAAATACAATTCCTGAATCCTTAAGTGAAATGCAGGGATGGGGGCAGAGGTTAGAGCCATTTCCACGCTACATGGTAATGTAGTCGCATAGTCACGGATATAGTTTAACACATTTCGTTCCACGTCCTGAGGATAGTCCCACCATAAGGAGGTAAAGGAACAATTGCTTTTGTAGGAGGGTGAGGAATATCTAGACAAGAGCCAAATAAATTAATCTGATGTCAACAGCATTAAAATATAACAGTTCATTTCCGCACTAAAATAAATTCAGCTCAGGTAATCCTAAATCCGTATTTCTTGAGTTTATTGCTCTCAACATCAGACAACTCAGTCTTCCCCTCAATACATTTTTTTCTTAAAATTCAGGCGTGTGATTTTGGCAAATTTTTTTACCTAGACACAATTTGAATATTAATTTCAATGAATTAATAACTGAGATTTGAGGTAAACTGAGTTGAAGTTATTTTCTATGCAAACTGGAATTGTGTTTTCATTTAGTGAAAGAAATATCTTATTCACTTCTGTTGTGTACTGTGGATAGTTATTTAGCCCATGTTACTTTCCCAAGCAGAGCCTGTTAAGCTATACAGTATAGAAGCTTTTCCTTTTGAGTGCAATGATCAATTCTTAATCAAGTACTCTATTAAAATAAATTTATTTAAAAATCAAAATTAGATGAAAAAAGTTTGTTGAAGATGGGCTATTGTTAATCATGATGCCAGACCATTAATTTTTATTAACTTGGAACATTTTGAATTTCACATAGTAGAAACTTTCTTACTGAACTGTCATTGCTTAAGAGTCATTATTTAGCTTTTTTCCTCTCCCATTTCAACTATATCTGACCTGAAAGAGAAGAAGCTATAAATCAATTTATTTTCTATTACTGTATTTGTAATCAGAAAATCTGCATTTCAGTATGCAAACTAGTTAAATGTCTTGAAAGAAAAAGGTAAACCTGGTACTAGTTAAATAAATTTCAAAACTAACTTAGTTTTGACTTAATGTTCCTAAATTCCAACAGCTAAATCAAATGTCCACAGTGGAAGAGATGGGCAGGGTGTATCATTTTTGCCATTTTACTTCTCAATTTTGTATTTAATTGATTTAAAGTGTTCTGGCACACATCGGTAAGAAGAAAAAACACAGTGTTCAGCAAGGAAAAATTTTTCCTATGATTAGCCTTTCGCCTAAAAACCCCAGTTCTTACTGTTTCTCCTGGTTGTACGAGTGTTAATCTGAATCTACAGGCTTAAATCTTGGAACTTCATGAGCACCTTCTTGAAAGCTGATGCCAAAGGCTGAAGACCATTTACACTAACAGTGTATTCTCTCATTGTAAGCAGTCACAGAAATGTCACCACTTGCACTCCCACACAGCAATACACGCTCTGACCAGCCCACTCTCATGTCATGATCATCTCAGCTGCTTCAGACGTGCATAGATTACTTGAGCCTTATAAAGCAGCATATGCCTGAGTTGTGGAGGTTGTTACATGGAGTCTTGGATAGCTGATGGCTCTTCAGCTGCCAAGCCTGCAGCAGGGGGAAATGAATTCCTCCCTTAATATTTTAGTATTAAATACCTTAAATTGTAAAACTATAGGGCAGGCAAACACTCTTTCTTTATTACCCTACTGCGGAAGTAATCAGCTCAAAGAAAAGGATGTGAAAACTCAAAGCTGGCTTTAAACATTCAGCTAGTTACTATCTGCCCAGTTTTGAGCTACCTTTTAGATAGCTTTAGGCTTTCCATCATGATCTGCAGGTGGTTCAGCTAAGTAGTTTGGTTTTGTTGTTTTCTTTTGGATTTTTTTTTTTTTTTGGGGGGGGGGTGTTTTTTGTTTGGTTGATTTTGTTTTTTGTAAGTTTGAGTCACTAAATATTATAATGTGCCATATTCTGAAAAGTATGCGGGCTATTGCATAATAGAACTCATATATCCTCCATTTAAAAAAAACCCACAATATTGCCATATACCTTAACCACCCTCTCAACTGATACTAAGCAAACAAAAAAAAAAAAACCTGGAAAGCCACAGTTACTAATCGTACATGTCAGAAACAGTGCATTTTTCTTAGAATTACAAATTTGTAATCTCTCACTCATAACTATGTGGGCTTACGATGGATCAGTCACCCCAAAGCTTTACAAGGTAGAATAACAATGATGCATTACAAAGACCCAGTCCTTTTTAGCAGCATCCTATTAGAAGAAAAGAAATAAAATCCCCAAGTCTTGTATCGTCTACTGGGTGTAGTCATAAAGTCTCAAGAACTTCAAGCATATTACAAAGTTGCTACAGAAGGATACATATCATCTCACTTAGCTCATGTGAAGCTCAATACCTGAAACTCCAACTGTTATAAGCTAGCCTCTACTACATCATAATCTCTGTACATTAATATGAAACCAGAATATTGAGTTGAACCAAGTGTTTAAAACTAGCTACATAGTTGCTTTACATGACTGACATCTGATCTTCCCATGCCCAAACACTGTTTCTGCCAGAACGTTTTGGTCTTCAATTCAGATCATCCTCATATGAACAACAGAAGCTAACATGACATCTCATCTGGTTATGGAAGTTTCTTATAATTTAAGTTTGTAAAAACAAACACCCAGGGCAGTATTTGATTATATCATCATTATTATTTCTTTACACGGTTCTGGAAGGTATTTTCTACAACATGGAGACTTAACTGGCAGCATAAGAAGTGTTTCTTTCATGGAAAAAATACCCAAAAACCCAACCACCATCGCAAGCAGCTACGGGGCCAAAGAATAGCTCCAAGCATTTTCCTTTATTTAAAAAGATTTTTTTGACATCAAAGTTTTAGTGTTAAATTCATGATAACATTTCCTCCATTATTTAATAGATTTCCTTCAAAAAAGTAAACTGCAGAACACTTGATTTATTTTTTTCTTCTTATCAATCACAGGTAAAATAATTGTACAGCTTCTACCACAGTATAACATTTATATTTGCATTATGCTAGTTATCTTCCTCTAAAATCTCTGCTATGGAAATATCAGGGTACAATTATGATAGTTATCTTTATGCTATAACCCAGACATGCACTTAAGCAGATGTTCAATTTCATGCTTATTAGTAGTCTCGTTGAAGCAATGATACTGAATTTTATTATCTGTCTACTTTGTTTTCTTACTCTCCTTTTAGTTCCTCCTTCCATATTTTACTATCCAGGGCAAAATATACAGATTTCTGAAATATGCTTTCAAAGAGATGTCCTTCACTATGCCATGCTGTCTATGCTATAAATTTACGCATTGCTTTCTTCACTAGACTATAACTTACTGTGTTTAGTATATACTGATGCTTTTCCTGCAGCATTCTGCTTGATACCATATTGCCAACTGATACAATATCAGACTAACATCTACATTTTAATGCATACATTTTGGTTGCAGAATGCACACAACACTGAATGTTATATCACGAAAGCTAGGTATATCATCCTAGTTATGGATAGGTGGACATAACCATTGCTCCAACTGAAAATAGAATTTACTTATAACATTAACAAAAGCTACTTCCTTATTGACACAAGAAGGTATTTCTGCTTTTTCAGATCATCTCTCAAAAGAAGAGAATAAACGCTGCATTGTTACAAGCCAGCAGCACCCACGGATACCCTTCAAATGGCTCCACAGAGAGACTAAGCTTCCTGCAGGAGCATCTGGATGGCTGCCGGATGGCCATCTGTGTTTTACCGTGGAGAGGATTATAAAACTATTTGCCAGATAGAACCTTGTGTGATTTTTTTCCCCTACCCCCAAAAGTAAGCTAATTCTTAAGAGCAGTACCTGGAAAATGGGCCTATAATAATGGGGTCTGGATTTAGGCATTTCTCAGCATTTAAACAAATGTGCATGAACAAACTTTGTGCACTGTTCTTCAAGTTTTAACTGCTTTTTTGTCCATTCCTTCTTTCTCTCCCCTCACTTGCATATGGTAATCACATCTTTTGCTTGCAAGTTTTTCCTGTGCCCCTTTCTCAGTTATTTACTCAAAAATAAAGCAGTCCCTAATTATTTGGATCCACTACAGTAAACAGTTTTTGAGAGGAAAGAAGCCTCTACAGCTCTAAGTAATTGGAGTGTGACAGCACATCACACTGCAGGAGATGTTCCTCTCAGAAGATTAGGTATTTAAACTGTGATTGAGCTTGATATAATAGGAAGACTGACAGAGACTTAAGTAAGAGCCAGGGCAAAATATTAGCTGACAACTGGAAAAAACAGAGTATCTTAGAAGATGTGCTGATCATATAGGATCGAATTACAGTGGACTAGACATCCACCTAAAAACAGAGTACAAAGAAGCATTTTCTCTGCCTTAGAGTCCAGACTTGAGGGTGGAGGGAAAAAAGCAGGAGGGGGGACCTCCCGTGGAGAAAGAAACTGTAACTGTTTTGTTTTCACAGTACCTTGTTGTGGCAATAACAAATATTCCATGAAAGAGAAAAAAAAAAAAAAAGAAAATTCAAACCAAAAAGATTTTCTTTCTGAGGAAAAGGTAAGGATCTAAGAGACAAATTTCACTTGCAGTTTGGAATACTTCTGAAGAGTATACATAGCTATCTCAAATACATTTGTAAAAATTAAAATGAGGACCAGGAAAAAAAAAAAAGCTCAGTCTTGTTTAAGTCTGAGTTTCCTACTTGTTTATTCATTTCTAATAAGATGGAGAACGAGGAAAAAAAAAAAAGGATTAAAAAATCTAAAATTTGAGTCCATACAGATGCAAAACCAAATAAATATGTTCATATAAACCAACTTATTTTATATTATAATAAAGAGTTGCCAAAGATACTGCCAGCTCTACATCAACAGAAACAAACAAACAAAACCCATCAAGGATCAAATGTTTTTGTGATGCACCAAAACTTTAATTTTTTTTTCAGACAAAAATTCCTCACTGACTGAAGCAATAGATTTTATTCATAAAATGTACACGAAAAACCAAACGGAGTAATAAAAAAGTGAGAATTTTGGTCTAGTGAAGATGGTAATTCCATAGATACTGAAGCATATTTCCCATTCATTACAGATAGAAGTGAAGGAAAAGTTGGTAAAGAGGAAGGAAAAAGCACTGTTAGTTAAATTCATGACACCTTGTAAGGAAACGAAAAAGCATGCCTGGACAAATAATCCATTTGGATTAAGGCTACTTTGATAAATTGTGCTGTTGTGGTAGATCTGGAATATATTGCATCAGAGCCAGGTTTGAATAAGGAGAGGCTTTGGTACAGATGAATACTGCCGAGTCCTGCATCACAAGAGGAAATTCTGCAGCTCCCCCAGATGCATGCCCACAGAGGCAGAGCTCAGCTGGGAAACGTTCTGCCAAAAAGAAGTGTGAAGAGATGACGTCTTGCCTTGCTAAGCAGGAGATGAGCACTTCCTGCAAGTGTTTCCAGAATAACCCGGAATCAAGCTATTGCAAATTAGTTCATCCTAAATAGAAAAGGAATCAGAAGTAGGCTTCATTAACCTTGACATGAAAAGGGAAGACTAAGAAGTTAGCCAAGCTATGAATTTAGCTGGATCAAGTAGTTGAGGTACATGAATTTCCAGGAGGATTGGATTCTCTTTAGGGAAAACTGCTACAATTGCAAGGAAACTGTGAAGTGGACAAGGACTGAGGAAGGAAAAGGGATGGAAAAAATTGCAAGGGGGAGGAACATTGTAGAAAGGTTCCAGCAAATCAACCATCTCTAGGAGAATACTGGGAATGAACTCAGAACCTACACAGAACGGAAGAATACAGGCTCACTGACAGACAAAGCTGTCTCGGAGATCAAAACGTGTAACAATAAAGCAAGAACAGCCAGAATCAGTGCCAGACTTTGCAAACTATAAGTATCGAGAGGAAACAGAGCAACAGAGATACAACCTGGTAGCAGTATTGCTTCATGTGAACCAGAGGGACTGGAAAATACCTAGTCTAGAAGACTGGGAAAAGCTGCATATAAAATCGTATGTACAGTAGCAAGGATGTTTAAGTAATCTATTACAATGTGCAGAGTGCCCTGTAACTAGAAATTTGCAAATGCAGTAACTTTGGCAAGAATGGAAATGTTTTGCACAATTGCAGTTTTAATAATACATAAAACTCTGCCTCGAGCTCTAAAGGAAAAAGGGTAAAGTACGATCAAATTTACAAGAAACTGATTGATCCGAACTGACCCAGTATACTTTCTCTCATAATAAACCTGGCTTCCTAGAAGGAACAGAGAACAAAGGGATCCTCCATTGGGATTTAGTAAAGCATCTTGACTTATTGTCACATGAAAGTTACTGGTTAAGATCAAGTTTAAAAGAACAAGAAGAGGATTGTGCCCCCCATAACGTTAAAGGGAAGGACTACTGGCTGGAGAGAGCTTAGTGCTACAGTTCCTCGCAGAGCAATCTGGGGACAAATTCTGCTGAGATCATTAGTAATACATTAACCAAGAGCAGGCCAACATCTCAACATTTGGAAATGCTGTCTACAAGGAGCCTACAGGAAACACCGGATGATCTTAAGGAAGAGAATAAAAGAAACTGCATAAAACAAAGTGAAAGGTTATGCCTTTGGGGACCAACAAATTTGATCATCAGTACAAAACAATGAAGACAAGCCTGTGCATACCGCTCAATCGCAGGACATTATGAACCATGAGCATGACGTGTCTGAGAAGGAATTGAATGCAATCCTAGGATCCATTGAGAGATAAATCATGGCCAGCCATGCACAAGAAGGGGAAAAGCTGAAGGAAAAGGTTACGGCAATTTTATGCAAAGAGGTGAAATGAGCTAGTTTGTTCAGCTTTGTGAAAAGCTGACAGGGGATATGACTGTTTTCTATAAACAGAATAAGAGTAAAGTAAGGAGCATAAAGCCAGGGTCTAAAAGGACAATGTTAACATAAGAACAAAGGATGTAATGAGTAAATTCAAAACAGAAATTAAAAGAAGGTATATAACCACTAGGTAATGAGGTTTGAACCGCTTTCCAAGGAGGCAAATCAGATCTGTTACTAAGGCATCCTTCTTAAATGAATTAAAAAATAAATTGATGTTTACTGGACTTTAATTTGCTTCCTCAGGCTTTATTTTTTTTTTTTTTCTGATGGGGTACAAAATAGGATACGAACTATAATTGATTTCATTTCTGGTTTTTTGCTTGTTTGTTTTGGAAAGGTCTAATTATTTCAGTGTTGGAAAAGCTTTGAGTATTTTGGGGTTTTATCTTAACCCCAGCTACATGCATTTTGGATGAAATGTTTTGATTTTATCTCCATCAGTTCCAAAGTACACACATGGAAAGCTATCATACACAGTATAAATTGCATGAAGCAATTGTACAGCTTGAAGTATCTATAATAACTGCTATGGAGAGGTTATAAGGAATTCTAGCTCTCCAGAATTATGTGAAGTATATAAGTATTGAGCTTTTACTCTTTCCTCAACATATGGGAAAAGTGAAATCTTACAGCCTTACCGCATCCATGTTTCATTCCTCCAGATCCCAAGGCCTTGGAGTACACCTGATCCCCCTCTCTGCTAATCTCTGAAAGCCAGATCTGCTAGCTCTCCCTTTTTTTCTCTCCACGTTTATATAACATTTGAAAGACTTTTTTTCTGGTTCAGCAGAACACCAACACTGGTGCCGCAGAACTAATAATTCTTTAGGGGGGAAAAATGAGAAATGCTGACTTCCATGCATATATTCCACAAAAACAAGCTTTTAACCATCAACCATGTAGAAAAATATAGTGTGAAAGAAGGGACATAAAGGGCTATTGGTTACTTTGCAAGCTATGTACTGCATAACCTCTTTTACCATTCTTACTCAATGCCAATTTCATCTTTGAGACAGAGAATCAAGAGAACTATTTTAATAATGCAGACCAATTCTGCAGTGCATGAAGGGGTTTTTCTTGATGTTGTAGGGAGACCATAATAGAAGGCCTCAGGTCAGTGGAATCTGGATTAATTGTTTTTGCAGATAGTTAGTCTTAATATATTTTATGCAGTGCATTCAGCATGCAGAGAGCACGTATGAACTTTTCAGAAAGCCTTTCATATTCAAATCAGGTAAACATCAAGCTATATACATTCATGAATACAGCAGTAATTACCATGCTCCGAGGACATGTTGAAATGACATTATCACTTGTCAGCAGGATACCACTGGCTGCTGTCATTGACAATTTACATTTAGCATCAATGTTAAATAGTCTGCTTATTAGTTTGTTAATGACCTGAAAAAATCAATGATTTAAAATAGTTTAAGGTACAGAATGTTACCATATAGCTTTGGTGGATAGACAAGATTGGCCTCAGAAAGCACTGTGTATCCAATAAAGCATTAATTCAAAATTATGGATCAGTTATTAGGCATAGATTGCACCCACAATAGAAAAATGAGATGATGATCATAAAATCAGAGAAAAATAACACTATAACACTACTTAATCAAAGAATATTAAGAGGGAAGATCAGCACAGTCAGTTCCATTGCTTTACTAATACAAGACTTTGAACAGAGAAGAAAACGTTTACAGAACCCTGAATAGTTAGTTTGTTTTATTATCCACAGTTTATCTTGTCTGAAGTGGCAGGTCTCTCTCTTTCTATGGCAGACAAATCTAGAAAAACAGTATTGATAGTGAAGAAAATAGTTCAACGAAACAATCTCATGATAACACCCTGAAAGGTGATGGTTGGGATCTTTTTCCCATTCTCATGTGCAAGAGTAAGTTTTCCACATGTATTTTGCCCTGACTCCATCTGCCTTAACAAACACACAGTAAATACTATCTTAGGCACAAATATGCTGAACCAAAGACTATAACTATTTTTATTTCCAAATTCACCCACTTTCAAGAAATTCTTCATAAATTCCTCTTCAGTAAGGAATTTTCTTTTTTCCTTCAGGGTTTTGAAAAGCACATAGCACTTCTGCTCAAAGAGAGATGATGAGAGATTTTAGAATCTTAGAGCAGACAAATTATATCTCAGCTGCTACAGGAACAGCGGGGCGGGGGGGGGAAGATACTTGCAGAACTTCCTCTTCACTTTTCAAAGCAATATGAAACTGGTATTGGAGGTGAACCAAATTTGAAAACAAAACAAAACAAAACCAAACCAACAACAACCCCAAAAAAACCCAAATAAAACCCCCACAAAACCCCCACATTTGCTCACCCATGCAACACAGAGACCTTCCTTTCAGAACCACCCTACAAATATGGGTAGAAATTACAACTAGGAATACATCTAGAGTAGATCTAGGGAACGGTGAGGTTTTCCATTAACATCATTCAAACTATACATTGTGGAAAAAATATGTTACAACTTCTAATGTCAATAAGCTGTCTGTGGGAGGAAAAAACCTTGAAGAATTTATCTTCCATAGACTTTGATGTGGCTATCACAGGGACAGATTTGACTTCATCCAAATGGTGTAACTCTTTGTGACTAGCAGTAGTCTCTCCAGTGCGTAAATCATAAGCGGTTGCCATTCAAAACTAATGTATCTTTTTTGTTTGCATGGCCTGTTACTATGAAAGTGTGTCTCTGTGCATATATAGCAAGGTAGATGATAAAAAGAAGAAAGCAAATACTATGGATATAAGATTCCCTACATGTGTTTATTCTGGCTGACATTAAGGATTTCCAAAGAGAACAACCTGGAAACATCAATAATATTTTGCAGTAAATGCTTTGCACCGAGTTTCCCCAAGGTATCTTTAACCTTAGATCTGCAACAAAAGTCAGAACTCAAGTAGCAAATCAGATTCTTCTTGTTTTCAGCTACCTCCATAAAGAGAAGGTTTTTCTTTATGGTACCACATCACACGTGGGTAAAATTAAAATCTACGAATACCTAGAAGTCCTTAACTGCTGGAATCCCTTCACAGGATAGACCGCCAGCTATTTGATTTCTTTAACCTTTACAGAATAGATTACCAGCTGGTCAATTTTTTGTCATACAGTCTTCAAAATCTCAACCTGAAATAAGGAGTTTGAGGCTGATCAAAGATGGTTAAAATTATATATCTTATCCCATTGTCATTTGGACAGTGCTTTGCCTAACTTAATCTTAAGGATGATCTACATATAAGAACTACATTTTTCATACAAGCTGCAGTGAAGGCTCTTAAAGAAAGTTAACATTGGTAGGCTCGCTATGGCACTAATTTGCAGAAAAACTGCAATTTATTTCACTATAACATTGATGCCCCATGTAATTGGAGCCCAGGTTCTTCATATATATGTATATACGTGTATAGAGAAGAACAAGTAAATGAGGGGTGTATCCAACACCAAAAGAAGGATCATATGAATGACAGTAACCAAGTTGCTCGGTCCAGGGACAAACCTAGAATAGGTAACTTCTTAGTGTTCTTTACTGGTAACTATCAATTTATAGTAACTTTGAGAATCCACATTCCAAAACAAGGACCCTCTGCCAGTGTGTGCCAACTTACTCCTCTCTATAGCAAAAGGCAAATCCCACAGGTTTTTGATTTCTTGTGCTTTATGGGAATGCAAGAAGGGAATAGCTTTCAGCAAAGTTTAGTAATATCACGAAGACATGAAGAATTTTATCTTGGGGAAGCAACAGCTAAGGAAGAATGTACTTTTAGTCTTCCATTACTCAAAGACAGATTAAGGGAATTTAGAATGAGGGTCTAATCAAGAGTGCACAGCACAGAGGACAAAAGGCAAGTCACAAGTTGCAGCTGGGGAAGTTCTGACTGGACAGAAGGAAAAAGCATCTCACTGTGAGGGAGCTCAGATGCTGGAGCAAGTACCCAGGCCATAAAACATTGGCAAATTTTGCACAAGTTTTCTGTTCTGTGTTGAGGGATATAAATATGGATATATTTTCCTTCTTTTTGCACATATATGAGGTTTATTCTCTTCCTCAAATTCCGTTTTCCTCACACTGCATTGTCTTCCTGATCAGCACTGGGGAATATCAGTATTTAGGTCTTTAGTGACTGATCCAAGTTTTCAGTCTTTTTCCCAGCTTCTAAAAGCTTTCTGCTGAAGTATTTTGCTCTGCTAATGGGTTATGCATTTGAAGAATAAGCCTTTTAGTCTGTGCTAATGGAAGGTTTAACATTCTTAAGAATTTAAGAGTGACCATACTAGCTCACATCAAATACCATCTTGCCCAGCATCCCGTCTCCAACAATGACCCACAGGAGATCTCCAGGGAAGAGTTACAGAACAAAGCAACCATAGAGTATGAGGAATAAGGAAATCATACAGCTTGTATCCCAAAATAGTTTCCAAACTTCTAACAAGTCGTGTCTTGGACCTTTTCAGTCAAAGCAAGTGCCTTTATATTTGGGTATATTTTTCTTCCATGAAAATGGAATTCATCTTATCATTAGACAGCACTCTTACACAGATTAGGCTGCATAAACATATCAACCCTAGTTTTGGTTTTGGGTTTTTTCTCATGAAAGTTTTCCTAACTTCAGCATTTGGGTCTTTGCACACCTTCTTTATGTTGTGCTTTTCACACACCATGGAAAGAATTATTAGAATACTAGACAAAGCAATAAAGAAGCACAGAACAAGAAGCTGTTTTAGGAAGCATGAAATGTTTTCAAATGCATAGTGAGTTCTAATGAGTACTTTGTGATTTTTCTGGGAAGAATGCAGCATCATAGCAAAAAGAACATACCCTGTCTAGTTATTGGTTTTGGCTCTTCTGCATCACTGCCTTTCCTCTGTACTCCCAAAGGTCTATCGTATCAGATAAAACTGGCACAGCCCCACTGTGCTGAGAGCTTTTGTGTAGCCCCGAAGAAATTTCAGTCAAAGGCCCAAATCCTTATTAGTGCATAGATACGAATATACAAAACAATGAAAAATACGTAGCCACAAGATGAGTTACCTGACTTTAGGCTGTGGAAGCAACCTCAAATCATTTTTTCACCAGAAAGTCTTCCTTCCTCAGTCCTTCCCACATCTCTTAATGATCCAGACCCTGATTTGGATAGGGACTCTCTTTTAGAGCCCTGCATTATATGCAACACACTGCTGACAAGCAGACTGACATAGTTAAAATCAGAGGTGACCGTGAATTTCTTGATGAAATCAAAGATCTGCTCCTCAGAACTCGAAGTTATTCACAACTACAGAGTAACTGAAACAAAACTTTCACTGGGAAGAGTTGCAGAACAAATTCAGGCAGGGCAGGAGCTTGAATCTTGGCCCTTTACAAGCACAGTGAGTAACCCATTTTTGGCACACTAGTCAGTGTGAAAGAGCTAGCATAGACAGTTGAAGCAGAAAACCATATTTTATTTGCACTTCCAACAATTTTCTTAAACTTTTGAAATGCACTCAGGCAAACTCTCTGATTTAAACAGAAAACATTAGTATCAGTGCATTCAGTGGAATTTACATGGTTAACAGGTGATTTTTATTTGTTCCAGTATCATTTCAGATGCCATACTTTTCTATTTAAGAAACTAAGAAGGGGGGGGAACCCAACCCTACAACCCAAATACACAACCCAAACCCAAATACAAACCTGCTACATCAGGTTTTGTAGCATCAGTGCATTTTACCTAATACAATGGAATTGTACATACAGACTTTTCAGCGAAAAATTCCTCAAGCTTAATCTTTATGTAGGTCACCATGATGTAATCTCTATTAGCCATCTCAGATGTGGGAGGAGAGTGGCAGGTGCATCTTAAAATAACACTAAGTATTTTTTTTTTAATTAAGAAAACTATACACAAACACCGTGAAATTATGTAGGTAGGTGCCATTTTGAATTCAAAGGAACCAAATACCAGAAAAAAAGTATCTTGAAAGACTCAGCTCATCTGCTATTAATAAAATGCCATCTGCCATTTTATGGTGCATATATAAACAGCAACAGATAGATGCCAAGGTAATTTAGAATTTCTAACTGCAGCTAGGCCAGAGCTAATTTCATTGAAGGCATAAATGAGGAAGTCTCCCTTTGCCAACTGACAAATGTAATGATTCATGATTAATGAAATCTTTTCTCCTCCACAGGCCTTTCCTTTAAACATGCTTCATTGTTATCAATGGAGTGAAGGAAACTGTACTTTCAGAAATGAGCACAGCAGAGAAAACAATCCTCCCTTGGATGAACTGGATCAAATTCTTACTGAAAATCAGAGTAAGTAGTGATTAGAGAACCAGTAGCTGCCTCTACAGAATTCTAGCACCATGTATTTTTCCAAATGTAATTAGTAAAGCTAAATCTGAGTGGAGCGAATTGAAAATTAATATTGAAAAAGGTTTCTGTGATAGCAATTTTACATTTGATGGGGAGCTTCAAGGGGAGAAAAAAAATCCTTCAGCCGTCTTATGTATGAATTCTATTTTTATTCCATTTTCCTAAATCAAAACAATAAAGCAGCAATAAACAATTCTAAAGATTCAGAGTGTTTCTTTCAACTGTCAATTTTGTTTCTTAGATTGGTAACATCTATCCCATCCTTTAACTCTTAAGCAGGTTAACTAAGCTTTTTTTTTTTTTTTTTTTTTTTTTTTTAAACAGATGTTTGTCTGATCCGTATTTAAAGGCTCCAAAGCAAAGGTGCTGTCTGCATCTAAACAACTTGCAGGGCTCACAATATTTATCATTTGAATTTGCCCCTTCCAACTCAAATTGTGGTAAGAGAGGTTCAGTGGGAGATTCTAGTCTCTTTCAGCATGGATGTAGTGGTGGAAACAGATCATCCATTCTTGTGGTTTAAGGAAGTTTCTTGTCTTCAGATTTACTCCTCTCTTTCTTCTGTTGTCTGTCTTTCTCTTTTTCAGAATTGTGAATGATTTTTTCTGCAACAATGCTCTCCTTTCACCCAAGCTGATTTCCACTTTTTATTTCTCATGCATTCTTCCTAGATGGAGATGGTTTTTTTTCCCATCTCATGTATCGAGAACAGTCAATGACACATTCAAAGAACTTGCCTCTAGTTCACAGTGGATTTTCAAGACAGTTCGATAGTAAAGCTAATGTAATTTCTTTTAAGGTCAAGGGAAGTTTATTACAAAGTCCAGTAGGTGCCCATTAGATGTTGAACTATCCTACCACCTTTCCTTTCTAAGAGATGTTATCCCCAAGAATTCAGACTCTAAACTTGGCAGAGCTACGTTCTGCTTCAACTTGAATGCAACTAACTTGACAGTAGGTGTCATGACAGAGTGAGAAGTAACGGGTTTGTCACTTTGAACATGTAAAAACCACTGCTCTACTATTTTAAGTCAGAAGAAAGCATAACAAACAGTTTGATATTGGTAAAAGTGATGTTCATGAAAGATTCCTATCACCCATTTTAATTAACTTTTAGCAGCCACCATAGTAAAATATTTTAGCAAACATGACATTGTTGACTTGAAGCCAAAATTAGAAGAAAAGTGTACAAGTTCCTTGATTTTATAGAGAAGCTACACAATCAGATACAGCCAAATCTTGCCCACAGAGTCCATTCATCGCTCCAAACCAGCTTTTCCTCCCTTCAGGATTACTGCGCATAAGCAGCGGGTTAGACTCTTGCCCACCTTATATTTCTCACATTGCAAAGAGATTTGGTCTTCCAGAGATCATAATCTCTAGTAGAATGGGAAAATAGATGTGGTCACAAAAGGAGATGATGTTTGAAGAAAGGAAGAAGAATAGGTGCTAATGAACTGGGATCACACACTGATTAAAAACAGGATTAGTATTTGTAAGAACCTGGATGACAAGAGATTGATATCGTATGTACAAGCACTTGATTATTGAAAGATTATGTTCTAAATAAAACTCCATGGCATTCACCTAACTTGCACTGTGTTGCAAGACCAACAGCTGGAGATAAATCTGAAAACTTAGAAGTGACTATCAGATACTCAAAAAGCTGGAAGGGAAAGAGAAATGGAGTCCTTATGTAGTCTTGTACCTGCTGGAAACATAACATTCTACAGAATCCCATTTAGTTTAGGCTCTTGGGTCAGTGGCCAAGATTTGAACTTGCAAAAACGGTTTGAATTTTGCTGCCAAAACACCAAAGCTTTTGAATGAGCAGTCTGGATGCTAGTGTTAGCATGCGTGTATTAACATGTTCATGTGTTAATAAGAACTCAAACAGCAGAAATCATTCATAATAGATGCAACATTACAAGGGAGACTAAAGGACTTTCTTTGTAAGAGAGATCAGATATGTAAAAAAGTGTACCGATGATAAAGAAATCACTTCAAGCTTACTATAAAATGTTTATGTTTTGCAATTACTACATGATTAAAAGCAGAATTGTGCAGTGCTCCAAATGTAAAATTGTTATTGACCTGATTGTGATTTTTTCTTAAGCAACACAAATCTTAAAGTGAAAAGATTATAAACAGATATGCTTGATAAACATTAGAGATACTTGTACGTCAAGTTAATTTTCCATATGTCCGTAATCCTCTATTCCAGACCACACAGCCAGAACAGCAAGAGAAATCAGGTCAACAACCAGCATATGTACCCTGCAAGGATATTTTGAGCTTTTGTGTAATGAATCTTTTCACCGTCATCTTAAGAAATCAGTAAATTGGCATTGGTCCTGTACTATGAAAAATCCTTATGAAAGTTTAGTTGTTAGGTTAGAACACTCCACTTGAAGTTTCAGTATGTGTATTGGAAAAGACATAGAGTAACCATCTTCTTATTCATACTTAAACTTCGCATAAGCACCTCATGATAACTACTTCTACAATCAGATTAAGAGGTCTGTAAACACTGTTTGCTTCATAATCTAATATTAATGGCTTCTTTGGATTAAGTAGAAACTCAAAAGCCAGAAGAACTGAAACCAAAAGAATTCTATACTCAAGCAAGCTGAAACCTAATTACACTGAGAGACAATGCAAAAATTTAATCTTTAAGGTTATATCCACAACTAGTAGTAATTATAGGACAACTATTTTTGTTAGGACCAAAAATTCAAGTGTCCATCACATTAAAAAAAAAAAAAAAAAAAAAAAAAAAGCAATGCAAAGACAACCTACATCTCAGAAAAGCAAGAAATGCTCCATTTCCCTCTATTTGACCCATTTATGAAAGGCTGGATGTTTAAGGATAAACTTGTACACCTTGTAAACCATCTTGTGCACAGAACATCAAATGTATAAGACTAACTAAAATAAATGAAGAATTAACATTGACAGTGAAACATGTAGCTATATAAACTTCTTCTTGGAAAAACATCACAGTACCTTTGTAATTAATACTGTGTCCCAGCCCTGGTGGTCTGGTTTTGTAAAGCTATCATCAATTGCCAGGAGACAGAAGTAAATTAAGCAACTATCCAGATATGTCCATCTGCAAAGATTCAGTGTTATCATCTTTATCTTCTGAGTAACTATACAGTTAATTGGGGTGGTGACCCATATGAAAATACAACACACTAAAAGCAACATGAAGAAACATGGAACATACTGTTAATTCATTAACAATTACTCATAGCTGAAAACGTACCATTTGAATGGCAGGTATTTGGTTCAAATTAAAGCACGGAACTTCAGTGCCACTAAGTAAGAATACTCTTGTTCCATATTCAAAATAATAACCTGTCAATATCAAGGCATAGGAGCTACTCTGAAGAGCTTAATTGCTGGAATCGTTCCAACACAGCTGCTCATTCCAAGGAGTCTTGAAACTGTTAACACTTATCTAAACAGGAAAACACCATGAAATAAAACTTTATTTACAAACTCACACTGCTGCAAAACTGAACCCTCCCTTAAACTTTCGGGTTTTGGCACTGTTTCTCTTGAATATTTGGCAGAAGTTATTACAGTAATGTGCAGTTCTGCGATTGTTTTTTCTCCCCATTTCAGCAAAAAGAGCCCAGAACTTCAAAGGGAAATGATTGCAAATGGTCTATGAATCTTTGCCTATGAGAGACCTAAAGGGAATAAATCTCCTACACAAGTCTTTGTCATCCTAGTTTAAAATGCATTCATGGAAATCCTGACCAGGATTCAAGCAAGACCAACGCCACATAAAATTAAGGTGCAGATATTCGTCTTGAAACACTCTAAAATGAGTGGCTATTTATTTAGCCCTGTGCAGGCTTCTTGCCAACCTTAGCACAAGTATGCCGGGAATATGGCTGAAATGGAGCAATTCAAAAGAGACAGTAGGCAGTCCCCAAGAGGTCTGGAAAATTAGAACAGATTTGTCCTCTTATTTACACTGGGGTAATGTAGAAAGATCCAAGAGGTGGCTTCAATAGCCACACAGCCTCCCTTCCCCCAGATTTTAATTTCTGAAGGCAGAGGACAAACATGTCATCCTTCTTTCTGTCTATTCTATTCTCATGCAAATGGCATGGAGTGCTTTCCTCCTAATTACCCACCTTCTCGCCAAAGCTGTCAAAAAAAAAAGCTAACTTTTTGGATTTATTTTATTAAACTTTTAATATTCAAATTTATGGGAGTCTTCAAGCCTAAATCCTCATTAGAGCTTATCAAATAATTAATGCTCCAGAAATTAACTAACTGAAACAACATGCACACCCCTCATCCAATTAAGCAGATGGATAATCCAGAGTGAAAAAAACCAAAAAACAGCTAGAACCCCTCTGCTGCATTCATGAAAGAAAAGCATCAGAATATAACATACAAAGCACCTTTAAGATTCACATACAAAGCCTGTGAAAGCGGACTATCCACTAAAGTGCCTAGCACATGAGGGGAAACAGGTGATACTCTGACTTTCGGTGAAACATCACATGCAGCTTTACGAAGTTGTTATTGCTTGCAAAAACAGTTAAAAATATTCCTCCTCTCCTTTTTTTCTATATTGCTTTTTAGAAATATGTGGCTCAACAGTTCAAAACAAGACATTCAAACACATCCAATAACTTAAAATTCCATTTAGGAAACATAACTGTGCCAACTTTAACAAATGTTGTTCAAGTTCCCCACCAAATCAAAATTCTAAATTTTGAAAATGAAATCTACCTTCGAGACCATGAAAATCTGAAGTGAACAGATAGCCAGTACCTGAGGTAGAAACCTTGGAAGCAGTACTTGAGGTAGAAACCTCAGGTACCTTGGAAGCAGTACCTGAGGTAGAAACAACTGAACTTGGTTTGCCAAGCTTCATTTCTACTTCCAATTGGCTTGAAGGCTCAGAACTGGGAGATTCATCTTGCACCAGTGTTCCCTAGGACTGCAAAATCCCTGCTGCCCACCTAGAAAGCCATATGTTGTGGAGACCTGGCTTTGGGGATGGCCAAATGGTAGAAAGCCAGAAAGCAGTGGGGAATTTTTGTCTGGGAAGATGGTATTGGAAGTTCACCTCAAGATGTTCAGACTCTGAAAGCTCAGGCTACTTAGCTACTCACTAAGCGGGCTCTCAAAAGTTTCATTGCCTTGAGCATAAGATTATTACAAGTGACGTTTCTCTACAACACAATTTAGACAAAACCATGTGTTAAAAAAAAAAATCCTTACAGTCCCACCAGCAGCCCTCTTGTAGTTAAAGCCTCCCTTTTATACATATAAATCGCTGATGAAGTGATCAAAGTCTAGTCTAAACCCAAGAGAAAGACCAAACAGAATGTGGATTTTGGCTGTCTTACACCTAGTCAGAGACAAGAAAAGACTTGAAGCAGAAAATCTTACTATTCTGACAAAGAGAAATCTCTTTTTTACCATTAAACATTTTTAGCTGATTTTCCAAGGGAAAATCTAAAAAAAAAAAATTGAACAAGAAGTGTGTATAAAATTAGATTACCTGGAGACAGCTTTAATTTGTATAAAACAGTAAGAAGTTTTTATGTGACTGTTTAATCTTTTAACAGCTGCTTCTTTAAGTACTCATTTGCACTAAATATATCACGTCACCATACTTATGATCTTCCTAAAACAAAAGAACATCTTCCAAAATGACTATAGCTAGCAATATTAAAGCAGAACCTACTGGCATCATTATATTTAAGTATCTGAAATAGATATTGCTGTCAGCAGAATTTTTTTAAACCTTTCTCTGTTCTTTCTGTTACAAGAGGTTATTAGAGTTACTTCGGTGTCCTATGTCCTGTGATAAAATACTAGAAATGAACTATTAAAATTGGCAATAAATACCTATAGCCCATGAATTTAAGTTTCTCAGATCATTTATGTCCTTTAAAAACTGTGTTCAAAGCAAGTTCTACCAGCTACCTTGAAATTCTTAGCAGACTCTGCTGACACCGTTATTGAACAGTTTCCTGGAAAAAAAAAAGACAAGTGAGAGATTCACCCCGAACACAGCTTGCTCTCCTTGTCCTCTATGACAGCGGGTTTCTTCTGCATGGGCTATTGTTCATAATATATTAAGTATTGTGGAGCAAGCAGTCAGCTCTAAATTCACCAACTCGTATTCATGTTTTTTGGTGGTGGGGTGCTTGAACGTTGGTGTTATTTATGAAGAGCAAATTCAGGTTAGGCACACAATTAAGGAGTACAATCATAGGTCATTTGGGAAAGATGGCGTTTCAGGTGACTGCCAACCAGGTCAAACTGGAATTTCTGTAGGGATGCTACTTGCCCTTTCCACCATTCTTGGTGTCCTGAGGCTATCAAGTCCCTCAACAGAGGATGTACCTATGAGTTCCGTAGTTTTTCCAACTGAACTGCCATTTTCCTCCACAGAAAGCTTACTCCCTCTATTTAAATAATGAAAAGTGTTGTTGTTGTTCAAGATGCAAATAAAAGGCATTGGAGTTGAGATAGAAAGTATTTTCTGCTCATTTACCTCAACCCTCTGACACTGTGTTCTGCCATATGCATGCCCTGCCATAAGTCTAACAAGTTGTATGTGGTGCTCAGAACACGCTTGGTTCAAGCATATCGCACTGTCGTGTAAAGATATGTGACCCCGCCCCAAAAATATATGGGTAGAGTCTACTTTAAAAGGGAGTGAGAAAAGTTCTTGCCCACAGATACCTCCAGTTTCCCTATACCGCACTCTAGAGGCCACAAGTATGTAAGATAAAGTGGTTGCTCTGAAAAGGTGGAAGCCTGAGTTTTGTGGATTGGGTTTAGAAAACGCAGGATGCTATATTTCAGAAGCCAGGTAATATGAAGAAGTGAAGCCTGGGTGGCCTGCCGAGCACCCCTGTGCTGTGGGAAAGGGCAAGAAGGCTGAATGAGGTCAACGAACGCTGAAGCATTCCAAGACCAAACTTCACAGCTGAATACATTATAAAATGGTCTACTGAGGGGTAAATGGACTATCTGTTAGACAAAATCTATTATGTTACAAAGAGATATTATTTAATTTGTTTGGTTTTGGGAAAAGATTTTTGTCTCCTGTTAGCACTAGTATGAAATAAGTCTGTCTCTCTCTTTTTACACACAAAGCACATTACATTTTTGAAATATCTGAATATCTTGAAATATGCAAGTATATGGGGCTACACTGTGTATGTTGACTACCTTGCAAATGCAGCAGCTTTGAAAGGGGATAGAAAATAAAAACAGTTTTGAAGCCTAGATACATCCTTCTTACACAGACACCAGCTAAAACACAAATCAGTTTATATGACATTAGAAGAATAGGATAGTCCTGTTCCCTCTGTCTATGGGATCCAAAATTAAGCAGGTGCTTTTCTAAGCTCCTCAGAATCATCCTGTAACTTTCGTAACCTGCAGCTCCACGCGTGAGAGATGTTAAGCTTCGCCTTCCCATTCAGTTCTCAGGCTCAACAATGCTCAGCAGGCAGTAGTCAATTTAGCAAGAGATCTTATCCATCACTGCTGAAAAAGTACCGGGTATTGACTGATGAATGGAAGATAAATCACAAGAGGGCTGTCCATTCAGGCAGGGCTGAATGACACTGACAGAACCCTGCATGAAAGCTCATTTTGTGCCTGCCTGTACAATATGTCGTTTGTAGAGAGCGTTGATCTCCAATGATATCAGTCCCTTCTCGGTATGAAGCTCTCTCCTTTTATTCCCCTCAACAAAGGTGTCCAGTTTGTAAGAAAGAAAATCCTCAAAGTGAAGAAATGTTATTATGATCTAAAATTCAAGTTCAGATGTAGACTTTGGCTTTCTTGTTTGCTACAAACTAAACCAAGTGCAGTCACTTCTCATTTCTGAAGGGAAGAAATAAAAAAGGCAATGGGACAAGTGTTGGGGGAAGAAGAATCCAGGAGATGGGTTTAAAGCACTTAATGGAGTAGTAACCTGCCATCTACTTAGTATTACTCATCCCAACAATATATTCCTTGAACTGATCAAACTTGCGGTGGGCTCTTACTGAAAATCGTATCTTCAAGTATCGCTAGAGATGAGGAGTACAAAAGAGAATACTAATTTTATTCCTTACCCATGACATTACCTAACCTATAACTCAACCTAACAAGACATAGACACTTGATAGCCAGGACAAGCCCATTTTGGTAATGAAGTCTGAAGAATCAAAACTTCCATTTCCTAAACAACTCTTAGCTAGAAAAGTACTTCAGAAATTACATAGCCTGCCCCTGCTCAAGTTTTAACAACAGGTATTTAGGGTCAGTAACTAATAAAGTGAGGCTTTACCTGAACAAGACCAGCAAAACAGCACTACAAATATGCTTATCTAAGGGTTTTATTGTTTACTCCTATGAATTCAAGAAAGCTCAAGGCTGCTAAAACAGGGTTGCACATTCAGTTCCAGCTTGTCATCAAAGGTACTAATAGGTGGCAACCATTTGTGTCTGCACAGCTCTCATCACCTGATGATTAAGGGCTACATAGCTGTCACTAAGAACCTAGCTGGAGAACAACGCAGTAGAAGTGTGGGCTCAGGATGCCTTTTGGCTGGGAACACATCGTGTCACTGATTCCAAAGGAGACGAGAACTCCCTTTGAAACAAGCAACACTCAATGGACATCACAGGACTGCCAATTAAGCAAAAACCTCTCGAACATAGTTTTACCTGGTGTATTCATCCACCTGTTGAAATAATTTCTACATACAACAAACCTAAAAGCAACGTGATTTTGCTGCTGAAGCTCTTCCCTTGAAAGAGTTCCAGTGACTGCGGGCAGTTCTCCTGTGTACACCCAAGCTGATATAGCTATCGCCAAGTACGCTGAGAAATCAAAATCTGTAAAGAGACTGCAAGCTTAAGAACAGGGCTAAATTCGGAAACCTAGGAGCTGTTTGAGAGTTTGGTCATTTCAGTATTTTCTAATTTGAGGAGAAAGAGCAGGGAGCTACCCTTAATTCATCAATCTCACAGGGCTACTTTCCATGGTGGGCCATCAATCACAACATCCAAAGCCAAAGCATAGCTTCACTAGTTCCTGTAGTTGCCATCTTCCACAGTAACTCGATAAAAACAAAAGAAAGATACAGACGTTAGAGATCTCTCCTTTGGAAGACAGTTTCTTTGCTCTCACTTTAAATCCTCAAACTATATAGCTCATTTATGGATCTGTAAGACATATGTACCAGTTAGGGACTTCACAGTATATATTAAGATATTAATATTTTATCAATAAAACTTACATTTTTTGTCACCAAAACTATAGTGTTGCTGAAGACTAACTTTGCGAGTAACTTAAAAAGCAAAGGTAACTTCACTGATGTCCTGTTAGGTCATTTGGTGTAAACCAGCTCCATTACCAAGTTTATAAACACCTCACACAAGCCTATGGTGCATACCTTTTGTGTGCTAGTGTTGTTACTGTTTCACTAACAAGAATATTAGCATGCTTCATGAATGGGAAAGATTAAAGTAAATCATTATATATTTGTTTCCATTTACGAGAGCAAAACTTTTAGCTACGTCCCTGGGACCCATGACCAGTTAGTATGCATACCATGATTACGAAGAAGTCTTAGTACGGACAAGCAAATCCAAATATAGTTAACAAACTGAAGAGTATACCTGTAAAAGAACTACGGAAGAGAGGATGAAAACAAGAGACACTCTCCCCTTTAACAGAACTTCAGACATCTCAGAAAAGTCCCCATCTCAGACTTCAGTGTACATCAGCCAAGTTAAATCTAAGCTGTCACTCAGAAGACCAGTTCTGACCAGCAGCTGCTCATCAGCTGTGTGGCTCACTTTCTCTTTTGTCAGATCACAAGGAGGTCATCCCTCCTAGGACAGGACATGGTTACTACACTGGCTAATTACAGTTCTTTCAAGTGCCTCATACCTTCACGAAAAAAACCCCCAAACCCACAAAACCCAGAAGCATTAGCTGGAATGCAATATTCGAGAGCATTTTTTACTTTGATGTGCTCATGTGGGGAAGTTTGTAAAAGATAATTCTTTTCCCCTTAGCCTGTTCCTCAGGATACATGAGATTTGATTGAATTAATTTAAGAGGCATCTGAATAATACATTTATCTATGACAGAAATATCTCTATGTTAGAAGGAAGGTTAAGTAACTACCTCCACTGCAGAATTAAATACTGATTGTTGTTGCCAGGCAGCTCTACATTGATTCTAGGTCATTCAAATTTATGTTGTCCTGGACAACTCAAAATGCTTCATCAAAACCTGAAAATTCATGTATTCAGCTAGTGGCCAACTACTGTAAACCTGCACGTTAGCGTATATGGGTAGAAATGTGATTAATTTTTGCACAGAGAAAAACAAAAGTAATATTTTCCTATGACACACACAACAGACATGTAATTTTCATACACAGCTAATGTGAATGTTTATCTGAACATTTTAGCTATCATTTGATTGTGCAATAATACAAAATAAAATTTATTTTAGATTACTTTAAGAAAAAGTGTTAAAATAATCTGTAATCGCTTTTATATTGCATTACTGCACAATTTTAAGAAAAAAAGTGTTTAAATAATCTGTAGTTCTTAAAAAATGTACAAAAGGATTTGCTTTCATGGGAATCCACTTTTCATCAGCCTCCCAAATTCAGGGTTCCGTGGGTTATGCAGAAGTGCAGCACTACCCATGATACATACTCAAGTAGGAAGAAATTTAAAAAAAAAAAAAAAAAAAAAAAGTAAGTTAAAATAAACGTCCCAGGGATAGCTGAATGTAAGGTTAACTCAGAACATTCATAGAAGTGTGAAACTCCCCATCAGTATGCAGCACCAGCCCACAATGAATACACATGCATTCCCTGGACTCAAGGTATCAGCAAGTATAACTTAATCTACTACTTTACCAAAATAAGCTGCATTCATATTCCTGCTCTGTTCAAATAATACTAAGGAAAATGTTGCATTTGTTTGAGCAAACTGTCACTATGAATACAAGATTTTTTTTTCTCCTCCATGTAAAAAGCCAAGGAAGACATAATTTGGTAGGCTTCTCGGGACCACAGGAAAAAACACAGGAACCTCACGAAGCTTCTTAGGCAGGAAAATGACTAAAATGGCAATGTGATTGGAAAGATAGATCTTGGGCTAGGAGTTAGAAGATAAGAGTTTATCCCCAAACCCAACGACAGCTTAACTCAAATGACCTTGAAGAGTGATTTCCCCTCCCCGTGCCTCTGTTTCCTTGTGTGCATAATCAAACAAGGACGCCAACTCCACCTTACACTGTACTTTAAGATCAAGATATTATCGGAAACCGATTTCACGTCTGTACCCAGGTGACATAATTCAGTTGGAATGAAATTTCCTCACAGAAGCAACTAACTTTACAGATGAGATTTACACCCAACAGGATGATTCATTTTTCTTGAAAGGGAGGGAGGGACAGTCAGACATAAAAACCCTGGAAGGGCAAATTTGCTGAGATGATAATGTTGAGCAGCAACCCAGTCCCAGATAAAGTCCTTGTTATCCTCTACCTTCCTCTCACAGTTTTGGCATTGGCTCTCTATTAAGAAGAAAGAGAAAAAAAAAAAAAAAAAGCCCCACTGAAATTATATGGAATATACATATAGGCTTGTTCTTAATTTCTGCTGCTTCTGACCAGTGTGCTTTTTTAATTAGACAACTAAACTGATTCTCCTTGTCCTAAAGTATGAGGTGAATAAACCCCAAAATAGCAGCTGGTCCGTATGAACTCTAGTCACACATTTAGAAAAGGAAGGTTTTTAGAAATGTTATGGAAAAGTTCATTCGCAGTCACTTTGAATGCATCACACTAACTAGACCATCGACATTTTCCTTTGGCTTTTTAAACATAAGATAGGCAGAAGTAATCTTATTTACATAATCACAATTATACACAGTAATGAGATTCCATCTTATAGATATAACGGCTTCCCCAAACACAAAGGGAAAGAGCAGGTCTGCAAATCCAAGCCTTAAAACACAAACATTCAACAACATAATGGTAAATACGTTGTTATGTGTACTGTGCAATTTAGCAACATAACAAAGTCATGTATAAATGCAAATATTTTATTTATTCTGCAAGAAAATAGTTCAGACTTCCATTTTATGTTGAAATCTTCTAACAGAGTATAATTTGCCTTTTTATTAAAAAAAAAAAAAAATTCCCTGCAATCTACTTTTTTTTTTCTTGAATCAATGTTGAAATTTGTAAAGATGCATTGGTGTGTCTGAATTTACCCAAAGTCCTCTCTGAAGAAGAGAGTATAGCTTCACAAATTCATAAAGACTACATAGACTGAGACTTCACATAAGATTTTGCAGCAAAATGATCATCATAGATGCATAAAGGCTTGACTTGCTCTCTTTGGACCAAAACGGGCCTAAAATTCAAGTATAACTTCTGTGATACCATAGGCTTAGAAATTTTCTGAAATCCAAGCCAATAGAGATACTTGACGGAAAACAATTTTCTTAAAAAAAAAAAAATCATCTAGATGTCAGCATTTTTTGTAGCAACAAGATATATGTTTTTTGCAATGGGTTACATAGAGGTTTTCAGTAAGTTTCAGTTGTGAATATTCATGCTGTTAATTCTTAGTTGTCGATTCTAATTCCTGCTTTGTGCTATCCAAAGATGTAACAGGTATCCAAAGATTGTCACAGCACAGACGGAGAGAAAATGGGAATAATGAACAAACTGTACAAAGACAAATTTCATAGATCTACCAAAAGGTTTAGGTTGGAAAGGACCTCTGGAGAACTTCTAGTCCAACGTCCTGCTCCAAGCAGAACCAACTTCAAAGTCAGATTAGAAAGCCCAGTATTCAACATAGCCAAGCTATCAGCTTCTCCAAGGATGGAGATTCCTCAGCCTCTTTGAGTTTGTTTTAGGGCTTCACCTTTCTCATGGTAGAGAATTGTTCTCCCTTTTTTCAACTGGAATTTCCCTTGTGGCAGCCTTTAACTGTTGCCTCTTGTAGTTTTGTCACGCACCTCCAAAATGTGTATGTCTCCTCCTTTTCTACAATCTCTTTTTAGGTAGCAGATTAAATTAACTGAACCTGACTCAGTGTAAGCAACAAAGTAGAAGGGAATGTAATGTAAATGAGCTGATCTTAGTGCAAAGATGCTTGTACCTAATGCAACACTTGCTGGCAAGAGCATGGGGAAAAATACTTATGGCCCTCTGCTGTTAAGAGACGTGGGCTGCTGAGGTTAATTGGGAATTCTAGATAGCCTTCTTTAAAAACGTGGACAGCACTGAAACACTTCCCTCAAATTTGAAAAATTAAAGTACTCTAGATAAAGTATAGGAGACATTGGTGTGGTTCTGAATTTTTTTAGATAAATTATTTTACATAAACGAAGCGATGCATTTCGAGAGAGAACAGGGAGGCCCATATATGTATGGAACTTACAAGCAGGAAGGTTTGAAGAGGGTTTCAATTGACTCAAAGTATTTTTTCCAAGAGTAAAGACAGTTGTGTTTTCAGAAAACTTAGAACAATATCATTAACACAGTCCTATTAAAAGACAGATTGTTGCCTATCTCCGGAAGAAGATGGAGTAAGTAAAGCCAAGTTTGGCTTAAACAGGAGCACATGAATGAAACAAAATATTTTTCCATTTAAAATAACTTCAGATTAGAGCATCTGGCACTGCACGCACTAGAAAGGACCTAAAATATTACAGCTCTATTTTCTATTTTAATGGATAATTGGTAACACTAGATTACAGGATTTGCAGGTTCCAAGTGCTGTATTTTCATAGGGAAGAGCCTCCTTTCTTTCAGGCTTAATAAGCTTGGCCTATATCAGCTTTTCTCACATCAGTCCAAGTGTCACATTTGGGTTGGGGGAAGCTTGTTAGCAGTAATTACCAGCAGTAGGTTCTATTATTTGCCAAAGTAATTTTCCCTGCTAAGTACCACCAAAACTGCCTCAAGCCTTTAATTTTTTTTGCCTTCCTCCGCTTCCTTTTAAGCGGGTGCATTTTCCCATGATACTGCCCTGCGCGGCGCGGGACAGGGCAGAGGCGAGGCGCCGGGTATCAATGTGATCTTGAGAGATGGGGTCAGCCCTAGCGAAAGCCTTTCACAAACAGAGCCTGAACCCTATTAGAGATGCAAATCCACTCTCTAAGTGAGGATTGTTTCGGCCATATAATGGAGCCCGAGGAATTCCTCGGCAGCCCGCTTTTCAGTGCAGGCCTTTTGTCTGCGTCTTAGCAAATTTCTGCAGCCTGTTTAAACCCCAGCTATTGTCCCCATGGCTTCATTGATTTCTCTCCCTGCCACCGGCTCACAATGGGCTGATATGAACATCTTTGTTACTGCTTTTGTACTGTATATCAGAGTAATGTTTCAGCAGATTGAGGCCTAGCAGGAAGAATTAAACCTGTACTACACAGAGCATGATGAATTGCCGGATTTACATATCATTTTAGAGGGTATTTCTGGTGGTTCTTTCTGAATGGTGTTGTGTCTCGAAGGATGTAGTTGAGGGATGAAGTGACAGAAAAGGAAGTGATTTAGATATTCGCTGACAGCTTAATACAAGATGCAGACAGATTGTGGCAATGCTCCCGTCGCATCCTTCTACGTTATTAAATAGGTAGGCATAGGTGGATGCACACATACCCTGTGGACCTGCCACGTTAGGCTGCACACTGTAGCCAGGAGAAAGAAGGATGCAGGAGATTTAGCTTATTCAATAGGAGGTTGCTCTGAAACAACCTAAAGTTGCCAGGGCACACCACCCTGATGTTTTGATCCTACTGTTCTTCGCCAAAAGATAAACTGCTGATTGAGTCAGGTCTTGACATTACACAGGCAACATATTTCCAGGTCCTGACGTGCTGTGCAGCACACTTCTAAGAAAATAGCTGTGCTTTATGTGAAACTGCATCCCTTGAATCGGGCTAATACTACTTAACATCTTCTGCAGTTTTAAAAGACTCGTTAATAGGCTTGAGTGCTCTTCTTTTTCAAAATTTACTTTGCATCCCAAAGCTGAAAAACTAGGTAGCTATTTCTGCACCTTCTATCAATTGCACTTTGAAATTATTTCTTGAAGATTTCTTTTTTTAAAAAAATTTTTGGTTTGTCTACACAAATCCCTATCATTCTAAAACAGTGTTGTTTATAATGGACTTAAGAATACTTCTTAGTAGAAGTAAACTCCACTGTTTAAACTCATAAGGCTTGACAGTGTTTACATAGTTTACAAATGTGAACCACAATCCACATATGGATCATATTTTGTGTAATTGGCACTAAACTGATGTAATAAGGAGAGATAAGTAAATAAGTCTGTAAAATGGTGGAGTAACAGTAGAAATAATAAGCAGTAATTTCAAAGTTTTCAAATTAGAAGAAAATTTATATTGACATTAAATCAAAACAATGAAGGTACATAGGATGCAAGTTCTTTTCCATACAGAGTAGGGCTAAATCTTACCCTCAAAAACCAGGCATAAAATCTTTGCCTTCCTAGCTTGCAAAGCACCCCAAATTGAAACACGTTGCATAGATTTTGGGGAAAAAATTGAATAGGAAATGCCAAAACAATGAGATTTTATAGTAGCTTTAATACTATTTCTTAATCATGGAAGTTTCTTTGTGTTAGAAATGAATATTTCCAAAAAACAGAACTTTTGGACATTTCTGCCCAGAACATCTGGTAATAACAGACAGATTAAACAGAACAATCATCTAACATTACTTGATCCATTACAGAGACAGGCATGCAAGGAATAGATTTCTTAGAGCAAAAGGAAAAGATAGCATTCTGAGATGTCAATGACCACTGCTTAAAGCAATCTAGAAAGTTAAGATAGGTGTTTCAGAAGTATGTTGTAGCAAAATTGAGATAGCAAAGGAATCAGGTTTGAAAGAACCAAGTGATAGGCACAATGAGCTGTTTTCCTGAATGTGTTTGAATACACAATGCAAAGTTGTTAGTTAACTCTGAAAGTGTCAGAAATCCATGCAAGATATACTCCAGCATGAGTACTAGTTCCCCCTTTTCCTTAATTAGTAGTAGCCTTAGATTCGATGTACCATTTCCACCACAAATGAGTATTAGCAGAAAATCCAGGACCCTTTGGCAGTTGCTCACAAGGTTAGATCCTCATTCTACCCTAATTCCCTTTCAAAAGATCCTTCACCGTGAAATCTGGATTCATGGCTAGATATTTCTTGAGCTCGTTAATTCACTACTAGTTATTCTTGCAAACTTTGCAGGCACATATGAACAGCTCTTCATTTCACTTGGAACTGAAAGAGCATTACTAAGAGAATTTGTTTACAGCAGACAGGTATCAAAGCTGGCTTACTGAAGTACGAATACTGTGACAAAAGGCAAGGTGGCTTGACACCCAACTGTATTAGTCATCAGCCATAATAATTATTTGACTCCTTTCCCTTGATCATCTGTTAGTCATTCCAGTTTCTTTACAGGTCTTACATGCAGAACTCTGTATGAATTCAAATGCTACACTGAAAAATAAAGTGAAACTATGCAAAAACAGTTTTCTGTGCCGTATTCCTTTTATTTTTTTTTTTTTAAATATATGGAATATGGAAACTTTAGAGCAGCAACTCCTACTAGAGTCTGTTTAAAAGTTGTACATGCAACTTTGATAAACAGATGAACTGAGAAGCTGGATATGTCTTTATACAGAACAGGACTGTGTCAGACAGCTCTCTTTAATGCTGTGGTTTGTTTTTCATTAACAAAGTAAAACCTATGTGGTTTTTGGAGAATGCATATCAGTCAACCATAACTGAATTAAAACCAAAAACAACCTCCCCCCCTACAATTGCAAGCTGTAAAAGTCAAGCTCGGTTCGTTTCCCACCTTACTGGCAGAACTACCTAGCAAACAAGCTCCTTAACAAACTCTGTTACACTTGTCAAAGAGGCTAGTCCTGGAACATACACTTTGTGAAAGACTGCCTCAACTAATTTCCAGAGTACTTTTATATTAATTTATTTTGGTAAATAGGCAGTCTATTCAAACAGATTTTATTATTCCATTGTGCCATAAATGATTATCTGGTCTAGCCATAAACTGCTAAACATCTATTGCCAAGAAAGCCAACGGTCAGCGTGTTTCATATCGTTAACAAGACATACTAGCTGAAAACAAAGTAACTTGATCACCTTTGCCAATTTAATTTCCAAATGTGAGACATACTTCTTCTACGTAGCCTAATTCAAGTTACATTTTAAATTAATTCTTTCCTAACATATTCCTGACACCCTGTTACAACCACCAAATCACAGTTAGGTAGGACCCATAAAATAACTACTCCTTCCTTTTTATCTCACTTTTACTTCTGATATTATCATCCCAGCCCTACATTTCCTTTTCACCTTCCCGTTCCAAACCCTTTTCTTGTTAACAGATTTCTTTCTTGTGCTAACACTATCTCCAGCATTGCAGGCTTTGACAAAGTCAGTCCTGTTCAGCTGTGTGCCAAAGGCACAGCACATTCTCTAAGGAATCAGGAATCTACATTTATTTTATTGCCAGAAATGTTTATTAAAGCTGAGGCTTGCACTCTTTTAAGCCACTTGAAGACATACCAAAAGCTGTCTCATGCACAATTACTATTTATTCGCAAATTATGTGGAAAGGGCAGTCTTCTGTTCCTTACAGAAGGGAAAGACAGAAGTACAGCACAGGACAGTCCATTAAACAAATAAACAAAACCCCTAAACTAAACCAAACCAGTCTGGCAATTTTATAGAGTTTTCTAAACTGCTACTGACTTAAACTGCATGCAGAAATAGAGAAATACTCTATTTTGGAGTAGAAAAGCTTAATGAGTAACCTGCTACGCCTGCAGGTGTGTCTACATTTGTCATAAACACAGGCTCCCAAATTCTGATCTAGATTTTCTTTCAGTGGCTAGAGACCTGAAGTCTCTGGCTTTTGAAGGCAGAAGGGTAAAGCAAAGAAAAAATGAGCAAGAAGGTTAATTCTAGCATTAACAGCCATTCTGACTTTCCAGCTTAATCTTTTGTACTTCCAGCACTGAAGTAAAAATAAACAAACCCTGGCACTTAGAAATTCCTCGTCTTCATGAATGGAGGACCATCTTCCTTTCCCCCCCCAAAAAAAAATCCAAGCAAGAAAAACTCAACAAGGACAGTCATCTCCAAGGCAGATATGAAGTACCCTTAATATCGCACAGTTTTTGATCTAATACCATGGAGACCCTTATTCACGGTTTTGTTTTGGGGTTGGTTTTTTTTTTTTTTGACTACTTGCTCTTTAAGCCTGGTTGTCAATTTATAATCTTCAGCATGTCATGGTTACACAAACCAAACCCAGGAGAATTTAATTTCACAATGAATACCACAACTGCCTTGCTTAAGGTGCAGTCTGTTTCCAGTGCTTCAGAGAAAAGTGACACCCCCCTTAATGGCAAATTATTCATGAAGGGGCCAGGGGGAGGGGGATGACACACTCCCCCTCTCTTTTCCGAAAATCATGGGGATTAACAGAATGCAGCTATAGCACTAACAAACAGATCCCCTTAAATATATCAGCACTTTGGACAAAGACATGCTTTGTCTCACAGGCTTAAGCTGCCATCCCCAAAACTTCTCCTAGTTTACTGTGTAGCCTACTCTTACAGAATATCAACTGCTACCTTAAACAACTTCTGTTTCCCGTCACCACCACCCCACTGGAAAACATATCGATGCTTTCACTCACTCCTTGGACAATTAGAACACTTCACCTAACTTTCAGCTTTGATTTTCTCATAAGCATTTGTACATTGTAGTTTTTTTAATATCACAAGACAACACATAACCAGAACCTAATGAGAAAGTAGTATAAAAGAGCTGGCAAAATGGAACAAAACAAAGTGCAGAGTCCATTTTTGCACTTAGAAGCATTAGTCACTCACTTCTGAAAAAGAGATTTATAAACAAAACTTCTGTTGAGATTATGTAATGAATCAAGGATAGGTCTCCTTTATCCTTGAATCCTAGGTGGATCAAGCTAGATGTGATGCACAGCAGTCCAGGCAAAGCCAGGGTGTGGACAGTTCAGCAGATGCAAACCTTTATACTGCCTACACTCTGTGCATTTTCATTATTTAGTTATTAAGCAGTTTTCACTTCTTCTTCCTTAGGTAATTCCAGGTTTTGAGTACTTTGTTGCGACCCAACTTTAGCGCTGATGGATCTTGCTGTCACTCATGAAAAGGACTAATCCCCATATCTTAATTTATATTCCTGGTTCCCTCAATATTTGAAAGTCATTCTCATTCTTTATTCTGTCTTTAAAAAGTCAGGTGCATTTGTCCTTCTCCAGAATTCTCCATTTTTCAAATGCTATTCAAGGTAAAAATTCAGTCAGTTAGGAGCACTTCCACAGCTGGTGTAGCAGGTTAGACCACCTGGTTGTCCCTGCCAAGTCTTCCATAAGGCTTTCACTTGAACAGGATGTGCTCGGTCCTATTTGCTTACACAAGATCCTCTGTCTCTTATTGCCAGTAACTGAGCTCACTAGAGTGTCAGCCAAGAAAACACGACTGACATTTGGGTAATGTGGTGGTATTCTCCTCCATCCTTATCCTATCCCAGGAGCCAACACTGTATCTTATGGTATTCTTTCAAAATTTAAGACACTTAATGGTCCAAGGGATTAAATGACTTCTTGAATACCTGTATAATCAAAGATGGATTAATAATATGAACGTCAGTCCCTCAAAATCTCAACTGAGATGAAACAATTCCACCTGCAAAGCAGTGCAAGCAGGATAGGAAGTATGAGTATCAAAGTATCATATCTCTCCTGTAGAGCCACATATTTCAAACAGGAATCAGTGAGCTATTGCACCATTCCAACACAACTCTCCCCAAATGAAAACCAAGAAAAGGAGATAAAGAAAGACAGGGTAAATATTGCTTTGTACTTTTTTTCTAGCTGAAGTATGACTTGTCAGATCAGGTCTTCTGATGCATAGAGATATCTATGACCTGAAGTGTTGTTATGGTCCCACTGACTGTGGTATCTATATCATCCCATACAAATGCAAATAAAGGCCATGTGTAACCATAGGTATTGCTAAGCATATCCTTTCGTAACCTCGATTACTCACAAGTGCTCATTATAATAAAATCAAGCACAATCAGATAGCACTCAGGCTATTGAAGATACAGGCCTAAGCACAACTTAACTCTCAATAACATTTCTTAGACATAAACTTCCTTCATAGGACGTTACTGTGCTGGAGCAGCACTGGGAATGAAAGGAGCACAGGGGCCAGGGACTGTTAGGCTGGGTGCAGCACCATGCTAGATATAGCTGTGCTGTCTTTAGGACCCATGGCAATGCTACAAATGCACCATGCAGCTGTAATTGCATATTCAGGACAAGCTCAACTGCCGGGACCACCATGGACTCCCTTGCTTCAAAGGTAGACATTCAACTCAAAATGCCCTTACTCTATAATTTTCTTTCCCTCATCTGTCCTGCCCAATCTTTTACCTTATGCTTCCACGCACAACTTATCACCTGAACAAGGCTGAAAGATTTAGGCTGCTGAGTTTGAGCATTTTGTTTAAAATTAATAGCAATAGTGAGAGAACAATAGCTTCCTGTAGGGAGTGTGTGGCTTTCCTCCATTTTGGATTGATTTTTTTTTTAATTTGTTTAGGGTTTGGGAGGTTTTTTTGAGAGTGGAGGTGGAGTTAGGTCAGGTCATGGGACTTAGGGGCAATGTAAGTGTATATGCTGAACACACAACTTTCAGTAAAGGTGACACACAAACACACACACAAACTCAAAGACAAGATTGTTATCTTGTACTTTCAACTTAAGAGCCTTTTTCTCAAAGCATTCTTTAAAAGTTCAGTTTTGAATTTCAGCAAATGTTGGAAGCTTAAGTTGGGGACTCTGAACAACATGTAAACTAATTATTGATTTTCCCCCTTAAGACAGTAAGCTTATTCAAAGGAAAAAAGATAATCCTCTTAATGTTTTGCTCTAAGAACCTCTAGGAACACTTAGATAAAATAACTTTATAAATAGGTATCCATTGAGAATTTATTTGCATTTCAGTGTAACTGGGCCTGAAGGAAGTCTGAACAGTGCTTTTCTAAAACCAAACACAGTTTGCTGAAGAACTGCTGCCCATACACTTCTAAAATGTAGCTGTATGATTAAGATGTCACGTGTTTTATGCTAAAGCATACTGTCTAGTATTTAAAACCAGTCAGTCCATTTACTTCATTCAAGGTGATGTTAATGACTTGAAAGTGCATTTTTGTCACGGTGACACCTCATTGCTCTAGAGGTGGCTTGCTTGTACCAGATGTTTAGCTCTGCTTACTAATCTATGCCTAAATATATTTCAAGGACTGCAAGAAATTCTTCCAATTTTTTTTTTTTTTCAAAAAGCCATCTGTATTTTTTCTCTACCTCCCCCATCATATTCCCTGTGTTTTCTCTAATGGATATAATTATTGAAGCACTAAACCTGACATTTACTATTGCTCAGATTCAGACACACTTACACTTACATATCCTGTTCTTTAAGTCCTGATCACGAACAAAATCAATAGTTTATTACAGGAACAATTTTTCATCTGTGTCACTTCCAAATTGCACCTCACAGTACTCTAATATACAGAGATATTTCCTGTCATCTTCATTTATTAGTGAACAGGTCTTAAATTAGGGAGAAAAGGTGTAGTGAAAGTAAGTTTTCCACTTGCAAATTTCAGCTTACTTCCTATTTTCAACTAAATATCTTACAGTATTTGTCAAAGCAATAAGAACTGAAGCCTAACAGTACCCACTGAATACCCACTGACCAGTGTCCTGGTATAGGCAATGGAAGACCTTAAGGGAGGAGAGAAAACCAATAAGATTGGAAAAAAAAAAAAAAAAAAAATCAACAGTTTACAGGCATCTCAGCCTAGTTTCTGCTTCCCACTAAATAAATCGAGTTGCAGTTGACAATAAGACTTCATGGGTTTGCTGCAAATGCAGCAGACGGTAATTTGACATGAGATAATTAGAGATGCTATTTCTGACTGGCAAACAGTCCTTCTAGCAGCCACATCACAGATAACGAGCATGCCAAATTTTGGTATTTTTAGCAGTATCTAAAGAATCAGTAGTAAAACCTGAGTAACATGACTGCTAAATAACCTTAATTTTTACATCCTTTTTTATTTCTCTCAGCTTTTCAAAGAGGCACCATGAGGGACAAAACTTTTTCACATTACCTAAGTACTACAAGAGTGCAAGGACTTATTGCTCAAGTTACTATTCTGCCCCATGATTTCTGAGGCAGACCGAGGCAAAGGCAGAGTAAATATCAGCTTAGGACAGCTATACTGGCCTCCATGACTGTGTAAAAAGGGAAATGGTACAACTGCTATGCCTTAAGCTGCCTCCTGTTTTCACTTCTGCTGCTGCAGTGGAAAGAGGAAGGACCACGGTATTATGGCCAGGATAGGCGGGCACTTCCAAAAGCAGGAGCAGAAATGCTCTCTTGCCCGTGACCACGCCGACAGCCCTGCCCCACAGAAGTGTCCTCCACTTACTTCCCTGACAGCTCTTCCCCCTGCAGCTGGGGCAGGAGCAAGCTCTTCTTGCCCTAGTTCTTGTCTCCATGTTGGGGCTTTAATAGCAGAGGAAGACAAGGAGACCTTCTCATGGGTCTTTTGGTTATGCATCAGGGTAAGGGGAGAGAGGGGCAGGAAAGTTACAGATGCCATGAGGGCGGCAGGACCACAAAAGAGAGGAAAAACCCTCTAACAGTTTCCTTTCCTCCAAAATTATTCTAAATCTCCCTCAGGTACTTCTCACATATCCTGAGCTTCTACTGACCTCTTCTATTCTTTCTGTTCCCGTTTAGCAGAACTTGTTTGGCTCAGTTTTGCTTACAGTGCCTGGCCACCTGCAAAGTGCATGATAGACAAACTACACAGGATTTCAATGGCAAGATGGCAACTACAGTATCATAACTTCAAAATTGCCTTTGTTTTGCAAGATTTATTTGGAAGTTGATGAGTGCTAACAAGTGTGTATTTTTCTCCTCTTCTTCTGGGAATAATATGCAGTCACACCAGCTTATAATTCTCCCTTCATTTATGTATCTACTTTGTACACAGATGAGTATAAGATGACCACAGACATATATCCTCCTCTTTCTCCTCAACTTGGAGTCTGCTCCACAAGACATCAATATTTCTGTATCTTCCAGGTTACTATACTGAAGCTGAGTAAGGACTACCAAGGGGAACTCAGCTGTGCATTATTTTAAGAAAAATTAATATGCTGATGCTAGAATGGGAATCTTTGCTTTGTACTGTCCTAGGATTGGAATTAAGCAAAGACTAGAATATGTAAAATAATCTCAAAACATTAAATTCTAGTTATGTCCAAAAACTAGTTTAAAAAAACCGGAACCTGAGAAGTCATCCAGAATCAGGAATTTCTTGGATTGGTTTGCATGAGAGAACTGCAATGGTAAAATGGCATAGATGCATAGAATAGATGGAACTGAGCAGACAGCTAAGAAAAGCAAATTCAGTTAAACCATTCATACACATTATAGCAGAGTGTGAATTTCAATGAAAGAAAAATTAAATTTCTTCTAGTGTTGATAGCAGAAAAACTAGTTCACCTAAACATTGGCAGGCCCAGTAAGGACATGAACATGAGCAAGAACTGATGAAAGAACACGAGCAAACAGTTGTTGGATCATTCTGGCAAATGTGTTCATCTCCAGATAACTGCAACTTCAATGAATATGTACTAAAGCTGACAGAGGTGACAATCTGATTGCATGGCGATTGTCCAGTTTCTGAAGGCCTTATGCACTGTGGTGGAATGAAAACAAAACCGCACAAAAGTTTTCCCAAAGTAAAATGGTCCTTTTTCTAATGAAAAGCTGAGGTTTCTATCTTTCAAGTAGGTGTTGAAACGTGAGTGAAGTGTAGTGGTTTGAGCTGTTGCCTGCAATTTGCTCTTATTCAGCTTGATTCCAAGCAGAATCTTTCATCCCTGATCACACAGATTCACTCAGGGCAATGGCTTAAACCTGGGCCTTCATCCCAGCTTAACGCCCTAACCAGTAAGTTATAGAGCATGAAATAGTGAATTTTTCTCTCGAATGTTTTGTTTTTATAACGGAGCATATAATGAAAGTTCATTTTGTTGAAAATACCTCAGCCAGCTCTAACACCAAAAATGAAGATGATTTCTTTTGAATTTGACAGAGAAACATGCCCAGGATAATTGCGTCAAAGCCAGACATCAACTACCTGCACCATCACTACTTACTACCCATATAAGAATAGCAAAGACAATGAATTCTACACATATTTCTAATTCACATCACAGCATGTCAAGATCAGCTCTGAGAAGATCTATGTCAAGAAAGGGATTCAGATGATGGACTCAGTAGTCCCCCTCTTACTGCTGAAGGGAAAATAATAGGAGTGGTCAGTTCTGTCCCTGGAAAAAATATATTCCTGCTTCTAAAGTTACTCCTAAAATTTACTAATTAGTAAAATAAATACTTCTAACATTCTGCTTTGTATTGTTAAACGCAAAGTTCTGCTTTTTAGTAGATGCATAATGCAACACACAAGTAAAAATCATAGTATTAAACTTTGATTTTTTTTTTTTATGTCAATGGAAAAAAATTTCTATTGTATTGTCTTGGATGAACTTCCCCTGTTCGTGATACAATGCTGAAGTAGTAAATATGGCTTACTCCTGAGGCTTCACTTCCTAGTTTGAATTCCTCAATCCTAATGTTATTCTTTTAACTTCAGGATTGAGTTTATTACTCTTTGTATTGTGGTGGTGTCCTAAACATGTTGAGTAGCATTCAAACCCAAAGAAACAGCCATTTCTGACAGGAAAAACAAAAAATGCTTAAACATAGATGTTTACTTTTTCAGTCAATCCAACACCAACCAACTAATTTCAAGGGCAGGTACAAAATGGTAGAAAACTCAGCACATTACATCTGATTGCTGTCCATCAGGCTCTATTTTCCTTATTCACTATTCATATTACATTCGGTAGCTGCACTTCAAACAGGCTCAATACTGAGACAGTTCCAAATTGGAGAAACTACAAATCTGTAATTATAATGCAGTTTTGTTCGGTAGTAAGCAATAGCCTCAGCACGGCTCTGCACCGACACTTCCAGTTCATAGACTGAACACACGTACCTATGACAACCACGCAAACCTACCCACTCAGTTTCTTCCTGGATACTACCCCACGGAGTCCAATTAGTACACAAATACCAAGCACACAAAACAGAAAAGAATAAGAAGTCTCATCATTACGTCATTGGTCTGATGTTCCAATCTTTGGATCATTGCTAATTTGTACAAAGATAAAAAAATCAATTATTTCTCAACAACAAAAGACAAAAATATCTTCAGGAAGCTATGTCTCATTTAAATAAACAAAAATACCCATCCATTATAAAAGCTCTGTTCTTTTAACAGAAAAGGAAACCCCTCACCAACATATTTTTTTAACAAGAAGTCTTTCAAAGGTGTAAAAATGCGACACTTACTCTGTAGAGACCCAAATCAAACAATTCTTCAAGGCACTTGGAAAGAAAGCACCTCTCTCTACCATTTTCCCTTTCCTTCAAGAAACAACAACAACAACAACAACAACAACAACAACAACAACAACAACAACAACAACAACAACAACAACAAATTCCCCACAACCCTGTAACTTCCTCCCCTGCAGCTGGGGTGATTTTTCACCCCCAACTAATTCTGCCTCTCTGATCAAGCTAAGAGCTTGCAGTTGCTGTTCTTTCTGAGTTAACCCTTCCTGTTGCAGCCATAGCAGAAGGCCCCTTAAATTCTTTCATTACATAGACAACTCGAGGATGAGATTTACTTTACGTCAACAGCTGGCCCAGAACCTGTTTCACAGAAATATGCACATCATGGGCCCATGGAGTTGCCCAAGTTGTGATATTTATCGCTAACAAATGTAGTCCATTTTTGTTGTTCAAAGATCATTCATGAATAAATCCTGATTTCATACTTAAAATTCCATTAATAATTTATCAGACAATTGGATAAACAATTTATCATAGTTAGAGTCTCATAAATCAAAAGTTTGTTTATTGTATGTAGCAGTTGTTAATAATTTCTTAACCCCTTATAAAGCTTTTACAAATGCAACACTAATTACAACAAAGTGACTAAGACAAGGGTGCACTCAATTATATTTGCTAAATATGCTACCCTCTCTACTGGCTGCCCATCTTGCATGGTTTTAATCCTCAAATTTCTCAAATAAATCTATGAAGATTTTTCTTTTAATTGAAAAGCAGCCAACATTATCAGGAAAGCACTTCACACAGAATTTCTTAGCTGAATAGTTGCTTATTCCATAATTGCTTAAGGTTTTAGTATTTGCAAAAAAGTTCAGGAATAAAATGGTTGTCAGAAAAATATTTAAACAATGAATTACATGATCTTTCATATCAGAGGATTTCCATGTTTATGCATAGAGTAAATTGTAAATTACCTCTGTTTTGCCAGCTTTTCATACATTCCTCAGTAGCAATTACAGAAGAGAAAAAGAACCAGTGACTGAGAATGGCACAAGCTCGCAGGCACCTGGTAATTTATGTGTGATGTCTCCCCTTCTGAGCACAGTGTTTATATTATCTTTCCAATTATTTTTGCCTGGGCTCTTAAATTTTGTAGACTGTATGAGGCTAGAGATTTTTCTGGTAGACAAAGTGAATAAATTGGAAAACAAATAAAGTGGGGAATATCAAGTTAAAAAATGCAGAGATTAAGAGAGACAAGGTTACGGAGACAAAAGGATGACAAGGGAAGAATTAGAGTCCCAGACAGCAGCTCCAAAGTAGTTCCTAAAAGCTTCTGTTTTACTAGCAAAGATACCGTAACTCCCCACAGTTTGTAGCTCTGTAGAGCAAAAAGGTATCACGTTCAAGGCACGAGACTTATTTTGTCTGTAGACTAAGGAGATGATACACCCATTGCAATCTACTCAAATACACAAGATGGAGGAGGCGGGGGTGGGAAGTAAGAGCAATTCAGGAGCAGGATTACTGTTTCACAGAAATTTTGTGTGTGCTCAGCTCACTGGAACTCTCATCCCAGAGACAGTACATACTGTTTGAAGACAAGCAGGTAGTACATTTGTCATCAGATTTCAAAGAAACTGTGCATGGAGCAACATGTCAGACCTATTACTGTGAAGAAGACAGCAAATTGGGGAAAAAGAAACAAAGGAGAGTTTGGGTTAGTCTGGAGTTAAAATGGCTACAACATGCATTTTCATTCTTTACCTTTCCACACTATAACTTACGAGATCACATACTAATGAATAGATACCTTGACTTTCAGTACATTTATTGAGTCTTGATGCATGTATGTTGTGCCTGTATCTGCTAGCTGGAACCCTAGTCTGACTGCTACAAGGCTGAAGTTTCTAGCTCTTAAGCAAAAACTTGTCCACTTTTTGTCCAGCTAAGTAGAAAAAATTACTCATTTTCAATATTGTACAGTATTCTGAAGTTCGCAGTTGCTAAAGAAACCCAGTGGTTACATCTAGCCATACTTACCACGTGTATGAAGCTTAGTACTCCTATACATTTCATGGTATCAAACTTCTGGATTGGAACCTCTTGATCTGTAGTATTTCATCTAGAAAAGTCTATTAACATTATTAATGCCTGCCTTTTCTTCTCTCCAGTCTTCTCTCTTTTGGTGCATTTATCAAGTTTCATATGCAGAGATAGAATTCATTTTCCAAAACGAACGTTCCCCAAAAATCCAATTTTTCCATTCCTTGCTGTCTAACAGTGGAGCTTGATCTCAAGTCCTGCATTTGTTGGTGCTAAATTCCCCAAATGAGCTATGTGGCCAAAATGTGCAAAACTTCCTTGTGGTTTACATCTGACTTTCTTCTATGGTACCTTTGCATATTGGGTGTACGGTATCTTGTAATTACACACTTTGATTTTTGACAGCACGTGTTCTTGCCAAAACAATATCTCCAGTACAAAACATGTGACATAAATGCTATCCTCTGCGCTTTTTACTTTTCATCTTGAGGAAAATATCATGTGGCTAACATTTTATCCTCATGGGCTAGAGTTTCTGACATTTTACCATTTTATAGGATTGCTACTACAATGCAGACAGTGTTCACTGATGTTCTTACTTTCAGTACCATTGTGTACATTACCAGCACCCTGATGTCAGATGGTAAGGTCAAAGTTCAGTTTGTATCTGACTACTGAGTGGTATTTGTCCTCTGAAGAAAACATAATCACCAGCATGATCTCATGTACTATGTATCCATCATGTTAACACTTTTCCAGCATCCTTATCTCTGCCTCCAGGAAACTGTGTTTATGATGTTCTTTCATTATCCCAAAGCAACTGTGGTGAAAGGTGAGAGAGTCCTTGATGAGACTGAGCACACAATGGAGCTCATGTTGAACTGATACGCAGGATGCTATACAATTTGCTAAGTAGGATTGTGTCATGGAGCAATTATTCATTTAAAGTCGTCTGAAAACAGTAACTTCAGTATATTAGCAGGCTCATTTTTCACAGCTCTGCTAAGGATGGGGTAGGGTAGCCAGACACTATTGCAAGGCAGTTTTGCATGCATTATTACTGCTGTATGGACTCTGGACTTCCTATCCTTTACCAGTGATGTAGTCTCTAAGAGGTACCTCACGATGGCAGGACCTTACCTGCAGAAAGACTATGTTAACAGGTTTTCTAGAGTTCTTCACATATGATTAAAAATCCCCCAGAATTAAACATTTGCCACCACAGTAGTATCAGAATAGCTCAGAATATCCTTTTATCTTGGCATACTAGGAAGGAGGCTATAATAATGCACTGAAAGGATATTTTTTCATACTTGTTATTGGAATGGACATCTGATGTGGAGAAGGAAGTCTCTGAAATACCAGGACTTTAATGGGCAGAACTGGAGCAAATGGGATATAATCTGACAGTTTGTTCATGCTGTTGCTGTACCTCGTAGAAAGATTTTTCTTCTCTCCATCCACCAAAAAATATTTTAATATTGAGATATGTGAACTGTGAGCATATTTTTCATTAGCAAACATAAAATCTCCTTTTCTTCCTTCTTTTTTGTCTTTGCATCTGTCATTGTCTCATCTTCTTCTCCATACATCCACCTAGTATCAGCTTCAGTCTCTTTCTTTGCAGTGTAATTATCAAATAATTAAAAGAAGAAATGAATGCTATTTTAACTTGCACACCCTTTTCCATAATTATCCATCTCTCTATATATCCATATATATATATGTCTCCATCTATACCCTCTATTCATCAACCGCTATCACCTCATACTATAATAAACTTTATCATTACAACATACCTACGGTGGGAAAAGGATTATTAGCCCCTTTTGTATAGAGAAGGGATAGCAGCATGGATAGACAAAGTGGGTTTTTGCAAAGGAGAACTGAAGTCTGCAGCTACAGAAGGGATTGAATCTCAGTTCTAGGTTACTGGACCATTGAATTATTTTTCTCTCTACAATTTATTTCCTGCAGTATTGTAATTTCACTGAACACTGAATATAATCTGCCAGAAAAAATATTGAATGTTTCCAGATTTTAGTTGGATTTCAACTCAGAATAGTTCGATAAAGGACCTGCTTAAAAACATAAAATTGCATATAAATACAGTGACACTTTTTTTTTTAAACTTTGTTAAGAGGATTCATAACTATGACAGGATAGAAATGTTATTAGAAGTGCATGTAGGCAACATTGAAAATTTAGGAGTATTTGGAACAAGTACTTTGATTCTAGTCTCTGTCCTCTTCTACCTCCTTTATAATTTAGGATTTTATCAGGCTTATTTTATAACCACATGCATCTTCAGTTCCTACTGTGAAAAAGGCTGCTTTCACTGCTCCTTTGAAACTTTGTCAACAACTCACTCATAACGTTCCCAATAATCATGCAGGTAGTGCTGTGACTATTGCTGTCACACCTACATCACTTCATAGGAATTAAGATTTTGGAGAGGTAATCACTGGACTGAAATTTCCAGATTAATGTTATTCCTGTGGCAGGATATTCACAGGTGTCATACTGATTTTGGTTGAGATGGAACCTGGTACAGAACATGGTAAGACAGCCTACAGTACTGTCATGCTTAATGCTGACTACACACATATGCAAACATCTGAGATTGGGCCCTTTCAATTAAATGTTGGGTTTGTTTTTTTTTTTTTAAATATACTCTTAAGACTTTTAAAATGCAAATTGTCTTCTAGCAATAGAGTATTTAATTATTTTCCACAACTATAAACCCAATTTTTTTTTTTTTTTTAAGTTAAAACAGTAATCTTTATCTGAAGATATGAAGCCCAGAGCTGGGGCTTAAGTAAGACTTCGATGCCAAGAGACTCATGCAAGTTGGCAATGCTGGAAGTGACAGCCATGAGCCGAAACATGCTTTGTTTTGAATTCGAGAAGGAAAGGTCTGTGCCTTATCTCTGGAAAACCTGTGGGGATCCTCTTTTTTGCTTTTGAAACCCCTGTCACTGGCTGAGGGGGAAATTGCTTTTTCAGATCCTATAAATAAATTCTGCTCATGAAATCACATACTGTAAAGCAACAGAAGACAGTCCTCCTCCCTAAGGTCAAGTGAACTGCTTGCATAACATTCACAGCCCTCACTGGCCCAGTAAGTGAGTCTCTTAGACCTGGAAATAGTTCCCTCCTATATTCTGTGGCTTTGCAATAGGAAGGTGAACCTTAATACTATAACCAAGACATGCATGACTTACAACCCTTTATTCCTGCCTCCCAAAATCTCTCAAGTATTCATGATTAATTAATTGACATATGCGGTTTGCTGTGCAGCACAGTTAGAAAGCCTAAAGCATCATAGATATTTATTTGGAGCCTGGAGAGTCAACAGAATTACTATCATTAGGTTTTGAGGTGCATTTGAGATTACACTGAGGCTATAGCATTCAATTCTGGTTGCTGTTTTAAAAGAAGGAAGGACGCTGTTGAGATTGAAAAGGTCAACAAAATGATAGTAACTAATTCAGAAGCAAGATGTCAGTGACTGAAGTTGTAAGAAAGGGATTAACCTACAAGCAATTTAGGTGGAATGTGTTTTTTAGTACACAAAGGGGAGCTGACATACAGGATGAAGTAAATTGGCAAAGTCAGCATCAAATGAGCTAAGAAATCAAGAAGAAACTGGTTAACTCTCCCAAACAACACAAATTAAAGCAATGCCTAACATTGGGAAAAAAGCGCCATAACGGCAACAGATTACATCACTTTACAAACTTTACAAACACAGGATAGAAGTAGAAGTGAAAGGTACAGAGTGCCCTTGTTCTTATGGGAAATGCCAAAATACAGATTCAGATTACAAAGCCTAGTAACCAAGCATTTGTGAACTGAAATACAATTTCTAGGCAGGGCAGGTGCCAACAGATGTTGGGGTTTTTTTTTACTACACTCTATTACGCCACAACGGAAAATCTTCATTCTTTTTCTTTTCTGTTGCAGTGCCAGTCAGCAGTTGTGAGAAAAGGTTTGTGGAGAGAAACAGAAAGGATGAGGAGAAGCCATTTTTATACTACTGTAGAGAAGTGGACTTTTGAGACAAGCCATAACCTCATTTCATAGAATACCAACCCCATTAAATTTCAGACACCGAATAAAAGAAGGCCCTCTCATTCTCTTTGCCAGTGATTAACATGTGGTATTGGGTATAAAACTAAGAAAGTACTCCAAGACCGAAGAATGGGACACAGTGAAAACCACCATTGGGGTTGAAATTCCTGGAGAAGAGCATAACCACTGGACAAATCCAAACAGCACTTTGCCTTTTATTTACTATAGTGAGCACCAGAAGCAGCTGGTTTGGAAAGATATTTGGAGAGTAGAGTAATTTCTGATAATAGCTGGTTGTGGTGTTCTTCACATAGTTTAATTAATAATTAATATTTATTCAATTAATTATGAAAGTTTATAACTGTGAAAAGTGAAGAATATTCCACTCCATGAAAACCAAAATTTGAGCTCTGCTTCTCAGAAATTTTTGTATGTGTGTAAGTATGTGTGTGTGTGTGTATATATATGTGCACAAATGCAAGCAAACACATACATTTATATCAACAGAAGGTAAAATGGAAAATGTTTCTAAACACTGCAGACTAATCTAAGGCTGAAAACAATTTGTGGAGGTTAACTGATAACAAGAAAAGGACTGAGGTGTAGAGAAAAAGAGAAAACACTCAGACTACTGAAAGATACAAAATTCGTTTCGACATATTCATATTGATTTATCTAAACAAAGGAAGTTAGTTGGTCCTTGCGCTACTCCAGCACTGTGATGTGACAGAGAACTTAAATTATTTCCAGAAAGAGCTAGGATATGGAAAAATCTGTGGTGGTCCAAGTCTCAAATCATAAAATATAGTACAGGGAGCAGCATATGTCATGGGAATTACAGGAAACTAAGGCAATGCCAACATTTGGAAAAAGATGCAAGATTTACAAAGGTTAACAATACTTTGGAACAGCTTGCAAAGTAGAGCAGAGTGAGTGACAACAGCAGCATTAGCCCAGAGGAATTCTTAAGAGAAATGGGGTGTGCTACAGCAGATTTTTCATACTGTTTGACATGAGGAATTCATTGATTTTTAGAAGCAGATAAGCAAGACGATATTAATTTTGAACCAATCAAAGGTAAATGAATGAAAGTAGGGGTTTACTGTTGTGAGAAAATTCCCATTAAGGGCACAAACCCCAAACCCAAGTAGAAATTTGGAAAAGGCAGTATTTGTAAAAAAACACACCAGGAAAGGATATTCACTTTTGGATAAGACCAACCCCAAGACCCCTGGCCTCCTGTTGTTCCTAGGATCTTTCTGTTGGCTACAAGGCAAAGAGCAAATGAGTATTGGGAAAGATGACTGCTGTACTTATGGCACAAGTAGGAAAACAAATAAAATTGCTACAAAGTCTGACAGCAGTAAAGAAGAGAAGTTATGGAAATGATGGGTAGCCTGGATGCGTTAGCAGCCTGCAGACAAAAAGCACAGATTTATACATGTTCAATTCTTACTTTGGGATGATACCATTTCCTCAAACTGCTGTTTGGATTTTCTTTAGTACATGAGGTATTTGGCTGGAAAACACAGCAAAATTTCCACAGCATACATATCATGCTTTACAGAGGGACTGTAATATTTTGCAGGAAAAAAGCAGTAGAACATGACCATCTGTGGTAAGACTAACAGTCCTGGGTTAAAGCTAATCCAATAAAACATATATCCATATAATGGAAATGTCATTTGGGGGACAGATGTTAAGAAAAGACAAGGTAAGAATGACACTGTTCCAAGTATGCCTGTCCCTAGAGACAAATATAAGCCACAAACATTCTTTGGAATTTCAGATTGCAGAAGGAAAGACCCAAATAAGCAGCATGTAGTATAATACATCCATGGCAAATCTTAGAACAGAAAATGAGAAGTTAAGGTACTTAACTAAAACAACCAATTTATTACCAAAGTATTATAACAATACCTACAAAACTATGTTATCTAGGAAAGTGCAAGGTGCTTTAGATTGAACATAGCTCATTAGTTTACTAAATCAATAGTAAGTGTTTGAAATCTGGCTAATTCTTCTTTTGCGTGTTTGGGTATGACAGGATTATGCAGGGAACCACAGCTGTTGGCATGACTCTGTGGAGCAGTTTTTATTTCTGTTCAGAAACTCCCAGGGTAGGCACAGGCAGGGGGATGCCTGGGCTCCCTTCCAGCTAGCACCCGGCAGCACAGCTACCCTGCCAAATCATCTGCTGGCCTCATTGGCTCACCTCTGCCCTTTGCTGCTAAAGGTGATAAAAGAAATCAGTCTGGCCACAGTCTTGATCCTTTCTATACAGTGTCTAATTGCAGTAGAGGTTGTTTCTACTGTAAGCCAGTGAAAATTTGTCATTTTTATTGGTTGTTAAATTGAAAACTGATTTTTTTTGTGCTTCAGTCCTGGTGGAGTTCCTGTATAATTACCTAGAGAATGATCAAGAAGTTTATCATAGTACAGATGTAGGCAAGGTTGCCCAAAAGACACACCAGAATACAGAAGACATCAAAGCTGATTGGGAACAAAGAGAAGGCAAGTGACTTTTCTAATGTCGCAGGTCAGGTCAGGCATAGCGGCAGCAATGACATCCTGCTCTTTGAGCCCCTAACCTTGCTCTCTACCTACAAGACTGCACTGCCTCAAAGACAGAGCTTCCTACATCTTTCTTTCAGATATGTCCATGTGCACCTTTTTGCTTCGCTTCAGTTGAAACTAGTGGCTTTCAATGGAAGTTCTTATTTAAAAAGGCATAAGAATAAAATTCTGTCAATGATACAGTGTGTTCCACATTACAGTATGTGTTATCACTCTTTGTGCTCAGTAAGTCTTACTACTGCATAAAGAACTCAGTTGAAATGTGTTGTCAGGATTGCTGCATGTTTTTTAGGTTTTTTTTTTTTGTGCAGTTAAGCCAGGAGGACAAAAAATAATCACTAAAAGGCAGCTCAATTAAAAAAGGACCCTGCATTATCTCTAATAAAAACAGACATTCCATAGCCAAAAAAAAAAAAAAAAAAAAAAAAATCAAAATCAGAGAATCTTGAGCTACTTAGCTATGTCAAATTCTTCCAACACTGTGTCAGATCAGCATCTGGCCCACATACTAAGATATAACAAAGATGAAACACTGCAGGCACAGTAAGTCATGATTCAAGGTGGTTAGCCAGATGTGAAGAGGACAAAGGACATGGTTTCCAAGATTGCCAAGGAGTGCTGGACATACTGCGTCTGATTCAATACGCTGGTTTCACAGTAGTATGAATCCATGGGCTTAGGGAAGCCTCACCGGTATGAAGATGCCTTAACAAAGTTGAACCTAGTCCAAAGAACTCATTCCTAAAGTGGATTTGGTAAACATGGGTGTGCTTCAGACTGCTAAGAAATGAGAAATCCAAGGGGAAGATCCTGAGGTGGATGGAGTTACACTAATTGAAACCAGCTAACGATGAGGTGGAAAGGAAAGTAGCTGTCAAGACAAAGAAAAGGATTCAGGCATCCATGAAAAGTAGAAATTAGTGGCTAATTTTAATGGACAAATGCCCAGGTCACTTTATTCACTGGTCTGCAATAACTGCTTCAATGGTTTCCTAATTTAAAGCCAACATGAGATAATCTGTTTCTAATTGAAACCAGAAAAAAGCAATGGTACTGTGCTTAACACAATGAGCCAGGATCAGACATTTTTGGCCTCTTAGCTCTGCCACGGATTTTTTATGTGACCTTGGACAAGTCACAATCTTTCAGTTCCTTATCTCTAAATTGGGGATTATATTCCACTGCTTCACAGAGGTGCCAAGAGATAAACATTTGTTCAGATAATGTAGCGATAACATCTCAAATACAAAAATAAATTATTAGCGCTATTATCTTCAGGGCAAAGATAGAGACCTTGTATGCATTTGCACTGCATTTACCGCAGCACAGGCTCAGTCCTGACCCGGGTCTTTAGACACTATTGTGATATAGATAATTAATGGTAGAAATAACTGTTTCAGCACATGCAAGTAACTAATATACAAATAGGACAAGGATAGCAGATGAAGTTGAAGCCCTTCACACTACAGAGAAACTCTTCACAAAATGTTATTTTAAACAATAGTTGTTGAATCAAACTGTAAAGTTAAGGACATTACAAATGAAAGACTGAAAATTATTACCCACTGATAGAATTTTATTAGCCTACTACAAATGACCTCAATCCTAATTCATAATCACCAGCCTGGAAATTCACAACTGTGGGAGTAAAGCTGGACTTAACCATGAATCTATTTGGATTCATTCAGGTTCTGAACAGCTAAAAGGATGTGGCCGAATTTGTCTGTCTCCCCAAAGGGCACCACCACAATCGGCAGTGGCTGACACATCATGACCACTTCAGGGAGATACCAACTACTGGTTAGTTACCATAGTTACTACAGGGAGCAATTTATTTTTCACTTTTAGAAGTACTCCCTAGATTAGATGTGGGCCCCCTCAAGAAAAAGTTTCACTGAACTAAATAGATAATAACTTTCATACAAGCAGTTAGAAATACTGAATTATACAGGTTAGTTCATAAAATCTATAGAAAAATTACTCACTGCTACTAAAACAATGGCTTTTTGATAACTTTATATATAGCCATATTGGTTTCTTCTGCATTAAATTATGCAGGACTTTTGCATAATGGGTGGAGGGAAGCTATTTTTCTGTTAATCTGGCACGACTCATGAATACTAAATTCACATTGAAATAAAGGAAAAGAAAGACACAGTGTACAATAGCTTTAATTTACCTAGTGCCTTCTCTCCGACTGAGACAGCTGCCCTTGTCTGCACTACAGAGATGTCCAAAGCACAGGCCAAAGCATGAAGTTATAAATTAGGTTTTCCCCTTCAGCTTATGTCCAGGTAAATCTAACTAGGAGAATCAGAATAAGAAAAGTTGTGGGCAGCGTTAATCTCAGGACCTAATTCAGGAGAGACCTCCAACAAGGTGCCATCATTGCAGGATGGCTTTGAGAAGAGGATTCATTAGCGCTACAAAGAAATGTGCCCCCTGGTGTTTTTTACATTGACTAAATTATTTTTGTATGGATATTTTCATATTGCTCCATAAAGGAAAGTAAAAAAGGACTAGGGCAATGGCTTACATTCACAAAACAATGGGTTATGAAGAAAATTAAAGAGATGCTGTGAAAAATAACCTTTTCCTATAATATATTCATGCAGAACAACTTAATGTATCTCTACATGTAGTATATTTCATTTCTTTGTAATGCCAATCATATGCTAATATTTTCAACTTGATTTTGGCCATTAATAAGACATGGTATCTGGATAAAAATATTTAAAGATAAATCTTTGTTTTCAAGGAATCCTATAAATCACAGTACTCAACCTTTTCAAATAGTGATTACTGTCTATTCTAGTCTAAACATTGTTTTAATCTTTAAAACACTAATATTAGTGTTTCCGCAACATCGTAAATCAAGTAAGTCAAAACCAGAATGAGGCAGACAGCAGATATTTACTCTGATGACTGAACCTGTCATGATAAATACTAATGCCTCTTCAGCAAACATTGCTATATATAAGGATAAAAATAAAAGGGAAATCAATTCTGCACATTTAGCTAGAGACTTCAGAAAAAGGGTTGAGACTTCACAAAAAAAGGGCTGAAGAGACACAGCCTGAGCTGAATGTCCTTAGAAATTCAACATCTCTCTTCAGCTTTATTGAAAATCCCATATAAACTCTTTTCCACACACAGACACAACTTAGCAAGATTCAGGTGCAAGCATAAGCATCTACAACTTACTGCTCTGCCTCGTTGTCAATCAACTAGTCCTCAAAGTAGTATCTAACACCCAGAATGGTAAGCCTACTACCAAATGACAGAAAAGGTAAAATTGTAAGGAAATTATGTAAATAGCATGCATACTGATTCCACATAAGTCCAGTTGTTTGCATAAGACTTAATAAAAATAGCTTCCTATTAAAAAAGTTAAAAAGTTTGTTTCTGGCAGATTTCTATTTTTGTATCTTCTCCACCCTCCATGCCACTTTTTAAGGCTTGTTTTATTGTTCTAAAAAATAAACTGCTTTTTGCTTTTACTTGTGAGTCTTATCCAGAAGACCTGTTTGGAGTAAGTTTCAAATAAATCAGGAAAATATTCCTATAATGGTTTTTGAATGACAAAACAGCTTTTAAAGAAAAAATAAGCAAACAAAAGTTTTTTTCAAAAGGTTTTTTGTTGGCTTTTTGTGGAAAGTCTGAACTGTTCCTTTTATCAATCTTTACAGAAATAGAATTACAAACAAATCTTTCATCTTCTTATACATGGTTATTTGGGGGAGAACCTTCTAGTCTGAAGAATCCCTTTCTTCTTCTACTTGCACTCAGTTAGTTACTGGTGGACTTTTAAGAGCAGAAAAGGACAAATCCACTGTCCGTTAGACAAATCAATTACACTTTGCAACACTTCCACAGAATGTGCATTTGTTTTATGTAAAAGTGTGCTATTTGAGAGGATTTTCATTTACATCTAAGCCAGTACCGAGTTCAGAGTAGTTCCTGGGTCAGAAAGGAGTTTAGCTCACTATCTCTTCTGGCCTAGGCTGCAGGAAAAAAAATGCTGGTTTCAAGCCTTTTAAAATCACTACCTATAAGAAGTGGAACAGGAGTAACAGGAGTAAATACCTCTCATAACCTGTGAGTTAAAAATCGTCTGCAAATAGATTCTCCAGCAACACCTCCTTCTACCTCTGACTAGGACTCTTCCTTCTCCTGTCAAAGAGCTCACCAGCTCTGCCCATCTCCCAAATTCCTCTATTGAGAAAGACACATAGAGGGAAAAGAAAAAAAACCAAGGAAAAAAAAAAAGTGCTAGACAAATTGTAATCATCCTGTAAAACGAACACAAGTTTCCCAATGCTAAATAAGAAAGAGCTGAAGTTTTAGCTTACAGTGATTGTACATTCTTTGAGCATTTACTCTAGATTTTATGAAGTGAACAACCTTCAGCTTTCAAATTTAAAGACTTGGCTTCAACTTGCAGATTTAAAGACTCGGCTTCAACTTTCAAATTTAAACACTCAGCTTCAACTTTCAAGATTTGGTGTCTGCAAGTCAATACTGGTTAGACTTGTTCCCTTTGGGAAAGGGAAACCCAAAGGAGGACGCACTGCCAGTGTCTGAGCAGCCACGGAGAGATTAATTTGCACTGAAGCTGCAATATTTGTTCAGGAATGAACAAGCTCAAACTATGAGATGAAGGGGAAGAGTGGTACAAAGAAATTAGTCACTCATCCTATATCTTGCTTTAGAAATAGCCCAACAAACATGCCTGAATGACCTTACCCATTTGCTGCATTAACTCCTTTAAGCAATCAGCTATTGCCATCCCCTGACCTACCCTAACTACTCTATTAAGGCCGAGGCAATCTCCTCATAAGACAGCGTGTAGCTGGTGAACTGTCACCTCCAGCACTTTACCACATGAATGAAAACTTCACTAGGAAACCCCACTCCTTTTATATCCATACCCAGTCATCATCTATTCATGCTCTGTCAAAATTTCTTTTGCATTTGCAAATTTTTATTGTAAACTCCTAGATTGGTTTAGGAATCTCTAGGGTCTCATTTATACTCCACAGTGCATTGTGGAGCTTTTCTTCATTACATTTTTTTAAAGATCCAATCCCTAGAGAGTAAGGTCACAAGACCCACTAACTATTGTGTTTAGTAACACAAAGACAACGCTCTGTTCTTATAAAATTCAGCAAAGCTTTAGTCAGGGAGATTTACATACCGAAATCCCTTGGCAATAGAATTCATCAGCCCCTGGAATTATTAGAAATGAACAAGGGCATGCATTTATCAGGGTGTGCTACATCCTTTTTTGCCCTGACAGACTTGCTCTATAACAGTTTAATTCTCTCTGTTAGAGAGCGTGCGAGGTGCATCAATTGTATATCATTTAAACTGGAGCTGAACAACAAAATAGAAAGGAGAAACATTCATTTATGCCAGGGAAGGCTGAAAGTGGCTTTTGCTGTTCTGTAAGTCCTGCTGTTTGATACATTCAGCGCTATTCATGTTGGCGAATATATTAATATTTTGTACCACTTTAAGGGTAAAAACAAGGCCTTGAATCCCTAAAGCTTTAAGTATCAAATTAAGTTTTGCTTCAAATTATCCTTTTTAGAAAATATTTTGGTGTTCTGCTAAATGTTGGTCATGAAAAGGTAATTACATCATTTCTAAATGAGTACTTTCTAAGATTTTAGCCCTGAACATACTTAGAAATGCCTGTACATGGTCCCATAATGACTGCTGAAACAATGCTTCTAGAAGAGGGGTAACTGCCCAAATACAGTGCTTGTTTCAGAATTTTTAACTAACTTCACTGCTACTTTCAGTAGCTATGAAGCAATAATTTTTTGAAAGGAAACAGTTTCTTTTCTCAGCAGCCTACTTGAATTCCCATGCTATAATTCTGCAAGGTAGTTCAATACAGACACAAGGAAAAGTTTTAAAACTGATTTTTAAGAACTGACCAAGGACTTTACTGTTTTCCTTAAGATTAGCATAATTGTCAAGAATACAGTTTTATATTTAATTTCACATAACTGTTCTTAGCCTATTGTGTTAATTTCTTGGAAAACATTTTTAATGGTGCAAAACCTAATAGGATTATGGATATTACGGATAACAGATTTTGGATTAGGAATCGCTATCTCAGGTCTATGTTTTCTTGAAAGTGACTATTAAAATTATGTCTGCTATCATGCTGTTTTCTCAGAAATTTAGAAAGTTAATTCTCCTCTTATTTACTCAAAGTTTATATCAGCAGAATACTACACAAGTAACTGAAAAGAAACTCAAGTCCTGAACAGCTCAACAACCAGTCAAACCAAAGTGACAATATACCACAAAAAAGAATGTAGAGTTGTGCTTCAGATTTCAAAATCGCTACCACACGCAAAGGCCCACCTAGAAATCAGGACCCCCACTGCAAAAGGCTCTGTACACGTACAGCCCAAGAAACTGTCTTTATCTTGATATCAATTACTTGGTTATCTAAGTGATAGGTGCTCTGAAAATGTTAGTAGTGTCATCATAGATATATGAAACAGAAGCATGGGAAGGTAGACAGACATCCTAATTTAATTCAGAAAAAGCATCAGCTAACACCCCGGGGTACCTTTCAACCTATATCTAGGTCTTAAAAGAAGCCAGAGGTAGCCGTATAGGCAGGTAAGCATAAGAGAATGCCAGTTCTTCCTACATATTTGATCAGCAAGGAACTATATTCCCATTTCCCTGCCGCTTCTGTTGGTCCCTCTTAGTTACTGGATTTTGGGCTCCAGCACAGAAAGGGAGATGGAATACTTCAGTACCAAGCAATACTCCAAGTTTTGTCCTCTTTGCACTCATTTGCTTCATGGGGTTCACCTAGGAGAGCCAACATATGCTTAAATGAAACCACATGGTGGGTTTTTTCTGCTGTATCTTGTAAAATTCAGTAACATAGCATACAGGAATTACTTAAAAGTGACTTGTGGTTTCATCGTTTTCCAAGCTCCATGACGTTTTCATGCTTTGATTTTCAGAGACCATATGTAGCATTAGAGAATAAACAAAGCTTAACCCTTTCCCTTACATACCAGCATGCATCTTTTTGCTATAAATAGGCTCCCCCGTTAATGACAATCTATTGAAGGCATTTACATACAGAAAACATGCCAGCCTGTGGACACACTATCCCACTGTTTTAATACTGAAAGCAACGACTGATGATTTGCCTGAAGAGTATGATCTTTGTGCAGTACTAGTAAGTTTTCTGGAGACTGCCAGTCTATAATGTTATCTGAAGACAAAGCTGAGAAGCCTGTTAGAAAAAGTAGAAGCAATCTTTCTGCTTCTCCATTAGGCAGTCAAGATCAGCTTGGGTCAGGTGGTCCATAACATATTACCAAATAAGTGCAATAGACGTGGAGCACTGACTCTGCTTTTAGGATACGGCAAAGATATGTAAGAAATGACAAATCTCAGACAGACCGACAATATTGAACTTGTGGTCATCCAGATGTTCAGACTGCTAGCTCAGTTTTCCCAGTAGTGGGAATGATAGCTGCACTATTTGGCCGGCAGTCACATCTCCGTTCTTGGTGATTTGATGGAGCTCAGGGGAAGTGGCAACATGCAATGATACAACTGGACGGCCCAGCATAGCCAATGCTTAAAATAGATTTTTATCGCAGAGGATCAATACAAAGCTGCATTGAACACCATCTCTTTTCATGAACGTTTTTTGTTTCAGGGAAATAGCCTCATTGATGTCTGTGTGCCAACATTAATGACACTCCTATGACAGTGAAAGTTCACAAATGGCTAGATGGTTAAGGCAGCAAAAAGGCAATGGGCAATAAATACTGAAAGAACAAAGGAAGACATAAACAAAGATTAAAGACAACTGGTTTAGGTTTGCTTGGTTGGGAGAGCAGGGCTCTAAGAATTCTTTGATGAAGTGAATATTTAATGGAGTAAAATTTTGTATTGCAGAATTTATAACGACAAGACGTTCCTAGAGCTCAAAATGTAGCTGATTATTATCCAGAGACTAGCTCTGATGAGTGAGTTTTGGAGGTTCCAGAATACCAAATGTAGGAGTAACAATTTCCCAGATCACTTCAAGAAAAAGGAAATATTTGTGTGCATCTCAAACAAGTTAAATATGAAGGTGAGTAATGATCTACTTTTTTCTCCTGAATAGACAAAGATATCTGTTTTAAAATGAAATTTTAAGAGTCAGGGGTCTTTGTACACAGAAATGTGGGAATGGATTGAGTAAGGAGAGTTCCATCACCTCCTTTGACCATTTTTAATTCAAACAGGGGAAAAAAAAACCAAACATATATATATATATATATTTCCTCATACTCTTCCCACAGAACCTGTCTTTAATTCAGTGGTTTTCACATTTTTACATTTGCAGATCCCTAAGAATTTTTCAGTGAAAACAGAAACCTCTACGTAGTGAATCTAGTAAAATATGGTTGCTTTTCCAAGTTACTTGTTACTAGAATAAGTCCACATATCCCAAAGGCTAAATATGTCTGATTTAAAAGATATTGGTGTGAGGTATACGTTTCTTTAATCCAGAATGCTCAAGTTAGTATTAATTATTCTAGCAACTTGCAATAGAAACTTCTGAACACTTACTGGTATAAAAATCGGGGCGGGGGAGGAGGAAGGAGTAGATCTCTAACAACCCTGGTTACAGCCAGTTATGTGTAATAAAGTCTTTAATTAAGTAGTGCAAGTGATCTCTATGAGCTCTTTTGGGATGGGAAGGTGGGGAGAGTGGGATTACAAGCCACAGCACTAAATCAACATGCACCATTATAGGCACATATGGTGCAAGTGGAATTCAGTAGAAGTTTTAGACATCTGAGGCCAAATCACCCCCACTGCTATAAAAGTTATCCCTTTAAAGGATAGGAGTAAAGGTCATAGTAGCTTATGCCAAATATAAAAATGAGAACTAGAGACAGGAAACAGTGTTCAGATGTTACAGAGCTTTAAACCTGTTTTATGTCTGCTTTGGGCCTTCCATTTGTCCAGGCACTACACACAGGGTCTGCTTTGACCATGTCAGATATAGTATAGGCTCATTTTTTAACAGCCATCAAAACAACAGTGCAGCAGCTGATAAAAAGCTGTGTGCCTTTGCTATATTGTATATTGCAACAGATCATATTTGTAAGAATGTATTAGTGGACATAAAAATATATTTATAGCTTTCCTACTCCCATTCTGTTAGGATATTTACAAATAATTAATTAGAATTCTTATCATCCATATGTAGTAACAAAATATAAAACCTCTCATTTCTCCAAGACAATATAAAGTGAGACTAACGGAACCAAGAAACAGGACACAGTTTCCAGCTGTGCATTTCCAGCGGGAATCACAGAAATGTCTATTTGGCTATGTGCAATGAACAGTGGCTACTAGGGCAGGAAGAAAAAAACCCAGAACATTTACTTTATAATCAAAGTTAACTTAGAGCCTGAATTTAAACAGGGATTCTATACTTTAAAAAAAAAAAAAAATCAGGACAGGACACTTTGCATGGTCAGCGTGTTTCTGCAAATGTTCTACTATTAAATCAATTGTTGTATTTTGTTGATGATGAAAAATGCAAGGAAATTAAAACATTGCAAAGATTATATAGAGGTAAAAAAGGTGAAGACTGAAGAACTAGAAAAGATACTACAAACAGTATAGAATTAAAATGTTGTAACTATTCTGCTTGGTTCATAGCATGAATGTAAGGACATAGTAACATTTTTCAGTTCCATTGCATACTCCAGCTTTCAGTGGTTTGTCAGCTGTGTGAAAATTCATGTGGGTAAAAGCATATTTACTGTATTCACTGTGAGATTTGAACCCTGGGAAAAAAAGACTGCCTCTATGGTTAAGCAAATAGTGTACGAGAAGAAAAATACCAAGTCTTTTTCAGCTAAAGATCTTTGAACGTATTACACCATTCACCAGTGATTAGAGTCTAAGAGAGACCCACGTTGCATGTGCAAGGCCCAGACAAACACATACACACCGCTTTTAGCTGGCGTCAGAGGAACATTGATTTCATCAGGTGAGGAGCTGCTTCCTATTGAGAGGATGTCTTTATCCAACAGAGGTTACTGTGTACATTCCTTAACTTACAGACTGCAACCCAGGAGATCAACTGGGTCTTAAAGACAAAAATCTTTTCTCAAAATCATCTTGTTTGAGCAGGGTAAGACTTTCCACAACCTGTGCTAAGGGCAATGGAGGTAGGAAGTGAATTGGCATCAATGTCCGACTTGCAGAAGCAAGATGTTGACTTTCAAACATACCTTCTTCACTGAAAAACATGACAAAATAAAATAATTGTGGATTTATTTTATTCCTGATTATCTTCTGCTAGAAACACTTTCTTCCTATAAAGGTTAAACTTCTCACACTTTCTGCACCATATTTGACCTATAAATAAATGCATAAAGATTATTTTTTATTAGCAAATTCCTTAGCTTTTAAAACAAGTCCTATAATCACTCTTATACACCTGGGAAAACTGAGGAAATTATTATAATACAATCATTACATCTGGTATTGAGGCTACAATACATTTGCTTTGAGATGACAGATTACTGCTTACGGAGTTTGCACACTAGTAACCATTGCTTGCTTAGTATCTGCAGGTATCATAATCATGAAAGAGAAACAATATTTCTGCTAGTCCCCAGTAGTATAATGTTGCATTTATCCACTGTATAACCAACAAATGCAGCAAGTATATCTATGGCAATAAAATTTCAACTCAAAACTGTACCTGAAAACATTTATTCTTCTCATCAAAAAACAAGTCTACAAAGAGAAATGATATTGATCCTGGGTTCAGCGTGGTATTGCTATGTAACCATTTTATGAATACACTGTCTGGCCTATTTACTGATGCCATGGCTAGTTTTGTGAAATATGCAGTGTATGCTTCTAGTCCTTAACCTTAATGGGGCTGCTGGAAGGACAAGCAGTGATATGTTCACCAGCTCCTCAAGCTGGAGCATCCTGGTACACTCTTGAAAGATAAAAAGAACTGTTAGCGTAAGGTATCCTGTTTCCAGTGCTGTTGTCACTAGCCAGTTGTCATTAGGGCAGCTTGTTTCCAGTGTTTCCCTGTTTTGCCAGAGTGGTAGCTCAGGGGTGAAAAGGATCCCTACGTTAATTCAAAGCCTTCTCAAAGGAGGTAGGGAAGATGGAGGAGCAGAATGGGGATGGGTTAAATCTCAAGGGGTCTCCTGGTAGACGGTAAGACATAGGCAGGAGTTCTTGCAGAGGCAGTCTGACCAAGGAGGTAAACCATATGGAGAAGAAAGACAATAAGAAAATTACCAAGTGGTAAACCACAGGGTGAAGCAGCCATGGGTACAGACCATTCCCTGTTTTGAAGTGCATCTGCTTCTTTATGATTCGGTCCTAAATACATGTCTCACTTTAAGAAGGTAATTTAGTACTTAGTTATCATGAATATTGTTTCCAGGGTGGAAAAAACTAGAGACAACAAAGCTGACTTAGGGCTGCTAAGGCAGCCGTGATAAATCACAGGGCATGCAGCCTGCACATGGTGGGAACGGAGTGTGAGTCAGCTAAGAGGTGATGGATGCCTGAAGTTATTTATTCTGGAGGATGCTAGGGTGAGCTGAAAGTGAGTTATCTCTGTAACGGCAACAAATCCTCTGACTAATAAAGTTTGTATTTTAAGTCAAATGATGTTGAAAAGCCAATGGATTTTGTACTTTTCCTGCCTATTTTTCTCTCCTCTTGTTTAAAAAATAAATTGTCAAGTGTAAATATACTCAGCAGGCAAGTAGCAAAACACCACCACAAAAGGGGCATCTAATAACTAAAGTAAAAGTTAAACCAGTACACACTAGTTAAAGTACCCAGCTACCTGAAGCAGTTCTCTTTCTAATATTAATATGAAGAACACCTTGAATACAGGTAAATTTTATCACTCAAATAAATTTCTGTATCTAATACAAGCTACTTTAGTTGTTGTGACTTCTGTTTTGGCAACATATTACTTTCCGATGTCAAGAACATGAAGGTGACTTTGAGAAGTTCTGGCTGTTGAGGTTGTTCAGTTACTATGTTAAAAAGTAATAATTATCTGATGCTTACTACAACTGAGAAAGCAAGTCAACTCTTCAAGGGCTCGAGTAAACATCACATAATTAAGTAGAAAAAACCAGAAGGAAATTGTGGATAACAGGCAGTTTGCAGTCTCAGTAAATACCAAAAAAACCCCAAATCCGAATCCTGATTTATTTCTTAGTAATAGAGAGCTCTATGAGAACTCCTTGCTTCAACAGCGTGCAGAAACTTGCAGAAACACAAAAAAATCCTCACTGCTTCTTCAGGTATAGCTATAGTTCAAGGTACTGCCCTTTTAGGATTTATTTATTTAATTAATTCAAGTCATTGCTTTTAATTCCCTGTTCCCTAATACAGGATGAAGTGAAGGTGGTGGTGATGGAGAATAGAGATCACAACCAGTATTTCTTACAACACTTTGAATCACTGAGCCATCACTTCACACAGCACGTGCACTTATTCGCTCGCACGCTCGCATGGTCACTGGGAGCCAGGTGGCCAGAGCACCAGCTGAGAGGCCAACCCCAGACGGGGTCAGAGACTGGAGGGTCGAGCTGTGCGACCACCTGGGCCAAAGCAACCCCTGATTTTCTCTTCTTCACTACATGCTTTCCCTTACATTGTCCGCTGCACCCACCTCTGCAGGGGTGCAAGGAGGATGTAAGGGATGGTGACGTTTTGAAATGTTGCACAAACATTAAGTGTACACAAACTTTAAACATACACATTTAAACATTTCCTGAAACACCCCAAAATCCCTGCTGTTTGTTTCATTTCCCTTGCAAAATGACCAAATAAACCAACAGTACAAAAAAAAATTAAAAAAATAAAAAATTACTGCTTATTTCAGACAGTCAGAAGAATTCCAGCATTCTCTAATGTCTGAGTCACCGTTTACCCTAGGCTCAGCAGGGTAAGAGCATAATCTTATTCTATCCTCCATATAGCTGGTTGGAGATTTGTGCTTTTTTTAAAGAGAGGGTAATGCAGGGAGATAAGTTACATGTGTCCAATGCCGTATAGCAAGTTGCTACTGATTAGTGATCTTCTGTAATGGTAATGCAGCATAGTCTTTGGGGGATTGCAATTGATCTCTTTTGAAGATATACAGTGTGCCCCTTCATTGACCCAACCTCTGAGACTGCACAGTGCACTAACAGCAGAGGATGAGAGAAAAACTTTAAAGGCACTTTAAAAGCAATGTTAAGAATTTAGGTTATATTAAAACAATTTTCAGTTAGCACTGCTTTGTTATATCAATGCTACTTTATTTAATAGTTAGAGATAAGGACAATTTAAAATCCCAAGTATCTGGGTCATTTACACCCTAATAATTATAGCAGCCACAGGTTTTGACATTGACTGCTTGTTCAGTTGCATGGATCCTTTCCATGAAATCAGAGAAATCTGGAAAATCAGACTGAACTGTGCCATTCCTCCCAAAAGTGTGTTTGCACTGATTTTTCAGTGATGGGGACTCTGCTAACTTACTAGGTATGCATTTTCATTGCTTATTTAAGCAAAGAGATTTCTCCAGCAGAAATGGTGAATGCAGTGGTCATAGTTGCTCAGGGATTAAGACGACACAGGAAGCCACTTGCTTATATTGACAGAGGACATCTATGCCAAAGCTGAACTCAGCGGCAGAGGGAAGAGGCATATTCTCAGTGCTACGGTAAACACATCCCGAGAACTCCTTTGTCTTGTGCCCCTCAGCTTCGCTTAGCTCAAACCAAATGATACTGAATGAATTAAGCAAACAAGAAAAGATCATGCTATCTTCCTAGTCCAAGACAGCCTCAGGCAAATACTGTGGGAAAGATCATCCTTAGGTTTCACCTGCCATTTTCTCTAAGTATGTAGTTATCAGTTGCTAATTTACAGTCCCATAGAGCCTCCCCAATTTCTGACTCTCTTCAAAGTCCTGTCCTAATAAGGCACTGCTGCTTCAAGCTTCATCATCACAACTTCTGCCCAGCAGTCAGATGTCAATAAAATGTCCAGAACAAAATGAAAAACACTGATAATAAACATAGTATTTACTAATCTAGGTTAAAAAAGCAAAGCCTACTAGCTGTGTACAAATTTTCCTATAATTTGCTGATAAGCTCCTTGTATCCAATTAAAATATTACCTGAAAGCCTAGTTTTCCACAGTCAGGTTGCAATTCGGACAACATTTGGTTATGAATTATAGACCATTTCTATTTTACACAGCACTTAAATGTGTTCCTGATTGAGGATGGACTCCTGAAACATTCAGAAAAAAGAGATTTTTAAGAAAAAAGTTGGATCCAAGAGGCTGCAGAGCTTACAGGGCGCTGACTATTTGTCTGTTGTGATTATTCCTGATTAAAATCCTTTCAAGCAAGCTACCCAGGCCCTGTACTCTCACCATACTTGGCTAGCTCAGGCACACAGATATTTACTAAAGATAACTTTTACTCAATCTTTCTTAGCACATAACTGCAGTTCCCAAGAAAGCACATTTTATAAGTGATTTCAACACAGAAGGAGGTATTACACACGTCGTTCTGATGTAACTCCAAATATCTTCTCCGCTATAGGTGCCACTCATTTAAAGAGCTTTATGTGTTCTGGTGCAAATGAAGGTAGTAAAAAATAAGCACAAGTCTACATGCAGGGGTGTAATTTTCCAACTCACACTCAAGCACAGTTCCAGCACTGGAGGACTGTGTGTTGATGACTGCTGTGCAGCCAACCCACCTGTCAAGACACAGAGAGAAGTTACTTAAAATAAAGAATGCCTAGTGTAAATCAAATATTGATGAAAGGAGGCCTTAATCACCTGCCTCCAGCTCCACACAGCACTGCGATAGCTGATTTCAGACTTATTTACTGAGTTCCTTTCACCTTTTCTCCCTTCATTAATTTGCTGGAAAAAGCTAAATGGATGGATAGGAGACTGTTGCCTAAAGAGCAGATGTTATTGTAAGTACTACTGATTCTGATAGTCTTTCCCTTTACCCTCCTAATTAAATGAAATCTTCCCACATGTACACACACTATGCACAATGAACAAAGCATAGTCATGGCACTATCTTTGTATTATTTAACACCAGGGTGTGTTTATTTAGTGTTTTACCAGGTGTGTGTTTTAGACCAGCTGATTGATCTTGACCTCTCTGGCTCTTCTTGATCTTGGGAGATTTCACCTTGGGTGCAGATACAAGGACTTCATGAAGAAAAGCTCTCTTTAATCAGGTGGTTTATGTTTGTCTGCTTGCTCAGCTCTAGTTGTTTGGGGCAGCTGGGGGAGTGAGTTTGGAAGAAAGCAGACACAAGAACACATAGGGGCACATCTTTCCACTCAATTTTAGGGATCTGGCTACTAGCCAGACACTATTTTGGCATTGTTCACCGGTTTGGGGCGGGGGGGCAGTGTCTTTTTTGTTTGTTTGGGTTTTTTTCTGTCCTGGATTAAGCAGTGATCAAAGTCCAAAAGGAAAGAGGGAATGGAATGAAAACAGTCATGTGGGGGGCTGTGAAAAATAACATTACTGTGAAGCTGGGATAATAAACAGTGACCCATGATGATCGTTACTGAGCAGCTACAAAAGCATTGGGAAAAGGGGAACATCATTCAGCTGCAATGGAGTCTTTAAGTAGCTGGTCCTACAGCAGCTGAACATCCGTTCAGCTGGTTGGAAAATCAGCAGGGCTTGCGGGGGCCCAGATGTGCAGGGGGGTTTGCTATTAAAAAGCTTGATGTCCTCTCAGCACTGACGGCAGGAACACATCTGAAGGTATAGAGCATCTGTTTGGTTCCCTTTTCTGAGGCTGACCGTAGTCTCAGCACAGAGAACATTTAACTGTTGCCCCCATGTACTTCCTGACTGATACAGGATGCTGTCTCCCACAGCAATAAAGGAAATGATTGCCTCCCATATACATTCAAGTAATAATAAAATAAGTAGTACGTAATAATAGCCAGAGCCATATGAAATATGTACTTCATGAACCAAAATTAAACTGAAGAAATGGCTAAGCATGAAAGGTCAGGGCTCATAAACTGAACATAATCTCCTGTGCTTTACACCTCCCTCCCCACAAGCAAATTAAATTTTAATGATTTTTGGAAGCTCAGACTGCTAAATACTGTTTCCACCCTTCTATATGAATGACAGCATAACCCTAAGGCCAGTGAGAGTGGCCAAGCCCACGTGTTTTTACATGCAAGGTGTTGGTTTATTCCCTAACGTATACAACATACAGCACGACAGTCCTGATGGGATCGTGCAAGCAATTGGGATTGAAAGCTTTGCTAAGAGCTCAAGAGATCCAGATCTCCACTGCCCCAACGCTGACAATCCAGTGAAAACCTCTCCTGGAGCACAAGACAGGGGTGCTGTGTTCACTTCACATAAAATTAAACATCCACACTAACTGTATGATGTTGGGAGATCAGGCTTGAAATATTCAGCAAAGGTAATTTATGAATATATGCTAATAACTGCAAATCTTTGCTTCAGAACACACATATGTATTTTTTTTTTTACTTACTCTAGTAAAGTATTGACATGAGTATGTCATATTCTGAACTTTATTCAGTACCCACAAATTAAAATGATGGAAGAAGCTTAAGACCTAAAATGGTTTCTAAGATATTTCTTTGGCTTCAGATGAAGATTTACAGCCTTTGTAGAGCCATCAAGCAATTACAGTTATCAAGATGGGAAGTCATGTAAGCCAACAACAGCATGAAATTAATGTGGACCCTAGCAAGGCAAGGTTTAGGGGGCTGGTCTAGTGAGGCTAGGGTAAAGAAAAGGAACTTGGCCTGAAATACAGTACAGACTGGGGCACTGTAAGACCTCAAGCCAGCTGCTTGCTCTACTGTGCCTTAGTCAAACCATAGGTGACTCCTTGCACTTACCAAATTTTTCACTTGTGTTCATCCTAACTGCTAAACAAACAATAATCAAAATTTGCAGCAGATTTTAAAAGGGTTGTTCATTGCTTATTCAGTTACTTGAACTAGTTATTTGGTTTATATATTTGTTTAAAGCTTGACTGTTTTCAAATAAAATAAAGCCCCAAAATACAAACAAATATTAGCTTACACTACTGATTTTTGTCAGACAAAACACATCTTAAACTGGATGAGTGTGCTGGTTTTGGCTGGGGTAGAGTTAATTTTCTTCATTAGGAGCTAATATGGGGCTATGTTTTGGTTTTGTGCTGGAAACAGTGTTGATAACACAGGGATGGTTTAGTTAGTGCTGAGCAGGGCTTACACAGAGTCTCCTCACCCCACCCCACCAGCGGGGAGGCTGGGGGTGCACAAGAAGCTGGGAGGGGACACAGCTGGGACAGCTGACCCCAACTGAACAAAGGGATAGCCCACACCATATGACTTCATGCTCAGCACAGAAAACTGGGGGGACAAAAAGGAAATGGGGGAATGTTCAGAGTGATGGCGTTTGTCTTCCCAAGTCACTGTTACACGTGGTGGAGCCCTGCTTTCCTGGAGATGGCTGAACACCTGCCTGCCCATGGGAAGGAGTGAATGAATTCCATGTTTTGCTTTGCTTGTGCACACGGTTTTTGTTTTACCTATTAAACTGTCTTTACTCAACCCAGGAGTTTCCTCACTTTTACCCTTCTGATCCTCTCCCCCATCCCACTTGAGGGGGAGTGAAGAAGCGGCTGTGTGGGGCTTAGTTGCCGGCTGGGCTGAAACCATAACAATGAGTTAAAGTGTTCTTAAAGATATTCTACACTGATTCAGATGTATTACTTGAATTTACATGAGAAAGAGATGTTTTTTTATGAATGTATTCCAAGTGTACAAAATCATGGCATTCGCATTAGAAGACAAAACTTCTAAGAACAATCAAACTGCAACTTTCACAATAAACAAATATTATTTCTACTCTCTACCTGCACAGCACCATTCATTAAAAAAAAATCTCCAATAGTGAATCATTCTTGTTTTACAGAAGAAGAAACTGAAATTAGGTCCCCCACAGTCAGCAGAAGAGTCTGGACTAAAACTTGTTCCCAACTCTTTCTACTCTGATTGTTAGACACACTAGGAATTAGCATTAGTTTTTCTAATTTGTGGTGTTTAGAAGTATGGGAAATGTGACTGGCAAAAAACAAGAGGGGAAGTGGAGATGTACAAATATAAAAAGCAAGCCTTTTCTGATGTGAGACTATGGTGACGACAATTGCAGAACAAGCCTCTCTTTACAAAAATCAGATCATCTTGAGGTCATTATCACACTTTCAAAAACCTTGAGCATCACTGACTTTTTCACAGCTTTTGTGCTTGCCCATCTGTCATTGTTTCCTTGTCTTCCTCCTACGCCAGTGGAATGAACGCAATAGAAACCGGCAGGGTAATTAACGGGGCTGCTATCTCAGGAGGTGCCCCCTTTTGTGGAGCACAACTCTAATGTATTCTTTAGAGACACGCTGTACAGTCGGGAGCATTCCTACACTTCCAGAAATTGTGGTTCTCTGCTTCAGCACATGCTGTACACTTGGTGGGTTAGAGAAACATTTATATAAAAAAAAAAAAAAAAAGTAGGGAGACTCATGCCATGAAGAGAAATGTATTTTGTTGAAGGACTGATTATCATTTAGCATTCCAGCCTAAACACAGACCAACAGCACATTCTCATAAAATCACAAATAAATAAGGAGTTCCATAATAAACTCCAGAAACCGCGTGCTGGAAATTGCTGTACCTGCTGTTTTCAACTACTTATGGAGGCAATGGAAATACTACACCTCTTTGCACCTGCTCTTATCTGTTAGTTCCTCTTGAAAAATTTTCCCTGCACAAATTGTAACAGAGCCTAAAAAACACACACAAGCATAAAAAACACTTTGAGAACTGGACTTATCGGAGTTCAGCTTATTCCCCTCATTCACCTCTTTTTCCACTGACAGGGAAAGGAACCTGGCTACCCTACAGTTTTGCATCCTCAGCAGAACCCACAAGCATCCTGAATCAGTTTACACCCCTGCTTGGCCACAACCATTTAATTACAGCTACAGCTATAATTACTGCTACAGCTATAGTTGTAATAGTAATTATAGTTGTAACATCCCCCTCAGATGCAACTGATATTTTTGCTCTTCGTTCATCACACCTTACACAGAAATTTCTTATGTTTTGAGCCGTGACAATAATGTGCAGTTTGCTATTGAAAGTCCCAAATATTTTTGTTTTCTGCTTGCTCACTTGCAATAGTCTGAGCTGCTGACGCCAAGAGAATACGTGCCATCACATCGGCAAGCATTCTGCAAGATGTGACAAGACATTCTAAAATCACTGTGTAGAGGAGAAACTATCCAAATTCAATCCACTTTTTCCAGTATTTTTAACTTGCTATTGATCCACATGACTCATATTCAATGAGGTCATTAGATCTTGAGAAACATATCCTGCATTAATCTCTTATCTTACAATTCTGGCAATTTCAGCTTTGGCTAGTGCTCTGACATGGACCTGCAGGCTGTGACTTACTTTCTCCTTTGGACTGCACAATTCTTTGTCGCTTATATCTATGTAAATATATATTTAAACTCACGTGGATTTGAACTGTGAGTTTAGCAGCATGTAACTGAGGTAGCTTTCCACTCCATCAATGTATTATAGGCCTCAGAATCACACAGCCAAAGGTAGGCACCAAATTAAAATTTTATCCTGAAGGCAAGATGCTGGTTTTCTTGAGGTGGAACATTGAGGTGAAATGGTCCTGCATCCCTCATTGTTACTTGTGGTTTTGGGGAAAAACATAGCTTACACTGGGATAGATTCAGATTAAACACATTTGAGGGATATTTGGTTTTGATTCAGAACTTCACTATAATTTGCATTTAAAAATCAAGGAGGGATATTTATTGGTATTGAAGTATATTTTACATTAAGTAAAGCTGCTAAAAACTGATTGGAGATAAAGAGGTCTGAAGAGCCCCTCCACAGTTAAATCTGTGGAAGAGTGAATCTTGCACCATTGCTGTGAAAATGTGATTGACCTCGCGACTTCCCTGTGGGCAAGCAGTATGCCTGCTCCAGATTAAGAGGGGGAAGCCATGTCTAAACTAGGATAACACAGATGATATAACACAGGAGAGATTGTAAAACCAAACCAGGTAGACCTTTGCAAAGTGAGTATTGATCAAGATATTGGAGAAAAAAAAAAAAAAACTCCCACAGGAGCTATTTCTACTTCATTTTATAGAAAGGACATGCTATATTCTACACTTCACAAAGAATTACAGGTTCTGTATAGAATATGTAAAGCTATACAAAAAAGTAATCGGTTATCATCTCAATAGCCATCTGTTTATGAGTTCAGTCTTACAGCTCTAATTCATTCAATTAATATTCTGCTTTTGTTTTAAGAAAGGTGATATCCTTTTTATATGTCTATTGCATGAAGGCAGCACAGTTGTGTTTCTATTATCCATTAAGCAGTACTCACCATGCTTGGTTCGGGGAGCCACTGCATAGAAGAAACTATTCACAGGCCTTCTATTCACCTCATCAGAATTTTACAGAACTGAAATTAGGTCCTTTTCTCTTTATTGGCACTTATGGGAAGGATAGTTTATCTTCAGACAGCTAACTTTCAGGTCCATATCTTATCAATAGAGAGAGACCCTAGCTTCAGTGTTCTGAATTGCTCTCAGAAGCAGCATTTCTCTCTCTGTGTTGACTATATTGAGAGCCTGAGCTTCTGAAGTAGTCATAGACAACTAAAATATAGGGCGCTTCAACATCGCGCAGTGTTAGAAGATATTTCAAGTAAATAAAACGTATGAGATTATCCTTCAGGATGGTTTACACGTACGTACTAAATCTAGACTGGGATTTATGACATACACGCTTTTAGTCAGCAAGCAGCAATGCAACTAAAGCAAATATAAAACCTCAAGCTTTGAGTCCTAAAGAGGTAGAAAATATAGGCTTAAATTTTCCTTTAATTCTCCCTCTTTATGCCAGTCTCCTAAACATGTATAGTAGGTCATTTTGATGTTGGCCACATAAAAGAGCTAATGCTGAAATTCATTAGTTCTTATGCAAATTATACCGACTGCATCTACCCTGACATAATCCACAATTGCTTTATTTGTTTCTTTACTGATCATTCCTCTCCAGTTTCTTATATTTTGTATCATAATTTGACAAACTTTGGTTTGGGTGTTTGGATGCTGTTTGTTTTGTTTAGTTTTTTTTCAGGGGGTGTGGGAGATGAGCAAGGTTGTCTTCAAACAGGTTTTGCTTACAGTAAGGGCAGTTATAAAATAGTAGCACTGGTTGTATTTTAAGAGCATGAAGGGAGCATAAACCACTAACGTACCCAGAGATATTTACCTGAGTAGGATTTGACAGACGGGAGGTTAGGAATGGGACATAGTTTAACATAGGCTTTAATAAGGTTTCCAGTTGAGGCTACATAAAGCAGAAAGATTCAATATTTGTCCGTACGGAGAGTCACGCTGACAGTGTTTTGCAATCAGACACAGATAAAGCAGAAAGGGCAAACAAGCCCTGTTCCCACCTTGCCTCTGACACGGTCCCCTGACACTGCTCCATTTCGGTGTTCCCCCTATGAAATTATACTTGTCTAGGCTGCTTCTATTACAGATCTCTATAGCGGTTTCCATCTTTCACAGGGTAAGATTACTTATCCTGTGGCCTTTCTCTCTTGCACAGACGTCTAAACCCATATACGCCTGTCGTATATCTGTTAGGTCCTTGCTGTGAAGACCTAATCTATCTGCCATTGGCAATCTGCAGAACAGCCGTGAAAGGCAGGAGCTATCCTGCTAAATGTAGCCTATCCTGGCTATCTGGGGCCAGGGGTAACATTTAATTTCTGGCTAAATAAACAGGTCAATCACTTTATTTTTACTTAAATTAAAATTCACATTGTATAGGTATTTTATAGGTATGGCAGCACACATCTGATCTAGCATGTACTGGCACATGACCAGCTGAAAAAAAGTGGGTGTTACATGCAGCACTGATATCTGCCCTGTACCTTTAAAAACTGACCATACATACCATTAAAGGAATACCGTAAATGTCAGTCAAGGCCTAATTAGTGTCTATAAAGGTACTTCCTGGCAATAATTGATTTCTTAATCCAGATCCCAATCTGCTCTACTGATATTCTTTAATGACTTTCTGAAGTCAGTGATAACAAATTGGATAAGAAAAGATGTTTTCTTCAATCTGGAGGATTCACAGGAGACACAAAGACTGAGTTAACATGATGCTGTTGCCAAGAGTGACTGAGCAAACAGTGTTTGCAATTACAATTCACTTCCCTAACTTGGTTTCTAGCAAAGCAGCAGCACTTTAACTTTAATTATGGCTGCCCCAGAGTAAAAGAGGGGGAAAAAAAATTGCTCTCCATTACTTATTCGTTCTTTTGTCTTTCACACTCCTCAGCAAGCTCAATCATGTAATTAAGCTCTAAAGGCTATTTGCTGACAACCTGTGGTCAAAACCTAACGGAAGATGATAACGATGCTCAAGCTGGGTTCCCTCCTTCCTATAGTGACAGTTTCTGCCAAAGTGCTTCCTTTGCACAAATTGCCGTATGCCATAATCAGATCATTTGGACGCAGGGTGTGATGTGTAGGTAGCTGGCAAGGTTTAAGGCCTTGTCGTTAGAATTGCGTAAAGAGGAATTACATGAATAGCCAATTTTTCCCATACCTTCCATTCAGGCAGAGGAAAGGGTAAATTCAGCCATTGTAGTGGCTGGCAAACATTGGTGTCTCATTCCAATCTTCTGCTCAAAACTCAAATTCAGCCTTAAGAGTAATAGGCCACTGTGGCCTCTAATTTCTATAAAAGCAGTATATAGCATGGGGAGGGAGGTCTGGGCTCTATAAGGAAAGGGAAACATCAGAACATTTTCAGACAATCACAGAAAAAAATTGAGTTACAAAGATTTGGGAATCTTTATGTCATAAAAGGCATTCCCAAGGTTGTTTCATATTGCTTTCTAGCTTATATCTGCACACTGCAATATACAGACATATAAACTGATTTTTCTTCTACCATTGAAAAATCAAATAAATGAAAAGAAGGCTTTTGATGGACTTTCTACAGCACGGAAAACTTGCTATATTTAAACTCTGTGAGTAAATTAGGACAAGGAAGACAGCCCTGTCATTTCAACAACCTCCTAGCCTTACTTCTCTGTCTGTCTCTTAGTTGCTAATCAGTCTGGGAAATGACAGCATTCTGGGTCTATAATGATAGGAGAAACAGGCAAACACAAACCAGGACCCAGGATGTATCAGAAGAACCCTGGTCCCATGGCTGCCACGGACAGCTATGGATTTAGCCTGCTTTCCAGTCAGTGCCATGGCTTAGCGGCTCCCCTTGCCCACCCGAGCACCAGCACTTACAGCGCACAAAGCAGTGTGTAGGAGAGGCAAAGGCTTCCAGTTGACACAGATCTGGCTGCTGCTGTTTGGATTAGGTACAACCCTGTGGAGGAAAAGGGGGCTTTTTCTCCTCCCCTCCCTTTAAAGGTAACACCTGATGAAGTTTCTGGCAGGTGTATGGTGATGGGGCCAGCTGCAACACAAGTGGGAGAGCCTTGTGAGAGCTGGTCTATGGCAGGGAGCAGGCAGAAAGCCAGGTGTCAGAGGTGACAAAAAAAAGGAGATTACGCAGAGACTCACAGGCTTTGTGCATGTGTTTGTGCAAGCCAGGAAGATACGGAAAGCTGATGGGGCAAAAACTGAGCATGTAGGAAAGAAATCCCCCAGGAACGTGGGGTGGATATTTGCTCTCCAGCCTTGTGGCTTGCTCTGCCCTACCCAGCAGCTGTGAGGTCCTGCTCTTTGAACGAGGTTTCCTTGCCCTGGTTTGGTACTTTTGTTTTGCTTGAAATGTAACTTTAAAGACGGGAAGTCCCTCATGTTTCTCAATGAGCTCACTTTAAAGAGGAGGCTTGCTCCAAGGGATCAGTCATATAAAGTTATCTTCAAACTAAAACGAGGTGGTTGTGGCAGTGCTGCCCTACCTGTCCGCTGCAAGCAGTGGCTGCGGAGGAGCAGGCTGGCTGAGGATGCCGTCCTTGCAGCCTGTCCCTCTCTGCTTCTAGTGTGGAAGAGCGAGGACGTGAGGGGATGATGCGCGATGGCCGCACCTGACCCATCCTGCCACATGGTCTCTCCTTTCCCTCCCAGTGCTGCATTTGACACTTGCCTCCACTCAAGGAGGAATGACTGGATGCTTAGGGGGTGTCCTTGCACCATATAGACTGCTGTGGAGATGTCAAAACCAACTCAGGTGCTGTAAACCTCACTACTATGGCACTAAGGGCAGTCAGGCTTGCTTTGCTTCTCTAATTGCCTAAAATCCCTGTCCACCTGATAAAGGTTGTCCTTCCATTTATGAACACTCCCTTCTGTTCCCAGCATCTAGGAATATTTCACACTTGCTGTGTCATTGTTTTGCCCATAGTTTTCTTTAGGCTTTGACATGTTAGGGAACCTAATGTCAATTGAAGTGCTGGGAATGTCATTATTTTAATTTTCTGGGAAGCTGCTTAGTTCTTAACACATCCTAATGTTGAATTTCAGGTTTTTTTCCAGGCCTAGACCTTTTCTAAGTACAGACAGACAAAAGCTCCAAATTATACTGTGCTTTGGTGATTCTGAGCAAAATGTGCCCCAGGGCTTAGCCTGAGAACATCAACTCATTTTCTTTAGCGACCCAAGACAGATAACTAGAGGCTAGGTTTCCAAAGGTGAAAGGCTGCTGTCACTAAGCCACTGCAGCAACTTAATTGAATGTTTTTTCCCAGCTCTAACAGCAAAGGCTGCTTTTACTATTTGTTCTGTGCTGGGATTAGTATGGAGTATTTGCCTGACTTGTCTTCGAACAAAAACTGTAAAAGAAAAAAAAATGTTTGCAATTACTTATTGAGTGCCATTCTGACATATCCAAGGGTCATTCACACAGCCTTCCAGTCACTCTAGGTCAAAACTCATTTCTGCTTTGGTAAATCACACCCAGGATGGCTTTGTTGCATGTTATGACCTGTCCCAGATCCACAGATCATCAGGCATCTAAATTAAAGAGCACAAACTCCATAGCGCCTTTTATTTCTGTTTTCCTGGTTCTTTTTTTTCCAATTGAAGACAAATATAAATATTTCATCTGTAATATTTTTCTTCCTTTAGGTTTCCCTATTTCTAATTTGCCATTTAGGTGAGGGAGGAGCCTGGAGAGGGAGTCACCAGGACGTTCATTAATTTCCCAGTAGGGCTATGCAGATCAGTTCACAGCCTAAACGTGATAACACTTGCTTTTCTTCCCCACCCCTTCACATGCACACCCTCATAATGGAGATGGAGGAGAGATAATAAGACAGGGAACAGGCAGCTCTTCACTGTTTGTGGAACTAATGAGCCCCTTCATTTGGTGTCATTATAAGTATGCCACCTCTGGCACCGGGCTTTGGTTCTGTTCCTGGCTGCATCAACATCAATTTCGAGGCACATTGATGCATTACTAACATACGCAGCAGCCAAACCTCTTCTTTTCAGCCTTTTTTTTTTTTGTTGTTGTACTGAGACCTTCCCCTCTTCATTGCTCCCCCTCCGAGAGGCCCAGAAGCCTAGATTGAAAAGTAATGAGACTATTAATTAGAGCTTCTCTAAAGGAGAGCTCTCCTGACTGGGTGTTGTCTCTGTCTCAGTCTTTGTTCCAGGCATGTTCTGCAAGATTAATTCTTGTTTACACAGATTAATACAAGAAATGAATATCTCCAGCTAGGGGGAAAACAAAAAAAAAAGGTCAGCCTGAGTAACCAGCCTAATTATTCTTGAGGTGGACAGTCGAGGTTCATATTGAGGAGGCACAACTCTTTTGTCTTCCTTGCACTCCTATGATATCTCCATAAAAAGATATCTTTTCTTCTTTGAAAACTCAATGTTAAGGTAGTTGCTGTGTGCAGCAAGGGAGAGACACAGAAATGTTACATAGGCTGCTTGTCATTTTTTGCTGTTCGCATGTCATCCAGGCAATAGGGGTGGGAATCTATTTTCTTGGCTATTTGGAGGTGTTCCTGAAATTAGTTTGTGGTCTCATGCCAGGTCTGATGAAATGCATCCCCCTGTTGAGATTTTATAGTTTTACCACAGAAACTGAGGACTGAATGGATAATGTCTGAATTTCCCTCAATGAACATCTCTATTGCAAAATGAAAATGTGACCACAGTGCACATAATGCAATGCTAGGTTTTGTTCAACTGTCATGGATCAAGATAGGAGTGAAAACCTGATACAGGCTCCAGCAACCAAAGCTCAAGCTGTCTATGACACCAAGTTGTTGTTTGCATCATTACTGTTAAGATTACCTTTTTTTTTTTTTAAATCTGTGCTAACGAAATTAAAGCTGATTATACTCTTACCGTCTGCAAAGTGTCTTAGAAAAACGTCTTCCTGTGATACTAATGGGGTGATACAGTTCTCTTAACTAACTGATCTTGAAGAAATAAGATCTTTTAGCCTGCATTATCTCAAGTAACATTATATTCTTTTAGTTTCCCTGCTAGCAACCACTAAAGTGAATAAGATCTAGCTGAAGGTTAAAAAGACAATTCCTTTAAAGCTGTTAAAAAAATAAAACCCTGAAACCCAACACCATGAAAGTTCTTAAAATGTTAAAAGATCAATCATTTTTCTGAATGATCAATAATTTTTCCAGAAACTTTATGTGTATATCTCCTTTTTTTAAGTATGCAGCATATACTGGAAGTTTGTTTTTGAAGAAAAACAGATATCCTGAAACAGAAATAAGTATAACTGCCGAAATAAATGTCATTAAAATTGTATTGTTATTAAAAGTGACAGCAAAATCTTTCCAAAATGGAAATTTCAAAATCAAAGTGAAAAAAATGGCCAACAAAATGAATAAATTCATCAGGTCAAGATTAATTCCTGCATTCAGAAATTTAGCACATTCACTCAGCAAGAAACTTCAGTAATTTTAATAGAGTCTTAATATTAGACTTGTGAAAGTCTCTCTTGCTTGTAAAACAATGACAAATGCTGGGTGCTGGATCAAGACAGGCTGGCATCATTGGCAGGAGGATTCTTTCTTTCATCTTCTAAATATAGGCTGATCTGGCTGGATCTGAAAGCCTGGCCTAGATGCAGCAGCCCTAGCCAAACCCTACCTCAATATCCAAATTCTCTTTCCTGAAGGAAATCTGTAGAAAACCTTAATTGAAGGTAACCCTCTAGGCTAGGCACAATCTGGATTTAGACCAGGATATGGAATTAAAAAAAAAAAAAAAAAAATCCTTTGCAATAATGAAGGATAATCTCTTCTTTTCACGGCTTAAGCAGTGGATAGCTACTCTCATTCTCCTGGATCTCTGCAACACTCAGCCCTGCTGAGCACGATATGCTGCTGTCTCACATAAGAGAGAAAAAATGTTGTTTCTTCCTCAAAGGATGCACCCAAGCATGCAGCTTCCCACACTTGACTACTGATTTCTGGGACTGAGGAAGAAGAAAGGATCCATTGTCTTTCCTTTAGCCACCTATGTATAATGTCTAGGTGAACTAGTCAGACAGCATAGACATACCCAACAAGATATAACCACAAATATAGCCCAAGTACTTGGATAAGGAAGAGCTGGCAGCTGAATGGAGACAGGCTAGAGGCAGTCTTTGTGAAGAGAGAGAACCAGTTCCCAGCACTGTTGGTCAGCTCAGCTTTAGAGATCTGTTGGACTCCTTTCTGTACAAAACTTTCAAGAGAAAGGGGTAGTCCTTTCTAATGGACTCAAATGGCTAGGATGATGACCTCGTCTTGATAATTCATAGCCTTGTTACCTTTTGGCTGAACTACCTTAATGCAATATATGTGTTTGAAAAGTGCTTTCCATTTTTTACTGCATCTCTACCGTGAGCTAGTGCATACCAAAGAATATAGCTTGTTTTCCTAAAAAAGAATTTAAAGGTGCTCTGTAGGATTTGCTGCAGGGCCTTCCACATTCATTGGCTTTGAACTGGAAATCCATTTATTTTGCTCAGCATTGGTACCAAACTCTCCAGCTACATTCCCATAAAAAACTAATGGGAAGCTACATTAAAGGAAGAGACTGTGTTTTGGGATTCCTGGTAGCCACAATTTGTGCATGTGTCCTGCATACTAGAATGACATGTGGTCTTTTTGAGTAAAGACACTATGCTTCCTTGTTCTTCAGCATATACAGTTAAGCGGAAAAAATCCCACTATATATGTGCTAGGTTAAAAAGCTTAGTATTTGCCAAAAGAAACATGTTTTTGTTACAGCAACTCTGTTCACAAGCTTGAGAAACAGCTTTCTAGGCAGCACAAATGCATGAATCCCCTGCCCCGAGACCTCTGGTGCTCTGAAGCTCGCTGCTTCAGCCCAAATCTTGAGTCTTGCACCTGGCAGCAACCTGGCCCAGCCACTGGGTTACCATCCTAATAAGTGATGGAAGATTTCACATCCTATAGACAGGAAATATTGAGATAACTGTTAGTCACTAAATCTTTACACCTTCCCATCATTTCCTTCTTCCTGCTTTTAAATTGCTGGTACATATCAGTAAAAAAGCCTTTGGCAACAAGAAATTCCGCTCCATCATTAACAAGCATCACAAGTGTCACAAACAATAAGAAACAAAACAAAGCTTTTCCATAAGAAACAAAATAAAACCAAAAAATTCTTACTACTGACTAATTTTCTTGTTTTCTGACCTTTATCATTAAATGTAGTGTATCTCTAAACCAGTTTGTCAGACATGTACTGAAGACTGAAACGGAGCCATTTACAATATCTTTATATCAGGCAAAATAATACAAAGTGAACAAAGAAAACTGAAAACAGTCCCACTAAAAGCTCTATTAATAAAAAGAATAGTTAATGAGGAGGATATTAGGTGGTCTAGTTGAAAATAACAGGTTGGTTTATCTTTCTACAATGCTCCAATTGAATTTATTTAAGCAGACAAAATCTGAAGCCCTGTTTCTATCCTTGGCTACTACACCCATAGATGTTTAGTAGTAGAACACTTTACAACATCTATTTCACTTGGCAGAAGCCATAAAACTTTCCTAACTTCCTTAACAAACTTAAAAACAACAATAAAATCTCCAAAGCTAGAATTATAGCCAAGAAGCCAATAAGCCACTTTCCTGACATAGCAGGGAATTCAATAAAAGCCCCAGCTAAATCGGAGCAGGCTACTGTGTCCATACCACAGAGGGCAGTCAAAAATGAGCAAAATCTAAAGCGTACCAATCTGTGCAGAAGGAAAAATTCTCTTCCAGCCCGAAATTTGACAGTTATATTGCGTGAACTGGATACAAAATAACCGTCAGTGTATGAAGTGTTAAAGTTTTAGGAGCACTGGGAAGCTCTCTCCTTTCATCATGTTTCTGGAAGATCTTCCAGTGGGTCAGAAGAGTGTGGGGGGAAAAGTGTTCCAAGGATGTAAGTGGGGGAGAAGTGACAAGGTAGACAACCAATGGGAACCTTGAAAAATGGGACCAGTACAAAACAAACAGTATGCAAACAGCAATCCCAACCATTTTAAATCCTTTTAACAACAGAATTTGTTCTTCCAGCTTCAAGAACTCCATCTCAAAATAGCTTATACTCTGCTAATCCTAAACTTAATTCTTCTGATTATTAGAAACCTTCTAATTTCCAGTCCAAATTTATTCATTACTGTTTGATAAATAGTTACTCTTTAACTGTCTCTTCCTCCTTATTGATAATTATCCCTCAGCCCTAGATGCATTTAACCACATCTGTTCACTCAGCTTTCTTCTGACTAGTTTCATAAATGAAGTTCTCATTTCAGAAGGGAGATACTCCATTCATTTCATTATCCCATGAGGTTTTCTCTGTATCTGTTTTAATTACATTTATCTTTCTTCAGCAACAATGACCAGAACTATATGTATTCCAAATTTTTTTTTCTACATTTTTCTATATATTCTACAATTGCACTTATGTATCCTGAACACTATTAAAAACACATAATTTATTCTTGAATTTTTACAGCTCCATTGTGCAACTCTGTCATTCTCCAAACAATTCGGTCAATCAGGCAACACACCTTGGTCTCTGTCCTCTCCTGTCTCCTCTAGTTGATCAGTTCTAACTGAACCTTGACTTAAGTCCACACAGAGGTTTTTGACTACACTTTCTAAGCTTAGTATGACCTGTGCATGCTATTATGTTATGATTTTAAATAGTATCTTTATGTTGTCCACAGTCAACATGTTTCAGCTGTAAGTGCTTGAAAAGATGCCTGTCAGAAAGGCCAGAACCACCAAATATGTGGTATCTTTCTAAATTAACTCCTTAACCAGTTCTTTGAAATATTCATTTACTAGAAGACGAGAATGCAAATCATTTCTGTATGTATATACGTATGTGGGGACCTACCTCCAGGTTATCCTCATTAAGCAGTGACTGAGGGAATTTGGATTTTTATGAAAAGTGCTCTATTGTCCACAGTGGAATAATTCACTGATTTAAAACTGTAAGTTGCTGACAATGATTTAAATTATCAGCCTTTTTAACAGGGTAAGGTTATGACTTCAGGTTGGGATAGTCAGCAAAAAATGTTAGAAGACTAAAACAGTGTCTGCACGCAGTTCAGTTGTCTGTATGTGTAAAATAAAGGTCAGGAGGGCAGACATTCCAGCAAAAATATGCCACACAGCTCAGTAATAAAATTATGGAATGTATCTTGTTTGTGAGAATAACTTGATTTGCAATACAGGGTTTTCTTTTTTTCATTTTTAGAACTGTTTGGGGTCTCATTTTTAGAACTATTTGATGTCCAATCATCACATTCTAAACTTTATCTGAAATTGCTTTGGACTTCTGAATTTCCCCTAGATTTCCTTGTAATTGCTTATGTTTCTGGTACTCAACAACTTGGAAATTCCATTTTCAAAAACGAAATGGAAAAACATCTTCATGCAGAAGAAAAGAAAGATTTTCAGTACCATGAAGGAAGGTTTAGTTTCTATAAATACTGGCCTATTTCCTGTTCAGCTGAAAATATCCGTGATGTGGGATGCATCTCTGTACAGTAGATAATTCAGATAGGGTCACAGAGGTTACAGATTTCCTATTGGAAATTGCCAATTAACAGATTTCACACCGAGTTCATTTTTACTTGGTGGCTTATCATTCTAGAATGACAAATTACAGGAAGATATTTAATACTATATCATAAATGATGACAAAAACTCAAGCAACTTTGGGTGGGCTGAGCCTAAGCTTCAATTGATACCAAATGTTTTTATATTTATCCTCCCTATAATAAGATATATGTTTCACAGCTAGCTAGATCTCCACGGTACAGCGCTAATAAACATGGAAATAGAAGTGATCCAGCCCCATAGATAAAAAGCCCCCAAATGCACTTATGAGGTTTGAACTTTTCAAGGGTATGATCAAAGCTGAACAAAGCGAATGGAAAGGCTCATATTGACATCAATGGGCTCTGGAACAGGCTTGATGTGTTGACAGCTAGAAAGATGCTCTAAAACCATCTGAAAATAAATTCAAGGTCTGATAGGACACTGTGGCAAAAGAGATACCATTGCTTCATTCTCCTCCATGTCAGGAAATTATCTCTGAGCTGTCATCGTCGGTTTCTCAATTTAGTGTTTATGTTTCTGGCTCATCTCTCACCAAATGGCTTTCCTTTTGTATGCATGACAATTGATTAGTAATAAAAAGCAACAGGGTCATAAAAGTAACGCACTTTGCATCTATAATATGAAATATTCTTGCGCATAGCCAAGTCTTACTTCCTTCAAATAATATCCACCACACAACAGAAAAAGCCGAGAAAAATCCGTTTCTGCTAACATGGGACCTTTGTACTTCAGCATTCCCTTACCCAGCCTTAGCATTAGTTAGAAATTTTTAACTTTCCCCTAAGCTCTGATCCACCTTAAAAGCAGCAGTCACATTCCAATCGATTTGGTGAGATGAATGTTATTTACACTTCAGTTTGCACCTTTTTCTAAGATTTCATAAGAGAATAAATCCACACTTCCAGGGACGGCTGTGCATGAGGAAGTCTGGGGCTGTTAAGCAGAAGTGTTAGACACGTATGGGAATGTATTAGTAAGGGTCACACCTCCATCTTAAGATTTTTAAGTGACAGCAAGAGCATAAAAGACAGCAGGATGGCAAAGAGAGATTGATTGCATGTGGGTTTTTTCTTTATAACCATGTTTTTTAAATTGTTAAGCATTGCTATCCAACAACCTAGACGGATCACACCATCTAGGTGCACCTAGACAAATAAGACAAATAAAGCTTTGATGAAATAACTCCTTTAAATTAGATACATGAGTCTCATGTTAGGTATGCTGAGGCCAGGAAACTCCTAATGCCAAATATGTTTCAAAACAGAGATTAGTAAAGACAATGGTGTGGTAATCCTAGCAAAAATTCATTAGAGCAGCAAGGTGTAACTGACAGCACTCTTTGAAAGACATCATACGTGCATGGGGACAGACAGAAAGAATCCTGAGAAATCTACACTAAAATAGAGCAATGTGTTGTACCACTTTTTACTGCTAACTCTTTCCTTCCCTTTTTTTTGTCTGTCTTTTCTCACATCCGAGTGTCAGCAGTTTCCCTAGCCATCACAAAAGTAACATAGAAAATGGCATTTCTGTGGTCTCTCCAAAAGGATTTGCTCATGGATCCTGCAAGCAAAAACAAAATGACAAGTCAGATCTCTGGGCTTACTTGAGTTGCAGCTGCTGCAACACTTAAATCAGTTCATGACTGCCTTTGCATTTGTCTGATCCTCCACAAAACTGGTCTAGAGGAGAAATCTGTTCAAAGTCTGGTCTTACATTCAGTGGTTTTGGACATCTTGGTTATCCTGGAGATCCCACTATCCAGAGCAAGGTGTTGCTGTCATATCTGCTTTACGCTATCAGTGGGTTCCTCCGAGAGAGGTACCAAATTGCCCAGTTAAGCCTGACTTTGCCTTTGCTTTTGAAACAGTAAAGCAGTATAAAATGGCAGCACTTAACAAAGAATCCGACTTAACTGGGAACCAAACTAGTCATTTTTCTTACAGGTTTGGGAACTGTACACAGCTATGGTCTGTATGCTATGTGTTGGCCAGATCCTGGGCCAAATGATCAGAAAATAATGTTGTAAAGCCTGGTCCTCTTCTCACTCCATACCAGTGCAGTCTGTGCTTGAAATCAGTTGATCTAAAAATCAACATGACCCAGACTCTGAACCACAGAAGCAAAAGAGCCATGGTGACCTGATCCCTGACTGGTACAATTGCGCTGTGTTTGAGGAAGGCTGCTGGTTTGCCACACTGTCATTGCTGAGAAGCGCTGCCACAATCCAGGCTGGGAGGGAGAATGGTATCTGTCCTTGTGTTAACCGAGTTACCAAAGGGTTCAAATGTATTTCTGAAACCTTTAAAGCCTTGAAATTATCTTCACTAGTCAAATAGCCCTCTTCTAATCTTTCTAGCATTTCTATACTGATTCTTCCTTATTTTCATAAAGGAAAAGTCAGCTTGGGTTTTTAGGGCTTACAAGAAGCAAAGAGCTGAAGAAAGCCCAGTTCTGGATGACGGCTGATCCGACAATCCTGCCTGGATGCTTACCTTTCTGCACTGTGACCCTATTAACACATGAGGTCTCACACAACAGGGGCTGGAGTCACACAGTGATATGGGAAATTTTACACGTGAAGATTTTTATTTGCTTTGCTTTTGGGTATAAGTTTGAAAAGAACAGGTTCAACAGCACAGAAATATTTCATAGATTCACATTGTTTTTGACGAATTCTTTGTTCTACAAAAGGTCTGGAAGAAAGTAAGTAGAAGGGATTTCTTTTGACATTTTCAATTTTAAGTGAGCGTCATGAGTCATTTTAAAATAGCCATCATTGAAACGAAACTCTTTATTTGTGTACCTTATAGTTTTGATTGACCAGAAATTAATTTTTTTAATCTCTTAATTAAATGAACCAAAAACGTGCAGGAATAAACATGGAGTCCATATTCAAAGGAAGTAAAACTTGCTTTGCTGCTCTCATGGCTTCTGCTAGGTGTGCAAATCTTAAAAAAGATTGCCATAGTTTAGTAGTTTAATATGGGGAAAAGGCAAGAAAGCAGCAGGCACCTTGGCAGCACTTGTCTTTGTCATATGCCACCAGCACTTGAGGGCTAGTAGGCAAGCTCTTGAAACTGAAGATCAAATTTTCCAGATGGAGAAAAAGGTGAAGACAGAGGCCGATGAAGAGATTCAACGACAAAAACAACGAGCGATTGTGTTAGCAGGTAGGGATGACTGTACTAGTGGAAGCATTTTGGAAAAGGTTGCTGGGATCACGAGGTCATTATGTTTGGGTCTACAGATAAACAAAGAAAAAACACATTTTCTTCTCTTTTCTGCTCTCATATTTGCAAAAATACTGACTAAAGGGGGTGAAGGAATTCATCAAGAACTGAAAGCAGCTCTAAGGAGAGTATGAAACATGGCTCAATGGCTTGTATAAAGTTTATACACAGCAGATGCCTGCCACCTCATCTATCTTGATGTGATGTGTCTCTTATTGATCTGCTCCGCTGCCAATACCGGACACCTGGCCAGCCAGGGTGATGAGGTAATCAGCCATCATGAAGATTGATCCACAGCAGGCCGTCTGGGACAGACTCTGAGAAACAGGGAACAAGCTGGTGCTTACTAAATAAGATGGAAATGTTTCCCCCTTTGTACAGAGTGAATTAGAGGTGTCTTTTGATTTTAAGGGCACCACAAGTGTTAATGTGGGTTTGTAACAATCATTCTGCAACATATGTAAAAGAAGCGAGCAGCTAGGAAGAGATGAAGGTCTCCCTGCAGGTTTTCTCTTGTGCAACACAAAGCATTTCCTCTACCTTCCTTGCTACAAGTACATCTGGCTTGACTTTATACCAGCCCATCCAGTATTGTCACAGTGGCTCATTTCTGTCTGTTCACACAGTATTGCAAATCAAGTAAAAGTTGTCCTTTCGAAGCCAGGGCTAACAAGAGGAGACTATTTTTAGCATGAAAGTGAGTTTAACAAATGGATCGTAGCTAAGGCAGCATGACAGCCCTGCTGACTAATTAATAGAGACACCAAAGGTGATTTTGTAACGGAGCCAGAATCACTACTACACCAGGCCTTCAGATCAGGCGGATTTTGCAGCTCTGTTGTGTTGTCCAACCCAAAAAGGCAGGCCAAATATACCGCAAATCTGGCCCAAACATGCTCTAACATACCCTGCTCTGAGACAGATAATAAAATGTTTCCTTGTTTTGTTTGGCTTAATTCTTTTGTCATCCTAGCATTAATTAGAACCCTTATTACTTACAGACTTTCCTTCTTTTGTTATTCATAAAAGTGTCTAATAACTGCTGAGATGGGCCACAGTGGACTGGATTAAAGCCCTCCAGGTATAGAGGAGGACTGAAACTCCTCTGTAGGGTGACAGGTGACAACGTTGGCACAAATTGGGACAGAAATCAAAACCAGAATTGGGACTTGATGTTTTCTTCCTAGGCATATCGTGTGATTCCTGGCCAAACCCTGTCTGCTCTTGTGCTTTAAGGACTTTATGGGTGCCCAGATTTTTTAATACTTGACATGGATCACTGAAAAGAAAATATACCAGGCTCTTCATTAATCTCTCCCCCAAATTTCCCACAGATCTTTTTAAAGAATATAGAATGTAATTCCCCAGAAGATCATTTTATAGCAAACAATTTTACGATTACAGAGTTTTGCCATAAATGAACTAGCTTTGCCTCTAAGACAGTCTCTCCATGCTCTCTTTTTCTTTGAATTCCTATTAAATTTGGCTGAACCCACATACCTTTAAAAAGACATTTTCTTCTGTAGGCCATCCTGTTTCAGGAAGTTCTCAGCTCGCCATTGCTAAGCTTCTCTTCTGAAATTATTATCTCAGGAGCTGCTCCCAGGGGAAATTACTGCAATCCAATCACCACAAATGTAAATTAAATCAGCATCCAATATAACCACAGTGGTTTGTGTTTCTCCCCACTCCTTTCTCCCTTTGAGAAATCTAATTCTGGAACTACTGGAATAAATTCTACTCCCCACCTCCCGTAAGGAAATAGCTGCAATGATGTGAGAGCAGATATAGTCTGTAGGAAATCACAGTACAACTTAGCCGTGGTGCTTATTCTGATTCATGACTTCAGCAGCCTTCCTTCTGCTTAACCTCTCTCCTCCTCCACCTTTGCCCTATATTTTCTGTGGTAGGGAGAAAGTTGGGAATCCCACTGTCTACGGGAGACCCTGTTTACAGCATCCCACATCAGAAAGTTGTACTCCCTTCTGTGCAGGTTTGGAAACACTCCTCATGCAAGATGAGATTTAGAACTGTTCAGCAAAGCAATGGGTTGGCAATACCCTGGGAGGTGTAGCATGTGTCCCACCTCATAGCTAAGTAAAAGGTAGAAAATTGTTCCGGTTGGAGAAGTGTAATGTTAATTGGGAAAAGCATCAGGCTCCACGTATTAGCAACTAGCAAACCAAGAAAAGGAAAGGGATAGGTGGGTAGAAACTGAAGGAATGATGAAAGCTGAAAGCCTTTGGAATTAAATATCACAGGAACAAAAGCACGTGGGTAACTCAAAATTGTCACTTCGATCTCAATCCTTACTCAAGAATAAACTCAGCTCCTCGCGGCAAATATGCGCATGCAAGTCTAATAATTCAGATAGATACCAATTAAACCAGCAAAATGCCTGCAGTTGTGTGTACCAAGTCACTAACTGGTCTGCATCGTGTGTCTTGAAAAAGCCAATACTAGAACAAATTACTCCGAGTGCCACATTTCAGGTTATTTAACAAGTATTAGACCATATGGGGACAGTGATGTTTTTTCTTCAAAATAAAAGGTCAACTGATGTCCACATAACCTGCAACAATGAAACCTGGGATTATGAACAAATGACATATTTGACACTTAAAAGCTATTCTATGTCACTTTTTATGGAAAAAGATACTCTGCTGGGCATCAAAAATGTTATCCCCCCAAAAATAAATGCTATTCAAATAGTTGCTACAAATGTTGAGGGAATCTTCACATCAGTTACACTCCAGTACTTTGGATTTGAATATGCAGTGTTTAAAACTTGCAGCAAATCTCCAGTCACCAAACGTGGCACGATCTTACTCTTATGCCGTTTATAGAACTGTGTTTTATTCATATTGTGTCAAAGTGTATCATGGCTATTATTAGTATAATTATTAATAATAACTAATCTTCAACATTAAAACAACAGCCTGGTGTACCAGTGACATAAAGAGCAGACAAAAATGAAGTTCTTCATAGTCCTGAACAACCCTGTAAATCTAAAAAGAAATATTAAAATACTGGATTGTTTTTTCTCAAATGCAAATAGACAGACGTACATACATTCATTTACTTCTGCTCAGCAAGACTATAATTTTGCTTCTGAATATATATTAGGTAGGAATAGTAATTATCATACAAAATATTTCTCTTGAGTTATAAGAAAACATTTAGCTAACGTTAACACGAGTAGTTGAATGTGTGTAGGCATCATCCAGAAATTTATATTGACAGTCAGTGTTGGTGTCAAAGCACATCACTGCTAGTGGATATTGGGTTTTTATGTCTTGGAATGAAGATGCAATACAGCTGGGCCAAAACAAAAAGCCTTTTATTATGTAGGCAGTATAGGCTTTGATATATTTCCAGTTTTTCATTCTGCCGTTCTTAAGTTTTAAGTTTTCTAAATATCACTGGTGACTACAATGTTGCTACTGAGCAACTTTACGTAGTCTCAGAAAGATTCTTTATACAGAATTTATAGATAGCTCTGTTTAACTCCCATTAAGTGACTGCAAACTCAGAAAATTTTAGAGGTAGAAAAGGCGAATGAATCAGTGCAACCATTACACAATTTCTGGCAAGTAGTGGAGGTCAGCAAAAAATCAGGGACAATTCTGTCAATTGTAAACACAGGCAGGAACAGTAAGAAGTAGTTAAAAAGTGCACTTAAGTATGCAGCTGTATTCCAACGGATGGCATCATCCAAGGACTGATAAATGCACAGATTTGTAATGTAATGTAAGCAATTAGTTCTGGCAGCTACAAAAGAACTGGTGAAGCAGAAAAATCAGTCTCAAGAACTAATCTGTATCTGCACAATAGCAATGTCTTGATAACACATCTGAAACATGGCAGTTCAAACAGACAGGACAGAAGAGTTGTATGGATGCCTCAGATAGCTGTCACCCACTAATGACTCTTAGAGCCAGGTGGAAGCAGGGAATTATCATTTGGGAAAACTAAAAGGGAATACAGGCAAACCACCTACCATATAAAAAAAAAAAAAAAGTAAAATGGGCCTCAGTAGATGAGGTCAGAAAAAAACATCACTTAAATTTCAATTTTACAGAGCAGTTTTCCCAGAGAAAACTGCTTGTTTTGTAACGGTAAGTGTATAGTATTGTATGCACTTACAGTACGCACTGGCTCGGACTCCACAAATCACTTACCCATATATTTAAGTTTGTACAGATGCACCATTCAAACAACATAATTGCAAATTAGACTTGTCTAAATGATTACGGTTTTCTGCATTTTTTCTTTGCACTGTTATGTAAGCAGCTTTCCCAGTTAGCCTCTTTCTAGGTGATCTTGACCAAGTCACTTCTCTATTTTTCCATCTATGAAATGCAACAATAACACTAATTTTCTCTATGAGATACTCTGAGCATCATTGGATAGAAAATATTATTCCAGTATTAAGTCTTTTGCACCAGCCTGGCATATCTAGACAAGGGAAAGATCTACCTCTGTAGCAATGTATTATGTACAAAACGTAGTGCATCTATCATGCTGTCTGTGTGTGAGGACTCCTGAGGAGAATTCCTCCTGGCTGACCCAGTTTACTTTGATTCGTACCAAAAGGTGGTTAGGTGCGTGTACAGGCTGGAGTCTTTCCTAAATCCAAACCTGCTCTTCAGGGGAGCACCTACTGTGCTCCAGCCACCAAAGGTCTTTTAGCCTGCTGCACCAGGCTGGAGTCAGCCTGAAGCAAAATCCCCAAAATGCATGCGGTGCAGATTTCTGCACCGACTATTTCACTCTTCAAATTCACTCCTAATGTAACTTACTATTTATTAATGTAGATGTAGCCTACGGTGATAAAAAGTAGTTCAGGTCTCTAGAATAAATGAGGTATGGGTACCTACAGTTCTCATTGTGAGCTCCTTTGTGGGTTTTCTGGTGCCTGTAAAGGCTGAGCTCATGCTGTTACCTGGGACATTGATAGGATCTCTCCCTTTGCCTAGCTCTCTATTTCTCCCAGAAACAGGAACGTAACATCCGGGACACACCTCTATAATACCTGACCTGACCAAAAACTGGCCAAAGGTATTATAAGCTATTGGGAAGGAGGGGGTGGAGGGAAGAAGAGAATCAGAGATTAAAAGTAGA